>NC_044398.1:49032324-49640449 GCF_006542625.1 Nomascus leucogenys | reverse complement strand
ATCAAATCAATATCAAAGCTACATATGTATACCAAAATCAGTTTGAATATAAGTAAAAATGGCAAACCACTGAAATCTTTTTTTAGTACCTTGAGATGCAACAGTAATTATATCTTTTGATAGTCATATATTTGAAAAGTGAAAAGTCATCTAACTTATAAATTTTGCTTCGTATGTGACAATATACAATATGTATCAGTCAATTACCAAAATAAGCCTTCTATAATGTGGAAACAGCAAACCTCCAACACAAAATGTTGAACAAGAAATATGCTAGTAAACATTTCAGTGATTTGCAAATCCATATAATGAATAAATATGTAAACTTCCTTCACCTAACTTATACACACACACATATGTATACACGCACAATGAAAGGCACCTTTGGGATAAGATAACTATCCCTTTAGAAATGGAAGTAACAAAATACCACATAATTTAACCTAGAAATTGATAGGCCCCTCAACTTTTTAAAAATATATTTTTCCTGCAAGAAAGATGCATAGAGACTCAAACCTCAGCCTTTATGCCCTATATGTGTTTAAATGGCAAACATTTATCATGCTTTAGGTTTAAAAGTTATCTCTTTCAACAGTTGGAGAAGTTATTTTTGCATAATTTTAAAAGTCTTAATAATTAACATGCCCAAGAGAATGCGCTGGGTGGGGTTATATATTCAAGAGGTACATTAATGGACTACAGGTCAGACAGGAAGACAGTATCTTCATCTCATTTAACTAAGTGCTTTAGTTTTACTTTTTAAAATAGGGAGCAGAGGCAACAGCTTCCATACTCACCTGTAGTGTTCTTTCTAAACCCTGTATATTCAGGCGAAAGCCACTTTTCTGCTGGTTAGGTGGAAGGTTCTATGACAACAGTTGGTAATTAGAGATGAACTCTGGTGGGAAACAATGAGGGATAATCATAAGACAGACAAATCCCTCACCTGTGATGTGTTGGTGGAGGAATTACTATTTGCTTGCTGTTGCTGAATTTGTGCAAGCTGCTGTTTCTGCATGAGTGCCAGTTGCTGTTGATGTTGCTGGTATTGTTCGGCTGTAAATGCTGAACATAAAATAAAGAAACACTTTATAAAAATGCTCAGCTGTCATGTATGTCTTACAGTACTAAAACAAAAATTCTGCATTAAATTTGTGCAAAATTAAAGCACCTGACAAAGGATCATGATCCTGTTAAAGATCACTTCCAAATGAAAATTTCTGCGTTTCTGCTACCACATTTAACAAGAGTGGCATGAATTTAAAGAAAAAAAAAATTAAACTTCCTGAATTAAACACAGGAAAGAGAACTGCTCACTTCCCAAATTTCAATACCACTATTTTTTTTTTAAGCTGTGACACTTGTTCTAGACAGTGTAGAAAGGTAATATCAGCTTTTAAAATCCATAGATTTGGAATTCAACTTTGCACTGAGCTTGAGAGAATATCTGATAATTACCATTTGGTTTCTATTTAATCCATATCTTCCCAAGGCATTCAGATGATCCCTAACGGCTCTGTGTATATATACTAATAGTTCGACATATTTTCTAATTGTAGTCATTAAAAAATTTTCCTCTATATGAAAGATTACAGTTGGTTGGTTTATTGCCTTTTTTTTTTTTTTTTTTAAAGAACTCATCCTTCAACAGGAAGAAAAGAGGCTCCAATGTTAATTAATTTTCCCCACCCAATTAACCCACCTGGAAAAAATCCAGTCAATAAGAACGGAGTTGTTTATGTTGATTTACTGTACAGAATGATGTCTGAGGAAAGACACTGTGTTATGCTACTTATGTTTGTCTATGGAGAGCTCAGTTCTAAAAAAAACAAACAAAAAAATGTTCATTTATTACCCCCCCAAAAAAGTGTGTGCAGTTTTTAAAAAGGAAACCTTTTTCTCTTTTTTGCCAATTAAAAAAAAAAAAAAGCACATACAATCACAATACCTCTGATTTTAAAGGCGTCTTTAAGAAGCCTGTGATGTTTGTTTGAGTAAGAATTATTTTAAAACAAAAAAAGGTTTATCATGCATCCCTGGCTACCAGGGAATCTATAAATCATGCACATTTCCTCAATCTAAAGTTTAATGTTTTCAAAATACTGTCACCTAATTTGTTGTTTAACTTCAGTTTGATAATTTAGTTAGAATATCACTTCAAGTTTTATACTTTTCACTTATATAACTCATGTAGAATCTTTATCCTCCAGGATATAGTTTCTGCCTGGTACAACTAGAAAATTAGGTTAGGTACAAATTCTGCCATATTCTGAATGGATCAGAAAATTGTGAAATAATATTCAAGAAAACCTCATAATTTGTTAATATCTACACAGGCTCTTATACTTGAGTTGAACTAAGTTCTTGGGCTACAAGGGCAAAAAGTGTTGGAAATTGGTTTTCTTATTTTCTGTGTGTGTTAAAATCTGTTTAGTTGATATCTGCCCTTTGATGAGCTCCTTTTCCTACTATGTTCGTAATTCACAAATCTGCAATCTATAGAAAATATTTTTATTGATAATAGAATGCTCCCTAAATATTGACATAAAAATAACTGTCAACATGATCATTTCCGTATAAACAGAAATGTGTTGTATCAAAACTTGAAGAAAATCTAAAAAAAAGTCAATGCTGCCCTAAAACAATTTCATAGTTGGTATTTCTCATGTTTAAAGAAAATCCATGAAAATTATTTAAATGTAAGAATCCTTGACTCACTAGATAACTTTTGCCAATATATTTTTGAGATTTACAGTTTAATTTCCTAAGTTTGAGTGTGTTGCCTAAGCCTTGGCTTTTCTAGTAGGGAATGCCCAGTAAATTTAAAAGCAAACAAACCATTTTTGGAAGGTCAGGTCATCACATATACAGAAAAACAATAATTTAGCATTCACTTAATGTCTCTGTATTAAAGTCCATATATATGAAAGAAAGTATTCTTTTGTAGAACTTTGCTGGTGTATGTGTCTAATTAAACATTTATCAATAACTAATTAGAAATCAATGTGAATAAAGTCCAAATATTTTTGCCTTATTTAACATCTTAATCCTGAGTCTTCGAAGGTCTTGTGAATTTCACTTCTTAACAATTGTTAACTTCTTCCTAATACAGACTTGGAAATAAAAATGCAATGAAGGCCAGGCACGGTGGCTCACGAGGTCAGGAGTTGGAGACCAGCCTGGGCAAGATGGTGAAACCCCGTCTCTATTAAAAAGGCAAAAATTGGCTGGACACGGTGGCTCACGCCTGTAATCCCAGCACTCTGGGAGGCTGAGGTGGGCAGATCATGAGGTCAGGAGATTGAGACCATCCTGGCTAACACAGTGAAACCCCATCTCTACCAAAAAAAAAAAAAAAAAATGCCGGGTGTGGTGGCACGTGCCTGTAGTCATCCCAGCTACTTGGGAGGCTGAGGCGGGAGAATGGCGTGAACCCGGGAGGCGGAGCTTGCAGTGAGCCAAGATCGCGCCACTGCACTCCATCCTGGGCGACAGAGCAAGACTCCTTCTAAAAAAAGAAGAAAAAAGCAAAAATTAGCTGGGTGTGGTAGTCCCAGCTACTCAGGAGGCTGAGGCAGGAGAATTTCTTGAATCCGGGAGGTGGAGATTGCAGTTAGCTGATACCACACCACTGCACTCTAGCCTGGGTGACAGAGTGAGACTCCGTCTCATAAAAAAAAAAAATGCAATCAACATTTTAGATTACTATGTTAGCCTATTTGTTAGATATTGCTGTCTTCTACAGAGTCTAGTTATGAAATTTTTCCTGGACACTTTTGGCAAATAGTCTAGGAGAAATGCACAGAGCAACCCTTAAGCTGTAAGTGGTGGTAATAGTAACTATGGTCTAGGGGCCAAAAGACCTTGACATTCTTAGTCCTCAGCTCTATCATAACTAGCTGAGTATTCCTGAGAAAGTTAGTAAATCTTTTGGGACTCTGTGTCTTCATCTAAAATGAGAAAGACATGCTGGGCACAGTGGCATATGCCTGTAATCCTAGCACTTTGTGATGCTGAGGCAGGTCGATCACCTGAAGTCAGGAATTTGAGACCACCCTGACCAACATGGTGAAACCCCATCTCTACCAAAAATACAAAAACTTAGCCAGGTGTGGTGGCACACGCCTGTAATCCCAGCTACTCGGGAGGCTGAGGCACGAGAATCGCTCGAACCCAGGAGGCAGAGGTTGCAGTGAGCCAAGATTGCACCACTGCACTCTGGCCTGGGCCACAGAGCAAGTCATCTTAAAAATAAATACATAAATAAATAAAATGAGAATGAGATTAAATTAGGTGATCATTAAGGTCCTTTTCAGCTATGAGATGCTAAGGTTTTATATTTCTTCTGAGAAATAAAGTTCAATTCCTAAAGAAGGTCCCATTGTGAATGAGTAGAAAAACTTGTACAAAGGTAGTAAATATGGGCAAATGAAATCTGAACCTTTAACCTGAAAGCCTAACCAAATGCTAAATGGAAATAAGACAAAAATGACCACCCTCACCCTCTCTAAATGTCTATGAATGGATTGAGATATCAAGGTAGAACATTTTTAGGTTGTATGTCTACCTCCTGATATGGTATGAGAATCAAGTTTGTAATTCCCACAAAGGTGGGCAAGATGGTTGTTGTTGACAGATGACCCAATCTAGAGTTAGAATCCTTTCACAAAACCAAAAAATTTTGAGGTCAGGAAGGACTCTTAAGAGATTGTAGGATTTCCTCCTACAACCTCATCTAGAGATGAAGAAACTTCTGAGGTCACACAGATGTAACAGTGGAAGGAAGAGAACCCCAAAGCAGTGAGATTTTAAATTGAAAAACAGACAAAAATGCTTGGATTTAATATTTATAAGAAATCTAACTTCTGATGTACCAACAACATGAATCAAGTGCATAAAATGCCCGCATACATAGAGCACCTGACAAACAACGGTCTACGCAAGGAGGATCCTATGTGTGGGACAGGATTAAAAACTCCAAATGTTTAACCAGGAACAGGACTAGGAAAGGAAGCATGACAGGACTTCAACTGGGTGAACGCCATTATGATGCTGGAGGGGGAGCAAACTCACTCGGTATGCTTCCACAAGCAAACCAGGGACCTGCAGGTTTTAATTTAAGAAGGCAGTTTTTGGTTCAATACATAGACAAACTTTCTAACCAAGATCCTCAAATAACTCGATCTAGAAAGTTGTTGAATTTAGCTTCACTAGAAATACTTAGGCAGAAGTAGAAACTACCTTTGTTTGGTAGTTTCTAAGTAACCAATTCTCTTGGGCAGAAATTTCTTTCTGAGACAGGGTCTCACTCTGTTGCCTAAGCTGGAGTGCAGTGGTGTGATCTGGGCTCACTGCAGCCTTGACCTCCTGGGCCCAACTGATCCTCCCACCTCAGCCTCCCAAGTAGCTCTAGCTGGGACTATAGGCGAGCACCACTATACCTGGCTAATTTTTGTATTTTTTGCAGAGATGGGTGTTTCACCATGTTGCTCAGGCTGGTCTTGAACTCCTTAGGCTCAAGCAATCCACCTGCTTTGGCCTCCCAAAGTGCTGGGATTACAGGCGTGAGCCACTGCACCCGGCCTAAGACTCTCTGAGTCCACTTGTACTACAGGGAAGCCATGGTATGGTACACCAGCAGCTGTAACAGCCTATAGTTCAGACTGCTGTTCTGTGCACTGTACTCTTATAGCTAAAGGTGATCAACTGAGATGATCAAAGGAGTGCGGCTGAGGGGAAAGTGATGGGTGCTAAGGAAACACTCAGCCGTGAAAGATGGAGTTTAGATTACCAAAATGTACACTTTTTTTTTTTGAGAGGGAGTCTTGCTCTGTTGCCCAGGCCTCCTGGGTTCAAGCGATTCTCCTGCCTCAGCCTCTCAAGTAGCTGGGATTACAGGCGTGTGCCACCATACCAGGCTAATTTTTGTATTTTTAGTAGAGACGGAGTTTTCGCCATGTTTGCCCGGCTGGTCTTGAACTCCTGCCCTCAAGTGATCCACCTGCCTCGGCCTCCCAAAGTGCTAGGATTACAGGCGTGAACCACAGCACCTAGCCCCTCAAAATGTATAGTTTGTTTTTAATAATAAAACCAAAAAGTAATCCCAAATGCCTAAAGACCCTGAACTAGAAATTTCTTTTAGTACACAGGCCAAACATTATTTTAATATAAAACAAAAGGTAAAATGATTCTTCAGGTAGTTATTAAAGTATGATCTCCTAATTAGTGAGATTGAGTTGACAGGATTCACGAGCCTTATCAGCCATCTAGAAATCTAATTTGAAAATCAAAGTTTGTTGTAATTCATTTGTTGGCAAACTATGACCAGATCTGACCTCATCGGGCTGTGAATGACTGAACGTGAGATTATTTGCAGTCAAATATTCCTCTTAGTGTGAATATTCTTGCACTTTATTATATGACTATAGAACTATTAATGTATTTTACTACAGGTGCTACTCCAGACTCTGCTACAGATGTTATGTAATAATCCACCTTCTATAGTAAAAAAAAATTCTGAGGCCGGGCGCAGTGGCTCACGCCTGTAATCCCAGCATTTTGGGAGGCCTAGGCAGGCAGATCACGAGGTCAGGAGTTCAAGACCAGCCTGGCCAATATGGTGAAACCCTGTCTCTACTAAAAAAAATACAAAAATTAGCCAGGCATGGTGGCACGCGCCCGTAGTCCCAGCTCCTTGGGAGGCTGAGGCGGGAGAATCGCTGAACCTGGGAGGCGGAGGTTGCAGTGAGCTGAGATCATGCTACTGCACTCCAGCCTAGGCGACAGAGTGAGACTCTGTCTCAAAAAAAAAGAAAAAAAAATTCTGAATTTTGGAACACATTTGAATAAAGTCAAGGTCCTGCAAATTCACAAAATCTTACAAAATATTCAGTGCTCAAAATCTAGAGTTCCTTTTCCACAGTAAGATTAAAATGTTATGTTGCAAACTAAATTGCACTAAGTTATAGATATTAAGACTTGGAACATATCATTCTAACCATATATCTCTTAGTCATTTATAAAAATAAACCAAATCTTTACTGCAGATATGAGAGCTTAGAAAAATAATTCAGAATGCTGGTGAAATTTTACTGGAAATTAGGAATTCACATATTGAACACAGAACTGTAGCTTAAAAATCACTTTGTTTCCAGTCTTTCTGAATTATATAAGGACTCTTACATAAGAGTCCTTATGCAAATGAATACTCAGTCACTGAACACTCAACTTCCCAAGGTGCTTTTGTGAGTATAAAAAAAGAACAACTGTATTTGGAAACTGTCCAAAATCACCTATTAACTGAAGATTATTAAAAATATACAATTTATCCTTAAGTACTAAAACCTAGCCCCCAAAATTCCATATACACATACGGTCTTTCCCAGTTCCTTACCACTGTGTTATCCTGCTGCATGGTATCCAGAGGACCAAGCACTCAACACACCTAACTCACACAATACTCAGGTATTAGGAAGCCTGATACCTGACTGCTCAGGCTACACAAATATGCAATAGTCAAGAGTGGGAAGGAAAGTAAAAAAGATTCCTAGTAGTTGAAACAGACTATAAAATCAGCATATTAATGCTCATGCACTTCACTAAAATGGACTTCTATTATCTTCATTTAGAATTTCCTATTTAACTTAAAATGAGAGTAGGCCAGGTGCGGTAGCTTCTGGCCTACTTCCAGCACTTTGGGAGGCCAAGACAGGCGGATCACTTGAGGTCAGGAGTTCAAGACCAGCCTGGCTAACATGGTGAAACCCCGTCTCTACTAATACAAAAATTAGCTGGGTGTGGTGGTGCGCACCTGTAATCCCAGCTACTTGGGAGGCTGAGGCATGAGAATCACTTGAAGCCAGCAGGCAGAGGTTGCAGTGAGTGAGATCAGGCCATGGCACTCCAGCCTGGGAGACAGAGTGAAACTGTATCTCAAAAAAAAAGGCCAGGCACGGTGGCTCACGCCTGTAATCCCAGCATATTGGGAGGCCGAAACGGATGGATCATAGGGTCAGGAGTTCAAGACCAGCCTGGCAAAGATGGTGAAACCCCGTCTCTACTAAAAATACAAAAATTAGCCAGGCATGGTGGTGGGTGCCTATAACCCCAGCTACTCAGTAGACTGAGGCAGAGAACTGCTTGAACCGGGGAGGCAGAGGTTGCAGTGAGCTGGGATCATGCCACTGCACTCCAGCCTGGGAGACAGAGCAAGACTCTGTCTCAAAAACAAGACAAACGTAAAAACAATGATTGAATCATCAGAAATGGCTATACTATAACTCACATATTTGGCTTAAGTAGCAGGAAAGCTTATCAGCTGACTTGTATTTTATACAACAGTTAACTTCCAAACTCATAAATATGTTGAACATCTCTAATATGAACGTCTGAAATCTGAAGTGCTCCAAGAACCAAACCTTTTTCTGCGTTGACCTGATACTACTACAAGTGGAAAAGTCTACACCTGGCCTCATGTGATGGGGCCATAGTCAAAATGCAGTCAATACTTTGTTTCATGCATAATTTTTATTATTTATTTATTTTGAGACGGAGTCTTGCCCTGTCACCCAGGCTGGAGTGCAGTGGCGTGATGTTGGCTCACTGCAACCTCCGCCTCCTGGGTTCAAGTGATTTTCCTGCCTCAGCCTCCCGAGTAGCTGGAATTACAGGCACCCACCACCATGTCTGGCTAATTTTTGTATTTTTAATAGAGACAGGTTTTGCCATGTTGGCCAGGCTGGTCTTGAACTCCTGACCTGAGGTGCTCTCAGGCAATCTGCCCGCCTCGGCCTCCCAAATTGCTGGGATTACAGGCATGACCCACTGTGCCTGGCCTGACTCTTCTGTTTTAATAAGCCCAACACTGCCAGTTTTTCTGCTGGCATCAGACTACATCAGAGTTTCTTTGGTTAAGTGCCAGAGGAAGTAGTCTGGTTTGTATGTGGGGGCCATGCTGTACGAAAATTTAAAATTATCTTTAAAATCACAATTACTACTGAATGAGGTAAGATGCTTAACCTATGAATAAAGTGGCAATGCAGGCACTCATGCTGTAAGAGGACCAACACATTCAACTTCCCCTACTCCAGGCTCACTCTGGAGAATATATTCTTTCAGTAAATTGTATTTAGAATTCTGTATAACATTTGAGCTGCTACATTTTCTTTCTTTTTTTTTTGTGAGATGGAGTCTCGCTCTGTCGCCCAGGTTGGAATGCAATGGCACAATCTCGGCTCACTGCACCCTCTGACTCCCAGGTTCAAGCCATTCTCCTTGCCTCAGCTTCCTGAGTAGCTGGGATTACAGGCGCCTGCCATCATGCCCAGCTAATTTTTGTATTTTTTTAGTAGAGACCAGGTTTCGCCATATTAGCCAGGCTAGTGTGGAACTCCTGACCTTAGGTGATCCACCCACCTCGGCCTCCCAAAGTACTGGGATTACAGGCATGAGCCACCACGCTTGGCCTAAATTTTCTTTTTTTTTCTTCAGGGGCCTAGAGTTGGATTAAGTGAAATGCACTTATGATATGGGTGCATTGTAATATACTTTATAGAGTATGCAGAGAAAAGCTTTAGGTCTCTGGAATATTCACAAATATAAATGAACAGTGTTACCCTACAGCAGTCTGTAGGTATCTATCCTCTAAGTATTAGAAGATCTAGCAAAATTTAAGGAGAAATTGAAAATAGTTAAGACAACAAGAAAAAAATAGATTAAACTCATTTTTAAAAAGTAGTATTGAGGCTGGGTGCAGTGGCTCACCCCTGTAACCCTAGCACTTTGGGAGGCCAAGGCAGGAGGATCACTTGAGGCCAGGAGTTCAAGACTAGCCTGGGCAACATAGAGAGACCCTGTCTCTTACAAAAAATTAGCCAGTCATGGTGGCATATGCCTGCAGTCCTAGCTACCCAGGAGGCTGAGGTGGGGGGATCACTGAGCCTAGGAAGTTGAGGCTGCAGTGAGCCATGACTGTGCCACTGTACTCCAGTCTGGGTGACAGAGAAAGATCCTGTCTTAAATAAATAGTTTTTTTGTTTTTGTTTTTTTTTTTGAGACGGAGTCTCGCTCTGTCGCCCAGGCTGGAGTGCAGTGGCGCTATCTCGGCTCACTGCAACCTCCGCCTCCCGGGTTCATGCCATTCTCCTGCCTCAGCCTCTCCGAGCAGCTGGGACTACAGGCGCCCGCCACCACGCCCGGCTAAATTTTTTTGTATTTTTAGTAGAGACAGGGTTTCACCGTGGTCTCAATCTCCTGACCTTGTGATCCGCCCGCCTCGGCCTCCCAAGGTGCTGGGATTACAAGCGTGAGCCACCGCACCCGGCCATAAATAAATAGTTGTATCGCATATATAGAGGAGAGAAATGATAAAGAAGAAAAATTACAAGGTTACTAATGATTTCTTTTCAGCTAAGCTTTTGGTAATGCTCATCTTTTAATGTTCTTTGGCAAACATAAATCAACTAAGTTTTACAACTGTTATTAATATGCCTACTTAAAGTAGTACAGCAAAACATTTTTCATAAAAAAAGAGCATTATAAAATCCTTAAATATTTAGGATAGTTAAACACTTCAACTTCTCTATTTAAGGGGTGGAGAAGATGGAGATTGATGGAACACGCCTATTTTCTGAGAAGTCTCAAAGAATTTTTTACAGCTTAGAAAGCTTAATTATCAGGGTAACCTATGAGAGGTTTATATTGTTAAAACCTCTACACTAACACTATATGTAAGTCTTTATTGAAAAGTGCTTTATTTTGATTCTTAAGACTATAAAAGTAGAGAGAAACTGGCTTTTGGTGATAAAGACAGTAACATTAATGGGATTATAAATAAGCTGTTAGGCCCTAAAATTGGAACTTTATCTTCCAGTTGATTTCTGAATTGTGATTATTTTTCTCATGAGCTGAAAGACTTCCATTTCATAGAAGTACAGCTGACCCCTGAATAGCATGGGTTTGAACTGCCTGGGTCCAGTTATTTGTAAATTATTTTCTGCCTCTGTCACCCCTCAGATGACAAGACCAACCCCTCCTCCTCCTCAATGTGAAGATGACAAGGATAAAGACCTTTATGATGATCCACTTACACTTAATGATTAGTAAATGTATTTTCTCTCCTTTATGAATTTCCTTTTTTTTTGAAACAGGGTTTTGCTTTGCTGTGAAGGCTAGAATGCAGCAGCACGATCTTGGCTCACTGCAGCCTCGACCTTCTGGGCTCTTACCACCTCAGTCTCCTGAGTAGCTGAGACTACAGGCGTTCAACACCACACCCAGCTAATTTTTGTTATTTTTTGTAGAGATGGGGTTTCACCATGTTGCCCAGGCTGGTCTTGAACTCCTGGGCTCAAGCAATCTGCCCACTTTAGCCTCCCAAAGTGCTGGCATTACAGGCATGAGCCTCCATGCCTGGCTCTATAAATTTCTTAACATGTTATTTTTCCTAGCTTATTTTAAGAATATAGTACAGAATACATATAACATACAAAACATGTATGTTTGGACTGTTTATGTTAATGGACTAATGGACTGTTTATGTTATTGGTAATTCTGGTCAGGAGCAGGCTATTAGTCAAGTTTTTGGGGAGTCAAAAGTTATACATGAATTTTGGACTGCATGGGGCGTGGGGTGCCCCTAACCCTCATGTTGTTCAGGGGTCAACTGTACTTTTTTTTAACCACCGAGTAAATTAGTTTACTGAACATTTTCTGGAGGTCTTTAAGAATCAGAGCAAATGTTCATATTTATGAAGCAACTTAACTATAACCCAGCAGGGTGAATTAGGGGAACAATAAATATCTTCATAGTCCTTAGATTACCTTTACAAAAATCAGTAGTAACATAATTCAGTAGTGAATTTCTACAATATACATGCTTCAAATAACACAAACTTATGCTTTAAAGCAGACAGCTAAGATTATACGAATATTTTAAATAAACAGCATTTATTTTAGACACATTTCAAATAGAAGCCACAATAATCAAATAGATATTATCTGAAAATGTTTCAAAAATATTAACCCTTTAGATGTTCTTCTCTGAAAAATTAGTTTATCTTTAATAAATTATTCTGAATTATTGTGTCAGCATATAAGGTTATGCATATATATTCACTTGCTGGTCTCTATGCTAAAGCAGACTAGGTAAAAACTAGAGAAATATCTGAACATAAAATGGTTAACAATTTACGGCCCATTTTCTTCTCATATTATTGAAAAATATGATGAATCTTGTGGTTCATGGACTATATCCAGGAAACAAATGTCACATATTAAATAGAAATAAACCGTCTTTGTATGCAGGTATGTTTATTTATTTATTTTTGAGACGGAGTCTCGCTCTGTCGCCCAGGCTGGAGTGCAGTGGCGCAATCTCAGCTCACTGCAACCTCCGCCTCCCGGGTTCACGCCATTCTCCTGCCTCAGCCTCTCCGAGTAGCTGGGACTACAGGCACCCGCCACCACGACTGGCTAATTTTTTTGTATTTTTAGTAGAGACGGGGTTTCACCGTGGTCTCAATCTCCTGACCTTGTGATCCGCCCGCCTCGGCCTCCCAAGGTGCTGGGATTACAAGCGTGAGCCACCGCGCCCGGCCTGCAGGTATGTTTAAATGAAGACACACACATAAAAACTCCTATAGCAACAGAATTCAAATAAATACTTAGACCAAGATCTGTTTTTTTTTTTTTTTTTAACTGTTTAAGAGAAAAGGACTTTAAGCCATAAATGTAACAGACCACACAGTCAAACAAATGGCAAATGGTTGGACTTGACATTTCTATAGAAATGTACATCATAACAGTCAACATACCAAAGTGTGCTGAACCACTGCTACTTTTACTTTGCGTAGAGGTACTGCATGTCTGGGTCCCAGGTTGTGCTGTTCCTGTTCGGTTTATACTCCTATATAATTTTCTACAGGAGAGTTCATCATTGTCACTGTCATGTAGGGATGGTGTCCGAGGCCTAAAATGCCGCCATCTACATGATTTGATATTGACTAGTATCTGACTGAGGTCTTTAGAGAAAGATTTGTCCGAGGTATTTGTTTCTGAGGTATTGGCAAACTGATTGACTGGAGAATGTTGTGGTGAGGAAAGCATTTCCAAATCCAGATGGTGAAACACACTGTCATAGTCTGAATGAGCTCTGTCCAGTAAAACCCTATTAAAAAATCAGACAAGAAACAATTATTTAAAATAGCTATTCAAAGATTATATATTAAAGCTTTTTCTTTTTCCCCCCAAATGCCAAAAGGCCAACTCATACTGAATATTTAAAAGCTTTAAAGTTGATTATTTTAGTATTTGGTTCTTACAGGCTACAACCTCAATTTCTAATAAAAGTTCTTTTAACAAATTGTTTTTCAACCAAAGATGTTCACTTCCATTACAAAGCACCAAAATGAATGCTTTATAAAATGTTGCGAACACATTTATTCTATATTTAAGCAAAAACTTCATTCCTTTGGGGGAGAAAGGGAGAAGAGAGAAGAAAAGCAACAAAAAACATAGTATACCATTAACATTTGTTATAGACAAAATATTTGAGATCCACTACTCTAGAGGATATATTCTTATGTTATTGATTGATTGATTGACTGAGATGGAGTTTTATTCTGTCACCCAGACTGGAGTGCAATGGTGCGATCTTGGCTCACTGCAACCTCCGCCCCGGGGTTCAAGTGATTCTCCTGCCTCAGCCTCCTGAGGCTGAGATTACAGGCGCCTGCCACCATGCCCAGCTAATTTTTGTGTTTTTAGTGGAGACGGTGTTTCCCCATGTTGGCCAGGCTGGTCTCAAACTCCTGACCTCAAGTGATCGACCCACCTTGGCCTCCCAAAGTGCTGGGATTACAGGTGTGAGCCACCATGCCTGGCCTCTTATGTTATTTTTATAAACATTATAAATGGCTCCAAGTCAAAATAATAACATTGATTAATGTTAGTAATAGAATAAAATATAGCTAATGTAGATAATTTTCACTGCTCCTGATGTCAACACGGTGATAGAAAAAAACGGACTAAATAAAATGTATTTTAGTGCCTAGATAATTCTTAACCAATGTTTAAATAAAAAAAAAAAAACCCTCTGCAATTAAGAGTTAAAGATGAAAAAAATATATGTATAAGCCATTAGTTTATCATAAATATACCCTTGGGTTTCTTCCTGAAAAAGCACCTTGATACCATTATTTGCTTTCCCTTTTAATTTTCCCCGCACATTATACATTAACGTCTCTCCATTCCTTGAGTTTATGTGTTTTGCTATTTGTTTCCTGTCCCCATACAAACAACTTCTCACATAAAGGCATTTAGAGTATGAAGGAAGGAATTCTACAAGGTTTAAACAAAGGAAGAACGATTAGATCCTGACAAACTGGGATGTCAAGATCAGGTTATGCATGGATCCTTTTCATTGTCAGGTTAAACCCATTATACTAGTTAGTGTGAAACAACTTTTTTGCAGTTTCTTTAACTTAATACACTGTGTGCAATCAGGATTTACACTTGTCTTCATCTGTTGCCTTTTCTCACAATTCTACCCCTTGATAATTTATCTGAGGTTTTCCACCTTGGGGAGAAAAGCAGGTCCACTAGGGACCCATTAGAGTTATGTCAAAAGCTATGGATGTGTAAGAACCAGGTAGCACAGCAACAAAAATATTTTAGTCAACAAATCAGTTAAGAATAGCAAATAGGAACTAATGAGTTGTTCAGAGGGATTACTTGACTTTAAAAGTTAGATTCAATCACCCTAATCCCTAAAATATCCTTCTGCTAGGACTACAGAAATACCTTACCTTCCACCGCGCCCAACCCGTCTTCGTGCAAATCCAATACACCTTTGGGGTACGGTGAGAGTAGTTAAGCAGTATCTATATCGCACATCCCCTAATCCTCCATCTTTAGGACTAGTCCAAGGCCAGTTGCCAGTTTGGTCTAAGTGAGGCTTAAAAAAAAAAATCCAAATTATTTAATTTTGTCAGTTAAAGGTAAATAGTTTGTTATTTACAAAGAAGTCTGAAACTTACAGCATAGTACTGACAGCCTGCTTTCCTACGGAAAGCAAAAGGACCATCAGGATCATTGTCTTCCTCAGCTTCTGAAGAGCCAGACAAAACCTTTAAATGAAATAAAGAAAGTAGGTCAGATATGTGACTTCCTACATCCCTCCTCAATGTTCATAGAGAATTGTATTTGTACCTGGGAGAGAGGTTCTTCGTCTGAGCTGGGAAAGTCATACTGATTCAGATCTTTAGCATTGAAGACTGGCAGTGCAGCAGGACTCGTCTGTTGGGGAGTAGCAGCGGCAGACGATGGTAAGACTTTGGGCTTCTTCTCGTATTTCCGTTTCGGTCGGATAAGATCGGCTTTATCTTGCTGCAACAAAGACATGAATTAATTATACAAGAAACCGTGTTCAACAAACTTGCAGTTTTGGGGGAAATTTTAAAAAGAAGTTTATTGCTATAATGAGGGCATTCATATTCATAAGAGACACAAGACTCTATGTTTGGCCATCTTATAGTGTAAAGTCTAGAGAAGTTGGCCTCCATGAAAGCATAAATTTGTCCTACAATCTAAACATAATCACACAAATGATTTTGTTTCAATTAAAAGGAGAGAACAGAAGTTCTCCAACTTCTGAAGTCTTACAACTGCAATTAGTATATTTACTGCTGGCTCCTCTCATTTCCTTAATTTTCTATGAAAATTCTAGAAGAGAATTTTTTTTTTAAAGGGGATTGTCTAGTCCTTATTCTCAACAAATATTAAATATAGGACAAATAATAATGAAAATGTCTTTGTATACACAGAAAGCAAACTACAGAAAACTGTTAACATAGTAGAAAACAAAGCCATAATGCTGCGTGAGGGGTTATACAAATAAAGAGTAGTAAGGATTTGTGGGCTGAACAATGTAAGCTTTCTGAAATGGTGACTTTTGAACAGTTTTAAAGGATAAAGATATGAAATCATTAAATAGGGGAAATGCAGGATAAAACATACAGGCAAGAGTAACTGGGCTGGGCGCGGTGGCTCACGCCTGTAATCCCAACACTTTGGGAGGCCGAGGTGGGCAGATCACGAGGTCAGGAGATCGAGACCATCCTGGCTAACACAGTGATAACCCGTCTCTACTAAAAATACAAAAAATGAGCCGGGCGTGGAGGCGGGAACTTGTAGTCCCAGCTACTTGGGAGGCTGAGGCAGGAGAATGGCGTGAACCCAGGAGGCGGAGCTTCTAGTGAGCCGAGATCGCGCCACTGCACTCTGGCCTGGGCGAAAGAGCGAGACTCCGTCTCAAAAAAAAAAAAAAAAAAAAAAAAAAAAAAAAAAAAAAAAAAAAAAAAAAAAAAAAAAAAAAAAAAAAAAGAGTAACTGAGCTGATGGAACACAGCATGCTAGAAACATGTATTGCAGATGATGGCAAAGGTTGGGAGAAGTATGAATTTGATATGTAGGCAATAGGTAAGGTAAAGTAGTGGCAAAAATTGTATTTGTTGGAAAGAAAAAGATCATGGCAAGCACCACGGTTATGTAAATATGCTAAATATTTACGTTACATTTTATGTAGTTTATGAAATTATGGTTTTCCCAAACCATAAGGCATTTCTCTACAATTTCTACTGTTGTATTCGACAGGATAATCAAATCAAAAGCTGGCCATGGCAAGGCAAAACATTATTTAAAAGCTAACATCAGCTGTCAGCTAGGGCAGTGCTTGAGGACTACATTATTATCTATTACCTTTTTCTTTTCCTTTTTTTTTTTTTTTTTGAGATGGAGTCTTGCTCTGTCACTTAGGCTGGAGTACAGTGGTGCGATATCGGCACACTGCAATCTCCGCCTCCCAGGTTCAAGTGATTCTCCTGCCTCAGCCTCCCAAGCACCTACTAATTCAAACCCTTATGCTATGCTTAGGTGCTATTACTACCCTATTTACAGCAATTTGCGCTCGTGAATTTTTTGTATTTTTAGTAGAGATGGGGTTTCGCCATGTTGGCCAAGCTGGTTTCAAACTCTTGACCTCAAGTGACCTGCCTGCCTCTACCTCCCAAACTGTTGGGATTATAGGCGTGACCTGCCGCACCCGGCCTAAAGTAACTTTCAAGCATGAGTGGCACATATAGAGGAAAGCAAATAATAGGATAATTAATCTTAAAATATGAAAACTGAAGGATAACACTAAAGTAGTCCACAAAATCATGCAGGGCTCAGATAGGGGGACCACATTAAAATAGTTAAGAGTGGGAGGCCGGGTGGGGTGGCTCATGCCTGTAATCCCAGCACTTTGGGAGGCCGGGGCGGGCGGATCATGAGGTCAGGAGATTGAGACCATCCTGGCTAACACGGTGAAACCCCGTCTCTACTAAAAATACAAAAAATTAGCCAGGTGTGGTGGCATGTGCCTGTAGTCCCAGCTATTTGGAAGGCTGAGGCAGGAGAATCTCTTGAACCCAGGAGGTGGAGGTTGCTGTGAGCCAAGATTGTGCCACTGCACTCCAGCCTGGGTGACAGAGCGAGACTCCACCTTAAAAAAAAAGTAACAGTGGGAACAGTCCCATTAAACTTTAAAGATACATTTAGAACTAATATATTATAAATGCAGGACATAAAATTTAAATAAATGCAAAATTTAAATAAAAACTTACATGAGTAAACTAAAACAGTATTTTGGGGCACAGCTCTAACTTTCCAGATTATGGCAGAGAATAACGAGAATAACTACTCTTCCACTCTCCCCTACGTTTTTTAAAAATCAAAATGTCCATGTTAACAAAGTGGGAAAAAAAAAGTCCATATTTTTTCACAAAATGGTCTGGTCCCTGGCACTGCTTTAAATAACTCCCCACCTCCTCCCCCAAAAAAAGTCCAGGCTGGGGAAATCATCATTCATTCTAACTGGTGTGGCAGGTTGTACATTCAGGCTTGAAGGTCTGTTTACCACAATGAAAAAAAAACCTGCGTGAGCACGATATTAAATGATGCAGGGGAGATAAAACTGGTGGCAAATTTGCCCATTCCTCAAATTAAACTGGTATGGTAGATGCAAAGTTTCATGAAAAAAAATTTTTTTTTTTTTAAGACGGAGTCTTGCACTGTAGCCCAAGCTGGAGTGCAGTGGCGCCATCTCGGCTCACTGCAAGCTCCGCCTCCCAGGTTCACGCCATTCTCCTGCCTCAGCCTCTGAAGCAGCTGGGACTACAGGTGCCCGCCACCATGCCCGGCTAATTTTTTTGTATTTTTAGTAGAGACAGGGTTTCACCGTGTTAGCCAGGATGGTCTCGATCTCCTGACCTCGTGATCCGCCCGACTCGGCTTCCCAGAGTGCTAGGATTACAGGCGTGAACCACTGCGCCCGGCCGTGAAAAATTTCATACAAAAAATGCATAACATACTTTTTCCTCAGATGTACACTTTTCAAGAAAGTGCCACTTAATTAACAGCACTCCTTTATTTACCTCAGTTTTCCTTCACTAATTGTACTTCCTCTCACGTTTTATTCTTCACAAATTGTGATTTAGTTAAGTACTAATTTGTCAAATATTTCCATTTCTAAATCATTATATTACAAACTATTAAGATATCAAAATTCCCTCTTATACACGATTGTGTCCACAAAAGACAGAAAAACTCATTTGAGGCTGAGTGCAGTGGCTCACGCCTGTAATCCCAGCACTTTGGGAGGCCTAGAAGGGCCGATCACCTGAGGTCAGGAGTTTGAGACCAGCCTGGCCAACAAGGCAAAACCCCATCTCTACTAAAAATACAAAAATTAGCCCAGCGTGGTGGTGCGTGCTACCTGTAGTCCCAGCTACTCGGGGAGGCGAGGCAGGAGAACTGCTTAAACTCGGGAGGTGGAGGTTGCAGTGTGCTGAGATCTGGCCACTGTACTCCAGCCTGGGTGACAGAGCAAGACTCCGTCTCAAAAAAAAAAAAAAAAAAAAAAAAGAAAGAAAGAAAAACTCATCTGATCAGGGAGGATTTCATGTCTTTCTCCCTAACTCTCCATATTTTGTATGAATTATTTTAATACTTCATCATCCTACAACTTGTAAAAGGAGTATTTTTCCTTTTATCAGATATAGTAACAAAAGCTTCCCTTTATAAGGAAGAGAAACAAAAATAAAATTTTAATTATAGACTTCTGCTTTTCTTCATATTATGGCACAATCATTGCAGTATACATTGAGGTGGGGTTTTTTTTATGTACTTTTCTTTTTTTATCTTTTTTTTTTTTTTTTGAGATGGAGTCTTGCTGTGTCACCCAGGCTGGAGTGCAGTGGTGTGATCTCGGCTCACTGCAACCTCCACTTCCTGGATTCAATTAATTCTCCTGTCTCAGCCTCCTGAGCAGCTGGGATTGCAGGCGCATGCCACCACACCTGGCTAATTTTTTTTGTATTTTTAGTAGAGACGGGGTTTCACCATGTTGGTCAGTCTGGTCCCGAACTCCTGACCTCAGGTGATCCACCCACCTCCGTCTCCCAAAGTGCTGGGATTACAGGTGTGAGCCACCGTGCCCGGCCTATATGTATTTTTCTTTTTAACTTTCATTCTAATGATAAAATACCATCCCATTATTAGATACTATTATCACAAAAACATTAATCACCTTATTAACTTTGAACTCCTTCACATCCATTGATTCCTGGTGTTTAAATTGACTGCTATTAGTAATAGGGATGATGGGGATGGCATAAGTAGGTTTCATTGGCTGTCTCTGTGCCATAACCTCAGACATGATCTCTCCATTGTAGTCGCCCAAATTATACCTAAAATTATACAAATGAAAGTTTAAAATTATATATATTTAAGGAATACGTGATGTTTTGATATACATTTATACTGT
Source organism: Nomascus leucogenys (assembly GCF_006542625.1). Lineage (NCBI taxonomy): Eukaryota > Metazoa > Chordata > Mammalia > Primates > Hylobatidae > Nomascus > Nomascus leucogenys. Next base: position 49,620,588 of record NC_044398.1, on the reverse strand, counting down.
GAAATGATTACCATAATCAAGCTAATTAACATATCTATCACCTCACATAATTACCTTGTGTGTATATGTGGTGAGATTACTTAAGATCTACTCTTAGCAAATTTCAAGTACATAATACATTGTTATTAACCATGCTGCACATTAGGTCTCCAGAATGTATTCATTTCATAACTGTAAGTTTGTACCCATTGATCAACATACAAAATATGTAATTTTTATTTGTCAATTATACCTAAATAAAGCAGGAAAAAGAAGAAAATTTTGGAAAGTTAGCTTTGTAAGTATTTATCTTTATAACCATTAATAACTAGCTGACTGGGATGTAATTATAAACACCAATTACATTTAAGGCAAGATTGTAGTTAAACTTTGACTATTCAATGTCTCTTAAAATTAAAGATTACATAATTCCTTTTGTTTCTTCCTTTTACTTTTTTGGTTTATAGCTTTATCATGGCATGTAAATAAAGGACTGTGGGGAAAAAATCAAAAGCTGGAATTTTAACATAGCAATTTTGGTGAAAGATTTGGTGAAGAAGTTGAAAGTAATGCCTAAAATGGTGCTAAGGATGTTTCTGCTAATTAGAATTGCCTGGGCTTTAAAACTAATTTTTCTAAAAGTAATCACAAGAAATTTAAAAGTGGTTTTCTTTGGGGATAGGGACTAGAAATAGGGCAGAGTTTTTTTTTAAGTTTTCATTGTGTACCTTGCCAAATGCTTGAGTGGTAAGATATATGGGCCTTTCCCCCTCTTTCTTTACCCTTTTCTATTTAACAATCCAGTGTTTTAAATTTTATATGCATTAAAAAAGAAGCAGTACTATCAATTAACTCAAACAAAAACTTTAGAATTGTCTCCCTCCCAGTCCTACATGCAACTCAAGGACCAAAAAAGACCACTTTGAAATGGAAATACTAGGTATGTTTTAACTTAAGTGAATACAGTCACTTTTAAAGAAAATAGAGGAAAACATGTAAAAGTATAAAAAGTATCATGCCACATATTTAAAGTCTCTATTATTAAAAAAAGATATTTCTGTAATTAGATTATTGCATAGGAAATAAATTAACTCAATATACAAAATGTTAATGGCACTATACTTCCTCTAATATTATTAAAATACACATTACCTCTTTTCCATAATTTCCAGTGTTAAGTGCAATAGCTCTCTTTTACTTTTTTCTCTTCTTTTTATCATCTCTAGAATAGTAACAGCTCGACTTAGATCTCGTCGCAGCTTAAGCATTTTTTCGTAAGAGGCTTCATCATTTTTGCGATTCTGCAAATGTGAAGTTGCTTGTTTAATGTTAGTAAGTATTTTTAACTAGTGGTATAGTTATTGACCCATAAAATTTATATATTTGAAGGGTTAAATTAGAATTTAAAGACAATAAAAGGGAGCACAGATCACCAGGAAATCAATTTTGTATTGATTTTTAAATGGATTAACATTAAAATATAACATTAATAGCTGCATAATAAATCTTAAGTTCAATTTAAGTATTTTTCTTATAATTGGAAAGTCCTATTTGAATATAAATTAAACCACAGTATTGAGATAGTCATAACTATAAATAATTTTTATTATATAATCATCAAAAAAATTCTTCAAATTCACTTACTTTTCGAGTCTGCATTTTTTCAGTACGCCTTCTAAAAGCCACATAAGGATCATTTGTGCTGGAACCATCTCGCTTCTCTTGTTTTACTGATGGAATAAGAGATGGCCCTCGACAGTTTTTTCTCTTTTTAATCCAATATTCATAAACTTCTCTAATTAGTTCATCATCTTCTTTTAGCAGTAGTTTGGCTTCCTGCAGACTGACTGGCTAAATGTAAAACCATTATGTCATTTTCATACAATACACATACAAGGTTCATAAGTATTTACTTCTAAATTTAAAGGACAATAATCGATATTACAACATTATTAACAAATGGGAAACTTGAGGAGTACATTATGCCTGTCAGTCACTGAACTAGGTTGCTTTATATGCATTATTTCATCTTTACGACAATCCCAGGGCAACTGAGGCACAGAAAAATTTAAACATATTGCTCAAGATTACACAGGTTACTGATAAGCAGAGATGAGATTTGAATTCATACTTTTTAACTCTAAAGCCTGACTGATTACCCCCAACCTACAATCTCACACTTTTTCCATACAATACAGTTCTTTGCATAGGATATGTATATACTTGTTATATACAAATGAAGTTGTACCTGCTGACCACTGCCTTTTTCTAGGCGGTCAATCATCTCCTCAAATTGCAAGGGGCAGATGTCCATTTTCTTTTTCAGTTTATTCACAAATACTTCATCTTCAGAATCCAAATCATAATCAGGCTGTTCAGCATCCAAACTAAAAGCTGACAGAAGGAACCATATGCAATCATTTACTGTGTGAATTCACCAACAAAAAATTCACAGATGTCTGCATAAAAACAAGACCTACACCTTCTAAAGAAATAAGAAAGAATTTTTGGATTTTGTTTCCAAAGTTGCAAACAATCTAAGCTTACAGATTTCTTACACATTTAAAGTTAAAGAAAGGAGATTATCTTTACTATGAATATACATATAAGTAATAAAAGACAACAGATGCGACCCCCTCCAACCACTCCTAAAAGCAAATAAACTAGAAGCCTATTATTAAGAACATAAAGCGATCATTAAAACTTATTTGGTTGAACCATGTGCAAGTGCCATTTTTATAGCTCAAAAATCATCACATAGGCAATTTTTAAAATATAAAAGAAGGCCTTTAAGATTTTTTTCTATAATATTTAAGTCCTATTTTGTAGATTATTCAACTACTTTACCAAAGGCTATGGGAGTGGTCTTTAAAGTTGAAGTGTTAGAAGCCACTACCAATAACAGTACAGGTTGAGAATCCCTCATCCAAAATGCTTGGGACCAGAAGTGTTTTGGATTTTGGAATATTTGAATATGTGTAATGAGATTTCTTGAGGGTGGGACCCAAGTCTAAACACAAAATTCATTTTTTTCACATATACCTTATATGCACAGCCTGATGGTGATTTAAGTAATATTTTAAATAATTTTGTGCGTGAAACAAAGTTTTGACCGTGACCCATCATCACATGAGGGCAGGTGTATAATTTTCCACTTGTGGAATCACACTGGAGCTCAAAAATTTCGAACTGTGGAGCATTTCAGATTTTGACTCACTGTCACTCAGTGAGTATGTCCCTGCCTAGGAAGTTTGTTTCTCTATGGGAACACTGTCATGTTGATGGAAATGGGAGGATCTTAGATCTGCTGGCAAGAACCACTGCTACTATCAAATGTTGTTTAATTACTTATCAAAATTAAGCTAGGTTGATATGAATATGATAAGCAAAATATTAAATAGCTTTAATATAAAAATTCGTCTCACATCTTTCCCTTACTTAATTCCTTCTACTAACATTAGAGTCCACATCTTTAAATGGTATAAGGCTCTTTTTTCCTATTCTCTCCAGTATTACCTGTTCTTTATGATCTAGTAACATCAGATTTCATTGATTTCATCCAGTATGCTATTTCATGACTGCAGGCCTTTACAAAAATCCCTGTTTTTCTGCTTGCCCACCAAGGAGGCAAATGCCTATTTATTCTTTTTAGCACCCAGCCTGGTATCACTCCTCTAGAATCCTTTTTTGATTTTTCCCCACCCAAGAAGTGGTTCCTAACCACTTTCATCTTTTTTAGTGGCTAAGAACCCACTTCACATACTTTATAATTTACTTATTAAGCATGCCTCCCTATTAGAATGTGCGTGATCTCTTTAGGGAGAGGCATGCCTTCTTTATTTCTGTACTGCTAAGTGGAGGGTAATAGGTTTCACCTTGTATGCCACTTCTGTAATGTTATGTCTATTAAAGTGGGGGGAAATAACCTCCAAAACCAGTCAGACATTAAAGTCTGTGATGGGTACAAAGGGCACTATTTAGCTGCCAAATACTGCCATCTCTGCTTAAAGCTTAACACAGTGTCTGGCCTGGAGAAGTAAAAAAATATTGGTACAGTTGAATGTATTATTTCACTGTTTTATTTTGACCTATATCACTTCTATAACATTCCTATTAAAATAAGTGAGTATTCAGAGTATAAAAATTTCTAGATGTTAACATCTCTGTACTCACAGTACCTGCAATCATGGGCCCTTCAATGATTTTCCATCATCTCATTTTGTCATTATTATGTAAACAGCTTTTAGAGATCCTCAAGTTGATTAAAACTGTTAGATTAAAAACGCTTGATATATTTTGTTCCTAACCAAAATAATGCAGGTCTATGTTGTCTAATATGGTAACCACTAGCCATGTGTGGCTAACTGAATTTATATTAATTAAATAAAATTTAAGATGCAGTTCCTCAGTCACGATCGCCACATTTCAAGTGCTACAATAGCTATATGTGGCTAGTGTTGTATTAGCACAGATTACAGAACATTTCCATCATCATAGAAAGTTCTATTAAAGAGCACTGATGAAAATAATCCAGAAAGCCAAATTGATAGGGACCAACTAGCAATGTTCTCAATGTTCTGCTTTTTTTTTTTTTTTTTTTTTTTTTTCTGAGACAGAGTCTCTCTCTGTTACCCAGGCTGGAGTGCATTGGGGCGATCTCGGCTTACTGCAACCTCTGCCGCCCAGGTTCAAGCAATTCTCCTGCCTCAGCCTCCCAACGAGCTGGGATTACAGGCACCTGCCACCGCGCCTGGCTAATTTTCGTAGTTTTTTTTTTTTTTTTGTAGTAGAGACGGGGTTTCACCATCTTGGCCAGGCTGACTGGTCTTGAACTCCTGAACTTATGATCCACCCGCCCCGGGCCTCCCAAAGTGCTGGGATTTACAGGCGTGAGCCACCGCGCCCGGCCAATGTTCTGCTTCTTAAGGTTATATTTCATTTTTAGGATCTCGTTTATACACTACAGTTTGGCATCCTCTTCTTTAGATCGTATCACATGTCAAACCACAATCACAAAGCCTAATTATTCATTAAAACAAAATGAGCTTGCCAAGGATCACCTTGCTTCGCATCAAAATACACTTGCCATAGCTTCTGGTAGATACTATATTATCAATGACAAGTCACACCCAACATATCAGGGGCTGCATCAAGACTGAAAAGGATGATTTCTATCATATGAATCAAGGAGCTCAGGGTCTTTCCCTCTGACGTTAACAAGGACCAGAGTGTCTGAGCCCTTTTGCCTCTGTAAGAGGCTTTTCTTTTATTCAGTGCAAACTCATATAAAATCTTAAACGGGCCAGGCGTGGTGGCTCACACCTGTAATCCCAGCACTTTGGGAGGCCAAGGCGGGTGGATCATGAGGTCAGGAGTTCCAGACCAGCCTGGCCAACACAGTGAAACTCTATCTCTACTAAAACTACAAAATTTAGCTGGGCGTGGTGGTGGGTGCCTGTAATCCCAGCTACTCGGGAGGCTGAGGCAGGAGAATTGCTTGAACCCAGGAGATGGAGGTTGCAGTGAGCTGAGATTGCGCCACTGCACTCTAGCCTGGGCGACAGAGCAAGACTCCATCTCAAAAAAAAAAAAAAATTATTACATAGGAAGAGTACCCAATCTTGTTCATATATAGAATACCAAAACCCTAGAGAAAAGCTAACATGTAAAAACCCACTTTGGAATTTCACTTGACCAAAAAACCCACAGCCAACAACCTTAATATGTAATTTAGCTGTAGCTGAATCTGCAGCTTCCAATTAACACCTCAACCCAGGCCAATAAAAATGTAAAATATCCATCATGTTCCTAGAATTAAGAGTATCTTCAGATTTTCTGGGTCATGTTATTGGATGTGTTCAAAGTAAAAAACAGGGTCTAAAGAAAAACAGGCAAATAGGTAATCTCTTCTAATTAAGTTCTATCAATTAAAGTGAGACCTAACAGGTTAATAATTCTTTTTTAGACGGGAGTTTCGCTCTTGTTGCCCAGGCTGGAGTGTGATGCTGTGATCTTAGCTCACTACCTCCACCTCCCGGGTTCAAGCGATATTCCTGCCTCACTCAGCCTCCTGAGTAGCTGGGATTACACGTGCCTGCCACCACGCCCGGCTAATTTTTGTATTTTTTAGTAGAGATGGGGTTTCACCATGTTGACCAGGCTGGTCTCCAACTCCTGACCTCAGGTGATCTGCCCGCCTTGGCCTCCCAAAGTGCTGGGATTACAAGCGTGAGTCACCGCACCTGGCCTATAATTCTTAAATAATAATGAGAACTACACTGTGGAAGCTGGCTCCTTTAAAAATATTCTGATAGGAATAAACCCAGAGATGCATACAGGTAAAAAGAATACAGTATTATGTGTGATACACAGATGTAGGAAAAAGTATACCATAACTGCCATGTAGACATAAAATAAGCCTAAGTAAAATACCAATAGGACTTATACATTGATTAGATTATTATTATTATTTTGAGACAGAGTCTCGCTCTGTCGCCCAGGCTGAAGTGCAGTGGCGTGATCTCAGCTCACTGCAAGCTCCGCCTCCTGGATTCACACCATTCTCTTGCCTCAGCCTCCCACGTAGCTGGGACTACAGGTGCCCGCCACCACAACCAACTAATTTTTTGTATTTTTAGTGGAGATGGGGTTTCACCGTGTTAGCCAGGATGGTCTCAATCTCCTGACCTCGTGATCTGCCTGCCTCGGCCTCCCAAAGTGCTGGGATTACAGGCGTGAGCCACCGTGCCCAGCCGATTAGATTATTTTTAAAGGAAATCCAGGCTGGTACAAACCATGGTATTTAAAGTCTAGTAACAGATATTTACCATGGGGTGGGAAGTATTTGACATCCTTGCCTTAGATCTAAGACAAAGATATTAAAGTTTAGTAATAGAGATGGAATGTAAGTGGCTACGTAACAAGTGCCATTTATGACTCAAACTAAGTGTGCATTGGGTGAGTATGTCCATAACTTCAAACAGCATTTTAAAAACACAGGAAGCAAATAGTGAAAGGATATCTGGATCCATGAAACAGCACACAATGTGAATTAGGAACAGAATATACGCCCTGATTGAAAGGAGGGAAGGTAGGAACACTACCAAGGGAAGAAAAATTGTCACACCAGTTTTAACACGAGCACTAACTGCACGATTAATAATATCTACTTGCAAAGCTCTTGATATCAATTCTGAGCAGCAGAAAAGACTGTTGTGAAGGTGTTATTTACTATGGGGTGATAGGTATTTAACATCCTTGCCTCAGCTCTAAAACAAAGATACCGCTGACTAGCTAGATCATGAAAATCTTCAGTTTCTTTTGCTTAAAAGCTAGAGCTTGGGGTCACTTCTAGAATGTACTTAGGGAGCGAAATCGGGAATATTAGATTTGAAATCTTAGATATAAATCTTCCATACATAAAGTTCTCTGGTTGCTGCTATAGATTTTATCTGTCAGAAAGCGGTACCAGAAGAATATGCTGCAGGGAATGTTGAGGCAGGCAGAGGGAAGGAGAAAATAATCTTCCAGTATCAGAGCACAAAGACAGGATATCCGTTCTGAGAGGTAACGAAAATGTAGGTTCTACTTCAGGAAAAAAGTATCCATTACACAAACTTTATTTAGAAGTCAAAACTTACATAAGTTGTTGAAATAAACAGTACAAGAAACACCTGCATACTCTTTACCCAGATTCAGCTATTGTTAAATTTTTATTTTGTTTTATCATGTGCACATGTGCTTGTGCTTGTGTGCACTTTCATTATACACGCTCACTCTTTATTTTTTCATTTTCTAAGCCATAGGAGGGTACATTATATTCATAATGGCTTGTTTTGTTTTGTATTTTTGAGATGGAATCTCACGCTGTCGCCCAGACTGGAGTGCAGTGGCGTGATCTCGGCTCACTGAAACCTCTGCCTCCTGAGTTCAAGCAGTTCTCCTGCCTCAGCCTCCTAAGTAGCTGGGATTACAGGCGCTTGCCACCATGCCCAGCTAATTTTTGTATTTTTAGTGGAGATGGAATTTTACCATGTTGGCCGGGCTGGTCTTGAACTCCTGACTTCAGGTGGCCCGCCCACCTTGGCCTCCCAAAGTGCTGGGATTACAGGCGTGAGTCCCCGTGCCTGGCCACCAATGTCTTTTAAGACATTGACGTTTTTTGGGTATGTCCCCCTCCCCAAGCCTCTATCATCATCATCATCATCATTATTATTAGCACATTCCTCACTCTGTGTTTTTCTTATTTTTTTCTCCATTGTGATTAGATTATACATTCTTGGCTAGGTTATTGCAAAGTGAACTTTTTAAGTCCTTCTCAGAATATCCACATCTAGAGGCACACAATATTCATCCGTTCCCCGTAAGTAATGACAATTTTGATCACCAGTCAAGATGTTGCCTAAATTTTTCTTCTTTGTAATTAATGAGTAGTTTGTGGAGAGAGCTTAAAGCCATGCAAATCTCCTCATCAAAATTTCATCTCTTATTGAGCACACACTGATGATTCTAGTATGATCCAACCCTGGTTTATGATAATTGCAAAAGTGATTTTTTTTTTTTTTTTTTGATACGGAGTCTCGCTCTGTTGCTGAGGCTGGAGTGCAGTGGTGTGATCTCAGCTCACTGCAAGCTCTTCCTCCCAGGTTCACGCCATTCTCTTGCCTCAGCCTCCCGAGTAGCTGGGACTACAGGCACCTGCCACCACGCCCGGCTAATTTTTTGTATTTTTAGTAGAGATGGTGTTTCACCATGTTAGCTAGGATGGTCTCGATCTCCTGACCTCGTGATCCGCCTGCCTCGGCCTCCTAAAGTGCTGGGATTACAGGCGTGAACCACTGCGCCCGGCCGCAAAAATGATTTTCTAACTCTAGCTTTTTAAATTTTTTTTTTTATTATACTTTAAGTTCTAGGGTACATGTGCACAATGTGCAGGTTTGTTACATATGTATACATGTGCCATGTTGGTGTGCTGCACCCATTAACTCGTCATTTACATTAGGCATATCTCCTAATGCTTTCCCTCCCCCTCCCCCCGCATTTTTTCTACAGTGGATCAATTCAACTCTTTTTTTTTTTTTTTTCCTGAGACAGAGTCTTGCTCTGTCACCGAGGCTGGCGTGCAGTGGCGCGATCTCCGCTCACTGCAATCTCTGCCTCCCATGTTCAAGCGACTCTCCTGCCTCAGCCTCCCGAGTAGCTGGGATTACAGACGCACACCACCATGCCCGGCTAATTTTTGTATTTTTAGTAGAGATAGCGTTTCGCTGTGTTGGCCAGGCTGGTCTTGAACTCCTGACCTCAGGTGATCTGCCCGCCTCGGCCTCCCAAAGTACTGGGATTACAAGTGTGAGCCACTACATCCCGCCAATTTTTACTTTTTCAATGGTTTATAATTATTGTACTTACATTGTTGCTTGAACTGTCCCAGAATTAGCCAGCGGAAACCCGTGTCTTCACGACACACCACCACCATTTTTTTGAAAGCTTAATATCCAGTATAACAAGATGTTACAGGGTCATCTTGTACCCACCCTGCCTCAGCCCTGTAATCAGCCATTTCTTCAAGGCTTCCTGGGCCGTTTAGTGGGGAATAAATTAGAGAATAGGTGCTATGTTTGCTTATTTTTGTTTCTTGGCCCTTACAGAGGAAAGAATTAGAAGCACATTTGTATCTATCTTATCTATCTATCTATCTATCTATCTATCTATGTATCTATCTATCTATCTATCTATCTATCTATCTATCTATCTATCTGCCTGCCTGCCTGCCTGCCTGCCTGCCTGCCTAACTACCTACGTACCTACATGACCACCCACTCATACACGCAAATGCATATAAAAATATACATATTGACTACCCTTTTAAAAAAGGCTTCCTTTGAGTATTAAGCGGACAGCCAGGTATAAATCTAATAAAACATGTGCAGGATCTGTATAATGAAAATTATAAAGTGTCAATGAAAGAGATAAAAAAAGACCTGAATACTTTGAGTGTCAAACATTGTGTTCATGACCTGGAAGATTCACATAGAAAAGATGTCAGTTCTCTCCAAACTGACCTATAGATTTAAGGCAATTCCCATAAAAATATCAGCAAGTTTCTTTGTAGACATAGACAAGTTTATTCTAAAGTTTATATGTAAAGGAAAGACCTTAGAATATCAAAACAATCTTGAAAAAGAAAGATAATACAGGCGGAATCATTCTCCCTGATGTTAAAAATTACTGTAGAGTTGGAATACTCAAGACAGTGATATTGTCTTAGGATAAACACAGAAATCAATTGAATAGAATTGAGAATCTAGAAACAGATCCACATAACAATGTCCAGTTAATTTTTGACCAGGAAGCAAAAGCAATTCAATAGAGGAGGGAAAGCTTTTTAAATAAATGATGCTGGAACAACTGGATATCAAGAGGCAAAAAAATGAGCTTTGATCTAAACCTCCTGCTTTATTCAAAAATTAACTCAAAATGGACCACAGACTTAAATGTAAAATGGCAAAACTTTTAGAAGAGAACATAGGAAAGGCAAAGAGCCCTTAGACTTGACACCAAAAGCAGGATCCATTACAAGGAAAATTGAGAAACTGGATCTCATCCAAATTAACAACTTTTGTCCCATGAAAAGTCTATTAAAAAAAAAAAGATGAAAAGACATTAAGAAATGGTAGAAAATTTTTCATGGCCGGACGTGGTGGCTCACGCCTGTAATCCTAGCACTTTGGGAGGCCGAGGCGGGCGGATCACGAGGTCAGGAGATAGAGACCATCTTAGCTAACATGGTGAAACCCCATCTCTACTAAAAATACAAAAAATTAGCCAGGCGTGGTGGCACGTGCCTGTGGTCCCAGCTACTCGGGAGGCTGAGCTTGCAGTGAGCTGATATCATGCCACTGCACTCCAGCCTGGGCGACAGAGCAAAACTCCATCTCAAAAAAAAAAAAAAAAAAAAAAAACAAAACTTTTCCAAGTCATATATCTGACAAAGACACTGTGTCTAGAATATTATCTTTTTAAAAACACCTCAAACTCAACATTAAGACACACATCCCACAGAAAGTAAGCAAAAGAGGCTGGGCATGGTGGCTCATGCCTATCATCCCAGCACTTTGGGAGGCCGAGGTGGGTGGATCACCCGAGGTCAGGAGTTTGAGACCAGCCTGGCCAACATGGGGAGACCCCATCTCTACTAAAACAAAACAAAACTAAACAAAAATTAGCTGGGCATGGTGGCACATGCCAGTAGTCCCAGCTACTCGGGAGGCTGAGGCAGAAGAATTGCCTGAATGTAGGAAGCGGAGGTTGCTGTGAGCCAAGATTGTACCACTGCACTCCAGTCTGGGCAACAGAGTGAGACTCTATCTCAAAAAAAAAAAAAAAAAAAAAAAAAGGGGGCGGGGGGACACAAAAGACATGCACGATCATTTCACCAAAGAGGATGTACAGACTGGCAAATAAACACATGAAAAGATATTTCATTTTAGCTATTTAGGAAAATGTAAATGAAAAGTATAATGAGATATTACTACACACCTATTAGAATAGGCTAGGATGAAAAATAGTGCCAACCCCCAGTGCTAGAGAGATATGGAGAAACTGGGTAATATATACCTGGTGATAATATAAAATGGTACATCTACTCCAGGAAACAGTGTGGGAGTTCCTTTCCAAACTAAAAATGGATGAACCCTGCAACTACACTCATGAATATATACCCCAGGGGAAGAAAAACTCATGTTCTGGCTGGGCGCAGTGGCTCACGTCTGTAATCCTAGCGCTTTGGGAGGCCAAGGCAGGTGGATCACTTGAGGTCAGGAATTCGAGACCAGCTTGGCCAATATGGTGAAACCCTATTTCTACTAAAAGTACAAAATTAGCCATGTGTGGTGGTGCACACCTGTAATCCCAGCTACTTGGGAGGCTGAGGCACGAGAATCGCTTGAACCAGGAGGTGCAGGTTGCAGTGAGCTGGGACTGCACCACTGCACTCCAGCCTGGGTGACAGAGTGAGACTCTGTCTCAACAAACAAACAACAACAAACAACTCATGTTCTCAAAAAAACTTGTACATGAATATTCATAGCAGCTCTATTTGTAATAATCAAAAACTGGAAACTACCCAAATGTTCTTCAATGAGTGAATGATTAAACAGACTGTGATGTATACATATCATGGAATACGGCTCAGCAATAAGAAGGAATGAACTATTCATATATCCAACAACTGAATGAACCTCAGTGATATTGAGTGAAGAAAAGCCAACCTCAAAAGGATACATACTGCATGATTCCATTTATGTAACATCCGTGAACATAATTATACAGATGGATAACGGATGAGTGACGGTCAGGGGATGGGGAGAGGCAGGGATATGGTTATAAAGAAGTAACAAGAGGGCATCTGCTGGTGATGGTGCAGGTGAGTGTCTTGATAGTGGTGGTGGTTATGCAGGGCTATACATGATAAAATTATACACAACTACAAACACGCACACACACATATGTGGTACACGTCTAACTGGTGAAATCTGCATAAACTCTAGATTGTACCAATTTCAATTTCTTGGTTTTGATACTGTACAATAGTTGTACATGAGGTTAATACTGGATGAGGCTGGAGGAGCTGTGCAGGAGACTTCTCTGTACATTTATCTGCAACCTCCCATAGATACAGGGCAGCTAACACAAATTTAGCAGCATTATCTTTATTAATATTCCAAAGTATATATCTTTCCAAAGACGTTACCTCAAATTTGTACGATAAAAATTTTCCTCCCAAATAAACTCCAATTCTGCTGTCTTTTATTAATATTTGATTATAATGTCAGGAGTCAACTCCTTTTTCAATATAGTAGTACCTTTTGACTTTACTGACCACGTATAATTCACTAGTTATCAGTCAAATGTATTTTATAGATTTTGATAATCAATAAGTAAGCCATCTTTAAGACATGTATTAATTTTTTTCTCATGATAATGTAAATTAGTATAATTTTATCTTATTTTACTCAGCCTTGCTTTAACCTAAAAGCATGCATTTGTAAGATAATATAGCTTGTGGCAGCAGAACAGAATGGGGAAGATCAGATCCTTAACTTTCAAATCCACCTTGGCACGATTTTCTGGAAAACAACTTTTTAGGTTCTAATATCTATCGCATTTGTTTATAATGTCTGTGTCTGTCTCTTAAATGTAACAAAACATGTGACTGCACAAGTAAACTAGTTAAAATTGGTTTCTCAATGTGCTTGCAAGGAACAATAAAAACAAAATTAGTTTATATTGTCCTGAAGAAAAAAAATTTAGATGGTCCCCCAGAAAAACCTCTTGATCAGGCCAGGCATGGTGGCTCATGCCTGTAATCCCAGCACTTTGGGAGGCCGAGGCGGGCAGATCACCTGAGGACAGGAGTTTGAGACCAGCCTGACCAACATGGAGAAACCCCGTCTCCACTAAAAATACAAAATTAGCTGGGCGTGGTGGTGTGTGCCTGTAATTCCAACTACTCAGGAGGCTGAGGCAGGAGAATCCCTTGAACCCAGGAGGTGGAGGTTGTGGTGAGCCAAGACTGCGCCATTGCACTCTAGCCTGGGCAACAAGAGTGAAACTTCATCTTAAAAAAAAAAGAAAAAAGAAAAAAGAAAAACCTCTTGATCATAAAGATTAACAAGACAATGAAAGCTGCAGGAATTTTACCTTACTAACCTTTCAATTATTTGTTTTTAAGTTGTTAATTAATTGGAGATTGTGTAAAAGCTCTCAGCTATTCATCACCAAATGTCACACAGTTATCAAACGATCATTTCTTATGAAGAACCTATCACTATTAAGTGAAATAAATTCCCAATCAGAGCACTAAATTTTAAAAATTAGCATCACTCTACTAGAAAAAACAAATTTGGGGTTGGCAAGCTATGGCCTATGGGCCAATTCTGGCCTGCCATCTGTTTTTATCAGTAAAGTTTTATTGCAACACAGCCACGTTCATTCATTTTTGTATTCTCTTTAGCTGATTTTGCACTGCAACAGCAGAACTGAATAGTTGTGACAGAATGACCCACAAAGCCTACAGTAGTTACAATCTGACCCTGTAGAGAAAACGTCTGTTGACTTTCACTTACATCAAGAAGTTCTTTAAGACTATTAATATTATTAATTCTAAACAGGAAGAAAACTATTTCTATATCTGAGCTTGTTTTTTTTTTTCTTATCCTACTTGACTAAAGCAGCATAAGATTGTATGCTGGGATGAAACAAAAAATGTAGGATAATAAATGCTATCTTGTCAGATATCTCAAATATCATTTTAAAAATTGAAAATGGACTCTAATACCTCTTAAGCTGATGCTGGTCAATGAAACAAACAACAAAAATGCTCCTGAAGAGACAAAAATCTGTCAAGTTACATAATAAGAGAAATATAGAAAATACAATCATTAAGAGAATCATTACTTACGCTGTATGTGAATGAGCTGCTTTGGCATCTTAAATTCCCCAGGATATATAGACTCATAGTAAGCAATATTACTTTCTGCCTCTGGGACCGGTATAACCATATTATCCCTCTTCTCGCCATACACCTGCTGTGCTGAAATAGCCCGCTGAAGATGATGTTCCTAAAAAGAAGAAAAAACAGGTAAGTTCATGTATTTTTAAAAAGCAGTAAACAGATCATATAGCCAAAAAGTTTTTTTTGGCTCATTTGTTTTTAAAATAGAGAGATTCTAGTAGTAGGTCTTAAAAGCATGTTGTTAACAAGATTCAACTAGTGATGAAATCAGTTTAGGTAGAAACAAAAAAAAAATTATCAGAAACACTGAATATTTCCTCAATATAGCAAAAGGAATTGCCAAAACTGAGAATTATATAAAGAGATTCAAAATAGTTGACAAAAACAAAGCTTGCATTTTACAGATGAGATGTGGAGAAAGAGTTAAAACATTTGAACTTGTTATATAAATAAAGTGGGCTATGGTTAAAAATATTTTATTGATTCAAATCTTTTATTCATGTAATACTTCATAAATTTAGAAGGTATTTGAATACAAATCAACTAAATATGATTTCTTCAAAGAAGGGCAGAGGTTATCTCCATTTTGAGTTGAAACTGACAGACTCAAATCCTGGTCTTTTGTCTGAAATGATAACCTTTCATACACATTTCCAGAGCCCTTTCTGAGCAGCTGCAGAGTATGTGTAGGGGCAGAAAGCACATGGACTCAGGCTGTCTGGATTAGAACCCAACTCTGATACTGAAACAGTTTGTGACTCCCGGCAAGAAACCAGTCTTCTAAATCTATTTCCTACAGTAAGAGAAAAAAAGAATCTAGTGTACGAAGTTGGAGATTTAAGTAAGATAAATGTGAATAAAATGTTTAGTATAATGCCTGACACATAACGGGTGCTCAAAATAAGTTTTGGTTTAGCCAACACACAGAAAGCTTTTCCTAGTTTGTGATACTACCAACTGCCATATAAAGGTATTGGTCTCATCCAGGCCTATCAACACTGAATTTTGGTATATGCCCTATTAAATTCAAACACACACACACACACACACACACACACACACACACACACACACACAAATTCATGGATAAAAAACATTCTAATAGTATGAAAAGTTCCAGTCTTCATAGGTAGTCCATTAAGAATGAGTATTTTCTTCTCAATATTTTAATGTATATACAAATGTGTACGTATTTAAATACGTAAAGGAATATACATACTCCTATATAAATGGATATAAGATATACACAATATAGAACTTTATCCCTAGCTTTGGTTTGCTTGATATAACCTGGAGATCTTTCCATACCAATACTTCTACTACATTCCTTATAATAGCTACATTATATTCCACTATATGGACTTCCCAAATTTATTTAACCAGATACAAATTGATAGGAAAAAAACTCTGGAAATAACCTAAATGCCTACCATCTCCTAAGTGCTACAAAGAACCACTCATGTATTATTATGTACAAGATATCTTTGTGGACTTGTGAAGGCATCTGTAGGACAACTACAAATGGAAGTGCTCAAAGGGTGTATCTGAGGTTGTAACAACACATATTCCTCATTCCTTAAGTAACTATTTCTCAATATTCCTTTTGAGTTTAAAACTCTTTGCCCTTCCTGTTACTTTAGGTTAGTTTCTTTACAAATGATAAAGTTTCTTTTCTTTCAAATGTTGCTCTTCTTTGCTCATTTTCAAAGTGTTGCATTTTTCTTATTCATTCTCAATTTGATTTTTGATTCTAAACCCTCGGAATGCCTAATGACTCCTGGGAGCTGGTAGAAACTAAGTCTGTATGTGTGTATGTGGGGTGGGGAGAACAGTGTCACTAAACAGCAAATTCTATCTTCTACTTTGGTAGTCTATTGCCATATTTACTGGCCCTGAATGCCCACTGATACAGGGCATTTTTGCCAAACCCAGTGTATGTCAGTTACACGCATACTCTTGAACTCTCAGATATCCTCAAATGTCAAGAGAAATATTCTTCTTAGCACACACACCAAACTCAAGGAGTACGGAAGCAAGACATGTGATTCATAGTTTGCTTTTTGTTCCCAGCTCACTACCCTTAATCTCCTAACCCATAATTTCTATGTTTAGGTGAACATATAAGTTAGATGTTTTACCTTTTGGACTTTTGCAAATCTGTCTTACTCCTGGTGATGCCTTTAGAACATAGCATTCAAGCATTGTTTGTTTAACTAGTTCTGGTATCTGGCACCTGGTCCAAATGAGAGGTAGTTGTAGTTGAGAACAGAATATGCCAACGTCGGCCAAACATGGTGGCTCACGCCTGTAATCCCAGCACTTTTGGGAGGCTTAAACTCACTTGAGCTCAGGGGTTTGAGACCAGCCTGGCCAACATGGTGAAACCCCATCTCTACTAAAAATACAAAAATACAAAAATTAGCCAGGTGTGATGGCATGTGTCTGTAATCTCAGCTACTTGAGAGGCCGAGGCAGGAGAATTGCCTGAATCTGGGAGGCAGAGGTGGGTTTCAGTGAGCTGAGACTGCACTGCTGCACTCCAGCCTGGGTAACTGAGCAACACTCTGTCTCAAAAAAAAAAAAAAAGAATACGCCAATGTCTGAGACTATTAGTTGGTCAGAAAACGAATACTTCACATATTACCACATCCTCCCACCTCAAGATTATGAAACAAATTCACCCTTGTCAAGTTTTTACCCCTTTTAATAGTTTATTTTACATCTGTAATTTATTTTTTCTATAAGAAGAGACAAAGATCTACCTTTTTTCCCCAAATAGTGAGCCATCTGTCCTAATGTCATGAATGAAATAATCTATTCTCCTTAATCATTAAAAATGTTCCCATAGGAATCCTCACACACCGTTGGTGAGAATGTAAATTAGTACAGCCGCTATGGAAAACAGTATGGAAGTCCCTCAAAAATCTAAACAAATAGAACTACCATACGATTCAGCAATCTCACTGCTAGGTATATACCCAAAAGAATGAAAATCAGTATATCAAAGAGGTATCTGCACTCTCATGTTTACTGCAGTACTTTTCACAATAGCCAAGATTTGGAATCAACCTAAATGTCTATCAACAGATAAATGGATAAAGGAAATGTGGAACTACACACAATGGAATATTATTCAGCCATAAAAGAGAATGGAAACATTTATCATTTGCAACAACATGGATGGAACTGGAGGACATTATGTTAAGTGAAATACGCCAGGCACAGAAAGAAAAATTTTGCACATTCTCGCTCATTATGTGGGAGCTAAACATTAAAATAATTGAACTAAATTGTTCACTAAAACAATAGAAGGGTACTGGGGAGGGGTAGAAAAAGTGGGGATGGTTAATGGGCAGAAAAATATAGTGAGATAGAGTAAGATTTGAATAGTATTTGATAGCACAGCAGCATGATGACAACTGACAATAATTTATTACATAATTTAAAATAACTAAAAGAGTAGAATTGGAAAGTTCCTAAGACAAAGAAATGATAAATGCTGAAGTGATGTATGTCCCAATCACCCTGATGTGATTATTACACATTGTATGCCCCATCAAAACATCACATGTACTCCCTAAATATCTATACCTATTATGTACCCATAATAAAAAATTTAAAAAATTATCTATATTTTAAAATACATTTCACTTGCAACTGGGAGTATTTTCAGTTTTTGTTTTTTTTTTTCTTTTCCCACTCCACTCAACTCTCTCCTATGCCAGTATTTAATGTGTTTTAAACAACGTAGCCTTGGGCTGGGCACGGTGGCTCAGGCCTGTAATCCCAGCACTTTGCTAGGCCAAGGCAGATGGATCACTTGAGCCCAGGAGTTCAAGACCAGCCTGGGCAACATAGCCACACCCTGTCTCAAAAAAAATGAAAATAAAAATAAATAAGAAGAAGAACAATGTAGCCTCATACTGCATTTTATTATCTAGTATGGTAATTTCCCACTCATACTTTTTCCTTATCAGGTTTCTCATTTTTTTTCAAATAAACCATAATAAAATTAATTCTTTAGGTATAAAACATGACCCCTAAGGAGTTCTGATTTTTACAAGCAATATAGTATAGTGGTTAAGAACATGGGCTTTGGCCGGGTGTGGTGGCTGACGCCTGTAATCCCAGCACTTTGGGAGGCCAAGGAGCGTATATCGTTTGAGGTCAGGAGTTCAAGACCAACCAGGCCAACACAGTGAAACCCCGTCTCTACTAAAAATACAAAAATTAGCCAGGTGTTGTGGTGCACACCTGTAGTTTCAGCTACTCAGGAGGCTGAGGCAAGAGAATCGCTTGAACCCAGGAGGCAGAGGTTGCAGTGAGCTGAGATCAGGCCACTGCACTCTAGCCTGGGTGACAGAGCGAGACATTGTCTCAAAAAAAGAAAAAATAAAGAACATGGATTTTGTAACCAAGAGTTCCCTGGTATTTGAATGTTGGCTCCACAGTTTACTAACTCTATGACTTTGGGACTTGGGATAAATTATTTACTCTTTTCTAGCAAGAGTTTTATTATTTGTAAATGTGTATTACATACCTACCATGTGGGATTGTGGTTAACATGCCCAAGATGTACCAGTATCCAATGCATGGCAGCTAGTCTATACCTTTCATTATTAGAGAAGCTGAAGTTTTTCATACCCTTAGTTACCATTTATATCCTCTTGTATGAAAAGTTCTGTAGAAAAAACCTTCCCTTATGTTACATCCACTTTTCATAACTGTGAAACCAAAATTTTGTGTATCAATATTACAGTGAACACTCACTGCTTAAAAAAAATTTTATTTGTAGTTTTCTTGCGCAAAATATTTCACATAGGCCAGGCGTGGTGGCTCACCTGAGGTCAGGAGTTCAAAACCAGCCTGGCTAACATGGTAAAACCCTGTCTCTATTAAAAATACAAAAATTAGCCAGGTGTGGTGGCAGGTGCCTTTTAATCCCAGCTACTCGGGAGGCTGAAGCAGAAGAATCGTTTGAACCCGGGAGACAGAGGCTGCAGTAAGCGGAGATCACGCCACTGCACTCCAACCTGGGCAACAGAGCAAGACTCTGTCTCAAAAGAAAAAAAAATTCACATAATTACCTCCTATCTTTAACAGTCAAGAAAACAATCTCCATTTTATAAATGGCATTTAGGGGTGAAGTGTCATGATGTATGCAACATGCTTTCAAATGGTTCAGAAAACAGGATTTAAAGAACAGGAAAAAAACCAGCCGGGCGCAGTGGCTCACGCCTGTAATCCCAGCACTTTGGGAGGCCAAGGTGGGCAGATCACAAGGTCAGGAGATGGAGACCATCCTGGCTAACACAGTGAAACCCCATCTCTACTAAAAATACAAAAAAAAAATTAGCTGGGTGTGGTGGTGGGCGCCTGTAGTCCCAGCTACTAGAGAGGCTGAGGCAGAAGAACGGCATGAACCCAGGAGGTGGAGCTTGCAGTGAGCCGAGATTGCACTGCTGCACTCTGTACTACTCTTTCAACTTTTCTATAAATTTGAAAATTTTTATAATAAAAAGTTGGATAAAGAAGAAGGCACTATGGTCAGGTATGTATATAATGTAAAACAAATATGGTTAGGTTCTTCTAAGACTTACAAAAACAACAACAAAAACCTTCCTTCCTCAACAGCTGAAATACTCATTACCTTCTACTATTCATATTTACTTCCTCCCCAAGTATGGCAGTTCTCCCGTATCCACAGGGGATACATTTCAAGACAATCTCAGCGGATGGCTGAAACCACTATTGAACCCTATGTATGCTATGTTTTTCCTATACGTACACACCTATAATAAAGCTTAATTCATGAATTAGGCACAATAAGCAACAATAATAGAACAAATATAACAATATACTGTGATAGGTTATGTGAATGTAGTCTCTTTCTCAAAATATACTGCATTCACTCTTCTTATTGTGATGTGAGAACATGCCTCCATGATGCGATGAAGTGAGGTGAATAAGGTAGGCACTGTGATGTAGTGTTAGACTACCACTGAAAACTAATTTAAAACGTTTTTAAAAACTCATTTTAACTTAAAAATCATTTCTAGAATTTTCCACTTAATATTTTCAGACTGCAGCTGATTATAGGTGACTGAACCTGCAGAAAGCAAAACCATGGATGATGGGGGATTGCTATGTACACCAGGAGCCTGAGACGAGGAGACCAAACAGAGAAGGCCAGTGAGGCTGAAGCACAGTGAGTGAGGTGGTGAGTGACAAATTCTTATGTAGAAGGAGTCAAGCGCCAGATCATGCAGAGTCTTAGGGGTCGTGTCAAGGATTTGTCCTTTTTCTAAGAGCAATAGTGGCTGCAGGGTTTTACAAGAGCACCTTGGCTGCTATGTAGTAAATGGACCACGCTTTATAAAACAGAATATACGTAACCCTTAAATAGTTCTGAATGACATTTAATGACATGCACAAACCATCAGAGAGATATCTGAAAATTGTATGTTCAAGATATTTAAATACTTTTTAAGAAAAAGATACAACTGAGCCTATCTATATAGAAAACAATCTAAAGTATAGATATATATCTCAGTCATCCCTATATTCCTTTATCCCCTACCTTTATTTTTTCATAGCATGTATCATCCTCTGAAAGGCCATATAGTTGGTTTGTTTACTACCATTAACCATCTCTCCCTCCACCTCCACCCCCAATCTAAGCAACATAAGAGAAGGGATTTGTCTATTTTGTCCACTGCTGTTATCACCACCCTAAAATAGTGTTTGGAACAAAGCGGAGTGCTTAAATGATATGTGTGTATGTATATGTGCATGTACACATACATGTGCACGCACACACACAGTTTTAGAAAACATTTTTAAAACCCAAAGCTATATACACACCTATATCCATAAAATAACATTAAATAAGTGAAAATGGGATTTTTTTTTTGCTTTCAGTAGGAAGAAGATGCAAAATGGTAAAGACAAGAAACAAAATAAATTAGGAAATGATGAGTTCTGTATTTCATTCAATAGATATTTATTTAATGCCTTGACTAAATATCTGAGATTATACAAGTGTAAATTACAATGATATTCCAAGCTGTTTCACTGAAGTACTAATTTCAAATTATTAATAGGTAGTCTAATGAGAAGTTTGATAATTTAAGTGTACAGAAGGCTGGGTTTGAAACTTAGATTTTTTATTTTTAAGGACTTCTGAGAGCATGGTAATGTAAACTGTAGTTCTCAAGGGAGGATACAGCCATTCCAAGCCAATGACAACGGAATCATTTTTTTCAGAAATTATCCACTAATAGTTGATAGAAAACTTTTGAAATACAGTTTGGGAAATGCTGGTATAAAACAAAAACCAGAGATTCAGGGCAGAACATCCAGACTTAATTGTGTTCATTAATTAACTTAGCCTAAATTTACTGAGTGCTAACCATTATGTGCCTGGCACTGGGACACAATGGCAAATAAGAGAGACATGCTCTACATGACACTGCAGAGGTTACACTCTAACAGGAAGGACAGATACTAATGAAATCTAAAAATAAATTGTACAGTGTAATAAAGTACTATGAAGGAAAAGTACAATGTTTAGAGAAATATAAACAGGAAACATTTCTGAGACTATCGCTTTATCAGTGGAGAAAGTGACATTTAAGCTAATACCTGCAGGAATTGGAGTTAAGTGAAAGATTGTTTTAAGAAAAAGGAATAGGCTGGGCGTGGTGGCTCACGCCTGTAATCCCAGCATTTTGGGAGGCTGAGGCAGGAGAGTCACCTGAGGAGTTCGAGACCAGCCTGGCCAGTATGGTGAAACCCCACCTCTACTAAAAATACAAAAATTAGCCGGGTGTGGTGGCGGGTGCCTGTAATCTCAGCTACTCTAAAGGCTAAGGCAGGAGAATCGCTCGAACCCGGGAGGTGGAGGCTGCAGTGAGCCGAGATCGCGCCACTGCACTCCAGCCTGGGTGACACAGCAAGACTGTCCCCCCCCAAAAAAAATAAAATAAAATAAAAAAAAAAAGAGGGAAGAGCTATGTTTGAAGACCACTTACTATTTATAACATGTTGGATGGGTAAAATTTCTTTAATTATAAAATATTTATGATAATTAGGTTCAGCTGTGATTTCACAGTTAATTGCTGTAACACCAAGATCAATTCCAATTTTTCATTGTACAGAGGCATAAACTCTCAAATCAGCCTGATTTTAAAGTGAACAAATAAAGTTAAATAATTTAAAGAAATATTTAATATGCAATCTTACAAAAATGGAATTGGAATCAGATGAACCACAGCTTATAAATAAGCAAATAGCTTAAAAGCCTCTTGGGCTGAAAGTAATTATAGATAAGTTTTCTATACATAGCAATATGAACAATAAAAAGAGGATGAGAAAACACTGAACAACAATCTTTAGAAACTTCAGAGGCACACTTTCATGTCATGAGCTTTGCTATCATGGCACCCAGCTCCGAAAGTATTCACCTTTTGTTACTTCAGCCTGCCTAGTGCAATAGAAGAGCGCAGGTTTTAGAGACCCAAGTGTGAATTTTAGCTTTTAGCAAGTCACCCTGGTATGTATTTTTATTATTTGCAAAATATATTTTCCTTACCCATTTCCCTCTCTTCTCTCCAGCAGGAAACACTCCCTTTTTTCTTTATTACTTTTGCTTGCACCATGAAAAACATTGCCTTTTCAGGTGGCTTTCTATGGTCTCTGTTAAATGCATGGTTAGCTAACACGAAAGGGTAAGCCTGTTCTAAACAGGGCATATCACTAATGTTAAGAAGCCAGAAATATTTTTTATTAAATAAGAGTGACATTAGCTATCTGTAGATAAAGCCTATCTGGAGGTGTAGGTTTTGCTAATGTGTCATAAACATCTGCTCTGATCCTTTGTCACATGGGTGGGTATCTTTGCTGCTATCGCCATTCCTCATGCTCTCACCCCACCATGGGAAATTCCCACTTGATCTTCAAAGTCGGTTTCAAAATGATCTTTTCTCTACTTCTCCTAGGAAGAATTTCTCTCTCATCTGTGATTCTGCAATACTATATTTTATACTTAGGGCATTGTGCTATCACTATTTATGTTTACATACTGATCTCCAAAATGTGAGCTCTTTAAGAGTACAGACCATGTCTAATTTGCCTTTGCATCTTTTCCTTCAAAAGATGTATTCTCATGTACTATTTGGGGACTGTAAATCTTTTAAGGTTGAGGACTAAATAATATTGTCTTTGTAATGTACTCATTGCCTGGTATATTATTTTGGCTTACTGTAGGCACTCAGTATTTTATAAAATACCATTGTCGAAAGATGAAAAGGATCAACCTAAATAAAACACATGAAAAAAGACATTTCTACCTGCTCTATAATAAATTATAATAAACATTACCAATCTAAAAAGAGCTATTCAAGGTTATATTATGCAGATTCCTAAACAAAGATTAAATTATATTCATTTATTCATTAAATTTTTATTTAAGCAAATAATGATCATACCACTTAGACATAACAATTAAGGCCACATTTAGACCTTTTTGGTTACAATTAAAAACAGCTTATTAAAAGCAACAATATCATACAAAATTCCATATGTGTAAATAAGTGATGATTAATTATATAAGAAGCTACTTAAGAAGTTTAAATCCCTGAATATTTATGCATGTAGAGGGAGACTCCATTGCTAGTTGAAAAGGCCTGAGCTGAATTATTTTCTCTCCTACTTTCAAATGACATTTCTAAGAACCCAAACAAGTAACTCTATGGAGGAACACTGCTCCAGCAAATACCACCTAGTTTTTCTACATCCAAACACCCAGCTCTTCCCTGACTCGTTATAATCGCCTCTAACTGGTTCCCTGCCTGCACCTTCATCTGTTCTTCATGGAATAGTGAGAGCAATCCTGTTAATCAGGTCATGTCATTCTTCCATTCAGAATCTTACACTTATTTCCCATCTCACTCAGAATAAATCCCAAAGTCCTTAAAATTGCTTCCAAGGTCCAACATGATCTGCACTCCCCTTTCCTTGTTACCTCTCTGGTACTGTTAACTATTCCCCTTTTCACTCACTCTGCTCTAGTCATACTGGATTCCTTGCTGTTTGTCAATCTTGTAAGAATCAGCTTGCTCCCTCACCTCAAGTTTTTGTTTAAAGGTCATCTTCCCAGATTGATCAGATCATTCCTTACCAGTTATCCCACTATATGCCCAGCAGAAAGGCTAAAATGGAAAAGGCTAACAACATCACATGATGGTGAGGATATGGAATAACTAGAACTCTCATACACGGTTAGTGAGGAAAGGCTGATAGATAATGTAAGACCAAACACACACAATCCATAGCCCAGCAAGTCCACTCCTAAGAATTTACTCAAGAGAAAGGAAAACACAAGTCCACAGAAAGACGCGAATAAGAATGTTCAAAGAGCTTTATTCATAATGGGCCCAAACTGGAAGCCACCCAAATGTCCACCAAAATAGGACAGATGAACAAACTGTGGTAAAGCCATACAGCAGACTACTCCTCAGCAATAAAAAGGAATAAACTATTTATACATGCAACAACATGGGTAAATCTCAAAAACACTATAGGGAGTAAAAATAGCTTCGCACAAAGTACATCAATGAAGTTCTCAACTGGCAAAAATAATCTATGACAGAAAAAAATATCCTAACAGTAGTTCCCTCTGGGAAGTGGAGGCAGGGACCGAGAAGGGGAATGAAAGAGTTTTCTGGGATGATGGTAATGTTCTCTATCTTGATGGGGGGCTGGGTTATGTAAATATATGAATTTGACAAAATTTAGCCAATATCCACTATTTGTGAATCTCACTGCATGTCAATTTTACCTCAAATGAAAGAAACAGTAAACAAATAGTGAACTCTAATGAATGATATGCACGCTGAAGTATTTAGGAAAACATGCACTCATGTGCAATTTACTTTAAATGCCTTTAAAAAATAAGATGAATGGAGAGATGGATACATGGGTGATAAAATAATAAAATGGAAGAATCTAGCTAGTAGTGTATTATGGGTAAATTCTCATTGTAAATTGTTAAAACTCTTACTGAATGTTTGAAAATGTTCATTGTAAAATCTTGCTCAACCCCAGAACACTGTGTTCCCCAACTCTGTTTTATTTTTCCCTAGCACTTGTCACTTCCTTATAGACTACTTAACAGTTTCTTCTCACCAGAATATAAGATCCTTGAAGGTAGGAGTGAGATTTTTTGCTTTGCTTTATCCCAGGTCTAGAATCATGCCTAAAGCATGTAAGTATCCAATAAATACTTATTTAATAAATAAATGAGCCAATGAATTATACCAGTTATTCAAGGTCCACAAACTATTACCATTTGGAATAGATTTCATAAAGAAGCAAAGATAACATTTCATAAAAGCAAAGAAAAAATTAAACCTGTAATCCCAGCACTTTGGGAGGCTGAGGCGGGTGGATCACTTGAGGTCAGGAGTTCAAGATCAGCTTGACAAACATAGGGAAACCCTGTCTCTACTAAAAATATAAAAAATTAGCTGGGTGTGGTGGCACATGGCTGTAATCCCAACTACTCGGGAGGCTGAGGAAGGAGAATTTCTTGAGCCTGGGAGGCAAAGGTTGTAGTGAGCCAAGATCGTGCCACTGCACTCCAGCCTGGGCGACAGAGCGAGACTCCATCTCAAAAAAAGAAAAGAAAAAAGAAAAAAAGAAAAAATTAAAATGAACACATTTTACTTTTGTATCTGAAATACGGTAATAGTTTAAGGACAGATAGTATCTGGCGAGGAAAAGAGCAATTTAATATCTATTATTTTTCACAAGAAATAAATGATACAAGGTTATTACTCTCTACCTATCTTCTTGCTTAAAGCTCAGTACTCAAATTAATTTCTAGAATACAAAAAGGAAGACCTTTACAGATAAAATAGTCCAGTTCTGTTATTTCTCTTCAGTGTGAAACATTTGCCAATTTACTACTTTCCTTATAAAATCAACAGGATGTAAAGTCAAGTGACTAAGTAGCACGATCACAGGTGGCCCAGACATGAAGTTTCATTCTGATTCTGTCCTCTCATGTCCTTATTTGTACCCCTAGCATCCCTTTAGGCTTAGGTCGTTTGTGCTGTACATATTAAGAGCCTACATGCCCAGTGTGATGTGTGACAATGTAAGCGGGAAGGGAATAAAATTAGAGTCTCTTTCTACGCTTAGAAAAGCCACAATCTAATCGAATCATTTCCCCAAAATTAAATTTTAAAAGGCTCCCCCAGCATAAAGATTTGTTGTAATCTTTATGCTGATGATTTCTATGCCTCCAAAACAGCCCCGAGAGCAGTAAAATAAAATACAGATACAAATGTGTTTGTTTTTTTCTAAAATGCCCTACAGCAGCAGCAATAAACTAATTTAAATCTGTCTAAAAGTGCTTATATAATCAGTAACACAAACTAAATCTGTCCCACTGTTTAGTCCTTAGCCCTTGTATATACGCACTCTTGCAATTTCATCCAGTATCATGGCTTCAACTACCACTTGGATGCTGGTGATTATTCTAAATCTTAATTTCTAGCTCAGAATTCTGAACTCAAGACATGTATATAAAGACCTTACTATATGTTCCACAGACATCTCTCACATAACATCGACACCCTCGCTCCATGACTCTCCAAATCTGTTCCTCCTCCTGACCTATGTCAGTAAGTTGCACTGTCATCTATCCAGTCACCCAAGTCAGAAGCCTCAATGTTCCTAGCTCCCTTTTGCTTATTTCCCCATTTCCAAATCAGGCACAGATTTCTCATTGGTTTTATGACTAGAAATTACTCAATACTTCTCCATCCCACAGCCACAGTTCATGCAGCAAGTGGCCTTCTAACCTCTAGTATCACATTACTCTCCACTGGTCTTTCTAAGAGTTTGACCAAGTCAACTCTCACACTTCATCTTTGGTTCTTTATTGCCTCCCTGGTGAAATTCAAACTTGCCTTGGGAAACAGGCCCTCATGACCTAGCTCTAGCTAATTCCTCCAGTTCAACACCTGACCACTTTCTCCCCTGAATTTCCTACTTCATCTAGAATAAGCATCTAATAGAACTTTCTAGTAACACCTATATGTACTGTTCCTTGCCTCTAACTCCATCTATAACCCTTCTCCCTTCTTTATAATTCTACTAGGATGTCTACCCCGCTTTTGGAAAGTCTTCCACAATGATTATGTAATACTACAGTAACATAAAAAACAGGCAGAAGTGACTTAAAAATGCCTATCTTCATAAAGATTCAACTGAAATCTTTATAAAGTTGAAAACTGAGCAAGTCAGAATATGGAAAAAAATTCCTGATAGAGATTCCATGATCCCTGAACAACCTGCCTCACACATACTGGAAGTGGCAGAAAATAACAAACTAACAAGAAGGATGTAGATTCCCCACAGATTGCTTATTTGTTGTAAGGGAAATATAGTAACTATATTGTGGAGAAACTGGACCAAACTTTTACCAGATGGTGAAAATTACCATTACCAGTGAGGTGCAGATGCATCTGTGCGCCTCCAGATGTGATGTCATGGGGACACAATATCCCTTATGTGACATTTCAGCTGGAAATGCAAACTTCAACATGAGAAAACATCAGACAAACCTAAAATTGGGTCACTCTATTAAAAAAGTCAAAACTGTATTCTTCGAAAATGTCTACATCGTAAAAGATGAAAACATCTATGAAAAGATGTATATTTTTTTCTTTGAGACAGAGTCTTGCTCTGTCACCTGGGCTGGAAGTGCAGTGGCGCAATCTCGGCTCACTGCAACCTCCACCTCCTGGGTTCAAGCGACTCTCCTGCCTCAGCCTCCCGAGTAGCTGGGGTTTACAGGCGCGTAACACCACACCAGGCTAATTTTTTTGTATTTTTAGTAGAGACAGAGTTTCACCATTTTGGCCAGGCTGGCCTCGAACTCCTGACCTCAGGTTATCTGCCCACCTTGGCCTCCCAACGTGCTGGGATTACAGGCGTGAGCCACCGTGCCCAGCCAACATCCATGAAACTATTTAGGGGTAAAGGGCCACGATGTAGGCAACTTAAATGGTTTGGGAAAAAAATATGTGTGTACATATGAGAAAGAGAACAATAAAGCAAATAGGGCAAAGTGTTAACACGTCTGGGTAAAAGGGTAGAGAATGCTCTATGTACTTACTACTCCTTTTCTTGTAACTTTTCTGTAAGTAAAATTACTTCCAAATAGTAATTTTTTAATAAAGCTAAGAGCAAAAGGACTTTTTTTAAAAAAGTACAATCTGTACAAGAGATTCAAGTACTGCTTCCAGAACTGTTACCAAGTAACTGCATAATCTTTACAAGTCAGTGAAAGTCTCTTTCTTAAATTCCCTTTCTTCATTTCTTAATTTCTCTATTTAAACTAGATAGTTTCAGAATACTGTCTTCTGAAAAGCAGTTCCAGCAATATCATTAAGTGTTACATGAGGAGTTCTGTGATTAAATAATTTTGGGATATGCATAGAGGCAGGGATAAGCTATGCTGAACAACATCTTTACAGAAGAATCCTCACAGATTTTATGTATGCCAAAATGCAGTATGATCTTCCAAATAAATAATACAGAATTCAACATTTCTTAGTCATTTGACCGTTTTCTTTTTTTTGAGACTAGAGTCTTGCTCTGTTGCTCCTGCTGGAGTGCAGTAGTGTGATCTCAGCTAACTGCAACCTCTGCTTCCTGGGCTCAAGTGATTCACCTGCCTCAGCCTCCCAAGTAGCTTGGACTACAGGCATGCACCACCACGCCCAGCTAATTTTTAGTAGAGACGGGATTTCACTATGTTGGCCAGGCCGGTCTCGAACTCCTGGACTCAAGTGAACCACCTGCCTCAGCTTCCCAAAGTACTGGGATTACAGGCGTGAGCCACCTCACCCGGCTTTTGACCACTGTTCATGTGATTTCTTTAAATGTTTGGTGAGACCTCATCTTTAATTTATAGTACCATTCTCCTCCACAATATATGTCATCAATTTTGGGAAACATCATCTTCTAACTCCATTCACTGTCCAATTCATAATGAGGTCTTTTTCAGTTAGTTAGTTTTTTTTTTAAGGGAGCTGTATTTTGACTATGAAATCTCAAAATGGAACTACCTTTAATGGTTAAAGACAAAGATTAGAGGTTAAACTATATAGCTTGGGGCCAAATCTAGCCCACTACGTTTTTCTAAATAATTATATTGGAAAACAGCCACACTCATTGGTCTGCATATCATTCCACAGCTGCTTTCGCCCTTCACCAAGAGAGTTGAGTAGTGATGACACAGACTGTAGGGCCAGCGAATCTTAAAATATTTACTATCTGATTCTTTACAGGAAGAGTTTGCAGATCTTTAATATAGATCTGTTTTTTTTTTTCCAGAGATGGGGTCTTGCTATATTGCCCAGGCTGGAGTGCAGTGGCTATTAACAAGCACAAACGGCACTTTACAGCCCCAAAATCCTGGACAAGTGATCCTCCTGCCTCTGCCTCCTAAGTAGCTGGTGCTACAGGTGCAACCACCACACCCAGCTTAGATCCATTTAATTTTTGAGGTTCAGCAGACTAGTTGTGGTAAGGTAGATCAGTGGCAATGGCTAAAGAATGCTCTACTATTTACATGGTGAAAATGACTGAGAGAAGAGGGAAGTAATATTAAGTAAAAAAAAAAAAAATATCACTATGTTCAGACCCTTTATTAGATACTTCATGTTCACTCTGAAGACTGATTAAGTCACTTGTCTGAAGTGGTGGAAGTAGGATTTGGACTGAGGTCTGACTCCAGAACCCTATGATCTTTCTACTGCAGCTTAATTCTCCCTTCTAGTCTTCTTTTGCCTTCCCCATCTATGGCTGGGTTCTGGTTGGTACTCACGGGAAGACTCAGAATACTGAGAGAGAAGCAAAAAGGACTTTAAATGGCTGAAGAGATGATCAACAGCATCCTAGGTACAAGGATTATTAGAAAGCTACAACCAGTCCACCTAAGGAAGTAAGAGCAGGTTTCTTAGCTTTGCTTACAGGATTCTCCTTAGAGTACTTCTACTTGATTTTAGCTCCTAAGACTTAACTGCTGCTAATGTCCAGGCATCCTAGATATGAAGGACAGACCTAAGGAAGATGAAGTCACAAGAAAGCCAAGACCAGGTACAGATGCTTCCCTATGCCATTCTGAATCACGCGTTAGCCTTACATGTATCGCAGTTCGCAGTAAAAAGTCTGTTTTATCTTGCTTAATATACACAAAAATAGAAAACTAATAAAATTTGTTAGTTCTTCTTCTGGATTTCTAACACTTTGCTTCTATCTTTGACACATTTACTATACCATATATGGAAACAAAATAATATAATCTTTTTACAGAAAGTAATGAGAAATGAGTTTACTTATAAGGAATCAGCTTAGTACTTTATTATTACTATAAAATCTACCATAAAAGAAGTCAGAAGATAACTAAATTATTTACCATCCAGAGAAGGATTTACGTGATGAAATAGGTTGAAACAAAGTATCAAGTAGACTAAATTTGACCATGCCCTGTTCTTCTATCAAAAATAACAGATTTATCTACAGTTGGTTTCTTGCCAGTCAATGTAGCACTTAGCTGTTGTTACACTTACTTTATTACATACATTGTTTTACTTGTCTAAAATATAAACCTTTAGGATTTCTATGAATGCTAACATTTGTGCATGTTTAAGATGACTCTGGAATACTATAATGTGGCTAATATGAGAAATGATGGTTATCATCAATATGTGGGAGCTAAAAAAACAAAACAAAACAAAAAACCGAACTCATGGAGATAGAGAATAAAATGATGGCTACCAAAGGCTGGGAAGGGTAGTGGGGAGGGAGGGATAAAGAAGGGATGATTAATGGGTACAAATATACAGTTAGATGGAATAAGATCTAGGGTTTGGCAGCAAAATAAAGAGACCTTTTTTTTTTTTTAAACCATGATTTATTGTATATTTCAAAACAACTAAATGAGTGGAACTGGAATGTTCCTAACACAAAGAAATGATAAATGCTTGAGGTGATGGATACTCAAATTACCCTGATTTGATCATTACACATTGTATGCTTGTATCAAAATATCACATGTACCCTGTAAATACGTACAACTATTATGTATCCATAATTTTTTTAAAAAGAGAAGTATATACAATGTACTTCTTCTTATTCACTTCAGACTAAAACTAAAAATAATCTTACAGAATTTTCTTCCTTTTCACGGAGTCCCTAAGTTTCACCAAAACCACAAAATCCCCCCCAGTGCAATTTCTGATATTTGTAATAGAGGTAGTATCTTCCTGGACTGGTTAAAAAATAAAAGGGACTCTGACAATCTCAAAACTTTCTTGTTCAAATATGTGTCCTTTTATGTTTGTTCAAGCTTACCCCCTTTTATTTATAATTACCAGAGTAGTATTTCAAAATTTCTAATTTAATATTGATACCATAAATTCTTTTCTTCTATATTGTATAACATGGTGTAAGGAAACAAAGTTTCTGATTTCATTAGATGAGTCTTATCAAATAGGAAGGTATCTAAGTATATAAAAGATATACTACTATTCAACAGCACCCAATGATCAAAAATCTGAATTGGAATTCTAAGTCTGCTGTTTACTAATTGTGACTTGACTTTTCTAAACCAAATTTCCTTATTAGTAAAATCAGGTAATTGCCATTATAAGA
Organism: Nomascus leucogenys; assembly: GCF_006542625.1. NCBI lineage: Eukaryota > Metazoa > Chordata > Mammalia > Primates > Hylobatidae > Nomascus > Nomascus leucogenys. The sequence goes on along the minus strand of NC_044398.1, from coordinate 49,588,361 downwards.
AGAAACTGAAACAACAAATGGACATAAACCTCTTAGCACGGTCCCTAGCATACACATATTAGCTCTCTGACTAATGAAATCAATTCAACCTGTTTCTTTACTGGTAAAGCACAGAAAATGCCACCTAACTTCAAAGGTTGCCATGAGGATTAAATAAACATATGTCCATAAATTCCTGGTACATTTATTATTCTAATAGGCAAATTATAATAATTAATGGCCTAAATTGTTAATAGAAATAGTTAATTTAATTTTATTTTTTTGAGACAGAGTCTCGCTCTGTCGCCCAGGCTGGAGAGCAGTGGCACTATCTCGGCTCACTGCAAGCTCCGCCTCCTGGGTTCACGTCATTCTCCTGCTTCAGCCTCCCAAGTGGCTGGGACTACAGGTGCCCGCCACCACGCCTGGCTAATTTTTTTGTATTTTTAGTAAAAACGGGGTTTCACCATGTTAGCCAGGATGGTCTCGACCTCCTAACCTCGTGATCCACCTGCCTTGGCCTCCCAAAGTGCTGGGATTACAGGCGTGAGCCACTGCACTTGGCGTAGTTATTCTTTAATAAATAAGCTTAATAGTTACTCTAGGCTGGGCATGGTGGTTCACGCCTGTAATCCCAGCACTTTGGGAGGCCAAGGCGGGTGGATTGCCTGAGGTCAGGAGTTCCAGACCAGCCTGGCCAACATAGTGAAACCCTGTCTCTAAAAAAATTAGCTGGGCATGGTGGCGGGTGCCTATAATCCCAGCTACTCAGGAGGCTGAGGCAGGAGAATCGCTTGAACTCCAGAGGCCAGGCTGCAGTGAGCCGAGGTTGTGCCACTGCACTCCAGCCTGGGCTACAGAGTGAGACACTTTGCCTCAAAAAAGACAAAAAAAAAAGTTACTCTAATAAATCTTACTCTTAATTATTTACTTAATAAATAAGTAAATAAATTTTTAAAACTTTAGTTCCAAATTTACCTTGTGTTTTCTTAAAATATATTCTTTCTCCTACTAATCTTAAAAAACAAACAAACAAACAAAAACACATTTTAGCCAGGCACAGTGGCTCAAGCCTGTAATCCCGGCACTTTGGGAGGCCGAGGTGGGCGGATCACAAGGTCAGGAGATTGAGACCATCCTGGCTAACACGGTGAAACTCCGTCTCCACTAAAAATACAAAAAATTAGCTGGGCGTGGTGGCAGGTGCCTGTAGTCCCAGCCACTTGGGAGGCTGAGGCAGGAGAATGGCGAGCCTGTAGAACCCAGGTGGCGGAGGTTGCAGTGAGCAGAGATCGCGCCACTGCTCTCCAGCCGGGGCGACAGAGTGAGACTCCGTCTCAAAAAACAAATAAATAAATAAAAATAAAATAAATAAATAAATAAATAAAACCTTGAATTAATTTTTAGCGGCAGACTGTCACTGTTAACAAAACAAGTGTCAACCTATGAACATAATCAATTCTCACTGTAGAACTTAAGGACGTTTTATGATAAATTCAAGCACTATACTATATTGAGTATAGTCAGAAACTTCAACTTGTACAAGAGAATGAGATCTCTACACACTGCAAAACACAAAACAAAATTAAAAGTGTGTATTACCGTCACTGGGAAGCCTTGTTTTCATAGCTTTTCTAATTAATAGCAATAATTCATTTCAAAGATTATTTACACCACATACCTCACCCCACAATGGATATGAGATAACTCACTGGATCATTTTTAAAGCTTAATGCTATGTGAAATAAATGCTATGTGAAATAAATCCTATGGAAACAAGAGAAAATTCCTAACAACTTTAATTTGCACAGGAAGGGGCAAATGGTTGCAAAACGTGACATAAAAGGAGGAAAATTTTATCTTTTCTTGTAAAGGTTCTGAGGCTAATATAAACATCACATAAATTCCCTTATTTCAGAGTGGAAGGAGATAAAAGACATCAAGTAGATAAAGTTTCCAGATAATATGTAAGATGTTCCCTACAAAAACATTAAGTAAACCATACTAAAAGTTTGTATCATGCATTAAATTTGGTCAGAACGAAAGGCTGATTCTTCCAAATGTAGGCAAAAAAAGAGTAATCACAATCTCATTTCAAAGCAGCAAACTGTGGCAGACACTGCCGGTTTTTTTTTTTTTTTTTTTTTTTTTTTAACTCTATAAAGGCAAATTAACTCTTTCCAGTGATAAATGGTAGCAGAGGCCTGGTGTTACAACACTTGTACTTAATTAGGAATTTATTTCAGTCTGACAATATCAACGACAGTATGCCTTCCAGTAAGTAAATGAGGTCTTTATGTTAAAGTCTGACCAAATCATGGTTAGAATGCAAAACTTACTTTTTAATAGGAGGAAGAAAGATAAAGACCTTAAACTCAGGACAGATGAAACACGGCCTGATGAATTTACACCTCTTATCTGTCTTCTCAAAGATCTCCAAAAAACAAAAGTACAGTTAACACACTGCAAGGAGTTGTAGGACAGAACCTACAATATCCCTACTTCTTTATCCTTCCTCTTCCAATACACAAAAACGAATACTGAAAGGGTTAGTCTTTAGAGATGTTCATCAGAATTTCTGCTATGATTGTACTTTCTGGCTGTCCTGTGGCTGGGAGGGGTTAGGTGCCTAATTCTGGCCAATTGTAAGTCAAAGTGACCTATATGACTTCTGAACCATGGCATTTAACTGTCAGTGAAAGATGTGAAATCTTTCAATGCACTCTTCCACCTGTCGCCAGGCTTGAGATGTTTACTGCTGTACCACCCTGGTTCCCCTGCTGATCCAGGACAATGATCTAAAATGTGACAAGAATAAGAAAAAAAACTTTGTGTATTTTATGCCATTAAGATTTTGAGGTTCTTGGTTATCACAGCATATCCTAGCCCATCCTAACAAATATAAATTGGTACCTGGAGACAGGATACTATTATAACAAAAAAACTAAAATATATGCCACTGGCTTGAAGGCCAGGCAGCAAGGAAACTTCTAGAAGGATGGCAATCCTTAACAAGCAGTACAAAATATTTGGTAAAAGTCAGTTATAATAATTTGAAAAGCAGGTAGATAATGTATTTAATAAACCTATAGCTCTAGGGGAAGAGGTTAAAAAAACTGGACATTTCCCAACAGGTATAGGAAAAAATGCTCATCATGACTAACCATCAGGAAAATGCAAATCAACACCACAATGAAATTTCACCTCACTCAAGTGAGAACGGCTATTAGAAAGACAAAAAGTAACAAATGTTGGTGAGGATGCAGAGAAAAAAAGAACTCTCACACACTGTCAGTGGGAATGTAAATCAGTACAGCCATTACAGAAAACATCATGGAGAGGGTCCTCAAAAAAAAAAAAAAAAAAAAAAATCAATGTAAATTACCATCAATAGATGAATGAAGAAAATGTGGTGACACACACACACACACTCACAATGGAATAATATTCAGCTACAAAAAAGGATGAAATTCTGTCATTTGCTACAACACAGATGAGCCTAGGAGATACTATGTTAAAGTGAGATAAACCAGACACAGAAAGATAAATATCACATGATCTCATTCATATGTGAAATCTCAACAAAACAAAACAACAACTCATAGAAGTTGAGGGAAGAACAGTGTTTTCCAGAGACTGGGGATGTTAGGAGGGATGGGGAACAGGGAGAAGTTGGTCAAGGGGGACAATTTACAGTCAGATAGGAGTCAGTTCTGGTACTCTATTGGACAGTAGAGTGACTATTGCTAACGACAGCACATTATATGTTTCAAAATAGCCAGAAGAAAGGATTGTGAATGTTCTCACAACAAAGAAATGATAAATGCTTAAGGTCATGGCTATGTTAATTGCCATGATCTGGTCATTACACAGTGTACACACGTATAGAACATTACTCCATAAATATAGCCATGCGTTGCTTAATAATGGGAATGTGTTCTGAGAAATGCATCATTAGGTGACTGTATCATGCAAACACTATAGATTTACTTAACAAACTTAGATGGTATAACTTACTACATAGTATTTGTGGATCTAAGCATATCTAAACATGGAAAAGGTACAGTAAGAATATGTTATTACAACTTTGGGGGACACCAGAGTCATATATGTGGTCTGTTGACTGAAACGTCACTATGCAGAACATAATTGTATGTATGATCACTACGCGCCAATTTTAAAAACCCTAACATTAAAATGGTATGTTGGTTGTCTTGACTGTTTGGTATTGCAAGAAAAACAAATTTTAAAATTGACCAGAGTTTGTAAGCAGGAATAAAAGGAAGAGGGCCCCAAAATGCGGAGGCTTTCACAGTTGGAAGAAAAGATTTATCAACCCCAAGCTGTAAGTTTAAAAACCACCAAAGGCTTTGAGCAACAAAGGAAGAGTATCAAATCAAATCAAGAGTATGGGCATCATATTCACTGTTAAAACATCTCAATGGGTTAAAGAGAAGAGTCTCAGAGCAGAGATCCAATTAAAATTGTGACACCCAATTAACGCTCTCAGTTGAATAAAATGCTCTGAGGAAAAGAAAAAGACACATAAATACACACACACAGAGCCCAACAGGTTACTGGTAGCAGCGTTTATAAAACATACATCTGGTAAAGAACACTGGCATATGAGCTGAATGGAAACGTGTTTTTAGACACATTACAAGCTTGCACAATTGTGGTACCAACAAACAACAAACAACCCAGAGCCTGAATTAAAAACCTGATTTAAAAGTATGCTTAAGTCTCCAACTTTCTATAGGAAGCAGGTCGTCAAGTGTTTTAGCTCCCAATGAGGTAGACTCTGCTGGAACCATCATTATCCTCATATAACTCTAAATTACAATAGGAGTTATGTCCCTCCTAATCTCTAAACATAGCTCTGGGATAGACTAAACTAGAAACTACGAATAAATTAACAGTAAGCCAATCCAGTCATTTATTAAAAAAATTAGAGGCATTAAGCTCCAATGCTAGAGGTACTTGGAGCTTAGTCATGTGGTGAGACTATAACCAAATAACTACATAAATAAAATGGAAATTTACAGCAGTAATTGCCATGAAAGATGGTATTATGAGAGCCTGTGACAGTCCTATCATAATGAGTGGATACCTAGGAAGTGACCCTGGGCTGAGATCTGAAGGATCTGTGGGAGATTACTAACCAACCCACAGGGGAACGGTGCTTCAGTGCATGAGAATAAATGAGGAACGATTCTGTGGCTGAAGCGAATTTGAAGGCTTTGGAGGTACTAAAAGGACATAGGAGCCAGGTTACATAAAGCCTAGTATATAATGCTACTTTGAAAACAATGGGAACTCTTCATAGGTTTTTAGCAAGAGTGACACAATGAGATTTTCTTTTTCAAAGGGCCACTGGTTGTATTAAGAATACTGGGGAGACAGCAATTATAGTCTTGGGAAGACCAGTGAGGAAGCTACTTAAATTTAGGCAAGAGATGGCAATACCTTGAATTAGGGAAGTAGCAACAGAGACAATAACATCTGAAATATTTGGAACTTATTTTAAACTTTTGCTAGCCTGTCTACACCTTCATCCTAGTTCTCCAATTTCTCCACTGGATTCACAGTCAATCTGAATACATTAAGCTGAGTGGAAGGGCAGCCCACACCCATTTGTTACAGCTAGCTAACAAAAAACAGCATTTACATCACAAGTATGCCTTTCCAACAGCCCCAGCAATCCTTTTAGAAGACACACATGTATTAGGGATGGGTGGTCATCTTGTTTCATGCCACTTTATTTAGTAGTCAAACACACTGGATTATATTCCATTATTTCCCAATTGATAAGGTAGTCTGCTTAGTGAAAAATCCTGGATCCAAATCTTAGAAATTGCAGATTTTATTCAAACTTAAGATTCCAGAAAGGATTTAAGGTAGTTAGGCCCCCAAATAAAGGAGCATTATTATAGGTATTAATTGGTTTCTTGCTAGTGATACAAAGTACTATGCATCCTTGAGAAATAGTTTTAGATATGAACAAGAATTAAGGTTCAACTGAGAAATTTTATGGAAAAAAAACCCCCAGTCATAAAAATATAAAGGCCAGAAAAAAAAGCATCTCCAAAAAAGCGGAACAAAATGTTTCATCACTACAAAAGTTAGAATGTCTGATCTCATGTGTATTGTACAAAATCACAGTGTAGAAGTTCAAATGTAAGATGAAATAAAACTTAATGAAGGCTTTAAAATAGTGCAGAGAAAATTCCAAGACAAACGAATCAAGGTATATTATTTTTTCTGTATATTTCAGGGTATACAGAAAAAAAGACTGCTATTTTCTTTTTTCTTTTTTTTTTTCACGCTTAATTCACTTTATTTTTCTTGTATAAAAACCCTATGTTGTAGGCACAGCTGGAGCCTGGGTCCGCTGCACAGAGACTCTGGTGTGGGTCTTGATGAGGTGGTCAGTGAATTCCTGATAGGGAGACTTGGTAAATACAGTCTCCTTCCAGAGGTCAGGGATCAGGTGGCTGTAGGTCTTAGAAATGGCGTCAAAGGTGGCCTTGGCGAAGTTGCCCAGGGTGGCAGTGCAGCCCCCGGCTGAGGTGTAGCAGTCATCGATACCAGCCATCATGAGCAGCTTCTTAGGCACAGGTGCGGAGATGATGCCAGTGCGCCTGGGTGCAGGGATAAGGCGCGCCAGCACAGAGCCACAGCGGCCTGTCACCTTGCAAGGGACAGTGCGGGGCTGGCCGATCTTGTTCCCCCAGTAGCCTCTGCGCACGGGGACAATGGAGAGCTTGGCCAGGATGATGGCCGCATGGATGGCGGTGGCCACCTCCTTGGAGCACTTAACACCCAGACCGACGTGGCCACCATTGTAGTCCCCGATAGCAACAAACGCCTTGAACCCGGTACGCTGGCCAGCACAGGTCTGCTTCTGCACTGGCATAATCTTCAAAACCTCATCCTTGAGAGAGGCCCCCAGGAAAAAGTCAATGATCTCTGATTCCTTAATGGGCAGGGAGAAGAGATAGATCTCCTCCAGGGACTTCATCTTCATGTCCTTGACCAAGCAGCCCAACCTAGTGAGGGGCATCCACTCCTTATCCTTGGCCTTGCCTCTGCGAGCTCCGCGGCCTCGGCCCCGGCCCCGTCCACGGCCGCGACCCCGGCCCTGGATGCCACTGCCGAAACCTCCGCGGAAGCCACCACAGTTGCCCAACCCAGGGCCACCAGGGCCTCCGGGCTCCCCCGCTGCACCAGCGTCATCCGCCATTTGGTGTTTTCTTGGAAAAGAAGTGACTATTTTCTTTTAAATTGCATTACAAAGAAACATTCACAAAGGGAAAAAAATCCATACAGAAGTCTCATATGTAGTGTCAAGATTCCATTATGGTAAATGAAAAGGAAACTTTAAGTAACTGGGCATGGTGGTGGGTGCCTGTAATTCCAGCTACTTGGGAGGCTGAGGCAGAATTGCTTGAACCTGGGAGGCGGAGGTTGCAGTGAGCCAAGATAGCACCATTGAACTCCAGCCTGTGCAAAAACAGCAAAACTCCGTCTCAAAAGAAAAAAAAAAAAAAGAAAACTTTAAGGCAGGTAATATGGTAACTGCAACTAAAATCTTCATTTTTCAAAACTTTCTGATTAGAGAGAAGAAATTTTTATAAAAGTTTAGAGTAAAATAACTGGTTTTGATTTTACATCATCTATTGTACTTACATTCACTTCAAATGAAAAAAAAAATAGATGACTTCTCCAGAACTTAATATTACAAGTTGGTTTACACAGTTTTATTAGACTTAGAGACAGATAACATATAAACTATCCAAAGTAAAAATAAGTATTTCTGATACTTACAACAAGGACTTGAAAAAGACTACCTCAGACTGTTTTATTTACCATGTGAATTATAAGTCCCTTCCAGATAAGACGTTTGTAAATTCCACAGTATTTAGCATTATACTTTGTAAATGTAAGTTTATAAGTGTTTGATGAGTAAGTCATCTCGTAAGTCAACATGATGTACAAGTGGCCTAAGCACAGCATTTCACAAAACATTTTGGGGGAGGCCATAACATTTTCTCTGGCTTAAAATTTTGGTTTATTAAAATGTCTCATGTCCTTCCCATAAAGCACAGCTTAAATCTTACTTTATTAGTCTCATTCCAAAAGCTCAAGGGCAGAAAAACACAAAACAGGTATCTGATTGCCATTTTAGAATACAAAGTTATCATTGACTACCTAGATTTTTCCAGAACTATTTAAATACTAATTCAAGAAACACTTGTGCTAGTGCAATATTAAGCCTTTAAGATAAAATAGTTTTTGCTTTCAAAAGGTTTGTTGCAAAGGAAACAATCATAAATGAATCTGTTTTCCAAAAGTGCTGTGATAGGGCTTGGAAAGCCTTCATAAAAGTTGACAGCAAACAGGTTTGTTGAACAGACAGAGGAAAGGAAAAGCATTTGGGGCAAAGGGCAGTATAAGTAAAGGCAGAAGTGAGAGACAGCATGGCCCACTGAGAGAGCATGAAGCACAGTATAGTTCAGTTCACTGAGCAGAGGGCTTGTGGTAGCCAGCCTGCAGGATGATTGGTGTTCATACCCTTGGGTAGTCACCTCCCACAGTGAACAAGGGTTGGTCTGTGTGACCAACAGCACATGGCAGAAGTGATAGTATGTCACTTCTAAGATTGGGTGATAAAAGACTTGCACGCTCTCTTACTTGGTACATACTCGCTAGAGTCATTTGTTCTGTGAAGACACAAAGGTAGTAGAGAGAACTGGGACAGAAGCCTCCAGCCAACAATGTGAGCAAGCCTGGAAGCAGGGCTGCAGGTGACTGCAATCCTGAACAGCTTTTATGCAGACAGCGGTCAGAACCACCCAACAGATGTTGCCCCTGGATTCCTGATCCTCATAAACTGTGAGATTACAAATGTTTGTTGTTTTAAACTGCTACATTTTTGGGTAATTAGTTACATAGTAATAGATAAGTAACACATGTTGATACTGGGAGTCCTCACTGCTATAACAAAACACTGAAATGTTGGATTGGCTTTGGAAACAGACCATGGCTCTTAAGGATAGTTTAGTTAAGAAGCTGTTTTTAAAAAGTCTCATGGTATTTCATAAGGCTACAAGGAGAACAGAAAAGTGAGGTAGATGTTATTGGAAACTAGAAGAGGAGGTATCCTTGTTAGGAAGGGGCACGAGGCTTAGTAATACTGTGACCTTTGGTCATATAAAAACCAGAAATTTTGGCTGGGCACAGTGGCTCACGCCTGTAACCCCAGCACTTTTGGGAGGCCAAGGCCGGTGGATTACGAGGTCAGGAGATCGAGACCATTCTGGCCACCATGGCGAAACCCCGTCTCTACTAAAAATAAAAATTTAGCCGGGCATGGTGGCGTGCGCCTGTAGTCCCAGCTACTCAGGAGGCTGAGGCAGGAGAATCGCTTGAACCTGGGAGGCGGAGGTTGCAGTGAGCCGATATCGCGCCACAGCCTGGGCGACAGAGTGAGACTTCGTCTCAAAAACAAACAACAACAAAAAAACCCCCACAAAAACCTGGAAATTTTATGTAATGAACTGAGTGATTTAGCTAAGGAGAGTTTCAACTAGAAAGTGCTGCCTTGCTTTTTCTGCTATATACAGCAAAAAATGAGAAGATATAAATTAAATCAAGACCTCTTAAAGAAGAGCAACGACTTGATGGTTTTGAAAATTTGCAGTCTCTTCAGATTGCAAACAATGCTAACATTCAGAAATGGGTTCTGAGCCAAGATCAAATACAGGGCACTGCCAGAAAAACATGATCTAAAAACTAAGCCATGGGAGTAACTATAAAATCTTCTGTTAAGAGCTCAGAAATACCAAAGACAGTACCTCAGAATACTACTTTGTCAGACAAAAGCCCTGCTAGAATTTTGCACTTCACAGTGTATCTCAGTCAGACAATAAGGCTTTGCGAGAAGGGTGTTGTCTCTCAATAGGAGCTCAAGGTAGAAACGGGCGTACCTCAAATAAATTTGTGTATATGATTTTCAACTAATAGATTGACCCCAAAAGGATTCACAAAAGATGCACAAAGTTTTAAAAAATAGTTACATATGGTGAAACACTGCCAGCTTGAACTGAAAGAGACAACAGATGGAAAATGAAGCCTTCAGAGGCCCCAAATTGTTGTAGGAAGCAAGATAAGAAAACTAGTCGGTTGCAAACAAACATGTACTACCTTTCATGAAGAAAGGTGACTGTGGAGAAAGAACCACATGCCCAAAGGGCAAAGCTGACAGCAGGGGTGAATTACACCTAGGAATTGAGACCCACCCAAGGATTGCCTGATTGGATTTCAGAATTGTTACAGACCAGGGATTCCCTTGTGCCTACTATCTCTTGGCACCCCCCACCCCCTGCTTTGATAGGAATGTTTTATAGAGGTTATCTTAAGCCTTACCCAATACTGTATATTGGGCAAGTGTCTGGAGGAAGGATGAGGACCAGGTAACATATCGCTTTGGCTTTACAGGTCAGCAGGAATTGTACTTGAGAAGCTGTACTTAAGGAAAATCCAAGAAGTCCCAACTGTACCTGAATCTAACTTAGATGAGATTCTAGACTTTGAGCTGTGATAGGATAAGACTTTTGAATATAACAGCTTAAAAAAAAAAAAAATCACACTTTATACAGGTATATACTATTGACTCAAATGCCACAAATGGTGATGTCAATGAAGTGACTTTCAAACAGTAAGAACTCCTGCAAAAGTTCTGAACAAAAAAAGTACAACATCCTCTTACTTTATACACTAGCTGCTTTTCTGGAAAATTTACTGTATATTAAAACTGTATACATGTAAAATGAAATTAGGGCCTAGACTCAGATAATTTATAAATTGTAATTTTATCTGCTGGAATGTTCTCTGGGATAGTCAAGTCATTTTGTGAGACTGTTTTGTAAGGTGGGGTTTATGTCATTACTAGGCCCCCTCTTATTTTTAATTAATATCAACAGCATCTCCCAGTAACTGACAATCCAAAGCACCCCCACAAATTTCCAGAATGTCTCCAGGGTGGAAGAATGATATAGCCCTTGTTGAGAACCACTGCAAAGGAAGGAGAAGTCTGAGATATTCAATACAACCCTTAAAGGTCCATTTTCTGAGCCCTGAAACAACCGTGCTGTACAAAAATCCTTCATTATGAAGATATTTATACAACTGTGCAGCAGGAATGATAGGGTACTCCTTGGAGTTCAAGGGGTCATCACTTTCTACTTAGTAGAGCTGCCCTTCCTTGAGGCTATCATACCACTTCTAGCTGCAAGAATGGTCCTCTACAGTTTAGAATATCTAGCAGGAGGGTTATCTTGTATTGTTTGCTCACTTGAGGTTGGCTGGATAAATCCCATCATTCTTTGTAACCATTACCAACAGAGTCCAAGACATAACAGTACCACCCTGGCTCTCATCACCATTCTAATCTCAGTATCTCCTAACCTGTCCCAATCTTCCACCCTTCCCGACTGTCTCAAAGTCTTCCACTCTGTTGTCTAGACTAAAGATGTATCAGCAAACTCTTCTTTATACTCATTCTCAACTTCTTTCAGTGTTCCCTCACCTTGCCCTAACTGAAGCCTGGCAGTGCATTCCAGAAACAATACTCCCCATCGCCCTTCCAACCAGAAGCTGTTTATTTTCCCATATGCCAGACTTGTGGATGGCATACACATCCACTCTCCTTGCTTCCCATTGCCAGCTCTATCCCATTTCTTCTTTGTTGTCCCTTCAAAAAAACACAACCACTCAGAAGTTCACAGCATCACTCTCTCCCTAAAGCTGCCATATACACTCTTTATGTCACAGTCACAGCACTGTTTTCTCAACTACCACACTTCTGGCATCATTTTTCATGACAGAATTTACATGGATAATGATGAAATAGCATGACCTCCTCGCCCACGCTGATCTTTCTTTTCCTCTACTCCATCTCAGCCACCACTCCTATGGTTATACTCTAGATTTTGCCTTCACTAATAATTGTGCTACCTCTGAAGTTTAAACTCAAACATGTCCCTCTTTAGCCACCACCCTCCTGACTCTTCACTCACTCAAGCACTCCCACTGTAACAAATCAATTCCACAGAGCCTTCCATCCCAATTGAGTCCTACCACTTTTCTACTATTCATCAGCTCCCGGATGTCTTCTTTCCCTGCTTACCCAGTTTAGATTCCATGGTCCATCATGATAATCTACTACCTTTTTTTTTTTTTTTTGAAACGGAGTTTTGCTCTTATTGTCCAGGCTGGAGCGCAATGGCACTATCTCGGCTCACTGCAACCCCCACCTCCCAGGTTCAAGATTATTCTGGCTACCATGTGGAAAATGAGTCATACTGGGCAAGAGTGATGATGATGGCTTTAAGTAGGGTTGGTACTAGTGGAAATGAAGAGAAATGGATGGATTTGAGATATATATTTGATATACTGCATCAGCCTCTGGAGTAGCTGGGATTACAGGTGTCCGCCACCATGTCCAGTTAATTTTTGTTATTTTTAGTAGAGACTGGGTTTCACCATGTTGGCCAGGCTGGTCTCGAACTCCTGAGCTCGTGATCCACCGGCCTTGGCCTCCCAAAGTGCTGGGATTACAGGTGTGAGCCACCGTGCCCGGCCTACTACCTAATTTTTAATGCCTTCATCCCTGTCTTCCTCCTTTCTACTTGCTGGCCGAACATTGACCCTTGACAAACCCTATCTACCTACTTTGTGCTGGAACTCAAGTGAATGCTACTGCCCAAGTGAGCTGACTGGTCTCACTTTAAATGATCACAAATATTGAGCCCTCAGCAAATCTATCAATCCTTTGAGATTTTTCTACTAAGTTAGCTTTCCTATACCTACCTCATCTCTGAAGGTTCTCCCTCACTCTTGAGGTGATGACCTCACTCATACCTCATAGAAAAAATACAACCATAGGATAAACTACCTCATCCTGTCATAACCAACTCTTAACGACTGACATGCATCTTTTCTCGTTTATCTGCCTTCCTTTCACAAAGGAAAAAAAAAGTTCCTGTTGTAATTAGTAACCAATATCTCCATTAAATGGATCCAGGAGAGACATAAAATAGTTATTAGGAATGAAGTCCTTCAGTAGGAGAGAGGATGGGATTATTTCATACTTTTAGTTTGATTACCTGGGTTATTTCTATGTCTCTGTTAATTTTTTCCCTAATTATGGGCCATATTTTCCAGCTTCTATGAATGCCTGATAATTTTTTATTGGATGCTAAACACTGAGCTTATGTTGCAGGATATTTTAATATTCCTTTAAACATTTTTGGCCTTTGTTCTGGGACACAATCAAGTTACTTAAAATTTAGTTTGATTCTTTTGAGGCTAGTGCTCAATCTTTGTTAGGGCAAGTCCAGAACAGTCTTTAGAAGTAATCTGGCCTCGGCCTCACTACTGAGACAATAACCCTTCTGAGGGTTCTTGATACTCTGTGTACTGAGGCCTTTCCATTCTGGTTAGTGGGAATGTAGCGCAGTCTCGGCCCTATGAGCTTCCCAAACTGTTCTTTCTTTCCTGTTGCTTTTCCCTAGACTTGGAAGTTCCTCATGGACAGGATCAGATCAGTTTTCAGCTAGACACTCAAAGGGACACCCTGTGAATATCTGGAGCTCTTTTTCTGTGCAGCCCTGGTACTCTGCTCCGAAGTCACTTAGGCCTCCCCACACTCTGAATTCTGTTTCTTCAACTGAAGGAGCTGCCAGGTCTGTTTGGGATTTCCCCTCCCTGTGCTGCAATCTGAAAATTCTCAAGGCAGTGAAGTGGGTCAATCTAGGGCTCAGCTTCATTTGTTTCCTTCATTTGTGCCTGATGGAACTTTGTAACTAATTTTTAAAGAAATCATTTGCTGATCTGGGGGCCTCCTCCAGCTTCTCCAGCCCTGTTTTTTTCTCTTTCACAGCAGAGCTATTCCAAAGAGTTGACTATACTTGCCATGTCCCCTTTTTCATCTTCTATTATTTCTTCTACTCCAGCTGGGCTTTCCTTCTCACCACTCCATCAAAACATGCCAATGGCACACATATAATTAAATTACTTTCCCATACTTTCATCTTCTCAGTGGACATAGTTAACCAATGTCCTTCCTTCTTGAGATGTTTTTATTCTAAAAATGAAGAAAATCTTTTCAGTAGCTCCTCCTCTGAGTGCCAGAGCACAGCATTCTATGCGATTCATAAGCTGAAGACTCTCAGATTTATAGTACCAACTCATGACTTCAAAATTATACACTTCTAGCACAAACTTCTCTAATGTATATATTCTCACATATCCAATCAGGACAAAAGAGGCACATTTTAAACTGAACAAGTCCATCCCTTCTACATCCCCCACCCCCTAATTGTCCCTTCTCTGTAAGAAGCCCACTCATCTATCCAGCTGCTCAAGTTGGAGGTTCATCCTCGGATTCTCTCTCTCCATCTAATACATTCAAATCCACCAGCAAGTTCTGTTGGTTCTGGCTCCTCAAAATATATCTCAAATCCATCCATTTCTCTCCATTTCCACTAGTACCAACCCTACTTAAAGCCATCATCATCAGTCTTGCCCAGTATGACTCATTCTCCACATGGTAGCCAGAATAATCTTGAAAAACCATTAAATCAGATCATGTCGCTCCCTCAAACTCGCTAATAGCTTACTTCATTTCAACACAGTCAAAACTTCTCATGGTAGCCTAACAATCCCTTCCTGATCTGGATCCCGAGTACGTATGTGTCCTCATCTCCTAATCTCCAATCCCCTGCTCACTCTGCTCTGAGTACAATGGTCTCCTGTTTCAGCTCAGGCTCTGTGCACCTGTAGGTCTCTCTGGAATGTTCCTCATGCAGATCTACCCACAGCTCATTCCCACCACTCAAGTTTCAGGCCACATGTTTCCTAACCATCTATCCAAAGAAAATTATCCTTCTCCTTCTAACTAAAATTCTGTAGTATCTTGTTCCACTGCCACATAAGAACATATGGTGGCATCCTCCTGGAGTTTCAGCTACTCAGGAGGCTAATGTGGGAGGAGCCTTGAGCCCAGGAGGCTGAGGCTGCAATGAGCCGAGATCATGCCACTACACTCCAGCCTGGGCAACAGAGGGAGACCTTGTCTCAAAAAAAAATAACAAATAAAAAAATAATAATAATAATAAATTCTGGCTCTAATCTCAAATTCTCATGACAATAAAAGTTATTTTCTGACTACTGCATCCAATTATATCTTTAAATCCTTTAGAGACTGGCTTTTAGAACCTGACCCTTCTTAAACTGGAACCAACTATCCATGCACCTTTACTTCCATGCAAATTATGTTTACATAATATGCAAATGAGATTAACTCGAGATTTAATGACTATTCTCTAAACACATAAAATTCTTTTGGAAACAGATTTAAATATAATGGCAACAGAATATTCTCATTACAACAGGAAACTACCATAGGCCTACTGCATCTTACAGTCAAGAAAACCTGGGGCATGTGGAAGCAGAGCTAGAGGCTAAAGTAAGGCCTTAAGTCTAGTAACTCCTAGTTTGATGCTTTTTCCTATTAATAATTACCTAAATTAGCTGGGCATGGTGGCACACACCTGTAGTCCCAGCTACTCAGGAGGCTGAGGCACGAGAATCGCTTGAATCTGGGAGGTGGAGGTGGCAATGAGCCGAGATCATGCCACTGCACTCCAGGATGGGTGACAGAGTGAACTCTGTCTGAATAGTAATAATAATAATAATAATAACCTAAGTTAAAATACATAGTTTTTCACAATCATATCATACAACTCTCTAAGGAGACAAAATACATCTAACACTTTTATGTCAGACAATCCCAAATACAAAATATAATGTTAAGTATCTTCTGAGAACAAAAAGCAAGGCCATTCTAGAAATTCTATTAGTGTTTGGTAATAATGAAATTCATCTGTACATGATTTTACATACACTGCCTTACTCCTCAGAGCTATTTTGTAAGGTAGCTCAGAAGACTTAAGAAATGCAGAGACTAAAGTTCTTTCAGTGACGTTAAGTGACTTGTCAATGGATACAAAATCAAGGTAGGAAAAGTTTCCTTAGAATACACAATTGCTATTCGGATATTCAGAGGATATACAATTGCTACATTATCAAAATAGTTCATCCCAATATATAAAAACATTAGAACCTATATTAAATCATTCACAGGACATTTTAAACCTCAGGTCATGTTTGCCCCTAGATTCACTCTAAGGTCACATCCAATTTCTTCAGTCGGTACTTGCTATACTGAGGGAAATTCAACCGAAACGATTTGCTTAAATAATCTGCTTTGCAATTCAGCAAGTGATTATCACAACACATATCCAAAAACTGAACCAAAACTTTAAAGATAACTTCCATTACAACAAATACTTGAGGGAGGGCTTTATCTTTTAAAGAACTGATTGTATCTGCATTGATCAAAGCTACACCTCAGATAACGTATTATAGTAGATGTTATAAGTACAGTAAGTTTGCTTTTGTTTTTCATATACCTATTACAGCAGGGTTGGTAGATGGAATTCACTTCATGTATTTAAAGGTGCAAAGTTGAGTGTCCACTATATTTAAAATATTGTTAAGAACTCAAAATCACTACCTATTATTACATGATTTAATAAACCTAATCAAGAAAGATTTGCTACAGTTTATAAATGTGTTGAAGGCAACAGTTAGCATCAATAAATTAAAAGCAATTCTAGGGCCAGGTGCACTGGCTCTCGCCTATAATCTCAGCACTTTGGGAGACCAAGGTGGGTGGATCACTTGAGCCCAGGAGTTTGAGAACAGCCCGGGCAACATGGTGATCTTTAAAAAAAAAAATACAAAAAATTAGGTGTGGTGGTGTGTACCTGTAGTTTCAGCTACTTGTAAGGCTGAGGTGAGAGGACTGCTTGAGCTAGGGAGGTTGAGGCTGCAGCTGCAGTGAGCTATGATCGTGTCACTGCTCTCCAGCCTGGGTGACAGAGCAAGACTTTGACTCAAAAAAAAAAAAAAAAAAAAAAAGCAATTCTAGCAAGTTGTTTAAGACATTTGAATCCCTTGTCTTCTCACTGATTTCTCAGAATTTGGTTTATTCTTATCAAAAAGTTATATCAATGCAAGTCACACTTTAATGTTCCAAAAGTCTACTCTAAAAGTAAAATACATACTCTAGTCCTGTCTCTGAAAGTATGTCATACTTTCATATCACTTTTGCCCTTAGACACACTCAATTCATTTTATTCCTGAATTACAATATAAAATTCCCATTTCCTTGTGCATTCTCTTCTTCTAAGAAGTACAATCACAAATGATACGATTAATTCCATGGTATTATTGCTCCCTTAAAATGCTATCTTCTGCTTTTAACTAACTGCTGTTAACAATTAAGCATCCTTAACTTTTCAAGAAAATTGAGTAATAAATGTAATCAGAAATCACATCTTTATATACATAAAAAGAACTCTTCCCATTACTAAGTGCTTTAAAACGTGGACACGTCTCTGTGTGTGTGTGTTTGTGTAGATTCTATGTTTCTACCATTACTACCAGTACATACCATGACATAGTAGAATGCAAAATATAAAGCTAAAACCCAGCCATTTTTAACAGGATTGGTTGGTATATTTAATCCTGCCCACACATTCATGAACCTTTATGCAGAACTTTTTCTCTCGTTTACAAAATTTAAGCTACACTGTAGACAGTACTTTTAATTAAGTCCTATTAACAGAAAAAATGTAATTCAGTACAAATGCCATTGCTGATCATGAAAAGCACTCACAAAATACCATTAGATACATAAACACATTCAAATGGTATACTGAAACAAAAGTTAATACTAACATTTCAGGTGTGTAGGCATGTAAGTGTTCAAAAGGTCCCTTCTGTATTCAAGAATCCTTAGTCTCTTCCTGGACTGCCTGTCCTTTTTCAATTATCCTCCTTTGACTAAGTCTATTTAGTAACTGCCAAACTGAAACAAAACCAAAATGACTCAGTTTGAAATTTATGGAATAGCTCATCTTAACCCTGGGCTTTCTGCCCCAGCCCATTACCAATACTTTGAGAAATTGATGATAAATGTGAACCTTCTCCCTAGAAAAATATATTCTAACATTTTACAGGCATACGGTGGGAATTCATCACTTCCAGAATTATTTTCACATAACCCTCAGAACCCTAGCTTAGCAACTTTATGCAAAAATATCTTTGGACAGTATAGACAGCTGAAACATTTTATTATTAATTCTCTTTGATTTTATCTGAAGTAATTATAATCTAATGCAAAAATCCCCATACTCTCAATTCTTTTCTAATTCAAACTATCTGTAATTAGTTTGTTAAACTTTGCTTCTACTATAATTGAGATTTCATGTATTTTTCTTCACTTCCAAGACAGTGGATAGAATGGAAAAATCTAGATTGATCTTTACAGCTCCAGATCAAGGGACTAAGAATATTGGTTTACAATATTAAAGGTTAAAGAAAGAGACTCTTGGTTTCTTTCAAAGTGATTTAAATTTAAACTAGGTTTTTATTACCAAGTTTTGGAAATGTAGTAACCATTTTTTTCTCGGATCAAGGATATGTACATATTTCCCATTTCCCCATAATTAAAAACAACTCCCATCCACTTCTTATAAATAGTTCTTAACTTGGGCTTAGTAACAACGTATATTGTGCCGGTAATACAGAAAAGGTGGGAGTATAAAGACTATCCTGTCCTGTTAGAATCCTATACAACTAAGGTGCTGGATTATGGTGGTTAGATTCTTCTTGTAACAGTTTCAAAGGTGACTGTAGCGTAGTATCAATATGAAAACATCATTAACATCTTAATTACAACAAATATCCTACCCAAACCAGTCTAGGTAACAGGAGAGGAAAGGTTAAGTTGCCACCCCCCTCATAAATGGAACTATGCACTCTAGACAACCCAATGAAATGTTAAACTACTATGGAACAGTAGCTCCATTTTGCTAAATATCATTTTAAAATCGACTTTTTAAAAGTGGTTTCCATAAAGGAGAATTGTAACAACATAAAGCTCCAATTTTAATCGAGTCAATTTTAATAAAAAGATTTGATGGTATTAATCCATTTGGTAAGTTTAACCTTTCAATAGAATGCGAAGCCGTAGCACAAGATTTAAGATTATAATTAAATTATAATCTTAAAGTTAACATTGTAAAATATTCATAATAGGACACATGCCCCACACCAACCAAGCACTTGTTTAAACTTTTAGCTTTTTTAAACCCCAAAGGGACTCAATTAAGTCTATTATTTCGCTGTGATTTAAGTCACATCTGTACTTCATGAAATAGACTGTTTTCATCATCCGTTACTTTTTTATTTTTAATTAAATTATTTTTTCTGAAACGGAGTTTTGCTCTTGTTGCACAGGCTGGAGTGCAGTGGGGCGATCTCAGCTCTCTGCAACTTCCGCCTCCCGGGTTCAACCGATTCTCCTGCCTCAGCCTCCTGAATAGCTGGGATTACAGGCAGCCGCCACCGCGGCTTGCTAATTTTTGTATTTTTAGTAGAGACAGGGTTTCACCATGTTGGCCAGGCTGGTCTCGAACTCCCAACCTGAGGTGATCCACCCGCCTCGGCCTCCCAAAGTGCTGGGATTACAGGCGTGAGCCACAGCATCCTGCCAATCTGTTACTTTCAGACTTAGCAAATTTCGATGCATTACATTCTGCGAATTCGCATTTAATCTCTAACATCTCTGACCCAATCAAATCCTTCAATTTATCACAATCTGAAGTTACTTTTTCAGTACTACTATAATAATTAAAAAATAGGTAAGTTCAGTAACATTTTTTGCCTCCAAACTATCTTTTTGGCGCGGGGGGGGGGGGGGGGTAAGGGCTTCTACTTAAAGTTGTTTCTTAAAAATTAAAAAGTTTGCCTCGTTACGCCCGTGTGTGCAGCCAACACTGGTTAAATGGGAATACACGAATAATACTTATTTTCCCAATGTTAAAAGACCTGGATTTCTGTCAAGTATATCCAGAAACAACGTAACAATTACTAGGTGTATTTCACATGACAATTCTGCAGATTATTTTGATCAATAAAATGCTTTAATGAGGTGGTGTATAAAAAAACTGTCCTCACCTTTCAGGACCAACATAGGACTACATACTTTTTTTCTAAGACAGTCAATTCAGGTTCTAGGTTACAGTGACCTAAGAAGATAACAAATAACTAACGTGTCAGTTAAAGGCAGAAGTTTGCTTTAACCCTTCCTTCCTCTTTATTAGAAGTACAAAATGCTTCTGCAAATCATCAAAAAGTTTTTCTATGGTGAATCCAGAATTCAATTACCTTTATGTTTAATACACCTTTTCAACACTGCATAACACACTACTTTCAATATTATGATTTACACAGCCTACCACTAACAGCATGAACCACAGGACTGTAAAGGAGCTTGTTTACCGGGTACTTTTTACATTCTTCCATTAGGTTCAGTATCTATTCTTGAGGTCTATGCTTCTCTGCTCATACACAGCTTTGGTTGGCTGTGAAGTGAAAAATTCTAAGCACATAATGGAAAAAGGCAATCTGAAGAAAAAAAAAATCCCTGTGTTTCAAAATTAGGGACTCCACATGTTACAAACTATTGATAGCCACTGCAGTATAAAACGTGAAAATTGGCCGGACGCGGCGGCTCATGCCTGTAATCCCAGCACTTTGGGAGGCCGAGGCGGTCGGATCACCTGAGGTCAAGAGTTCAAAACCAGCCTGGGCAACATGGCAAAACACTGTCTCTATTAAAAGTACAAAAATCGGCTGGGCGTGGTGGCAAGCGCCTATAATCCCAGCTACTGGGGAGACTGAAGCAGGAGAATCACTTGAACTCGGGAGGCGGAGGGTTGCAGTGAGCCGAGATGGTGCCACTGCACTCCAGCCTGGGCAACAGAGTGAGACTCCAACTCAGAAAAGAAAAGAAAAAAAAAGCTTAAATTATTTCAGCGAACAAAAATTACCCGTAAAATTTAATTCATTGAGCTCAGCTCTGACTTTAGGTTGTAACTCTTGGGACTGTCCAAAGTATTCACAGAAGCAAGACTTGGGAGTCTAAAGTGTACTGTAGTGCTGTCTTGCTTTAATCAAGGCTTTCCCCTTCCTTGGCTGCTAAACAAGAACTACAAATTAATTTCCAGGGCAGGGTAAAACCAACACCCCAATACTTGAAAGTATTATCTGTAAAATTTATAAACAGAAATAAAAATAAAAGCAAAAGACAAGATTCTGCAGTCACAAGTACTTTAATTTTTAAAAACAAATTCACTTATTAAAAAATAAACAAATGGCACCATGCTATTCTAAAGTTGATACAAGTAAAATAAATTAAGAGGTAGTGTCTCATAAGACAATGTGCTGAAAGTCAGTGCCCAACTAGACAATCTCAGCTACTACATACACTTGGCTTATCTGTAAAGTTAGATTTAAGACACTACCCTCAAAAGTAACATTCCACTGTCACAGCTATTTTACTTTAAAAGGTTAACCCAAAGAGTTTAAACAGTTTTATTTCCAAAAACAACATTACAGAGCATAATTTCCACATTAAAAATTCTTACAGTACCAAGAGAATTATTACAGTACAATTTTCCACAACAAAATTGTAGCACACAAATCCACGCGACTCCTGGACTTCCTTGAACTGTCAATACACTGCACCCTGTTTAAATGGCTGTACCTGAAAACCAAGGTATGCAATTCCTTAGGATTAGAAGTCATCAAGTTATACTGTCAAGGATCTGGGGGAAATGAGAGGAAGATTCTATTATCCTGGTGTCCGAACCCAACTTCCACAACAAGGTAAAGACACAGCGATGGTAAAATGACTATTAGTTGTCAACAGTCATTTACGTGCTGAAACCCACCCAATTTAGACATCTCAATATTAAGATTTCTGTGAATCAAGTCACTTAGTTTTAGTTCGGTTTTGAGTAAGAAAGGATCCTCCTTCGAAATTTAGATCTATAACAGTTACTTAAATTTATTTTACAAATAGGTAAGGTTACAGGCTTCTGAAGAGAGAGGTACTCCAAACAAATCTGCAAGATATTCGCAAGGATCACAGAAAAACTCAGGGATAGTGGTTTATTATCCTCCGACCAACTAGCTCTGGAGAGGGATGGATGCAAACATCCCAGAAAGAGGACCCTGAGAGTAAGTCTTATCTTCTAGAAAAGTAAGTCGTCCGGGCAAACACGCTGCACTCTCGACATTTCCTTGCAGAGAGGGGGAGAAAAGCCTCACAGAGCCGCAGCCAACATGACATGCCCGTCTGAGGCTCCACGTGGGGGCTGCACTGAGTCCAACAAGCTTCCCAGGCGATGGGGCAAATTCCCCGACTGTGCATAGAACCTGCGCTCCCGGCACGGGCAGCGGCGCGCGGGCCGCAGTGGCCCTAGAGCGCCACCCAGCGGCCCACGGAGAGGCCTGCAGGCGGGTCCTCCACGGCTCCCGACTCGCCGCACCCCCACAGCCACCCAGCCCGTTCCCCTCTCCGGATGCACAAGGCCCAACCCAAGAACTAAGACACAAAATGGCTGCCGGCAGCTTCGTCACGTGACCCCTTTGTGCCTTTCGGGCCCCCGAACTCCGCGGGACCCGGGTACAAGTGGCCGGGGTCAGCGGGTGGCCTTAGAAGGGGCCCCGCCGGGCCGCGGCGGCCGGGGGTCAAGGCCGGGGGAGGCGGGGTATAGGCCCGGCCGGCGACTGAGAGTCGGCGGCGAAGAGAAGATGGCGGCCATTTTGTGTGGGTTTGCTGCTCCGCTGCCGCCGCAGGCAGCAGAGGGAGCGGGCCTGACGGTGGGTCGGACAGGGGAGTTAACACGTACCGACTCCTCTTCCTTCTCCATTCCGGTGGGCATCTGCGGCACGGCCCTGTTTATCGAGGCGTATTCGTGCAGGTCGGGCAGATCCTCACAGCGGAAAACCGGCAGCGGCTTCGAGGCGTCTAGCGCCCGCGCCCGAAACGACAGTTTACTCATCTCAGGCGCAGCAGATACCTCTCCGCTCTGGGGAAACGGCCCCGGCCAGCGGGATCATGGAGAACCGGGGGTTCGGTCCCCACTCGCCAACCGCTGCCGGGGACTTGAGGGGCGGAGCGCAGAGCCCGCCGTCCGGGCACTAACACCAGCCGGGAGGGTGGGAGGCTGTGCCGCTCCGCTCCTCTCTCGCTCGCTCTCTTCAATACGCCATGGCCAACATGGCGGACATTAAAACTCCACTGTGCGCTCTTCAGCCAACCCCAGCCATTCCCCACACTGCATCGCGCAGCGGCGCGGGCACGCGGGCGGGGGGAGGGAGCGCGGGCTCGAGGCCGGCGCCGGCACGGAGCGCGCGTCCCGCCAACCCCCGGCACCCGCCGGCCTCGCTTCCCGCGCCTCACTGTCCGGGGCCCCCGCCCTTCGCGGGTCTGGGGGCGGACAGGGCGGACTGGGCGCTCGGACACCGGGCTCCGGCTGTTGGGTCGTGCTTTCCCGCAGCGCACACGCTCACTTTCTCACGCTCGCTCCCCGCCGGCGCCGCTTTCTGACGGGCGAACAAGGTGCGGGAAAACTCTCTCCACCAGCACGCAGGCGTTTGGAAAGGCAGCTGGGGAGAGTGGCAAGCGGGTCTCGGGCCCCGGGCACCTGGGGCTTGGAGGGCTCGGACCTCTGTGGGGTGCTTGTCAGCGGCCGCCCCCGCGGGGCTTCGGAGGGGCGCTCCGGAGGCGCCGCGCGCCGCCGTCTGCCGCGGGGGGCGAACGCACAGCCTAGTTCCTGCGGCGCCTTAGGTCTTTACGATAAAAATACAAACTGTATTAGGGGCAGATGCTACTTTGAGTAAACTTTTATCAGCAGTTATTTTTATGTCCTAATGCAACTTTGGGTTATATTATTTTATAGGCACCGCATCAAGTCATTGATCCGTTTCCCACGCATTGGGCTTAATATAAATAATAGGTATTCTATTCTACAAAGTAGATTTTTAAAAATCCTGCATTTTTATCTACACATATTTATTTTTAAATAGTAACTGAAGCAAAGGAAATTATTACCCACCACTGTAACATTTAAAAGCAAGATCTACTTCAGAATTTAAAGCCAGTTCTTTATATCTAGCTCATGATTTTGTACTCAAAGAAACTGCGGCTTCATCATAGCCGTGGGTTCACACTTTTATCATTTGTTCTCTGAAAAACTTTGTAACGTTGAATCATATAAAGACCTGTTGTACTCCCGCCAAACAAACAAAAAGCTGAATTATTAGATTTAGATGGATATGATAGATGGGTGGCATCGGTTTATATTACACATGAAAATGGGTATCCTGAGATCTCTTCATTATTATTTATTATTTTTTTAATAGGGAAGATTGTTGGGGTGGGTTTAATAAATTGGCAGCCAAATTTCAATTCGAGTTTCAATTTGTATCTTGGTGCACAATTTTGTATCTTGTGCAACAAGATACAAAAAGATACAAAAATGTTTCGTGAGTCTGCTTTTCTCCCTGGGGGCTACATAGTAAAAGTAATCACGCTTCTTAAATACTGGGCTTGATATGAGCTGTCACTAGCTTAGGGCACACAGGCAAACTGCTAGCCTCCAGGCTGGTTTAGCCAGCTCCCGTGGGGTAGGGAGAAAACAGGGCGGATTGCAGTTCTCCAAAATTATCCTAAAACTCCGATATTGGCAGCTCACTTAAGTGAGGCAGAAGGACGTTCACCTGCATTTCCTATACAGAGACCGTGCATTTATTCATTCAATGAGTATTGAGTGTGTGTATTGAGCCCTCATAGCCTTCCAAGTCAGCTTGGCACCCACAGGGCTCCTGGAGGAGCTTACACAGTGGGGAGAAGGACCCGCGAATGGCAACTGCCACACGGTGAGCTAAGTGTTATGGTGAAAGCCCAGGCCACTGTGGGAAGGGACAAGAGTGGCACCCAACCCAGGAGAGTAGTTCTAATGAAGTAGCAAGGGAAGACTTTTTGGAAGAGATGATATCTGGGTAAAATTATGTAGGGTAAGTGTGGGTTAACTTTGCAAAAAAAGTAAAAATGAAGGGAAGAAAGGTATTTTAAGACAACGGCAGCGACGTGTCCACAGGCTGTCATTAGACAGCAGTCACTTTCTGGGAGCCTCAAGAATTGCCAATGTCTCTGTGGAATGACACCTGTTTAGCCAGGTTTAACAGTTCCGAAAATACTGGCTCAATATTATTCTAACAGCCCTCTCCAGCCTACAACATTAGGTTCCTGAAAGTCCTAGCAGTAGAATTCATGACTGAGGAGCCTAAGATTTTAAGAACAAAATAGAGTAAGTCAAGAGTGAACCAAGGAAATGAATTATTTCTACCCTCATTAATATAACAGTAAGCAACAAAATAACTGTTTCCACATCCTACATTAGTACTAACGGGTGGAGTACAAAAATATTTCTTATTCTCTAGAGAGTCTAAAATCACCCTCTATGGCAAATTCAGAGATAAGCTTACAGATTCAGCTTGCCTTTTGGCAGATAATATTATATGCCTGCTAAGAGACACCTTTTTCTCATCATTCCTTTATCCATCTCCTCAATGCCGTGGATTTCCAACTCTCAGGTCCTTCTGGGTTCCCAAGGACCCAAAGGCTGCGGTCCCAAGCCTCTTTTATAAAATTAAAACAAACAAACAAAAAAACCCTTTTTTGAAATTTTTGTTTTTTAGAGACAGTGTCTGTATCTCCCAGGCCTGAGTTCAGTGTTGTGATCGTGGCTTACTGCAGCCTTGAACTCCTGGGCTCAAGTGATCCTCCTGCCTCAGCCATCAGTAGCTGGGACTAAAGGTACGTGCCACATACGCTGCTAATTTCTAAATTTTTTCTAAAGGCAGGGCCTGCCTCTGTTGCCCAGGCTGCTGCTGAGCTCCTGACCTCAAGCAGTCCTCCCACCTCGGCCTCCCAAAGTGCTGGGATTACAGGTGTGAGCCACTGCGTTCGGACCCGTGCCTCTTTTTTATGCAGCTCACTTTTCTTCACCTTAAGGGACAGGAAGACGGCAGTAAAGGTTCAGGCCTAGTTTTCCCTAGATTCTTTTATCTGTCCAAAAGATTCCTTGAAAAAATGGCTAATCCTGTACTTTAACAATTCTTTTCTGTTCTCAACTTAAAATTCCTTCTTTTTCTAAGTATCCCCAACAAAAGTGATGTGAAATTCTCGATGTTGCAAAAAATGTATGCTAGGGCAAAGCTGAATACCCTAACGGCAGAGGGAAACTCTTGTTTGGGAAGGGATTTGGAGTATTTAAGATAGTTTGATGTCACAAATATGTATTGGATAACCAGGTAACACACAGTACTGTCATTGTAGGGGATACAAATAAAACACTGGCAAATGGATACCCAGTTACCCAAGTGGCAAGGCAGTATAATGAAATGCATTGGCTATGGGAGTTCAGAAAAGAGAGCAGTAGGTCCCATCTGGGTTGATCGGACAGCATGGAGAAGCAGCATGCGATCTGATTCTGAAGGATGGCTAAGGTTCCAACTGCTCGTGGGAATGAAATGCTATTATAGAAGAAAGAACATTCATGGGGGAATGCAACTGTATGAACAAAAGGGTGAGAGGTGGCAACTGTCAGGTATGATTGAGGATGAGGAGGTTTATTTGGCCAGAGTTCAGTAGGAGACTCCAACAACAATCCAATTAGGAGGTAAAACTGATAAGAACTTGGGTGAATGGAGTAGGAGTAGAAAGTAAAGAGACATGAGTTTTCATGGTAATAATGATTACATATAATAGCACAAGAAATGTGATTTCTGTTCCAAATACAGAATTTCTACTTAACAAAAACTTAGAATATGCCAAAGGCAACTGCTCTGACACTGCATTCTGTGGTAACTAATACATTTGAAATACAGCTCTAATAGTAGTTTTTGTTCGGTATGTATCCAACTCTTATGATTTCTTCTTTGAAATTGTTTTTGGGATTTACTTCCCGATTCACATTTCCATTGTCTTAAACATAGTCCCAACTCTCATCACTTCACCCCTAGAAACAGCCTCCCATTCATCCTTTATTTATTCAGTCCATCCTTTATTTACTCATTCCCTCAGTAAACCTTTTTAAAGCTTCCACTTTATAGGAAACTGTGCTGGTACTCTTCTGTTGGTGGCTAGTGGTAACCAAAGTGGAAGAAGAGGCTCTGGGTCCCTGGGGCCTCACAATGCATGTCACCAAGTCAGTGTGCCAAAAACTCTACTTCATTCTGTATCCTCCCTTCTCTAATTCATATCTTTATAACTGCTGTTTGTTTTGCCATTAGATAAAGCCAAATTTTTGAGTGTTTGGTTGTCAAGACCTCCTATAATTTTGCCCCACTCTGTCCAACATCGTTTGTCATTATTGCTTAAGACGAGCTTTTCACTCTAGCTAGCAGTCTCATCACCATCTTCAGAAATCAGCATGTCAGCTGAGTGTGGTGGCTCACGCCTGTAATCCCAGCACTTTGGGAGGCCGAGGAGAGTGGATCACCTGAGGTCAGGAGTTCGCGACCAGCCTGGCCAACATGATGAAACCCTATCTCTACTAAAAATACAAAAACCTAGTCGGGCATGGTGGCGCACGCCTGTAATCCAAGCTACTCAGGAGACTGAGGCAGGAGAATCGCTTTAACCTGGGAGGCAGAGGTTGCAGTGAGCCGAGATTACGCCATTGCACTCCAGGCTGGGCAGTAAGAGCGAAACTCCATCTTAAAAAAAGAAAAAAAAATCAGCGTGTCTTTCCTGCCTCCAGGTTTTTGTTCATTCTTTTGATTATTTATTTATTTATTTAATTTTGAGAGATGGAGTCTTGCTCTGTTGCCCAGGCTGGAGTGCAGTGGCGTGATCTCGGCTCACTGCAACCTCCACCTCCTGGGTTCAAGTGATTCTCTTACCTCAGCTTTACAAGTAGCTGGGATTACAAGAGTGCAACATCACGCCCGGCTAAGTTTTGTATTTTTTTAGTAGAGACGGGGTTTCACCATATGTTGGCCAGGCAGGTCTCAAACTCCTGATCTCAGGTGATCCACCCACCTCGTCCTCCCAAAGTGCTGGGATTACAGGCGTGAACCGTTGTGCCCAGCCTTTTTTTTTTTTTTTTTGAGATGGAGTCTCACTGTGTCACCCAGGCTGGAGTGCAGTGGCACGACCTGGGCCCACTGCAAGCTCCGCCTCCCAGGTTCATGCCATTCTTCTGCCTCAGCCTCCTGAGTAGCTGGGACTACAGGCACCTGCCACCACGCCCGGCTAATATTTTTTTTGTGTGTGTATTTTTAGTAAAGACGGGTTTCACTGTGTTAGCCAGGATGGTCTCGATCTCCTGACCTCGTGATCCACCCGCCTCAGCCTCCCAAAGTGCTGGGATTACAGGCATGAGCCACTGTGCCCTGCCCAGCCATATTGATTCTTTTCAGTGTGTCCTCCCTGTCCTGCCTCAGACTGTCTACCGAAATCCTATTTCACAGGAATGTTTTGAACACTAAGTAAAACAAACCATGTAAAGCACTTAGAATCATCCCTGGCCCACAGTGAACCCTCAATAGATGTAAGATATTGTTGTTATCCTTCAAAATCCAACTCAAATACCACCTCCCCCATGAACATTGACTACTTAAACTCTCTGGGCCCTAATTTCCTAATCTGAAGCATCGGTGAGCAGTTAGATAAATGCAAAATAAGCCTACCCCAATCTTTCTCATCTCTGAACTCCTATTATGCTTTCAGTCAACAGGAAGAATAGCTACCATTAATGGAACACCTAGTATGTACCAGGTGATGCAGAAATACTTTAAATGCATTATCTCAATTTTCATGACAGCCCTATTAGGTATATCCTGTTGGGTTTAGAGAGGTTGTGTGACTGGCTTATGGCCACGAAGCTGGTAAGAGGCAGTGCTGAGATTAGTATCCCTAGTATCTATCTGGCCAGACACAGTGGTTCACCCCTGTAATCCCAGCACTTTGGGAAGCCGAAGCGGACAGATCACCTGAGGTGGGGAGTACAAGACCAGCCTGACCAACACAGAGAAACCCTGTCTCTACTAAAAATATAAAATTAGCTGGGCGTGGTGGTGCATGCCTGTAATCCCAGCTACTCAGGAGGCTGAAGTAGAAGAGTACCTTGAACCCAGGAGGTGGAGGTTGCGGTGAGCCGAGATCGTGCCGTCGCACTCCAACCTGGGCAGCAAGAGCACAACTCCATCTCAAAAAAAAAAAAAAAAAAAAAGAAGAAAAGAAAAAAAAAGAAATCCCTAGTATGTGATTCCAGAGTGCAGTCCCAGATTGAAGTGAAGTGAGGAGAGAACTAGACTTGAAGAGATGTTTAAGAGGGTTGGTAATGAAGGGCAAAGAGAGAGAGAAAGGGGTAGCTATTTGAAGTCAAGGGTTTCATTGTTTTTGAAAGTAGGAGAGATGTGGGCAAGTTTGTATACTAAAAGCAAAGAATCATTTAAATGGGTTAATTTTAGGGCTTTTTCTGAGGCAGGCAGGAAGGAATGACAGCCAGAATGGACAGTGATGCAAAGAGTTAAACTCTCTTTGATGGGGCAACAAGATTAAAAATCATAATACTGGTTTTGGTAGCAGGAGTCTGGATTCCTCATTTCTTCAAGCATTCAACAAATATTTATTGAATGTTTACTAAGAGCTAAGGCAAAACAGTTTGTGTTGGAGAAACAATAATAAACAAGATATGGTCTCTATATCCTCACAGGACTAATAATAAAGTGAGGTACTGTATTTGTATTCAATTGGGAAAATGTGAAATTAATGTCTTTAAACCGTGTAAATGCACAATGATCTCTACATTAAAAAGTGATGTGCAATAATTTAAAGCATTCTGCAAAAGTATGAATACTGAATACATTATCACTTGAAGTAATGATTTCTAATCATTTCTCTTAACTTCCTGCTTTTTACTTTCATAATAAGTTACATAAAGAAATGACTGCAAACAATTCTTCCACTATAACATTTAGGTAAACAAACACTGGAAGCCTTTTATGGTATGTTGTTTTTTTCATCTAGGAAAGGTTGGAAAGAAAATATTACAGTTGCCTTTCAATATATTTAATAAGGTGTCACAGAAACAATATCTGAACTACTGATTTCCTTACTGAGTAATTTGTGCATGGAGTTCCGTACATAATCTTTAAGAACTATGTTTCACATAAAATAAAATCATTCAGAATATATTTAGAAACAATATATCTATACCTTAAGAGAATAAAGGACAAATTATCAATCTTAGCAAACAGTAGCAAGATGGACTCAAAGTTATTTCAGTTTAACTTTATTTTCAATATGAAGTTTAACAACAACAACAAAAAGGAAATGAAAAATGCGTGATTCAATACAAAAAATTAGCCAGGCACGGTGGTGGGCGCCTGTAGTCCCAGCTACTTGGGAGGCTGAGGTAGGAGAATGGCGTGAACCCAGGAGGTGGAGCTTGCAGTGAGCCGAGATTGTGTCACTGCACTCCAGCCTAGGCAACAGAGTGACTCCGCCTCAAAAAAAAAAAAAAAGCATGATTCAAACAAATGGGACTATCTGAGAATTGTAGTTGCAGCAGTATTGGGATTTAAAAAAAGATGACACACAATACATTTTAGATTTTCTATGTAATCTAAATAGAATGTCTTTACACATTTATTGTGTAAATCCTAAGGTTTAGGTTTTCTATAACCTTAGGATTTACACAATAAGTGTGTAAATGTATTGGGATTTATGCATTTATTGTAAATGTGTAATGCGTACATGGCCACACAGCACAGAAGTGGGTGGCATGCAAGCCAGCAAAGCTTCATCTGTATTTACAGCCAATCCCTAGTGCCCACATTACCACCCAAGCTTCACCCAGCATTAGATTCTCACAGGAGCTCAAGCCCTATTCTGAGCTGCACATTGAGGGATCTAGGTTGCATGCTCCTTATGAGAATCTAATGCCTGATGATCTGTCACTGTCTCCCATCACTGTCCCCACAGAGGACCATCTAGTTGCAGGAAAATAAGCTCAGGGCTCCCACTCATTCTACATTATGGTGAGTTGTAGAACTGTTTCATTATATATTACAATGTAATAATAATAGAAATAAAGTGCACAATAAATGTAAGGCGCTTGAATTATCCCCAAAGCACCCCCTACCCCTGGATCCATAGAAAAGTTGTCTCCCATGAAACTAGTCCCTGGTGTGAAAAAGGCTGGGGACCACTGCTATAAATCATCTGATCTTTTCCTCATTGTGCTGGCAAGCAGTTGAGACCTCTATGACAGCATTTTAAGGAGGATACTACTAGTTGCAGTTGGAGAAGTGGTGGGAGGCATGAACAGGAAACTGTTGAGAAACTGAACTTGAAAAATAATAATTTAGTGCTTAGCGGAGGAACTACTCAGTAGTCTCTTCCATGTCTCATCCCAATTAATTTCTTAGAATAAAAGTCTATCTTAGAAAAATGTACAAATTAAACCATATACATTTTAGAAATATTTGGTGGTATTTATCTAAACTGGATTATGTTAAATTACTATCAACCCATTAAACCCATCGACTGGCGCATACTGACAGATTACTATGTGCCAGGCATTGGTGCAAGGTTATAAGTAGTAGAAAGACAAAAACAAGAGAGAACACACTACCTTTAGTGCATTACTCCCCCTTTTTTTTTTTTTTTGAGACAGAGTTGACCAGGCTAGAGTGCAGTGGCATGATCTTGGC
The DNA here is from genome assembly GCF_006542625.1 of Nomascus leucogenys. Classification (NCBI taxonomy): domain Eukaryota; kingdom Metazoa; phylum Chordata; class Mammalia; order Primates; family Hylobatidae; genus Nomascus; species Nomascus leucogenys. The sequence goes on along the minus strand of NC_044398.1, from coordinate 49,556,606 downwards.
TGCAACCTCTGCCTCCTGAATTCAAGCCATTCTCCTGCCTCAGCCTCCCGAGTAGCTGGGACTACAGGCATGTGCCACCATGCCCAGCTAATTTTTGTATTTTTAGTAGAGACAAGGTTTCGCCATGTTGACCAGGCTGGTCTTGAACTCCAGACCTCAGGTGATCTGCCCGCTTTGGCCTCCCAAAGTGCTGGGATTACAGGTGTAAGCCACTGCGCCCGGCCAGTGCCTTACACTTTTGAGTCGATAGACTACTTAAGCATTAGTTTTACTAAGTAATGCACATACAAATCAGTATGGTACAGATGGTACATGATGGGTGAAGGAAGAAAATTTGGGGGAATGAGAAAGATTGTTAATGAAGTAGAAACATATGTTGGAAGGTTTAAGTACAATTTATTAGTGGGTGGTAGACAAAGACTGTCAGGGAAGAAGGGCTTTGAGAGAGAAAATATCATGAATTGCTTTTGCTTTTACAACATGAGGAAGGAAATTCTGTTTTCTTACTGAAACTTGGGGTACAGAATTATCATCTAATAAATTAAGGTTACTGAAATAAAATGTTTTTTATCTTTCACTATATTTATTCTTCTCCATGATACCTTGAGCAACATTGTGCCAATTGCTTAGGTAGGCACTGTGAATCTAGTTCCCCTTCCCTTTCAGAGCAGGGAAGGGAAAGTGAATGACTGGAAGCCCATGGAGTGGGATTCTTGGTGTGAAGACTCACTCAGGGAGTGAGAGAGGAGCATAGAGAATGGAGCCCTGGGGAATACCAACATCTAGAAGATACCCAGGACAAGAACAGAGGGAGAGGCTGAGAGAAGCCTGGAGACAGGCCAAATGAGGTCAGCATTTCAAGGAGGAGATCAATGAGGAGAATCAAAAAGAATGAAGAGGTAACAGCAAACCCAATTTCTTTAGGACACCGTGGGAGAAAAGTAGACAATGTGAGCTGAGCCGTGAATTGGAAGAGTTATAGGCCTAGTGGTGCCTGCGCACGTTGATTAAACATTTACTGCCGGGTGGTAATCCCAGCACTTTGGGAGGCCGAGGCAGGCGGATCACGAGGTCAGGAGATCGAGACCATCCTGGCCAACACGGTGAAATGCCGTCTCTACTAAAAATACAAAAAATTAGCCGGGCGTGGTGGCGGGCACCTGTAGTCCCAGCTACTCAGGAGGCTGAGGCAGGAGAATGGCGTGAACCAGGGAGGCAGAGCTTGCAGTAAGCCGAGATTGCATCACTGCACTCCAGCCTCGGTGACAGAGCGAGACTCTGCCTCAAAAAAAAAAAAAAAAATTTACCAAAGCCCCCAAAAATGTGATTTCCCAGTACCCTCCTATAATCATTGTTTAAGTACTTGTTCACAAGAATGAGACCACTTTGAAGTCAAAAATCAGTTAAGCTTCAGGATATAGCCAGGGACACAGAGTAGCTATCATCCTCAGCACCTCCCAAGTTAGAACAGAGTACATGACGTATCTTCCAGAGTTAAAGTTGTAGAAGCTTGGAAACCAAAGACCTACCTGACTTCTCTACATGAATTACTGACACAGGTAAAAGCCACATCCAGATCTTAAGATTTCTTCTGAATTTGGTTTCCCAAACACGAGAAATGTAAGCCAAAAAATAAGACAGTTGCACTGCAGCAGCATGTATATTGGAACGAGATAATACTTTTTGTTTTAATTGATTTATTTATAATAAGGTTAACACTTTGTGTTTCTGTTTTTTCTGGTCTTTTTTGGTTTTGTTTGTTAGTTTTGTTGCTGTTTTGACACAGGATCTTGCTTTGTGGCCCAGGCTGCAGTGCAGTTGTACTATCATGGCTCACTGCAGCCTCAAACTCCTGGATTCAAGTGATCCTTCTGCCTCAGCCTTTAGTAGCTGGGACTACAGGTGCGTGCCACCATGCCTGGATAATTTTTTAATTTTTTTCTAGAGACAGGGTCTTGCTATGTTGGCTAGGCTGATCTTGAACTCTTGACCTCAAGCAATCCTCCTGCCTCAGCCTTCTGAAGTGCTGGGATTATAGGTGTGTCACCATGCCTGGCCCCATTTGTTAGTTTTTGTTTTTGCTTTTCATTGGCTGGTTTTACAATATTGAGATAATACAGTTTATTCTGTTTTGTGGCCTTTACTTCTCAATAATTTTTTTTTTTTTTTTTTGAGGCAGAGTCTCACTCTGTTGCCAGGCTGGAGTGCAATGGCACGATCTCCACTCACTGCAAACTCCACTTCCCGGGTTCATGAGATTCTCCTGCCTCAGCCTCCCAAGTAGCTGGGATTACAAGTGCCCGCCACCATACCCAGCTAATTTTTGTATTTTCAGTGGAGACGAGGTTTCACCATGTTGGCCAGGCTGGTCTCGAACTCCAGACCTCAAGTGATCCACCCGCCTCAGCCTCCCAAAGTGCTGGGATTACAGGCGTGAGCCATCATGCCCAGCCTACTTCTCAGTATAATTTGAGAATGCTCCCATCTCATTAAATACTCTTCTAAGACTATTATTTGACAGAGATACTTATCCGGCATCTGTAAAATAATTTACTTAAGAATTACCCTCTTAAATTGTAGAATGCACTGACTTTTCATTGTTATAAAGAACACATAATCTGAATAGTACTTTTAAAATAAAAAATGGGTTTAGGATGGGTGTGGTGTCTCACACCTGTAAACCCAGCACTTTTCGAGGCTGAGGCAGGAGGATCACTTGCACCCAGGAGTTTGCGACCAGCCTGGGCAACATAATGAGACCCCGTCTCTACAAAAAATACAAAAATGAGCTAGGGTGTGGTGGTGCACACCTGTAGTCCTAGCTACTTGGGAGGCTGAGGTGGGAGGATCACTTGAGCCTAGGAGGTTGAGGCTGTGTGATCGCATCACTGCACTCTAGCCTGGGGAACAGAGTTAAAAAAAAAAAAAAAGAGAAGAAAATGGGTTTAAATTTTCATGGTTTAAGGCACAGAACAGATGTCTGCTGTTCTTTGAGTAATGATAGTGCCAAGTCTACACAAACAAAAGTTAGCTGCTTCATCATCTGTCTGAGTAGATGACAAGCACCTGGGATTTAAATATCAGTATTTCTTCCCTGATATTAGTTTAGCATTTTTCAAAAACTAGGCTCCATAAAATACTGATGTTCTGAAATGAGAGTTATGTAAAGAATTCTGTATAAAACTAGTAAGTTAGGGAAATACTGCTTATTAAATCTTCCTCTTTAAGATAGGTAGAGGCTCACCATGTATAGGCTCAGGGAAGTCCTGCAGAAAAGAAACCCATTTACTGATGCTTAGCACAGAATTTTCCAAAGTTCTCTGACCATAGAACCCCTTTCTGTACACCGTTAATTATTACCTTTAGTTCTATAAGAGCACACTTTAGGAAATTTCATTCTAGGCAATTCAAGGAAATAGAAGTTTTTCCAATCAAGTTATCCATCTAATTACTTAAGTCTGCCAAATAAACTTTGAAAAGGCATAAAGATCTTATAAATTTAAAATATTATCTTTATTACTGTCTTAAAATGTTTCATCCTGTTAAAAATTGTGTAATATAAGACATTTAAATATAAAATTGGATGAAAATCTGGCAGGTACTAGAATTGAGCAGATTGCTACACTTTGATAGTATATATGGTTTAATAACAAATTAACGAGAAATATTTAGCTACATTTCTTTCCAAAAATTTCTCTAGTAAAATGAATACACTGAATTTTAATTAAAAGATTTTGACACTAATTTAAGCTATTAAAAGCTGTAGTTTCCTCATCCATAAAATAGGAATCGTAACAGAATCTATTACTTAGGTTGCTGCAAGCATTCAACGCAAACAGCACAGCATGGGCTTGACACAAAAGTCATGCTTAATAAACATAAGCTATTTTTTGAATGATAGTTTTACCTTATTTTTTGAATAGATCATTTTACTCTTCTGAGATTTATTTTTCATATGTACAGTATACAACATAATATTGTGTTGTAAAGGCTTCAAAACTGTTAGCTAAGGAAAGAGAAAAGAAATTCTCATATGAAGCCAAATACCTGAACGATACTATATAAAATTAATTTATTTAAAAGAGGACATTCACCTTCTGAGATCTTTTTGTTTTGCTTCCATTTAGTAGTTTTGTATCATTCATATGTTTGTATCATTAGTAGTTTTGTATCATTTATGTTTGTATCATTAGTAGTTTTGTATCATTTATGTTTGTATCATTAGTAATTTTGCATCATTCGTAGGTATATTTAGTAGTTTTGTATCATTCGTATGTTTGTATCATTAGTAGTTTTGTGTCATTCACGTTTGTATCACTAGTAGTTTTGTATCATTCACGTTTGTATCATTAGTAGTTTTGTATCATTCATATGTTTGTATCTTTAGTAGTTTTGTATCATTTATATTTGTATCATTAGTAATTTTGTATCATTCCTAGGTATGTTTAATAGTTTTGTATCATTCATATGTTGTATCATTAGTAATTTTGTATCATTTCTATGCATGTTTAGTAGTTTAGTATCATGTATATGTCTACAACGAGCCCTGTTGCCTCTTTTCCTCTCATTGCCAAGTGAGTTCATCTGATAGTTGCACAGTGGCTGCCCAATCTCCAAATCTGGTAAAGCTAGCTCCCCAGGGGGTCAAGGCCTCTTTGCACAGGTTGCTACTGTTTGCCTCAGGGTGAGTGCTGTGTGTGGAACAGTCCAGTGATAAGTAACAGTTTGCATTCAAGGCAGCCACATAGTGTAGTGAGACACAGCAGGATGTACCAGAAGGAACACGGGTTTCCGTATTTGCTGATCTGGATCCGAATCTAGTATTTACCATTTACCAGCAGTAGGACTCTATAGAAAGGATTTGATCTCTGGGCTATAAGTATCTCACATGCATGGTCTACAGAATACTTGTTCTCTTCCCATTAGGGCATTATGAACAACAAATGAGACAATGTGGTGAAAAATCTTTGAAAATTCCGAAGTACCATACAAGTTTAAAGAAGAATACCATATAATTTTATTTCAATTTCACCATTGTGGTTGGGAAGGGGATACATTCCCCAAAAGAACACATTAGAATGGAAAATCTAGGACCTGTTCAAATCATGTAATTAATCACAGATTTGATTGCTAGAGTTGGGCCCTGTGAATGTTTCCTTAAAAAGGAAATCTTAGGACAAAACCAAAATTCACCCATTTTATTTATTTTTTAAATTGTCTTTTCTCCACCTCTTTTAATTTAGCTTGCCGTGTTTCTTCACTGTACTCTAAAGAATGTCTAGTACAATGCAAAGTTTAGGAAATCTATGATATGTTTGCATTATTTTGTGATTAGAAATTTACCTATATTATAATTTTTACTGCTATAATTTTCATCATGAAGCCTCTTCCTTATCACCACCTCAGAAACATAAAAAAAAAAATTTTTTTTCCTGAGTTTTCTCTGCTCACTGATTTCCCCTTTTTAAAAGCAGCAATAAAGGTTGCTAGTGTATGATACGGGGGAGCTTTGGGGAAGAAAAGAAACTTTCTATCTGAGGAATGGAAGCCCCTTTATATTATCAGCAGGCCCAGAGAGGCACTGAAATGCAACAGCAGTCATGTCTCACTTCCTCCTTTGGCTAAATAACTATCTCTTGAAGCCACTTGATGGGAGCTCTAGACTGACACCAAGTAGCCATAAATTAAGCTAGTAATGCCACATACTGGACACCATAACTTATACTCTGTAGTTCAACAACGTACAGTCAGGCTGGGCGCGGTGGTTCAAGCCTGTAATCCCTGCACTTTGGGAGGCCAAGGTGGGTGGATCACCTGAGGCCAGAAGTTCGAGACCAGCTTGGCTAACATGGTGAAACCCTGTCTCTACTAAAAATACAAAACTTAGCCAGGCGCAGTGGCCTGCGCCTGTAGTCCCAGCTACTTGGGAGGTTGAGGCAGGAGAATTGCTTGAACTCAGGAGGTGGAGGTTGCAGTGAGCCAAGATCGCGCCACTGCATTCCAGCCTGGGCGACAGAGTGAGACTCCATCTCAAAAAAAAAAAAAAAAAAAGTATAGCCAATCAGTAATCAATGTGGTCTCTGTAACCCAATTGAGAATTCCTGTCAAACAGCCCATTCCTTGTTCCCTTTTGCCTTTAAAAACATGCTTGTAACAAAGGCCAAGGGAGCACTCTCCAAGGCAACTTAAAAGTGTGCTCTGGGCAGCCATCCTCACTTTGGCTTAAGTAAACTCTTAAAATTGTATTTGTGCCTCAGCTTCTTCCTTTAGGTCCACAGCTTTAGGAAAACAAATTGCTAAGAGATGTAGTGTTGTGTAGTGGTTAAAAGGTCTGGCTCTGGAGTCAAACATGATGTGGGTTTGAATCTCAGCTCTGCTTTTTTCTAGCTCCGTAAACATGAATGAAATTTACAACTTCTATGAGCGTTAGCTTCCTCCTCTGTAACGCAGAGATAATTAATGCCTATGTGCAGGCATTGTGTTGGGGATCAGGACATACCACCCCAAAATATGACAGTGGGAGACCAGAATATGCCACCCCCAAAATTTATTTCTTTGGCATATTTGAGCTGGCTATTCTGAGAAGTTGCAGGTGTAGTAGTAGCACTGAAAAGCCATCCTTTGTTATAGAGTACCCCCATTTTTCTAAGAAAAATAGAATAAGTTACGATTATAGTTTACTGTTTTCTCTTCTTTTCTCTTTTCTGCATTTTCCCTGTTCCCTACTTCCTACTTAGTCATTTAGAAATGCAATTATAATCTTTTACCCCTCCCCCACCCATCACCAGACACCCACTACAGGGCAAGTTCATCTATATGCTTCCAAGCTTCAGAGCGGAACTCTCACCCATCGGGAGACTGCTTTGAGAGATAATAGTCAATTTACAGCCCCAAATGTCAGAGGTGTTTGAACCAGAGCAACTCCATCTTGAATAGGGGCTGGGTAAAATGAGGCTGAGACCTACTGGACTGCATTCCCAGACAGTTAAGGCATTCTAAGTTACAGGATGAGATAGGAGGTCAGCACAAGATACAGGTCATAAAGACCTTACCAATAAAACAGGCTGCAGTAAAGAAGTTGGCTAAAACCCATCAAAACCAAGATAGTGATGAGAGTGACCTCTGCTACACTCCTACCAGCATCAGGGCAGTTTACAAATGCCATGGCAACGTCAGGAAGTTACCCTATATGGTCTAAAAAAAGGAGGTATTAATGATCCACCCCTTGTTTAGCAGATACTTAAGAAATAACCATAAAAGTGGGCAATCAGCAGCCCTCGGGGCTGCTCTGTGTGTGGAGTAGCCATTCTTTTATTCCTTTACTTTCTAAACTCACTTTCACTTTATGGCCTTGCCCTGAATTTTTTCTTGCATGAGATCCAAGAGCCCTCTCTTGGGGCCTGGACAGGGGACCCCTTTCTGGTAACAAAAGCATGTGATGTAGTTTAGATATGTGTCCCTGCCAAAATCTCATGTTGAACTGTAATCCCTAATGTTGGAAGTGGGGTCCGGTGGGAGCTGCTTGGATCAGGGGGTGGATTTCTCATGAATGATTTAGCACCATCCTCTTGGTGTTGTTCTCATGATAGTGAGTGAGTTTTCATGAGATCTGGTTGTTTAAAAGCATAGTAGCACCTCCCCGCTCGCTGCCTCTCTCTTGCTCCTGCTCTGGCAATAAGAGTTCTCATTCCCCCTTTACCTTCCACTAAGACTATGTTTCCTAAGGCCTCCCCAGAAGCCGAGCAGATGCCAGCATCATGCCTCCCATAAAGCGTGCCGAAGCATGAGCCAATTAAATCTCTTTTCTTTATAAATTATGCAGTCTCAGGTATTTATGGCAATGCAAGAACAAACTAATACAGTATGCCTGCTACAAAACTCTCTCCCACCTGGAAAGTTTTTGGCCCATGAAGATGCCAACTCAACTGCCTGGTAGATAAGGCACCAAACTAGCACATGGATACCCCACCTGCTTGCTTCCTCCCGTGTGCCATTCATGTTAGGCCCCCTTTAAAAAGTGCCTGCTTTCTGCTCCAGAAGTGAAGCAGTACCCTTAAGGCAGGAAGCCTGTACTTCTTCTCCTAAGCTAGCTTTGGAACAAAAAGTCACCTTCTTTATACCACACCTCCTTGTTAAGCAAACTCTGCAAGTAGCCAGCTACTGAACCTGTATTTCTGCTATACTTTCATAAAAGAAATTTACATCCATAAAGGAAATCTATATTAGTAAAAGTATCTGCAACAGGAAAAGGGCCGTTCCTGTTTATTACCTGAGAGACAGGGTTTCACTCTGTCACCTGGGCTAGAGTGCAGTGGCACAATCTTGGCTCACTGCAACCTTGACCTCCCAGGCTCAGGCAATCATCCCACCTCAGCCTACTGATCACCTGGGACTATAGGCATGTGCCACCACACCTGGCTAATTTTTGTATTTTTTTGCAGAGAAAATTTTGTATTTTCACCATGTTGCCCAGGCTGGTCTGGAACTCCTGTGCTCAAGGGATCTGCCTGCCTCGGCCTCCCAAAGTACTGGGACCACAAGCTTGAGCTACCATGCCCAGCCCATTTTTTCTTGAAGAAAGAGGAATAATTTTCAGTGTAGGGTGGAAAGTCAGTTGCCCCTGAGTATCCTGAGCCAGGTTCTAATTACCTCCATTTTAACATAAATGCTAAGCTGGGTTTACACTAGCTGTCAGTCATTCTTTCCCTTGAACAAAAATACTAAAAGCCTAGACCTTTAAAAGAAAGAAATGCTATTCTGAATTTTTAAAAAAGTGTTCCTTCTTAAATAAATTCTCAAACCCTATCCTTTCTCTTTCAATTCACACAAATACTAGTGTGTACACACATGTATATATATGCTTCTTTACACCAGGCTTTAGGGGACACTATTGTGTGTATTTCCAATATATAGTTTCCTTTCTTCTGTCTTAACAGAACTCTTTTTGCCTTTGTTTTCTTGAGTTGTTCCAATAACTGTGCTTTTCCAAATAGCTAAACTTGCACAATCTACTTGAAAAGCAATAGCTCTTGAGCATGAATTTTGAACTATCCTCTGTATAATGGTCTTTCTTAAAATATTCTCATTTCTTAATTCTCAGTGGGAATAAAAAACGAAACAATTTTAAGGACCGAGAAAAAGTCTAATTTTATAATAGTATTGTGTCCATCATGTTGGCCTTTTTTTTTTTTTTTTTTAGATAGGGTTTCACTCTTGTCACCCAGGCTAGAGTGCAATGGCGTGATCTCGGCTCACTGCAACCTCTGTGTCCCGGGTTCAAGTGATTATCCTGCCTTAGCCTCCCAAGTAGCTAGGATTACAGGTGCCCACCACCAAACCTGGCTAACTTTTGTATTTTTGGTAGAGATGGGGTTTTACCATGTTGGCCAGGCCGGTCTCGAACTCTTGTCCTCAGGTGATCCCCCTGCCTCAGCCTCCCAAAGTGCTGGGCTTACAGGCATGAGCTATTGTGCCCGGCCCCATCATGTTGGTTACTCAGGGTATTTTTAAAAAGCAAAAAATTTTTTAAGCCATGTGACATTTTTATAATTAGAGTCGTCAATGAATTAAAAATTAATCCATGCTAGTTTACCTTAACTGTATTACAAAGTTATTTGCAAGCTTTTATTTTAAAGAATGTAAGTTTCGACCCTGGCTCTGCCACCACCTAGTTGAATGGTCTTGATGTTAATCTCCCTGGGCTTCCATCTCCTCAAGGAGTGAGACTCGACCCTTCCCAACTCTTTCAACTCTCAAATTTTATTTATTTTTTTTTTGTAGTTTATAGAAAATAGAGAATACATAAAATTTTTTAAATGTAAAAAGCTAAGAAAAGATAATTTACTTTAAGACGTGTGATTTCTAAAGAAACTATGCCTTTGGTGTTTTCTAACTATATATTTATCAAGCTCATCCAACCTGTGGCCTGTGGGACACACACAGCCCAGGACAGCTTTGAATGCAGCCCAGCATAAATTCATAAACTTTCTTAAAATATTATGAGAATTTTTTTCACATTTTTTTTTTTTTGTTTTTTAGCACATCAGCTATCGTTTGTATATTTTTTGGCCCAAGACAATTCTGCTTCTTCCAGTATGGCCCACGGAAGCCAAAAGATTGGATACCCCTGGTTTACATAGTAAAGAAAGCACTAAGAGAAGTATAAGATAAAAAGTTCTGGAAGACATGCCCTAGGGAATGTAATTTCAATCCCTGAGTCAGAGAGGTTATGGTCTATTAGTTAGTAATTGGTGACACTTGACGCTTAAACAAAATGTTCTTATAGGATGGTTAGTAGAAGTAGCTCTGCCTTAAGTGTGGTCAAATGTGATTTGAGGAATCAGTGTTGTTTATAAATATGTCACTAAAACTAGATAACAAGGATTCAGAATTAATATGAAAAGATGCAAACTTTAGCATAAAGGCTAAAGCAGATCAAAATAACCATCTAGTAATAAAAGATCTGTAATTAGTCTGATAGTTTCACTAGAAAGTGAGGAGAATTTCTATGTAGGAAAATAATTAGCACAGTCTTATTTAGGCACGGAGAAAAATACCAACAACAACAACAAGAACAATAACAGTCGCACTCTAACCAATTTCACAATTTGAAACATATGATGGAAGTGTGAAGAGTACATTTAGGCCGGGGACATGGTTCATGCATGTAATCCTAGCAATTTGGGAGGCTGAGGCAGGTGAATCATTTGAGGTCAGGAGTTCCAGACCAGCCTGGCCAACATGGTGAAACCCTGTCTCTACTAAAATTAAAAAAAAAAAAAAAAAAAATTGGCTGGGCATAGTGGTGCACCTGTAATCTCTGCTATTTGGGGGGCCGAGGCAGGAGAATCGCTTGAACCCAGGAGGCAGAGGTTGCGCTGAGCTGAGATCACGCCACTGCACTCCAACCTGGGCAACAGAGACAGACTCCGTCTCACAAAAAAAAAAAAAAAAAAAAAAAAAAGTGAATGGGTGCAATGGCTCACACCTGTAATCCCAGCACTTTGGGGGACCGAGATGGGTGGATCACCTGAGGTCAGGAGTTCGAGACCAGCCTGGCCAACATGGTGAAACCCTGTCTCTACTAAAAATACACAATTAACATGGCATGGTGGCACGTGCCTGTAATCCCAGCTACTTGGGAGGCTGAGGCAGGAGAACTGCTTGAACCCGGGAAGAGGAAGTTGCAGTGAGCCGAGACCATGCCACAGCACTCCAGCCTGGGCAACAAAAGCGAAACTCAGGCTAAAAACAACAACAACAATGAGTACTTTTAAATCTACATTACAAAACATGTTTATGTTTCATATGATGCTTTAATAAGTTTTCCTAACCTTGTTTTGTTTATTGGGCCCCACCTCTGTGCAAAAGCATTGTACTATAAGCCAGGGGAAATATAAAAGAAAATGTTGCTCTTGCCGTTAGTGAACTTACTTCCTATAAACACAAGCAGGCACACCCTGCTTGTAAACTCTGGTTTGAAAGGTAACATTTTAAATAATTTGATATCTTTATATGGCCAGATTTACAAATGATTAAAATAAAAAATATAGGTAATTTTTCATGAAGTTACTTTACAGAGTAATTTATTTTCAATTATGATATTGAAGAATAAAGTTTCATGCTAACCAGCTTAAGCCCCAAATTTATTCATTGTTTCAGATTTTCCTTATTAAAATTGGAAATCAGTATTCAATAATCATAAGAATAGTCTGCCATCAATTTTTTTGGCCATTTAAAGTGATAAATATGAGGTATTATATCAATACATGCAAAGAAGTATATATAAAAAAGCAAAATGACAGAACAAAAGCAGCACACAGAGTGCAACCCACACAGTGATCACAACCTTCAACACGTGTGACAGGCATTGAAAGAATCATGAAGGAACACAGACAGAGAGGTTTCTCCTTAAGTGTGAGGGTATGAAGCAGTGTGCTACCATCTTCCTCACAAGTTGGATAGAGAGATTGCAGGTGAGTATAATGTAGCCTTTGCCATGGCAAATTCCAGAGCTAAAAAAAAAATCTATGTGTAAGTTTCCAGTTTTCCACTCTTAATATCACTAACCATCCAAACTATTTATGTATGTATGTATATATTTATTTATTTTAAATTTTTGAGAAAGAGTCTTGCTCTATTGTCCAGGCTTGAGTGCAGTGGCGTGATCTTGGCTCACTGCAACCACTGGCTGCTGGGTTCAAGGGATTCTCCTGCCTCAACCTCCTGAATAGCTGGGATTACAGGCGCCAGCCACCACACCTGGATAATTTTTGTATTTTTAGTAGAGGTTTTGCCATGTTGGCTAGGCTGGTCTCGAACTCCTGACCTCAAGTGATCTGCCCACCTTGGCCTCCCAAAGTGCTGGGATTACTGGCATGAGCCACCACACCCAGCCTTTTGCTATTCTTATTAATGTAAAGACTGGCATGAGCCACCGTGCCCGGCCCCAAACTTTTTTAAAACAATAGCTGAAGAAACTTTTAAAAAGGTAAGTAAGAGAGGAATTTCACTAGAAAAGTCTGATTAAATGTAATGTAGATAGTTTTGAATTTTAGACATAAAGAAAAAATTTTTATTTAAAAGTCTAGAAAATTTCATAATCATAAAAACTCAAAATTTAAAATTCCATATATTTGGCATATAAAATAACATGTAAAACTTTCAATTCATTCTTAAATTATATATTTTTTCAAGTTTCCCCACTTTTTCACTAGGGAAATTTGTGAATATAGTATAGCTGAACAAACATATTTTAAAAAATGCAAAATCATAAAGTCATATAAAGTTGTGTTTTCCGATTGAAATGTACACATTTGTATTGAATTCTGAGTTTGTATTTATTTGAAAGGAAATAATAAGCAGACAACTGCCTGTTTCTATCCTCTCAAATAAACAGCAGTGCCATTCTGCTGTTAGCCAGCCTAACACAGTGCAGTTGTTATTTTTCCTCTTTTCTCTGTCAATTTCTGTTCATTTTTGGGAGAAGAATGCTAAGTTAGTAATATAAGTAGCCTTATAAATGTAAACTCATAATTGTCAGGAAATGTTACATAAGCGAATGTCTTCTGCATCTTTCAACTTTTTGGTGCCCTTATGCTGCCCCCTGCTGTCCAGTGTCCACACTTACTGAAAATTGTCCCAAACTTCCAATCTTTTCTATTTCTCTTTATTCCGCCATCAAAACTTACCTGGCAAGAGACCCAGACTGTTGGAGTTTCCCTCCACAATGCCAATGGGTTAACCAACAAATAAAAGAAAGAAGTAGTTCCCTCTTTATTTATCCCTTCATCATTTTCTGGCAATTGACGCAAGCATTTGAACTGGTGTTCTGTGGGCAATGCCTGATTTCTAGGTTCCCCAGCTTGAGATTCCAAACCCTCCCTGTGTTAGTCCAAGCTACTCTCATGGACCTATCTTTCCCAGTGTCTAACCTCTGCACATCATAGCCTACTCTCTATCCGCACTGACTTCTAGCTGTGTTTCTCAAAGCCACATGTGTTCTTCCATCTTTGCCTGTGCCCACACTGCTTTCTCTACCTGGATCTTTATCTGCTGAAAGTCTACCCATCCAAGATTCCAGTTAAAACTACCTTCTCCTTTATGGCTCAGGGCAGTGTTTTTTTTTTTTTTTAATGTAGTAGAAATTCAGTAAAGATGTATTTAATGAAAGAAAAGCAGATAATAAACCTTACACTCTGACTCATTGACTTAATAGAGTACTTGGAGAAGATAATGATCTATTCCAGGGAGCATCTTTAATACTGCAAAATCCATACACCTGAATGGGGTGATCTTTTAAATTCGCATCGCACTGTGTAAGGCCTATTTTGATCTCTGAAATCAGTTTTGTCTAAGAAATACAGAACTTAGAGCACATCTTGAGTACTTATGGCAAGTCTGGCGCTATTCAAGGCACTTTAGATGCACTAACGCATGGTGTTCTCTCAGCAGCCACGTGAGATTAAGTAATATTACGTTGTTTGATACAAGAAGAAACTGAGGGCCTGGACAATTGGTAGTAAAGGGCAAAGTTAGGAACTCCAAACAGATCAGACAAAGCCGTGTACTTCAAGTGTTCTCCTAATGTCTGCAATAGAAATGTGGATGGAGAGGCTTCTGGTCAGCTACTCTGGAAGCTAAAAAATCTTGTCAATAGAATAACATTGGAAATGGTGACCACATAGCCAGACAAAGCCATGAGAGAAATTCAGTCAGTCAAGGATCAGAAATATCTGGAAGAGTTGATTGTCCTACTAGACAACATGAAAGAATATGACATTCTGCCAAATTCAAAGGTATTTAGATTTAGATATAAAAGACAGCTACATATTCTAAAAGGTTAGGAAGTGCAAAATCCAGGTATTTTTCAATTGATGTAGCCATAGATCCTAAGATGACTTGAAAATAGGTAATGATATGACTCAATATCTAAGACAAGTAGGCCTTCAGAATACCTTTTTTTAAATAAAAAAATACAGTAAATATAAATAAGGCTCAGTACACCCCATCAGTTTCTCAAACAAGGATCTAGTTGTGTTCTAACCAAAACCACTGTTCATCAAAAAATATAAACAAGCTAAGAAGGCAGACCAAAAAATTTACTTGGGAAGGCAACACCCCAAATTGTTTGGGTAGGTCATAACGGTTCTTTTAACAGGTAAGCATATTTTAACTCCAGAAAGACTTAGAATGTGCTGTCGAAAGTACTGCAATTTTTTTTTAGTGTAAGTAATTGTACTATTTAAGAACACTTGACCTAATGGAGTAAGAGGTCAGCCTATTAGACTTTTAAGCAGAATTCCTACTAAGTTTATGTGTATTATTGAAACATTAGAGCGAACTTAAGAGTTACCATGTTTAGAAGTTAAATTATTAGATCTGTAAGATTTTAGCTTCTTGAAAATGTTTACAAAGTACTAAAGAAGGCAATTATATGTACTAAATTCATAAATTCAGTGTAAAAAGTTGGGAGGTGTTTAATTAAGTCATGCTACAGATAAGACCAGATATTATTTAAAGGATCATGACTTCTAAAATCTGCAAGATTTATGAATATGATAAGATTTGTATACTAAATTTTAAAACATAATGGAGAACTGCTACTTTGAATATATAAGCTAAAAACTTTTTATGTATATTTTAAGAACTGGAATTAACTTCTGAATACCCTTTCAATATATAAGACCCACTCTGAAGGGCATCAAATAACTCATAACTGAAGAGGAGTTACAGGGCTGGTTTTCTTCCAGCAAAAGTTTGTGTTCATTAGGCAGTCAATTTATTGCTTCACTCCACAAAACTGGTTTCACTGTCGTTAATCTTTACGTAGGTCTTGGCCTCCCTCACCTCCTAGGAGATGGATAGTAGGTTTTGAAAGATGGAGATGAGAAGTAGCCTGGCTAGTCTACAAAAACCTCCCCCAAGTTTTTGGTTTAGTGGCTTGCTTCAATAGCCATAAGCCTGTCTCTATAACTTAGCAATTCTCAACCCTAACTGCTAGGATCCCACGGACAACTTTTGGGAAATACTTATTTCCAGATCCCGTCCAGTCCAACTAAACCAGAACTTTTTAGGGTAGGGCATAGACATTTTGTTTTTAAGTTTCTGGGAGATTCTCCATACAGGCAGAGTTGAGAACCACTGGCGCAAGAGTGTGAGCCTCTCATGATCTGAAGGACCCAGAATCATTCTAGACCAGGGCTGTTCAATAGAGCTTTGGGCAGTCAGGGAAATGTGCCATAAATCTGTGCTGTCCAATATGGTAGCCACTAGCTGAGTGTAGCTATGGACCACTTGAAATGTGGATAGTGTGACTGGGAAAATGAACTTTAAAATTTAAATTAATTCAAATTTAAATATACATAGCCACATGTTACTAGTGAGTACTGTATTGGACAGCACAGTTCTGGAGTTTTAGGCAATTTTAAATGATCTGAGTCTACTATTAAATAGTTGCTGAATGACTCTTTTTAATACTAGACCACACTAGCCCAAACTCACTACTTATGCCTCTTCAGGATACTTCATACCAGCTTCTTGAGAAGACCTCCAATGGTATGGAAGGATGGCTTGAAGCTTATAATGGCTTCTGAGGATAGAAAGGACATGGAATTTGCTGATTTTTTCCTCCCTCATTTAGGTTGGCAATTTGTTTCTTGATAAATGAACAAACACCTTCAGAACTAAAAATTTCTGAAGTCTCATAACTTAATAATGGAACCGCAAAGCAATTAAACTCTTGGAAATGGTCCTCTTCATTCTTTGGCATGTTGCAGTGTTTTTCAACTGGGGATTGTGACCTCTATCTTGGAGGATGGAGAGTTTCCAGTGGATTGGAGCAGTGGCCCGAGTTTCAGAGCTAAATATAGGTCATTGGCATGGCAGCCTCCCTTTCTCAGTCTCACGGATACTATGTCCTACTAGTGAATATGGGGCATTGGTGGTTGGTGGAATAAAATCTTGAGAAAAACAGCAAAATGACACAGATTCAGGTCTTTCACAGATGGGCCTTGGTATTGAGCAAAACTAAACTCTACTTTTACTTGCTTTAAAAAAATCACTTGTAAAGTATGAGTGCTATTTTAAAAAGGTAAAAATACACACATTAATGACTCGTTGGCAAATAAATTTTAAATGTGATATTAATGCTAAAGCATAAGGAGAATCCTCCATGGCCGGGCGTGGTGGCTCACACCTGTAATCCCAGCACTTTGGGAGGCTGAGGTGGGTGGATCACCTGAGGTCAAGAGTTCAGGGCCAGCCTAGCCAACATGGTGAAACCTTGTCTCTACTAAAAATACAAAAAAAAAAAAAAAAAAAAATTAGCTGGGTGGGGTGGCGCAGTAGTCCCAGCTACTTGGGGAGGCTGAGGCAGGAGAATTGCTTGAAACCAGGAGGCGGAGTTTGCAGTGAGCCAAGATCGCGCCACCGCACTTCAGCCTGGGTGGCAGAGGGAGACTCCATCTCAAAACATAAAACAAAAAGATTCCTTCTTCAAGTCTTTGCTCAACTCTCACCTTTTCAATCAGCCCACCCTGAAC
Source organism: Nomascus leucogenys (assembly GCF_006542625.1). Classification (NCBI taxonomy): domain Eukaryota; kingdom Metazoa; phylum Chordata; class Mammalia; order Primates; family Hylobatidae; genus Nomascus; species Nomascus leucogenys. Next base: position 49,539,564 of record NC_044398.1, on the reverse strand, counting down.
ATCCTATTTAATACCGAAATATGTATATATTAATTCCTTTTGCCAAAAATTAAATGACATCCTTTCAAAGTTTGCAATCCATATTTCAAAGCCAAAATACTTATCATGGCAGACAGCATCTGATACTCTAGAGCAGTGTTCTCAAATGTTGTTGCCTGGACCAACAGCATCTCATCATCTGGGAACTAAGAAATGAAAATTCTCATGTCCCACCACAGGCCAGTTGAACCTGTAACTCTTGTGGTGGGGGCCTGGCAATCTGTGTTTCAATAAGCCCTCCAGGTGATTCTAGGGCACACCAAAGTTTGAGATCCACTGATCTAGAGTGCAACAAAACCCTGCAAAATGTCCCACAGGTGAAAGCTTCCATATAAAAGTTATAAAGACTGAAACATTTCAGTACATACAATTGGCCTTATATATTGCGAAATAGATGCCAATATTCCATCTGGACCTAATGTTATGAATCATGAATTTACCCACTTCAATAAGGCCTCGCTGAATCTCTAGGCTTTGATCTTCTTTTCCCTGTAAAAAATTTGTCTGAAAGAATTTCATGAGATGTTCCTGAAGAGAGGAGGTAAAGTACAGGTACAAATGTATCAGATGAAAATTCAACATACAAAGTTTCATTCTGTATATGACTGATAAATCAGAAGGCCAATTACTCATTCTAGGAAAACACTGTTAGATTTACAAAGTAATAAATTAACCAGAAGCTTCAACAGCAATATCATAGAGCACATTTAAAATATAAGTCAGGCTAGGTGTGGTGGCCCATGCCTGTAATCCCAGCACTTTGGGAGCCAAGGCGGGTGGATCACCTGAGATCAGGAGTTTGAGACCAGCCTGGCCAACATGGTAAAATCCCATCTCTACTAAAAATACAAAAAAAATTAGCTGGATGTGGTGGCGGGCGCCTATAATCCCAGCTACTTGGGAGGCTGAGGCAGGAGAATCGCTTGAACCCGGGAGGCGGAGGTTGCAGTGAGCTGAGATTGTGCCATTGCACTTCAGCCTGGGTGACAAGAGTGCAACTCGGTTAAAATAAAATAAAATAAAAGTAAAATAAAATAAAATAAAAGTTAGAGAACACCAATTTTACAAATATCTCATGTGATAGTAAAGAAAAGGAGGAAGGAGGAAGTACACAGACTCTGATTTCAGACTTCCCAAGTTCAAACTCTAGCTTTTTCATTTCTGTGTAACATGGGCCAAGCCTCAGGGGTATAAACCTCTCTATGCCTCAGTTTCCTTGGCTGCAAAATGGTTATAATAATTGCCTTATCTCCTAATTTTGTGTGAGGATTTAAGGAGATAAAGGTAGCATTTAGGCTAGAGGCTGGAACATAGTAAGCTCTAATCAAATGTTGTTTTTGTTATTTTTAAAATTAGCCCATGAGTGACATATCTGGCCACTGAGAAAACAGATACTAATGTTTTAATCACTCAAGAATGTTTATACAAAACAGTTCAAGTTTACGCAAAGCAATTAAGTGCTAACCTTATTGAGCTCTAAATATTCAGCAGGTGTTCACCCTTCTAAGCATCTTCCCTAGTTAAACCAATCCTGGTAATTTCAGTCCCCTTGTCAGTGACTGGTTTAGGTATGAGCACGTCCTACAAACCTGGCCAATGAGCTCTAAGAAACACTATGCTATGGGGCTTCTGAGAAAGGATTTCTTCCCTTACAACAAGATGAATAAGAGTAACTCTCCTCACTTTGGATATTTTAATATTAGGATATGATGCCTGGGTCTGCAGCAGCCACTTTGTGACTACGAGGAAAGACATTGCTGATGTTATGGCAATGTAAAAGATTAAAGGAACTTAAAAACGTTGTTGAACCAAATCTAGAACTCACTATTGAACCAAACCTAGAACTCACTTGCCACCTGATTACTCATTTAGTTGAAAAAGTAAGTGTCCTTATTTTTATGCCACTATCAGTAGGGTTCTATGTTAGTATGAAAGCAAACTAAATAATATAACACATCTAGCTACTATAGATTAATTGGCTATATGACACAATAATCTGGTAACTTTATTCCTGAGATCATCTTAACCCACATAGAGATTCCTTAATAAATAGTTCCTTCTCCTCCAATTCGTCTGTATAGAAATAACATCAGTCTTACTTTCCTGCTCCATACCTGATATGTTTAATTAACCATTAGCTAAATGTCTAATTATATTCTTTTCATAAATTAAAATATCTGTTTTTATTTTTAAAATTTCTGTTATATATACCACTAGAAATTATTACAGAAGGTTCTAAAATAAAAATTTTAGTTCTAATACTTCAATACTAGTTTTATTTCCCTGCTTCATCTTCACAGTTTATATTTACCTTGATGTTTATTTGATGACACTATGAGCAAAATGTGCAAAATGAGGCCCTGCCATGTTTTAAAAAATGTTTTCATCAAATGGATCTCACAGGGACATGCCCAAAACTCCTGCCACCAGAGTGATCCTCTCTCCATCTCTTTTCTCTAGCCAGTAAATCAAAGTCTTATTTCTCATTTTGCAATAGGAATTTGTATTAGGCAACCATCTGCAGCATCTATTTGGGTTATATCTAAAGCTTAAGGGCCACATCCTCTCCCAACCCCAATATGTGAGTATTTGATGCCCGAATCATGGTCCTTCAATGGAAGAACACTTGTCAAATCCTATTTAAACAGATCTAAATTAAAAGAATATTTTTTTCCAAAAATATTATTTGGCCTTCATTGGGAACCTCACACATCTAAGACCTTAGATATAAAATATCTTTAGAACTCTGAACCACATTGGAGTGTAGACTCCATTACAGCAGGAATCCTTGCCTCTTTTGCTTAATATTGCATCCTGGCATCTTATCAGAATGATACATAGTAGATGGGGGAAGATCTAGAATAAACAAACCCCCGAATAAAAATAAAAACAAATGTTGAACAAATCAAGTATAAAATCTGCTTTTATCTTTTTCATAAAAATATTTATAAAATTATACATCTGCTTTAGTTTCCCTTCAGATTCTCCATTTGATAATTATTTTGGAAAGATCAAAAACAAAGTCATAACACAGACACATGTTTTGTGTATCATTTTCCTCTTGTTTTCCTTTGCAAAACCATGCTGAGGAGGACAGTAGTGTATCTGTATCGTCTTATGGAAAGTAGTAACACATCTAGCAAATAACAGAGGTAAATATGCACGAGAAGTGGGTAGAATTGGAAACAGACAATTTCAGGTCTATATTGTACATGATTTCACAGGATAGAATTTTAATTTATATTTTCTTCTTTTAAAAAAGTTCATTCCAAGGTAGATTAGATTAACCCTGGCTAATATTTTTAGCATTTTATGTTTGGTCACCTTAACATCTCTAGATCTTTCTTCCCTTTGTTACCTCACCCTACCATTACCTATTATCTAATGAGTTTGGCTAACCTGAAACTTCCTCAGTCTTTAACAATACTAATGAATGCAAGTTAATAAATCAGGAAATTGTATTGGTTCATTACATTGTCTTAATATAATTCTCAGTTTATTTATTATTGATTGAGCTCCATAATTTCAAGTTCATTTTTCTGAGGTTTATTGTTTCGAATTTGATTTACAGATTCTCCATGTCTTTGGCATTATTTCTTTCTGCTTTCTGCAACCTGTTTTTTGGTTATTTCACTACTCATTAGCCCCTCCCTCCATCAGAGGGACGGGCAGGATGAGAAAAATGATATGACAATATAGTAAATTTTGCCACTTGCTATTATCTGATAAAATGGTGTGCAAGAAAGAAATAAGTGTGTAACTATTGACTAAAATGACATTTTGGGATTTTTTAAAAATAATTTTTTATTGTCCATGGTCTAGCAACTGTTAGTTCTCTATCTACTAAATTTAATAAATAAAGGTTTTTAATAAAAATTTGTTATAATTCTAATCACAATCACACCAAGCTCATGAACTAAATTTCTATACAAATGTTATCAATTAAAAAAATTAATGTTCAAGGAATCAAGAGCTAAAATGAAGCTCAAGGTGGATTTTAAAATGGAGAATAATATAAAATAGTGAATTGTTTTTGCCTTATAGATTTCAACCTCCTTGAATACATACTGATGTAAGAGTCATATATAAAATGTTATCGGTCATATAAATATATATGAAGGATTTTTAAAAGTGAAGATTTAACTGTAATAGTTACTTCATAATCAATGATGTAATAGTCAATGATGTAGGAGAACAAAGAGCATTGCATAGCTCCATATGGACTTCAGAGCATCAGTTTGTTTTTAAAAGGGGGCTACCTTATATACACATGTTTAGTTTTCAGTGATTAAATAAAATAAAAATTGTCGCCATTCTGAATAGCAGACTATTTTAGCAATACATGTGTTGGAAAGTATATTTTATTTGGTAGATCAACTTCAGAGAACTAAACTCTCCAGCATAACCAGAAGGTTAGATAATATATTTACACCTGCAGTATTTCATTGTATAAATAATCTATAATGTCAAAAACCAGCCTTGATGGGACATTTACATTTTACGAATAGATAAATTTTACAGTGAACATTTTCACATTTTTATAGCATAGTATAAACAAAATATGGGCATAATACATAATTATTTTTGAAGTTCAAGCATGGGATATGTAGATATAGAGACACAAAAATCAGAAATACTATTTTTAGCCATTTTCACACATCCTTTTACTTCAACCTGTTAAATGATTAAAAAGTGAAATGAGCATTTACGTATTCCAAAGTGGATAAACACGCTAAATAATAATTCTTGAAATGTTCACTCTTTCAAAAAATAATCTCTTCGATCTTATGGAAAAGTGGTCTAGTATACTATTTCAGTTGTTTTTATTTTATGTGGCAAAAAAATATGCTTTAGGGTTCAATTACTGATTCATCTCACTTTCTTTTTGAACTAAGGGCACACTTACTATCTGCATAAGCAACTAAAATGTTTACAGAGACCAGTAAAACCTATGTCAGATCGTAACACATTTTTGTTCTTGGGAGGCTTTGGGCCTAAATCCCACATTCTCTAATCAGACAACTCAATAAGAACAAAGATGGAAAAGATACAATCCTGCATTTAGATACGTGAACATCAAAATTTTTAAAGCCAAAAGCAATTGTGCACATATTCTTAAAAAATTATCTTATTCCAAAATATTTGTTATTTTTAAAACAAGACTATCTGTAATTCAGTTGAAGTATGATTTCAAAATGAAACAAACAATAATGTGGGAATTATTATATGACTATTTATTAGAAAAACCTCAGAAGAAACTTAGAATAGTTATTTAAGAAATCCCTAGGTTCAAAATGAAATTCAACTTTTACAATGTTGAAGGAACTAAAACTCAAATGTTTGGGTAAATTGAAAATACACTAACACATAAACACATATAATTTTGTAATATAAGGAAAACGCAAAATGTTACTAAAAGGATAAATCGACAGCTTATTACTGAATAATTCTGATATAGACATGATAAATCAGATCAGATAAAACAACTGCAAACTGCATGCCTGTCCCTGATGTTCCCTCGACTAGTTGTGACGACATGTCTTCTCTCACCATAGTTCACAGTTCACAGAAAACATTTAAATAACAAAACTGAATATTTCCACTGACTAAAATGAACTTTCTTTAAGAAAATAAAAGGAGAAGAGAATAGATCAAATCTTGCCCCACCTCTTTTTTTTTCTTCCTTTTTTCTTTTAGTGAAACTGACATAAATTGTTGAGGAGCACTACAGCGCCACCAACACAGATCAATGCAAAACAAAAAAGATCTCCCACCGTGTGCAAAAAGAAAAAAAAATTAGAAAAATGCCAAAAATTACAAAATGTCTCCCAAATGTACCTTATAGGAGAAAAACAAGATAGATCTGCAAAGATTATCTAATGAAGAGCTTCAAAGAAATAATATCATAGACTACAAGTTGAGATCTGATCAGCAAATAAAAGATCCACTATTTAGTAACAGCCATAACTTAATATAAACCCGGTTATGTCAACCTCCACCTTCATTATACCAAGGGCAGCTTTTCTGTAGTTTGTATCCAAGTAATCTATCAAGAGAACCACAATAGGTCCATTTAAAAAAACTATATCCATAGTTTGCCTGCTGATAATTGAGTCCTGGACAAATTAGGTAAGACATAATTTTTATAAAGAGGATATGCACATATTTGGCATTGCCAACATTACTGGCACAAAACAAGTCCATCTTGAAATATCTGAGTTCCTCTGTAGTTCACAGTAATTAAAGTATAATTTATATTATAAACATTTAGCTTTAACAATGAAAAAAAACTGTTTTTTTTCTTTTGGTAAAAATTAACCAGGCAAGATTAGGTAGAACGTGCAAGATCAATGCTAAAGAAAAATACAAAGATTGGTTTTGTTAGAAGAAACACAATGAAAATCCTTTTTAGCCGGTGGCTCTTTCAAAGACTGACATAAATGGTGAAAATTACAAACTTACCATTAGTGCAGGCAAAGAAGACGGCAGCTCTTGAAAAAAAATTGTAACAATATAGGCTGGATACTTGTGTCCCTAGAAACAACAGCCTCCAGGCAGCATATGGATCTTCCAACATCTTCAAAATGTTTGGTAAATAAAAAGTAATACTTTCTTCCATGATCGGTGGCCGAATGGGGTGGCTTCCTCCAGGATCTGTGGGCGTTTGGGGGAAATCGGAGAAATATCCACAGAAGATTAAAAGCAGAGGAGGCAGCACAGCTAGAAGACTCTGGGGTTAACAACTTTGCGATGGCAAGCAGGCGAGCGCTGATTGGCTGGGAGGGCAGTGTCCCTACAGTCTGCACTATCCCCCGCTGCCCCCGCCTCCTGCAGCTCGGAAAAAAATGCAGTGTGTGTGCCATTTTACACTGGGCTTTTAAAAGCACAGCCACCCAAATGACAAAAGTCTAAGCTCGCTATGAAGTGACACTGCAAGACAATAGCACCCACGGCTGCCTGTGAGCTCGGGGGAATGCCCCTTATAACATCTGAAGGAACACTCTGGCTTCTTGGATGTGGGTTTTTTTGTTTGTTTGTTTGTTTTTTGTTTTTGTTTTTTTTAAACAGCATTATCATGTTTTTCTTGAGCAAATTGTTGATCCTTTTCAACCACTCGATAAATCCTCTGCATGCAAACCTGGCCATGTAAAAACGATGTCCATCAAAATATTTTTCGATTTGATCTCATGAAGGTACCTAGAGAAGCCAGTCATCCTGGAACAAAATTCATGACTCCTTTAGCTCCGAGATCTTTAATTCCTTGGGAAAAAAAATATAATTTCTTATTCACAGTAACTACGATGTGTGCAAAAAGTAAAATAAAATAATGAATTTAGCGGTTAAATGAAAACAATAGGCATATTCCCGCCCCCTCCCCCGCCCCCCTTAAAAACTGTTTCAAAAACCTTTACTGGCTGACAGAATTCTACCACTCTGCCTTACAAACAAAATGGCTGTGGTACTGAGTTTTTTAGGATCCTCCCACTGTGCCTCCTCCTGGCCTCCAGGAAGTGGTAAAAATCCAAAATAAATACAGTACTGAAAGTACACCATTGAGTCTGAACTCGGGGGAAACCTTTGGTAAGAGGGTCTTAGAAATGTGCTGGTCATTATTAGTTTTTTAAAATTGTTTTGAAAAGAACATCAGTCACTAGAGATTTACTTGACTGTAATTTGAACTTCCTGCTTTACATATTTATAAGGTCTTTCACCTATCTTGGCAGGCTTTCAAATTAAGTGGGCTGGGAAATTTGATGCTTGGTCTCTAGTTGGGAGCTGAGTCAGGTATTTGGTGGTTGCAACTGGGCTTTTAAATAAAGACAAAATCTAAGACAAAACGTTTCACTTTGACATTCATTTAAAAAAAGAACGTTAAACAGACGCAAGACTATGCTTGCTAATGTAAAGTCAGAAAAGTCGACAAAGATCGTAGTGTGTCAAATACTGCATACATGTGCTAACATATTCAGTAAAAATTCTTTGCCTACTAAATTTTCTAACGAGCCAAGGAGAGAACAGGGTTTAAAGGAAGAAAGGGGTGGGGAATTATCTACATTCTTCACAACCTCTTCCCCTCCCTACACACACCACACACATACACACACACATGCACACACACACACACACACACACACACACACACACACACATTGGTCTGGTATCCCTGCCTGGCATTTAATAGGTAACATTCTTGGAAAGATATAGCTAGAGTGATTATGAATTTATCATCTAACACAGGATACTTTGAGAGAGAAAAGGGCTAATTATAGGACAGCTGGAATAAACAGAGCCTGTCCATGATAAGCCAGGAGGTAGAACTCACTATGTTTTTAGTGAGAACTCCTTGAACTTTCACTAGACAGGGCACCTACTGCCAGGGGGCCTGGGCCAATTTAGATAGCATTTGAGCTAGACCCCTGTCTGGGCCACGTCTCCTGCCTTTGTTCTACTGCCAAGTGAAGTAGACAATCTGAGAGGACTTGGGGTCAGATATATTTAATGAACAGCCATGGTAAAGAAAATACCTAGATATGCACATCCATATGTGTATATACCTTCATATACTTTATTATCTGTAGATTAGGATGTTCTGTGCACTTTGTAAGATACACGTACTTCTGATTACATGCTTTCCTATGGGATAATTTTCTTTGGAGTTTTTGAGACCATATTCATGATATACAAAATTTGAGGGATTTTTGGTTTTTGTTTCAGGAAAGATAATATGTAGAATGAAATGTTTTGGTGGAGATTATCACAGAAATACATAAGATAAATAATTCTTTTGCTGTTTATTCAAACAGTTCTTGAGAACTTAGAATGTGCCAGGCATAATGTTTGGTGCAATGTATATATTAGTGAACAAGTAGATAGTTTATTTCCTCCTTCATGGAGTTCATAATATAGCGGAGAGACAGATAAATAGCAGGTGAACAAATACAGTTGATCCTTGAAGTATGTGGGGGTTAAGGGTGCCAATCCCCCGTGCTGTCAAATATTCTGTGTAACTTTTAACTCCCCCAAAACTGAACTACTAATAACCTAATATTGACCTTACCAATAACATAAACAGTCAGTTAATACACATTTTGTGTGTTGTATGTACTCTATATTGAATTTGTACAATAAACTAGAGAAAAGAAAATGTTACTAAGAAAGCATAAGGAAGAGAAAATACATTTACTATTCATAAGCAGAAGTGGATCATCACAAAGTCTTTATTCCTCATTGTCCTCACATTGAGTATCTGAGGAGGAGAAAGAAGCGGCGGGTTTGGTCTTCCTGTCTCAGGAGTGGCAGGGGTGGCAGAGGTGGAGGAGGTGGAAGGGGAAGCAGGAGAGGCAGGAATACTCTGTGTAACTTTTATTGAAACAAAATCTGTGTATAAGTGGACCTGTACAGCTCAAACCTGTGTTGTTCAAGGGTCAAGTGTATATTATTGCACATTATTCTAAGTGCTATTAAAGAACCAAACAGGGCTGGGCGTGGTGGCTCACGCCTATAATCCCAGCACTTTGGGAGGCCGAGGCGGGTGGATCACTTGAGGTCAGGAGTTTGAGACCAGTCTGGCCAACATGGTGAAACCTTGTCTCTACTAAAAATACAAAAATTAGCTGGGCGTGGTGGTAGGTGACTGTAATCCCAGCTACTCGGAAGGCTGAGGCAGGAGAATCACCTGAACTCGGGAAGTGGAGGTTGCAGTAAGCCAAGATCACACCACTTCACTCCAGCCTGGGCGACAGAGTGAGACTCCGTCTCAAAAAACAAACAAACAAACAAACAAAAAAACAAACAGTGCAGTGTTAGCGAATAACAGGGAGGGAAATAAATAAACAAGGTGGTAAGGAAGTTGTCTCTAAAGGAGTGGGGCTTAAGCTAGGCTTCAAGGATGATAAGGAGACACATTTGAAAAATATCGGAGAAGTCACAGTCTAGGAAGAGGCTACAGCACGTGTGAAGGCCCTGAGGCAGAATGAATCTTGGCACATTCTAAGAAGGGAAATGAGGCCAGTGTGGTTTCACCACATCAAGAAATGTATCAGATGAAGTCAGAAATGTAGACTGGAGAGAGATCCTGTAGAGGTTTGTAGGCCACAGAAAGGAATTCTGTGTTTAAGACAGTGAATATTGGACTTCCAGATTTTAGAGGTTTTGATAATGATAAGGTCCAGAGAAGGTAGAGGGAAAAAAAAAACGCTCAATGCTAATTTTGAATTTACATAGCTACATTACAGGGTTTTGGTATTATATTTTTAAAAATCCATATTTCACCCACATAGTTACAGCCATTGATTATGACTCGGTTTATAAATAAATGTGAATAAGACACAAATATCTAAGATCATACGTAGTACAAACAAAATGAAAGGAGGAATTCAGGCAATGGTTTGCCTCAGTTTTCTTTAATGGTGCTGATTTTGATATTTCTGATTTAAAAAATACTACGTTTTATATCAATTGAACAGTGCTCACCTTTTTTTTTTTTTTTTTTTTTTTAAACAAATGAGGCCAGGAGCAGTGGCTCACGCCTGTAATCCCAGCACTTTGGGGAGGCTGAGGTGGGCGGATCACCTGAGGTCAGGATTTCGAGGCCAGCCTGGTCAACATAGTGAAACCCCATCTCTACTAAAAATACAAAAATTAGCTGGGTGGGGTGGTGGGCACCTGTAATCCCAGTTACTTAGGAGGCTGAGGTAGGAGAAACACTTGAACCCAGGAGGCAGGGGTTGCAGTGAGCCAAGATTGAGCCACTGCACTCCAGCCTGGGTGACATAATGAGACTTGGTCTCAAAAAAAAAAAAAAGAAAAAAGAAAAACAAAAACAAAAAACAAAACAAAACAAATGAGGCAAAACATTATTAAAGTGAGAATTTAACATGATCAGAATTAAAAAGTTATCCTTTTTCAATTTAGTAACTGGTTGTTAGCAAACCAAAATCCTACAGGCACATGAGCAGAAATAACATGTTCAGTTTCTTAGATCTAAGACTTAAGAAAATTACAAAAGCAGTTAGGTCAAATCAATGATGTATAATCTCTTGAATGAGCTTTGATATTAATAGGAATCTCCAAACAAATCAAATCGTGAACGAATTAGGTAGTGTAGTTTGTAAAATCTTTACCTCACAGAACTGGAGGTGGAGATAGATCTGTTTTGGAATTCGGATTAATTTTCTGAGTTAAAAAAAATAACATCATGCAGCACGCTATAATCAAAGGCTGTAATATTTTTGTGCTAAATATTACAATCACATTAAATGGAGTAAAGACTATAAGAAGCCCCACATCAGTTTGGGTCAGCTTTTTTATTATTATTTTTTACGACAGAGTCTCACTCTGTCACCCAAGCTGGAGTGCGGTGGCACAATCACAGCTCACAGTAGGCTCGACTCCCCAGGCTCAGGTGATCCTCTCACCTCAGCCTCCCGAGTAGTTGGGACTACAGGTGTACCAACACGCCTGGTTAATTTTTGCATTTTTTGTAAAGATGAGGTTTCCGCATGTTGCCTGGGCTGGCCTTGAACTCTTGGGCTTAATTGATGTGCCCACCTCGGCCTCAGAAAGTGCTAGGATTACAGGCGTGAGCCACTGCACCTGCATCAGGTCAGCTTTTGCCACCAAAGAGGATGCTGCAATCTGCAAAAAAAAGCTTTCAGTTTTCGGCCGAGTGCGGTGGCTCATGCCTGTAATCCCAGCACTTTGGGAGGCCGAGGCGGGCGGATCATGAGGTCAGGAGATTGGACCATCCTGGCTAACATGGTGAAACCCCGTCTCTACTAAAAATACAAAAAAAATTAGCCAGACGTGGTGGCGGGCGCCTGTAGTCCCAACTACTTGGGAGGCTGAGGCAGGAGAATGGCATGAACATTCTCCGGGAGGCGGAGGTTGCAGTGAGCCGAGATAGCGCCACTGCACTCCAGCCTGGGCGACAGAGCGAGACTCCATCTCAAAAAAAAAAAAAAAAGCTTTCAGTTTTCGAAAGTTTTGGGAATTCATAACTGTGGATATAAAATTGTGGAATTATAGATTTTTGTGTCATTCAGATAGTTAAAATTTTATTCTTAGTTTAAATCAGAACTCACAATCCTAATGATTAGAAACAGTTACCATTTGGAAATAGTCAGATTTCCATTTGTGGGCCCTAATAAATGAATGCATACAATATTATTAAATTTTGTGCAGTCTTGTGCAAATGCTATAAATTTTACTTTTTATGATTTCCCTATATTTTTTCCTCTTAAGAATAGTGAAAAGTTTTTTGCAATCAAATTTTAAAGCAGTACTTCACCAGACTTTTTATTTCCAAATATTTGAATATCTTTAGCCAAGATCTTAAGAGTGTTTATTTCAGAACTCATTACCTGTTGTGGCATGATTTTAGATTGCTTTGATCCATTGCAATCTAAAATCATGCAACATGGCATTTTCAAGAAAGGTCATTCATGCGAGTGGTTTGTGGCCGCTGGTGTGGCAGAGACTACTCATTAACTAACCAACATCCCTCCTCCCTTTCTTATTCATAAAATCCCATTTTATTTTGGGTGTGCCACCCAAAACTGTTTTGCATGACACTGTTTTAACCAGTGAGATGCAAGCAGAAGCCATTGGTTGGGATTCCAAGAAAGCATTTATAGGGGGTTGACTCAGTGGCTGCTGCCTTGTGCTTCTTACCTTTGCCCTTCTTCAGGCTTGGAGGATGGTCACCACACTTGGGTGGAGTCTGGTGTTCCATTGTGTCAACCAAAGGGAGCTCTTTCGTACTAAGGGTAGCTGAATAGAAAGAAGAAAGCTGGGTTCTGTGGAGCTTTCACACCAGCCACTGAAGGCCTGCCTCTAGACCTGCTTTTTACATGAGAGAAAAAGAAAACAGCTACTTCGTTTAAACCTTTGTTATTTATTTTATTTTATTCTATTCTATTTTACTTTATTTTATTTTATTTTATTTTATTTTTGAGACAGAGTATCCCTCTGTCACCCAGGCTGGAGTGCAATGGTGCGATCTTGGCTCCCTGCAACCTCCACCTCCCAGGTTTAAGTCATTCTCATACCTCAGTCTCCCGAGTAGCTGGGATTACAGGTGTGCTCCACCACACCCAGCTCATTTTTTTGTATTTTTAGTAGAGACACGGTTTCACCATGTTGGTCAGGCTGGTCTCAAACTCCTGGCCTCAAGTGATCCACCCGCTTTGGCCTCCCAAAGTGCTAGGATTACAGGCGTGAGTCACTGCACCCAGCCTATTGATTCAGGGGGCACGTGTCCATGTTTGTTACGTGGGCATATTGCATAATAATGGAGATTGGGCTTCTAGTGTACCCATCACCCAAACAGTGAACATTGTACCCAGTAGGTAATTTTTCAACCCTCACCCACATCCCAGCCTCCAGTCTTTTGGAGTTCCCAGTGTCTCTTATGCCCATCTTTTAAAGTCCATACATATCCATTGCTTAGCTCCACTTGTAAGTGAGAATACGTGGTATTTGATTTTCTGAGTTCGTTCACTTAGGATAATGGCCTCCAGCTCCATCCATGTTGCCGCAAAGGACATGATTTTGTCTTTTTTATGGCTGCATAGTATTCCATGTAAATCTTTCTTTTACGGGCCTATTCACAACTAAATGCAATTTCTAATAAAATTAGTGTGAGTAATCTTCAAAGTATTTTATTTGTAAAAATCAGCTACTTTTAAGCTGCTGTGTAGTATTAGACTGAAAGCAAGGACAAGGGGCCTTTTTGGGTTGCAAGAAATCTTCTGTCTTTATCTGGGTTGCAGTTACATATACATGAAATATGTATATATGTATCACATATGTATGCATATCACATATGTAAAAAGATTGAACCGTACATCAATATTAGTACACCAAACATATTTTATTATATGTATGTTATCAGTTAATTAAAGAAAGCTATTTTTTATTTTATTTATTTATTTATTTATTTTTGAGGCAGGTTCTTGCTCTGTCACCCAGGCTGGAGTGCAGTGGCATGATCTTGGCTCACTGCAACCTCCGCCTCCTGGGCTCAAGTGATTCTTCTGCCTCGGCCTCCTGAGTAGCTGGGATTACATGTGCCACCACACCCAGCTAAGTTTGTATTTTTAGTAGAGACGGCGTTTCACCATATTGGCCAGGCTGGTCTCAAACTCCTGACCTCAAGTGATCTGCCGGCCTTGACCTCCCAAAGTGCTGGGATTACAGTCGTGAGCCATGGCACCTGGGCCTGAATAATCTTTTTATTCTAAGTGCCCCTATTATGTGGAATACCTAAGACAGCTGCCCATTTCTACCACAAAAAATGGTGCCCTTATGTTTATATGTTTCCCTGTAATCATGTTGCAGACACTCAATGGTATCAAATTGCATATTCCATCAGTGTTCACTCTCTCAATATTCTTATATATATATATAAATTTTTTTTTTGAGACAGAGTCTTGCTATGTTGTGCAAGCTGGCCTCAAACTCCTGGCCTCAAGTAATCCTCCCACCTCAGCCTCCCAAGTAGGTAGGGACTACTATGCCCAGCTTCATGTTCTTATTTTATGGCGATATCTATGCCTTCACCAGCAGCAGCCATCTGACTGCATTTATGAGCCCCACATCTTGAGTGACCTCAGCCATTACTCAAGTTTCTCATTTGTACATGGCTTATCAGAATTCTAGGCTCTGTGGTAACTGAATTGTAGTAGACCTAGTGGACATGAAGTGGTTAAACAGCAAAACTCTAGGTTGAGGTTTTCTTGTAATATGATACAGGAGGTATTATAGTAAAAGCACCAGGGACAATTTTTCGTCTAGTATTCAATGAGTTATGCATTCTGCTCTTTAAAAAAAAAAAAAAAACTATATTGAACTCCTTCTCCTGGCTGTTCCTACCCCATTCCTATGTCCCAATGCAGGATACAGATGAGAAAACTCATACATTGACAGAAACCATACTGTTTAAAATTTCAGCATTGCACTGAGTTATGAGGTGAAAGAAAAACTGGAATAGCTATAGCAATAGAAACAGTTGGTAAAGCCTTTCACTTAAAGTATAAACCTTGAGCAATTACAGAAAGGGAGACAGAATTTTCTGTAAGAGATCATTAATGCTGTGATACAAGAAAGGTCATTTACTGTTATGGAATATGAATCATTATTGGAGCAAAAAGAGAGTCAGCAAATAATTCAGGCCCAGGATGACAAAGGAAGAGGAGTTTAATCGAATCAAATCATAAATAACTCTCCTAGCTATGTCTAGCTAAAGGTTCTTATAATTCCTTACTAGAGGGAGTGGGGAGAGGGGGTTGACATTAATAACAGAATCCACGCAGGCGATTTATTGTATTCTTAGTATTTAGCCAGTTATTATTAATGAATCCTATCGTCTTTGTACTGTAGTGCATTAAAATAACACTTTGGGCATTGTTTTCAGCTATATTTTGAGACTGAATAGCCCTAAACTGACAATTGCAATAGAAATTCAGTTGCTTAGAGTAGCTGGTGCAGAGAAGCAGCACCTGTTTTCTGACTGGCTGGGTTAACACCATAGAGGACCTCACACTAGGAGCATGGGGCCTTTACGTTGTCAGTAAGGCTAACTAGTAAAAGACAGGCAGTTCTTGCAAGGCTGGATTGCCAGTGTGAAGATTCACTTCAACTCTTTTTTTTTTGAGATGGAGTCTCCTGCCCAGGCTGGAGTGCAATGGCACAATCACAGCTCACTGCAACCTCTGCCTCCTGGGTTCAAGTGATTCTCTTGCCTCAGCCTCCTGAGTAGATGGGATTACTGGCATACACCACTATGCCTGGCTAGGTTTTGCATTTTCTAGTTTCACCATGTTGGCCAAGCTGGTCTTGAACTCCTGAGCTCAAATGATCCGCCTGCCTTGGCCTCCCAAAGTGTTGGTGTTACAGGCTAAAGCCACCATGCCCGGCCACTTCAACTCTTTAACCATTGAAAAAAGCAGTATTTAATGTATCTGTGACCATTGAAAAAAGCAGTATTTAATGTATCTGTGACCATTGAAAAAAGCAGTATTTAATGTATCTGTGACCATTGAAAAAAGCAGTATTTAATGTACCCGTGATATAAATACATAGATTTATAACTAGTCAACCATTATCTAACATCAAATCAAGCTTTCAGCTTTTCATGTGGATAAAAATAACTATAGTCTAAATGACCTTTATTAATTTCTTGTGTACGATTCTCTTCTATTGTATTCATTTTTTTTTTACCAGATGGTAAAAGTAATATAAAAGTAATATACACTCATTACTGGCCATTCGGAAAATGTGTAGCAAACAGTATCCCAACCACTTGTAGTCCTGTTTCTCTGGATCTCTTTACAGTGCCTTTTCCTGTACTTCTTTTTGTGTTGGCAAACTTTCAGAATAAAGGGTGCCAAGTCAGCAATCCCTATTATATAACTGAACAAGTATATATAATAGCACTCACAAAAATAACTCAGACAGGAGTGATTACATAATTAACATGATTGCACCTTACTTTGATAAAGGGCAGAGATTTTGCAAGAAGCATTAGAAAACTGTCTCCCCTCTATAATTCTAAATGTTTTATAAGATCATAGCACAAGTATAGGTTACTTAAAATGAGATGGTAAGATTGCTTTTTTGCTTCGGATCATTTACCAAGCAAAATGGTTTGTCTGTGTCTCCACCCAAATCTCAACCTTGAATTGTAGCTCCCACAATTTCCACGTGTTGTGGGAGGGACCCGGTGGGAGGTAATTGAATCATGGGGGCGGGTCTTTCCTGTGCTGTCTGTGATAGTGAATAAGTCTCATGAGATCTGATGGTTTTATAAGGGGGAGTTTCCCCACACAAACTTTCTCTTGTCTGCTGCCATGTAAGACGTGCCCTTAGCCTTCAGCCATGATTGTGAGACCTCCCCAGCCACGTGAAACTGTGAATCCATTAAACCTCTTTTTCTTTATAAATTACCCAGTTGCGGGTATGTCTTTATCAGCAGTGTGAAAATGAACGAATACACCAAGATAATCTGAGTTGAATGAATAGTGTTATGGGGGGTGAATATTGAATTGGGGGTAATGCTGGAGCATGAAACACTTGGAAAACAGAGAAAGATAGCCAATGGGCAAAAGCAAAGATGTGGGAATCCCAAGGAATCAGGGAGAAGAGGTATTGAAAGAGGAGAGGTGGAGCATAAAATAATATGGGATCGTGCCACAGATAGTGTGATCATACAACTTATAGTAAAATCCATGACATTTTCAAGAGTGAAAATGGCACGACTAATCATTGTACTGGCTGGGCATGGTGGCTCACACCTGTAATCCCAGCACTCTGGGAGGCCAAGGCAGGCAGATCACTTAAGGTAAGGAGTTTGAGGCTAGCCTGGCTAACATGGTGAAACCTCGTCTCTACTAAAAATGCAAAATTAGCCAGCCATGGTGGTGTGTGCCTACAGTCCCAGCTACTTGGGAGGCTGAGGCAGGAGAATCGCTTGAACCTGGGAGGCAGAGGTTACAGTGAGCTGAGATCGCACCACTGCACTCCAGCCTGGGTGACAAGAATGAGACTCTGTCTCAAGAAAATAAATTAATAATAATTGTACTGAGATAACAGGTTGGAAAATCAGGAAAACGTGCTCACTTGACATACATATGATTGCTTTAAATATAGGGAAAATCAGGAAATATGGTCACTTTAGATACACTTAAAAAAAAAAAAAACCTATTGCCCCAGTGGCAGCCATCCGTTTGCTACCTTTACCATGTACATGATCACCTCTTGACCTGATCACCCTTGATTTTTGACTTGCCGTCATTGGCCTCATTGCTTCTCACTAGCAAAAGGAAATTCTAGTTGAACACTATTTATCTTCACTGGGAGTTCCTTAAAGAGATTGCTTATCCAGGAGTTGGTGTAAAATGTCCATGAGACCATGATCAGGTTTCCAACATCCTGAGAGTGAGTTAGCCTCACTCTATTTTAGGGTCCAGGCTTCACTCTCAGCACTGCTTGTAAAGATCTATGTTAAGGGTGCTTTATTCTGAGGGAATTTTAAGCTAGAAGCTGACACGCTGGACTCTGTCTTGGCCTCTCTGTTGCAATATATTCGGTGTCATCACAGAAGTCTTAAAATGTAACTTTCACTAACAGATGTCTTAAACTGTGTGCACTGTCAACTCAGTTTTGCTGTGTCTGTTGTACATATTTGGAAAACCAATGCACCAAACCTCAATTTGCAAACCATAATTTGAGGGGGTATTTACAAGGAGACAGGCAAAATTATTTTCTTGTTTGAACCAATCCTGAAGCAGTGCTTCTGGGCCAGCTTTCACCCTGGGAAGTCCATGTAGGGGCTGAGCTGTTTGGTCAGAGCTGCAACCCTTTAGGGTTTGGGGTTTGGGACTCTGAGCAGAATTCTCTGTTGGGAATTTGCTGTTGGCAAAAGAACCCTTACAAAAAAGCCTTCTACCCTTCTGAGGCTTCCCAAGCCAGCATGTGTCACCCGGTACCATCAGAACAGATTTATTGTAGCCAAATCTCTCCCTACTGTTCCTCTCTCCAGTAGTCAGTATCAAAATAGGACACAGACCAGCTGACCTCCCTACTTCAGGATGCCTGGAAGAGCCCTAGGTACATGGTAGGAAGGGATGGAACCTCAGGAGAATACAGATGGTGCTTACAGACTTTTTGCTCTTATAGAAGCAGGGGATGCTCCAGTGGTTCCTCTTTGGCAGAGTCTGGAATAGGGTTGCCTATCAAATTACAGAGATGCAGTTGGGTTGCCTGCCTTCTTGAGAGTACTCTGTGGTGGGAGTTCTCAAACTAGAGACACTGATGTTTATGAACTCTCTGTGAGTGTTTTTTTTTTTTTTTTTTTTGACCGGGTCTTGCTCTATTGCCCAGGCTGGAGTACAGTGGCACAATTATAGCTCACTGCAGTTTCAAACTTCTGGGCTCAAGTGATCCTCCCACTTCAGCCTTCTGAGTAGCTGGGACTACTACGTGCCAGCACACCAACCTAATTTTATTATTTTTTTGTAGAGATAGGGTTTCCCTATGTTGCCCAGGCTGGTCTTAAACTCCTGGCTTCAAGAAATCCTCCTGCCTCGGCCTTTCAAAGTGCTGGGATTATAGGCTTGAGCTACTGAACCTGACCTTCTCTGTGAGAATTTTACATTTTCATTTCAATGTACTTAAAAAACAATATAAGCAGACCCTTGGTCATCTAGATAGCCTCTCTGTAGCCAAGTGTTATCCTGCAATTTTAGTCTTGTGTTTGTGTTTGTAATTGAGTTAGAAGTGAGCAATTCTATTTTAATCAGAGAGCTAATGAGAAAAGAACGAAAGCTGACTTAATAGGTAAATGATACATTTATACCAAGGGAAGGCTGCATATCACAACAAGCTGTATAAACAAATGGTTTCCAGTAATTTGAATGAAAAAAAGTGATGAGAAATTGTCATCTCACAGGACCTGTTAATAACCTGACCATAATGCTATCAAATTCATGCTACAACTGGTGATGAGAAAACAATATGGCATGCCACATAAAATTAATACCTTTCACTTATTAGTTTTCTTGCTAGGCTTATATTTAATTTACAGGTTGGCAGCTTTTATAGTTACATAGGGCTATAAGCATATGTCATTTATACCTTGTATTTGTACACCAGGATGGTCTCGGGGGCCAGATTTCCTGGATATCAATCTTAGCACCATCACCTACTAGCTGAGTAAACTTGGGAATGTTACTTAACCTCTTTGTACCCAGATTTCTTCATCGGAATGAAAATAATTATAGTACCTACTATTATTGTGGGTAGTAATTGAATACATGTTATTATTAGAACGGTGCCTGGGAATGCTGAGTATTCCTATAGTAAAAATGATTTAGCTCAGTAATTTATTTTATTTACTTATCTGGTTTTTTGCTTTTTAATATTTGTGGATACATAGTAGGTGTGTATAGTTATGGGGTACATGAGATATTTTGATACAGGCATGCAATGCATAATTATCACATCATGGAAAATGGGATATCCATCCCCTCAAGCATTTATCCTTTGTATTACAAACAATCCAATTATACTATTCTAGTTATTTTAAAATGTATAATTAAATTATTATTGATTATAGTCACCCTATTGTGCTATCAAATACTAGGTCTTATCCATTTTTATATATATTTTTTGTACCCATTAACCATCCCCACCTGTCCCCAACCTCCACTATCCTTCCCAGCCTCTGGTAACTATCCTTGTATTCTCCATCTCCATGAGTTCCATTGTTTTGATTTTTAGATCCCACAAATAAATGAAAATATACAATGTTTGTCTTTCTGTCCCTGGCTTATTTCACTTAACATAATAACCTCAAATTCCATCCAAGTTATTGCAAGTGACAGGATCTCATGCTTTTTTATGGCTGAATAGTACTCCATTGTGTATATGTACCACATTTTCTTTATCCATTCATCTGTTGCTGGACACTTAGGTTGCTTCCAAATCTTGGCTATTGTGAACAGTGCTGCAACAAACATGGGAGTGCAGGTATCTCTTTGATAGACTGATTTCCTTTCTTTTGGGTATATACCCAGCAATGGGATTGCTGGATTGTATGGTAGCTCTATTTTTAGTTTTTTTGGGAAACCTCCAAACTGTTCTCCATAATGGCTGTACTAGTTTACGTTCCCTTCAACAGTGTATAAACATTCTTTTTTTAGCCCAGTAATTTAAATGAAGATCCAAACATATGGTAAGCCTGCTCTATTGGGTAAATTAAGGTATATGAAATAATCAGTAACATTTGCATAGTACATCAATTTTATGAAATACTTTTTCATATATGTTATTCATTTAATTCTCTACATCTACCCTGGAAGGTAGATAATACTTTTCTTGTTTTAAAGCTCGGATAATTGAAGTGATACACCCTGAAACAACACAGGTTTACCATGAGCATTTGGTGTTTTTTTTTCTCCTCATGGAGAATGAATGAATATTTTGTAACTGAACATTTTCAAATTTCTTTTGGGTTGACAGGAACCCCAGAACTAATTTTGTACTGTAACAGACATTAGTACTGCTGTAGGACTTATTGGTCTGAATATCTACATTATATTTTCTCTCCTGGTCTTAATTTTCTATTCTAATTTATATTTTCCCTGATTCTGAAATTTTGTGCATACTATTTTATTGTTTGGAATTTTTATAATCTGCTTCATGTACATTTTGGAAAATTGTGACCCATAAATAAGTAAACTGACCCATAGTTACTTAACTAGTAAGGTCCAGATATTGACCTGAAGTCTTTTGGCTTTATAGGGAAGTCACATTTACTGAGCATTTAGCATGACTTGGTATTTTATATGCATTGTATCATGCAATACACACATTAGCTGGTCTGAGATAGGTCAGTTATTACTATCTTCCTCATATTCAGATGAAGAAATTAAAGCTTATAAAAGTTATAAGATGTTTTCCTAGGGTTAATAAATGTTATCTTAATTTTTGGCCCTCTAATTTATTCTTAAAAGCATCTGTCGGGCATGGTAGATTACACCTGTTATCCCACTACTTTGGGAGGCTGAGGCCGTTGAGCTTAGGAGTTCGAGACCAGCCTTGACAGCATAGAGATTCCCCATCTCTATTAAAAATACAAAAGTTAGCCAGGTGTGGTCATGTGCCTATAGTACCAGCTACTTGGGAGGCTGAGGCAGGAGGATTGCTTGAACTTGGGAAGTCGAGGTTGGAGTAAGCCAAGATGGTGCCACTGCACAGCACTTGAGCCTGGGCAACAGAGCGAGACCCTGTCTCAAAAAAAAATTCTTAAAAGCATGAGCTTTCTCCTCTAAATTCAGCCCTGTTGTTAAGGCTTTAAGGCCATATCTTTGTAAAAGACTCCGTCCCTCGTTCCCAACCCATCAAGTGGGCCTTTCCTCTTATGGCTTTGCCAAGAGCAAAAATTACTATTCTCCTCAATTATGGCAAGCTTGTCTGTTTCTTTATTTTAGCCAGTGTTATGGTTTTTACAGGATGTGAACACTGTTACTCAGATTTGCCTCTGTCCACACATTCCCTGGCAGCTCCAGGCCTGTGATAGGAGTCCTTCCCCAATTGCTAGCCAGCAGAGAAGGCAGTGACCCCAGCTATAGGCTGGGTTAAAGCAGAGCAGGAAATCTGGCTTTGGCTCTTGCCCTTATGACCTCCTATGTCATAAGGTGGCAAAGGATGTACCATTAAGTACCACCCAGAGACTAGAATAAGGGATTCTTGAGTCTCCATTCCTCTGCCATCATTTTACACCAGACTTTACAGTGTTTCTCAATTAGTGATGCTTCCCAGACTTAATCATTTGATCATCGCAATTTTTGCCATACTGTATCACCCTTACTTGTATTTACTTAAATTTTCTTTAAATTAGTGACATCCTACCTTAAATATATTACTTTAAAGGGTTACTTTATATTGCTACCATTAATGGGAGGACAATATCATTATTTGTGTGTCATCCTTGCGCAGGGGCCATGCTAATCTTCTCTGTAGCATTCCAATTTTAGTATTTGTGCTGCCGAAGTGAGCACAACAGTATCACTATTAATGGAAGATAATCTTAAAATGAAATATAATGGCAAAACAATAACTATTAAATTATTTTCCAAAAACAGGTATTGGAAATTAGGAAGCCTGTAGTTTACTTCTAACAATTACATAAACTATTGCATAAATTATAGAATAGTATGAAAGCAATATAATTTTCTGTGTCATAATTTCCCCCATTTTAAAATGGCTTTATTTTTATTTTTAATTTTTTTGTGTGTGTCTCCCAGGCTGGAGTGCCGTCCATGATCTCAGCTCACTGCAACCTCTGCCTCCCTGGTTCCAGGGATTCTTGTGCCTCAGCCTCCTGAGTAGCTTGGGACTACAGGTGCCACCACCATGCCTGGATGATTTTTCTATTTTTTACTAGAGACGTGGTTTCACCATATTGGCCAAGCTGGTCTTGAACTCCCGACCTCAAGTGACCCAGCAACCTCGGCCTCCCAATGTGCTGGGATTACAGGCATGAGTCACCATGCCCAGCCCTTAAAATGGTTTCAAACTGTTTACTATGTTCATTACAGTCCATTATCTGTGAGGAAAAGAGAGATTTCCATGCCAATTGCAGGAAGTAACTGGAAAGTATAGGGCATTAGATTGTGGCATGAAGGAGGTAATAGAGGTTAGAAACTACCAAGAAAGAAAATGAGTGGTATGATACAGAGCTGAGATCAGAATGTATCAAGTTTGACAAAATTTCTCCTCTTGGATACGACTAGAAAGTTTGGTGAGCCCTACTTGCAGATTTTGAGTCTTAAGATGGGTGAAGAAAAACAAAAAACACGGTAAGATCTTAAAATAAGGGGCTTGAAACGTATAAGCGAGGGGGAAAAATGATCACAACAGTAGGGAGATTAAGAATGGAAGAAAAAAGAATGATATAAATGTTCCTAGTGGTAAGAATTTCAAGACCTGATTCTTAAGCTAAATTCTACTTCTGACGGTCATTCCAGATTAACTCATTGACTTTGGAAACATCCATGCCATCCTGAAAGATTCCTTTACTTTTTTATGGGTCTAGGCGTGGTGGCTCACACCTGTAATCCCAGCACTTTGGGAGGCTGAGGCAGGTGGATCACTTGAGGTCAGGAGTTTGAAACCAGCCTGGCCAACATGGTGAAACCCTGTCTCTACTGAAAAAATACAAAAATTAGCCAGGTGTGGTGGCAGGCGCCTGTAATCCCACCTACTCTGGAGGCTGAGGCAGGAGAATCGTTTGAATCCAGGAGGCAGAGGTTGCAGTGGGCCAAGATCTTGCCACTGCATGCCAGCCTGGGTGACAGAGCGAGATCATGTCTCAATAAATAAATAAATAAATAAATAAATAAAAAATACTGCATGGGTTACTTAGGTGGTAGCAACACTCATGAGTATTATTGGTTACTGGATGAGCAAAGAAGGGCCCAGCAGTCTCTTAGGAAAAGAATACAAATGATGGAACCATTGTAACAATAATTTTATTATTCAAGAAAATTCAAATAAATCATCTACTGCCCAAATATAGGGATTATGTGATGAGAGCCCTGATCCACTGAGAATGATGATCAGAGATATTCTTTCAGTTTTTCAGCTGCCAAGAGAGAAGAGTATAGCTTGACTTAGGGATGAGGCAAGTTGCGATTTATTTTGGAAGAAATGTATGGAGCAAAAATAAAAATTTATGGTTAGATATTATAGTAATTCTATTAATTGGGCTGAGAATAAGGAATGTTCACAAATAATGAGAAAAAAAGCTTGTAAAGATGACCGAGTAGTAACAGAAAAAAGATAGAAAAGGTCTTTAAACAAGTTGAGCAAGATTTGGGGTGTGAATAGTTGTGACAATAATAATGTGGCAAGAATAGGCATAACAGACCATCAGCCTTTAACTCTTTATTTCAGAAAAATGCTGCTGTGGATATATTCAGTAGTTGCATACATCCATTAAGTGTGGATCTAGAGAAGAGTTAAATATTTTTTACCTTAGGATTAAATAACTTCCTAAAGTGCCAAATGGGAGTTCAAAAACTTTTGTGAGGTTAACATTTAAAAAAAAATTCTATAGAAAAGGAAGAGTAAAAAACAAAATAAATTTTGGCTAGGCATAGTGGTTCACGCCTGTAATCCCAACACTTTGGGAGGCCAAGGTGGGAGGATTGCTTGAGCCCAGAAGTTAGAGACCAGCCTGTACAAGACTGTGAGACCCTGTCTCTACAAAAAGAAAAAGAAGGCTGGGCGCGGTGGCTCACACCTGTAATCCCAGCACTTTGGGAGGCTGAGGCGGGTGGATCACGAGGTCAGGAGACGGAAACCATCCTGGCTAACATGGTGAAACCCCATCTCTATGAAAAATACAAAAAATTAGCCGGGCGTGGTGGCAGGCACCTGTAGTCCCAGCTACTTGGGAGGCTGAGGCAGGAGAATGGCGTGAACCCGGGAGGTGGAGCTTGCAGTGAGCCAAGATCGTGCCACTGCACTCCAGCCTGGGCGACAGAGCGAGACTCCGTCTCAAAAAAAAAAAAAAAAAAAAAATTAGCCAGGTGTGGTGGTGTGTGACTGTAAGTCCCAGCTACTCAGGAGGCTGTGAGGCAGGAGGATCACTTGAGCCTAGGAGTTAGATGCTACAGTGAGCTATGATTGCAGCACTGCACTCCAGCCTGGGTGACAGAGCAAAACCCTGTCTCTAAATAAATAAATAAATTCATTTCATTTCTTTTCTTTTCCTTTTCTTCTCCAAAGCAACAAAAGGCCAATTTTCCCCCACCAATTTAGGTCTCATAGCTTTAAATGTACTTGTAGGCTCACCTTATTTTGAAGGGGCAAAGAATCTCTGGGGCATAAGACTTTCAAAAATATCTGCTTCTTAAGACTAAAAGATGGGATAAGAGTTTAGCAATTCTGGCTGATTTTGAGTTTAATCTTAAATTTAAAAATGTAAAAGATGGTTGCATCTTCCTGGCAGTATTCATTTGTCATGATTGGACTTTACCACTTCCACCTAGAGGCGTAGTCTCAGGCCTTGAAAGTGCATTGATGTTGAGTAGGCTCCCAGTTACACATTATTACAGTAAATTTGACTTGGTGAGAGTCAGCTTTCTCAAAAATATTGGGGTAAACATGGAGGCTCCTCATCTCAGAAAGTTCTCCAGCCATTCAACAGTACCCACATGGTCTTAGAGGTATCTGATTCAAAGATAAAGAGTTAAACTAGTCAGAAAAAACTGGGACTGGGACAGAGAAGATCATTGCCATCTTGCTAGGGACATACACAATTCTGCTCTTTCCTGAGTATGTTAGAAAGTGACTTATAAATGTTTTTTTGTCCCTGAAAACTTCTGGATATTCTTAAGGATTAACCGTACTTTCATTTAAGGAGTCTTTTGAGACTTATTTATTTATTTATTTATGAGATAGTTTCACTCTTGTTGCCCAGGCTGGAGTGCAGTGGCGCGATCTCAACCTACTGCAATCTCTGCCTCCCGGGTTCAGACAATTCTCTTGTCTCAGCCTCCTGAGTATCTGGGATTACAGGCACATGCCACCACTCCCCGGTAATTTTTGTATTTTTAGTTGAGACAGGGTTTTACTATATTGAGTAGGCTGGTCTTGAACTCCTGACCTCAAGTGATCCACCTGTCTCAGCCTCTCAAAGTGCTGAGATTACAGGTATGAGCCACCATGCCCAGCCGAGGCATATTTATTTTATCAAATTTAACATACATACTAAAAACTATGCAAATTGCCAGTGTATAGTTTGATGAAATTTTACAAAACAAATAGGATGTAGGTCAAGAAACAGAAGAGTATTAGATTCATAGAAACCCCATTTGTGCTCTCATCCAGTTACTCCTTCACAAAAGTAACTACTATCCTGACTTCTAGTACCATACTTGTCTATGTTTAAAAGATTTAAACATAGACATGTTTAGTTTCTTTTACTTAGCATTATGTTGGTGAGATTCATTCATATTGTTGCATAGTTGTAGCTCACTCATTGCTCTATAATATTATTTATTCATTCTACTGTTGGCAGACAGTTGAACATCATTTTGATCTTTTGCTGGACAGACTTGGCCCAGACAACTGGCTTCTGGACTTTAAAGGAAAATTTCTAAAGGTTGGCTTTGATGTGATGTTGTTGAAGAAGGATAATACCACCTAATCAAGGGACTTACATGAAGAGTACATTGTTATCTAAGAAGGAATTCAGATTAGTATTAGAATTTGCTCCTGATGGCATGTGCCTTTAGTTTCAGCTACTCAGGAGGCTGAGGTGGGAGGATCGCCTGAGCCCAGTAGGTCGAAGTTGCAGTGAGTCATGAATGTGCCACTGTATTCCAGCCTGAGTGACAGAGTGAGACCCTGTCAAAAAAAAAAAAAAAAAAAGAAGAAGAATTTGCTAGGACTTCTTTGTTTAAGAGACAGTGAAGAAAATCATTCATATATTGGAATTCTGTTGAAGTCTTCCAAGCATAACCAAATATTCAACATTCCACACAAGTCTAAAGGTATTTCTATCTTTTTTTTCCCCTTTTTTAAAGATGGGGTCTGGCTTTGTTCCCCAGGCTGGAATGCAGTGGTGCTATCATCGTTCATTGCCACATGGAACTCCTGGGCTCAAGGGATCCTCCCACCTCAACCTCCTGAGTAGTTAGGACTACATGTACGTGCCACTACATCTAGCTAATTTTTTAAAAAATGTTTTTTAGAGATAGGGTCCCGCCATCTTGCCCAGGCTGGTCTCGAACTCCTTGGCTCAAGTGATCCTCCTGATTTGGCCTCCCAAAGTGCTGAGATTACACTTGCCAGCCACCATGCCTGGCCTCCATCTTTTCTTAAATGAGATTATATGTGCCCCGGAATTTTGTAAATTGTAGGGCCCGTTAAACATCACCACTTCCCTGAAAAAGTCAGAGATTATCACAATTTTTTTTCCCAAAAAGAATACCAAGATCTTTTCTAGAGAAGATAAAGGCCTAACAACTCCTTATAATATATTTTTGTCATTATAGTTAGTTCCCAGAGCCTGAGCTTTCAATATAAAAGCTTGCATGGGGGAGGGTTAGTTTCAGCACTGTGTAAAAGCTCCTTTTAATGCAGTGTTGTGGCATAGTGATTGATCATGGAGGAGAATGTGAGTGTGAGTTAGGAGAGCTATAACTGTAGAACCTAAATGGGTATATCACTGTGACACTGGCAGTAATGTCCTCAACCATAATCACAATAGAAGAGCCTCTGTAGGACTCTGAGAATATTATTGAACAGAAACTGAGTTTCTGCAAGAAGCACAGGCAGTTGAATACTGATTAGTCTCTCCCTTTCTTTCTATATTTGGCACTTGTAAGCAGGATTAAACCCTTCTTTTTATTAAGCCCTTAGATTATTGAACAATCTGTAAGTGAGAAACCCTAAAATGGGATTATTGGCCCTTTCCTTCCTTCCTTTCCTCCCTCCCTCCCTCCCCCCTCCCTCCCTCCCTCCTTTCTTCCTTCCTTCTTTTGTAAGCAGGATTAAACTCTTCTTTTTATTAAGCCCTTAGATTGTTGAACAATCTGTGAGAAACCCTAAAATGGGATTATTGGCCCTTTCCCCCCGCCTCCTTCCTTCCTTCCTTCCTTCCTTCCTTCCTTCCTTCCTTCCTTCCTTCCTTCCTTCCTTCCTTCCCATTAGACCACTTTTCCCATTGATTCTCCTCTTCTGGAAAAGGAGAAGCTGTGAAGGTGCAGTCTGTGGGGACTGAGGAGGCAACTGGCATGGTAGACAGATAAGTTACATACAGAGAGTTTGAGCAAATAAATAAACATATTGAGAGGATAATGAGAGTCAAGTTTCTCACTATTGGAAAAGGGATTTATAAATATGGAAGGAGGAAGGCTGGAGAGAAGCCTGAGGTGCTGGGCTGAAATGGAAAGTACTGATATGTAGATGGATGTGTTTATTATATATACACTGAGAGATATAGATATAGAAATAGACATAGATGTATGTGTATGTGTCTATGTGTACACACACGCACGTCTATCTCCTAGCTCTGTTGTCTGAGACAGTATAGAAACAATGGCAACCCAGGAGAAATAACCCTATGAAGTGCCTAGATCTTGATTTCCAAATATCCATAACTGCTGAAAGGGGTGGAAATGATTGGTTCCAGGACTGAGGCAGAGAAAGTACGAGATGATTTTTTTTTTTTGAGACAGAGTCTCACTCTGTTGCCCAGGCTGGAGTGCAGTGGCGCGATCTCGGCTCACCGCAAGCTCTGCCTCCCGGGTTCACGCCATTCTCCTGCCTCAGCCTCCTGAGCAGCTGGGACTTCAGGTGCCCGCCACCACGCCCGGCTAATTTTTTGTATTTTTAGTAGAGACGGGGATTCACCGTGTTAGCCAGGATGGTCTTGATCTCCTGACCTCGTGATCTGCCCGTCTCGGCCTCCCAAAATGCTGGGATTAGAGGTGTGAGCCACTGCGCCCGGCCACGAGATGATTTTGGACTACTTTTGCTCATGAGAGTAAGGAAATGCTTAAAGAATGAAGACCTGTCCAAGGACAGAAGAGCCAGCTTGAAGGAATCCAACCTGTCAAATCTAGACCAAAGTAATGATAGTCACAGATTACAACTCCTTGAATAAAGTAGGAATCCACAAGCCCATACAGATGTAAATAAATAAGCAGAAAGAAGGGAAAGTTCTTCCTAGCAGTAGAATGTCAAATTTGTTATAAATTTGAAATTATTTCAAAAAATTTCATCTATGCAGTACAAGCAGATAGTGTTCATAACACAAATGTAGATCCAAAATTGTACAGTTTTGAAAAGACAACAATGTGAATGTCGGCAGGATTCCAAGAAACAACTCACAATGCATGAGCTAGGTGTGGTGGCTCACGCCTGTAATCCCAGCACTTTGGGAGGCTGAGGCAGGAGGATCACTTGAGCTCAGGAGTTTGAGACCTGCCTGGGCAGCATCGTGAGATCTTGTCTCTACAAAAAACAAAAAAAACCCCAAAAAAAACAAAAACAGAAAACAAAAAACAAATTAGTGGCATGTGGTGGTGCACATCTGTAGTCCCAACTACTCAGGAGGCTAAGATGGCAGGATTGCTTGAGCCTGGAAGGCTGCAGTGAGCTATGATCACAGCACTGCACTCCAGCCTGGCAAACAGAGTGAAACCCTGTCACAAAAAAAAAAATAAAAAAAATAAAAAAAAATCCACACACTTTTTCGATAAAATATGAGTCTTTCTGCCCTTTGTACCAAGAGTTCTCAGCAGAGATTCCTTCTATGCTGCCATCTGCTAGCACTAGTACCCAGCTTCGGCAAACACCATTCACAGCGAGAGAAATTGAGGGCTACATTATTATTCCTTTTCAACACACGGGAGGAGAAGGTAAAATAAACACTGGGATACTTATTCATTAGAAAATAAGTTGTTGGAGTTTGGGTCTGGCATGGTGGCTCAAGCCTGTAATCCCAGTACTTTGGGAGGCCAATGTGGGCGGATCACTTGAGTTCAAGAGTTCGAGACCAGCCTGGCCAACTTGGTGAAACCCCCATCTGTACCAAACAAACAACAAGAACAACAACAACAACAACAACAACAACAAAAAAGAAAATTAGCTGGGCGTGGTGGCACATGCCTGTAGTCCTAGCTACTCAGGAAGCCAAGGTGGGAGAATCGCTTGAACTTGGGAGGTGGAAGTTGCAGTGAGCCGAGAAGATGTTACTGCACTCCAGCCTGGGCAACAGAGTGAGGCTCTGTGTCAAAAAACAAACAGAAAGGGGTTATTGGACTTTGAACTTAAAAGGAGGAGAGAGAGAAGAGAGAGAGGAAAAAAGAAACTTATTTCTTGTGTGTACCCTGAGGGCAAATACACAGGTCATATTGGTTACAAGTATAGGTTTGAGCCACTTGGAGCAAAATGATAGTCAGAAAACTCCTCTCCCCATCATCTGAGGCTCAGTTTTGTGCTATGAGTAGGTAGAAAGGGGCAAGAGAAGAGCTGAGTTTTATAGTACTCATGGCCGGCATAGGCTGTGGCATTACCTGGCAGATACCCACCACACGGTGTTAATAAATGCTTTCAAGATCTAGTCCCTGTTTACTGCCCCAGACTCATTTCTCGGCACTCCCTCCACTGTAGGTTCTAGCCATACTGAATTACTTGCAGTGCTAGAATGGTATATATCCCTTTCACCTCCTGTCAGGATGTGACATCCTGTCGAACTCTTCTCAGTATCTGAAATCCTCTACCTGAACCCTGGCTGGGTAGCAGGGACTTCCTGAATGAAGACTCCCTGCATGCGTGAGTGTGTTTTTGAGTAATACCTGCTCTGGATTCCTTATTGCCAGGTGCCAGCGTACACCGATCAAACCTGTGGTCTGTTGACTGAGACCATGTAATCACAAAACCTGCTTGTCAGATTATGAGCTTCCATGGAACCCTGAACCTCTTAGTAGCACTCATTGCACTTGCGATTTTTTTTTTTTTTTTTTTGAGACAGAATCTCGCACTGTCGCCCAGGCTGGAGTGCAATGGCACGATCTCCACTCACTGCAACCTCTGCCTCCCAGGTTCAAGCGATTCTCCTGCCTCAGCCTCCCAAGTAACTGGGATTACAGGTGCCCACCACCATGCCCGGCTAATTTTATTTTTAGTAGAGACAGGATTTCACCATGTTGGCCAGGCTAGCCGCAAACTCCTGACCTCGGGTGATCCTCCCACCTTGGCCTCCCAAAGTGCTGGGATTACAGGTGTGAGTCACTGTGCCCAGCCAGCACTTGTAAGTATTGAATGTTTGTCTTTGCCTTTGAGCTTGTGAAGGCAATGACTGTCTGTCTTGTTTACTACTCTAGTTTTAGTCATAGCACAATACCTGGAACATGACAAGTATTCAGTAAATGTTTTGATGGAATTTCATTGCACCTAGAGTGGGGTCTGTTTTTCCATTATATGTCCCCACAGTTGAGTGGTTTAGCTCCAGATCTCAACCTCTTCTACCATGCCCTGTCACCTGGAGAAACTGAGACTTGCCTGGCTGTGTTCTGTGGTTGGATAGCTACAAAGATGGCAATGGAGGTCAGATTTTGATGACCTGCACCATTGCTTATAATTTTAAAATCATGGACTCCTGACCAAGTGACCCTGGGATTCTCATTAAGGTTGGAAAGGATGTTTGGCAAGAGACTCAACTTGATCAAGAGGATTTTTAAATGAATATTAAGGAAGAGAGGGAAAAATAAATAATTAGTAATATCTAATTAGTATCCAATGCCAGGTACTGTTCTAAATGCTTTATATGCATTAACCCATTTAGTCCTTGCAGTAACCACGTAAGTTAGAAATTATTATTACGATGACTATTTAAAGATAAAAAACAGAGCCATTTGTCCAAGGTCACCCAGCTAGTCAGACGCTGAGCTGGGATTCAAACTGGGGTGGCCTGGCTTCAGAGTCTGTGCCCGCAACATCTATGCTTTTCTGTCTTTCAAAACTCCAAAGCTTGCTGGGTGCGGTGGCTCACGCCTGTAATCCCATCACTTTGGGAGGCCAAGGCTGGCAGATCATGAGGTCAGGAGTTCGAGACCAGCCTGGCCAATATGGTGAAACCTTGTCTCTACTAAAAATGCAACAATTAGCCGGGAGTGATGGCATGCACTTATAATCCCAGCTACCCATGAGCTTGAGGCAGGAGGATCGCTTGAACCTGGGAAGTGGAGGTTGCTGTGAGCTGAGATCGAGCCACTGCACTCCAGCCTGGGCAACAGAGTGAGACTCCATCTCAAAAGAAAACAAACAAACAAAAAAATACCTCTAAAGCTTAATGCTCTGGAAAAGGTATTGTGTGAAAGGGACAGAAAAATGAATACTTCTCAGTTTGAAATAACAACAACAACTTCCCAATAACAACAACAACAATAACAATAACAACAAAACTAAATCTGGTCAGATGAGGATTGACCTTAGATGTAAAAATACCAAAATGTAGTGTAGAGACAACAATCAAGTGAATGTTAAATTTTAATATGCTCATATAACCAGCAGACCAAATTATATCCAACTTTTAGGTTCCTTTCCTATCCATGTCCATGTGGATACCTATAAACATGGCAGATACAATTTTTTAAAAGTGAAATTTAAAAAAATGTTTCTTAGAGACAAGGTCTTACTATGTTACCGAGGCTGCACTTGAACTCCTGGCCTCAAGCGATCTACCCAACTCAGCCTTTCAAGTAGCTGGACCTGTAGAAGTGCACCACTGTGCCCAACTGACAGATATAATTTTCAATTTTGTCTTTTTAATGTAACGTCATCATAATCATTTTACTATATTACTATATAGTTATCAAGACTATGACACCATATTATCTTCATTTCCATTTTTGTTATCGAAGATTTTTTCTGTGTTTGTTTACAAATTGTGTATCTGTATTTGTCTGATCTCACACTGCTATAAAGAACTACCCAAGACTGGGTAATTTATAAAGAAAAGAGGTTTAATTGACTCACAGTTCTGCAGGCTTAACAGGAAGCATGGCTGGGAGGCCTTAGGAAACTTAAAATCATGGTAGAAGGCAAAGGGGAAGCAAGCACCATTTTTGCATGGTGGCAGGAGAGAGAGAGAGCACGAAGCGGGAAGTGCCACACACTTTTAAACCATTAGGTCTCATGAGAACTCACTCACTATAATGAGAACAGCAAGGGAGAAATCCGCCCCCATGATCCAATCACCTCTTACCAGGCCCCTCCCCTGACACATAGGAATTGCAATTCCACATGAGATTTGGGTGGGGACACGGAGCCAAACCATATAAGTATCCATATATAAATTGTCTATTCATACTTGGCCATTTGTGTATTAAAATCTTAACTATATTTTACAAACTTATTTGATTCCTTTTTACAATATAGGCATTATGTGCTACTTCTCTGGTGATAAAATAAAATTCTATTTTCTGTGGCTTTATATCATTTAAAAATATGTTATGTATATAGCTTATTCATTTTTGTGTAAAGTATGAGCATAGGCCAAATTTAGATTTTCAGACTATAAAATTATTATTTCTTCAACAATGTTATTGAATCACTTTTCTCATCTGTACCCCCTCTCCTTTGTTTTTAGCTCCAGAACTCATAGAAATGGTAAGACGAGATTAACAACCAGAATGTGGTAATTAAAAGAGATGCTTTATGAACAACATACTATCAAATCTGAATTAGATAGTATGTTAATATTAGATATTAGAAGGGAGAATGGCAGTATATTAATCCACTTTTTCTACACTTATATATTGAGTACTTCCTATGTTACCCAGGCCGCACTTGAACTCTTGAGCTCAAATGATCCTCCCACCTCACCCTCTCAAGTAGCTAGGGCTATAGGTGTGCCCTGTGTCTGGCTGACAGGTGTATTTTAGGTGCTTGGGACACACCAATGATCAATGAGAAAATCCTTGTCCTGTAAAATTTATAAAATTTTTGTGTATTTGAGGAAGGTTAAATAAATTAAATAAATAAAAATAAAACTTATTAAATGATGATCAGTGAGAAAAAAAGATAAAAGAGGACAGAGGGTTAAGAAGATTCCAATTGCCTGTGGAGACTACAATTTTAAGTGAATTGTTCTGGAAAGGGTTCACTGTGAAGGAGTCCAGTGCTATGGTTTGAGGCCCACCCCCACCAAGTTCGTGTGCTGGGAACTTAATCCCCAATGCAACAGTGTTGGAGGGGTCAAAAAAAAGATGGTTAGGTCATGAGTGCTATTCCTTCATGAATAGATTAATGTCATCATTGCATGAATAGGTTAATTATCCCGAGTGTGGATTTGTTATACAAGTGAGGCCAGCCCTCTCTTGCCCCTCTCTTACATTCTCTTGCCCTTACACCTTCTGCCATGGAATGACACAGCACAAAGGCCCTTGCCAGATGCCAGTACCATACTCTTGGGCTTCCCATCCTCTAGAATCATGAGCCAAACAAATTTCTATTAATTATAGATTAGCCAGTCTCTGGTATTCTGTTATAGCAGCACAAAATGGACTAAGTCAAAAAAATTGGCATTGAGAAGTAGAGCTTTTGCTATAACAAATACCTGAAAATGTAGAAGCAAATTTGGAAGTGGATGGTGGGTAGAGGCTGAAAGAAATTGGAGGAGTTGCTAGAAAAAGCCTAGTTTGTTATGAATGAATAATGAAGGACAATTCTGGTGAGGGCTCAGAAGAAGAGGAGAGCTGTAGAGAAAGTCTGAATCTTCTTAGAGATTACTGAAGTGGTCATCATCAGAATGTTGATAGAAATATGGACAGGGAAGACCATTCTGATGAGGTCTTAGATGGACATTAGAAACAAGATATTGGAAACTAAAGACCACCCTTGTTATATGATTGGTAAGACCTTGGGAGAATTGTGTCCATGTCCTAGGTCTTTGTGGAAAGTAGAATTGAAGAGCAACACACCAGGATATCTGGCAGAAGAAATATCTAAGCAGCAAAGCATTCAAGGTGTGGCAAGCCTCCTGTTAGTCTGTTTTCATGCTGCTGATAAAGACATACCTGAGACTCGGTGATTTATAAGGAAAAAGAAGTTTAATGGACTCACAGTTCCACATGGATGGGGAGGCCTTCACAATCATGGCAGAAGGCAAAAGGTACTTTTTTGTTTTTTTTTTCTTTTTTTGAGACGGGGTCTCCCTCTGTTGCCCAGGCTGGAATGCAATGGTGTGATCTTGGCTCACTGCAACCTCTGCCTCCTGGGTTCAAGCAATTCTCCTGCCTTAGCCTCCCAAGTAGCTGGGTTTACAGGTGAGCACCATCATGCCTGGCTAATTTTTGTATTTTTAGTAGAGATGGGGTTTTGCCATGTTGGCCATGCTGGTCATGAACTCCTGACCTCAGGTGATCCGCCCACC
Source organism: Nomascus leucogenys (assembly GCF_006542625.1). Classification (NCBI taxonomy): domain Eukaryota; kingdom Metazoa; phylum Chordata; class Mammalia; order Primates; family Hylobatidae; genus Nomascus; species Nomascus leucogenys. The sequence goes on along the minus strand of NC_044398.1, from coordinate 49,504,067 downwards.
TCGGCTTCCCAAAGTGGTAGTTTTACAGGCTTATGCCACTGCACCTGGCCAAAAGACACTTCTTACACGGCAGCAGGCAAGACAGAATGAGAACCAAGCAAAAGGAGTTTCCCCTTATAAAACTGTTAGATCTGAGAACCAAGCAAAAGGAGTTTCCCCTTATAAAACTGTTAGATCTCATGAGACCTTCTCAATACCACGAGAACAGTATGGGAGAAACTGCCCCCATGATTCAATTACCTCCCACCAGGTCCTTCCAACAGCATGTGGGAAATATGGGAGTTATAATTCAAGATGAGATCTGGGGGGAGACATAGCCAAACCACATCACCTCCTTTTGGTCAACTTGCAGTAAAATGAGAGAGGTGAAAAATTATTTCAAGGTGGAATTTACAATTTAAAAGGGAACAAAATGAGAAGATTTGGAAAACCCTCAGCCTGGCCATGTCAAGAATAAAAAAGTGAATTAGGGAGAGAATACTAAGGGTGTGGCCAAGTGAATAATACGGAACTAGGTGCTATTTATGAAGACAATGAGAGAATGACCTCACGGGCAGTTCAGAGATCTTTGAGGCAAGCCAAAACTTTCAGGACAAGCTTTCAAGAGAGGCACTTACAGTACTTTAGCATTCATGGCCCAGAGCTGCCTCAGAACTCTGCTTCCTGCATCTCAGCATAATGCTTCTTGGCCATGCCAGCCATAGCTTTAGTAGGCCCAGGTGTGGTTTGTGCTGCTGCTTTGGAAGGTGCAAGTAGCAAACTTTGGCAGTGTCCACACGGTACTGACTCTGTAGATATGTAGAGTGCACGAGCTGTGGGGCCATGACAGCCTCCAACTAGATTTCATTTTTTTTTTTTTTTTTTTTGAGATGGAATTTCCCTCCGTCGCCGAGGTTGGAATGCAGTGGCGCGATCTTGGCTCACTGCGACCTCCATCTCCCAGGTTCAAGCAATTCTCCTGCCTCAGCCTCCCAAGTAGCTGGGATTACAGGCACGTGCCATCACATCCAGCTAATTTTTGTATTTTTAGTAGAGACGGAGTTTCACCATGTTGGCCAGGCTGGTCTCGAATTCCTGACCTCAGGTGATCCACCTGCCTTAGCCTCCCAAAGGGCTGGGATTACAGCCATGAGCCACCATGTCTTACCCTCCATCTAGATTTCAAAGGACATTGCAGACAATCTAGAAGGCCAGGCAGAGACTTATCTCAGGGGCAGAGCCCCTGCAGAGCGCCCTGACTAGGGCAATGCCTAATTGAGCAGTGGGAGTTGGGTAGCCTCCAAGATCCCAGAACTCTAGGGCAACCAGTGTGCAGCTCCAGACTGGGAAAGTTGCAGGAATGAGATTCCAACCCCTGAGAACTGCTGGGTGGACTAAGCCAAGCAAAGCCATAGGGGTGGGGCTGCCTGAGGCCCTGGACACCCAGCCTCCACCCCAATGTGCCCAGGATGTGGGACACGGAGTCAAAAAAAGTTATTCTTCATCTTTAAGACTCAATGTTGTTTTCTTCATTGGGTTTGGACTTGATCGGGACCAGTTATCTGTTTCTTCTTGCCTGTTTCTCCCTTCTGATATGAGAATGTCTATCCTATGCCTGTCTCACCATTGTACTTTGGAGGCATGTATCTTATTAATTTCATAGGCACATAAGTGGAGAGGAATTTGCTCTGGATGATTCATGCCTTGAGTCTCATCCATATCTGATTCAGACGAGACTCTGGACTTTGGATTTTTGAGTTGGTGCTGTAATGAGTTAAGACTTTTGGGGCTATTGGGACAAAATGAATATGCTTTGCATTGTGAGAAGGACATGAATTTTGGGGGCCAGAGGCAAAATGCCATAGTTTGATGTGTTGCTCAAAGTTGATGTGTTGGAAACTTAATCTCCAATGCAACAATGTTGGGAGGCAGGGCCTAATAAGAGGTAATTAGGTCATGAGGGCTCTGTCCTCATGAATGGATTAATGTAGTTATTGGGAGAGTGGCTCTGTTATAAAGGCGAATTTGGCCCCCTTTTGCTCTGTCTACAAAGCTTTTTCCAACTTTTCCATATGGTACTTGTTGACTATCTGTCTTGGGTTGGTATTTAGCCCTGGATGGAGTTTACCACCCACTTTAAACTGCATTCCCAAGCAACCCAACTCCAGGAAGATCTGGGCTTGGTCCACCAGGCCTGCTACCAGTCTCACACTGTTCACATTCTCCATCAGCACTTGGGCCTGAGCTGCGCTAGGGAGTGAGTCTTCCATATGTCACATTTTCCACTCCTGACCACTGGGCAAGGATTCAGCACTAGGTTCTTCCCAATTCACTCACCATTATTAGTGGGAATTTTTGTTAGTTTCTTTTCCCCTGATGACGAATACGTTTAAGTCCAGCAGGCTGCTATGCCTGATCTGAGGTTGTGAAACATACACCCTAACTAATACAGAGAGAAAGCAAAGGCAAGTGGCTGTCTAATGGAAGAATGTCCCAGGCAGGGGTAACAGCACGTGCAAAGGCCCTGGGGCAGGAGCATGCTCGTCACAGCAAGGAACAACAAGGAGGCCAGAGTGGCTGGAGTAGGGTGAGAAAGGAAATGAGATCAGAGAAATAAAGTGTATGCAGATTGTGTAGGTTTGTAGAGCCTAAAAACATTTAATGAAGGATCTATAAATTGGAGCTAGAAACACAAAGAACATTTGGATTAATACAAAAGGAGAGAGAAGGTAGGTGACAATTCTATGAACTCGAATACAGGCTGCTGGGACAAATGCAGGATATAGGTGTCACATTCTTAAGTTGATTCCAAATCTAGCATAGATGTTTCATGCTCTAGTGAGAAGTATATGGGCTTTGTAACTGTATAAACAAGGTCAAATTCAAGCAGAGTGATTTTAGGAAACCTGCTAAAATTTTCCAAGACTCAACTTCAACATCTGTAAAATAGATATGTAAAATGTACATAACCACTGTATGTTAAATGAGTATAATACCTATCGTAGAGTTAGAATATGAGAAGCTATTCTAGGCTACCTACTTTATTCCACCATCTGTAATCAAATCTGCATTGGTTAACGTTTCTTTTCTTTGTTCTTAAGGATGAGACACTTACAGTTTCTTCTCAATGAACATTAAAAAAATCTATTAACAGAAACACTTGAGATAATCTGCACTTGCTTTAGCCATAGATGAAAGCCATCATCACCTTTCTCTTAGTTTTCATATAGGCTTTAAAAAATATTCATTTTATAATACATATGCCCCTAAACCTCACAAGCCTGTGGCTACAAAATAAGGTCTCATCTAAAAAATATTTAAACTATAACAACTTTGAGCCCCCACACTAGTTTAGCAAAGTCCAGTCTTTCTCTCATCTCTCATGGGCAGTGTTGATTTTTAGTGTTCTTCTTTATAAAAATATCTTCTTCTCTTTTTATCTGTGTTATCTGTTCTTACTTTTCTCCTTATACTACAAGACCAGCCCATGTTCACAGTCTGGTGTACAGCTTAAGCTACTTTTTCTATATGTATATATTTATTTATAAACATATTCATACATACACATACTTTATCACTTGTCTTACATATATGGAATTACACACACTTCTGTGAATGTTACTTTTGTCATTCAATAATATTGTCTGGAAATCTATCAGCACTGACTAATTTCACCCATCGTGCCCTTGATAAGCAAACAAAAACAAACAAAACAAAACAAAATACTTGTTCCGTGTTGCCAAAGAACAATCCACAGAACAATTGGGGGAAATATAACTAAAGGGCTCCTTCATGTAATTTTTCCAAAACAAAGGAAATCTGTTCCAAGGGATAATTGATGTCACTATTGCTTGTGGCAGAAAATGTCTGGCAACTTTTAAATAAAACTTTTTCAGATTGAGAACAAAAGAAAACAAAACAAAAATAAAAATAGAGCCCTACTTTCACCGGGCACCCTGTAGCAGCCTGATGTGTTAACTGGTTTTGGAAAAGAACCCAAGTGATAGTCTTGATATAGAATATTGGGAGTGCTGGGATCCACCCAGAATTTTTTTAATGCTCTTAAGTGGGCAATGCCTGCTATCTGATGCCAAAATTTCAGCAGAGGAAAAATGATGCCCCACCATTAATAGACTAAAATCAGCAGGATAAAAATGACAAGTAGTAAATGTTAGGTTGTGCACTTATGTTAGTAGTCAATTTCACACATTTTACTAGCATAGAAAAGGGAGAACTGGTGGTAGAAGTTGATGGGAAGGATGGTTAGGCAGTTTTAGTAAATTTCAAGTTTAACATGAGCAAATAGTGTTAAGCAGTTATTAAGTAAGCAGTGCAATCTAGGACTCTATTAATAGAAGTGTACTGCTCAGATCCCAGTGAGTAACGGACACTTTGTACTTTTGTGGTCAGCCCTTATTTGGAGTTCAGAGGTAGGTGCCTCGTTTTGAGAGGTATGCTGAAAAACCTCCTCCACGGAAGATAATTATAGGGGATTGGGTTGTAATTTCACTTGTAAGGTTCTAGTTTTGTTTTTTTTTTTTAAGAGAAAAACAGTCTGAATTAAATTTTTAAAAATGCTAACATTTATTCATTGTAAGGGGTAGGTACATGAGAGTTGGGAAAAAAAAATTTGTACTTTATAATACTAGCAGTAAATACTTTCCCAACTTAATCACCACTGATAATTTCTCACTAATCTTGTCATTAGCCTCTTGTTTTGGGCATGTTCATTACCTCTTTTAGTGACTAGGTTCTTTTTGGCTATGTTACATATGTCGTTCTCTATATTAGGAATCCAGTTAATATTTATATTTGCTTTTTGTTTTATTTTTATTTTATTTTATTATTTTGTGACAGGGTCTCATTCTGTTGCTTAGGGTGGAGTGCAGTGGTGCAATCTCAGCTCACTGCAACCTCCACCTCCCAGGTTTAAGTGATTTTCTGGCCTTAGCCTCCCGAGTAGCTGAGATTACAGGCACCTGCCACCACACCTGGCTAATTTTTGTATTTTTAGTAAAGACGAGGTTTCACCATGTTGGCCAGGCTGGTCTCAAAGTCCTGACCTCAAGTGATCTGCCTGCCTAGGCCTCCCAAAGCACTGGGATTACAGGCATGAGCCACCGTGCCCGGCCTATTTTTATTTTTTAAAATGTAAAATACCCAGTAAGTATAGATTGAGCATTTTCAAATCCCAGATGCATTAGTTGGGGCAAAGGTTAAGTCATGGGAAGAGATCCAGGGATGCAGCCTAAAGAGCAAAGAAGTTTATTTCCCTTCCACATAATAGTCCAAGGTGTTCAGTTCAGGTGAATGGGACAGCTTTGGTCTGGGCAGTCAGATAGTGACTCAGGCTCCTCTGGTGTATGGCTCTACCATCTCTATGGCCTTGCTGTTGTCTGCATGGAGGCTGAATCAGAGTCCTGTCTGGGTTCTAGTCAGCCGGGAAGAGAGAAAAGGGCAAGTAGAAAACATAACCACTTTTAAGACAGAAACTCAGAAGTGGTCGTCATCACTTATGTTCACATCCCATTGGTAAGAACTTAGTCACCAGTAAGTACGTCGTCTAACAGAAAAGGAGGTCTCAAAATGTAGTTTAACTGCATGCTCAGGAGGAAGGGGAGAATGAATTTTTAGTGAACCACTGCCAGACTAGTCTCCACCTTACTAGATGATGTGCTACGTGCATGAGAATTTTCCCTTCTCTTCTTCCTCTATCCAGGACGCTTGTTCTTTTAAAAATCCAATTCATATCTTCTAGGATACATTTTCCAAATAGACAATTCTGCTCTGCATTTTAAAATTATGTCTATAATATAAATTTCATTTTATTCAACAGCTTTAAATCTGTCAATTCGTGTTGATTAATACCTACTCTGTGCCAGTTATTACACTGACAGCAAGAATTAGGTAGTAAGGAAAATAGATACAGTTCCTGCCCCTCATAGAACTTAAGAGACCAGTGGGGGAAACAGATACTATATGTTTACTTAAGTTATTAAATGTACAGTGAATAGTTTTAAATGTAATCTAAATTAAATGTATAAGTTAATTAAAAGTAGAAGTAGAAGTCATGATGAGTGCTATGAAGGCGTAGAATACAGTACCTCGAAAAATTATAAAGAAGGTTCTGTTTTAGACTGGACGTTTGAGGAAGGCATAGTGAACATGAATCAACTTATGTTTAAAATTTAGAATTACATCTCATTTGAATCTCTTTTTCTCAGCTGAGTCCAAAATAGTGCAACCAGGATGAAAAGAGTTCTAGAGAGGTGACATGAGAGGACTTCTTGAAAGATCCCTTGTCTTGAGAAAACTTAAGTACTGGTGGAGTGGGAAATGGGATCAGGGAGGCGGGGTAGCAACTGTTATAGTGGTTTCCAGATACTGAGAGGCTGTCATACAGAAGAGAGACTACATTTGCTTCACTCCCAAGGATAAAACTAGGAACAATTAGAGGGAGCTGAAGAGATGAAGATTTTAGATCAATTAAAAATTAAAAACACACACACACACAGCAAACTAAAACGTTCCATCAAATAGAGTATATAAAAGACGATCTCATTAGATGGTGTCTGTCACCAGAGGTGGAATGACACCCTGTCAGGCACACTGGGGAAGAAATTCCTAAACAGGATTAGAAGGTTACTAACATAGGCCAAGCACAGTGGCTCACGCCTCTAATCCCAGCACTTTGGGAGGCTGAGGCGGGTGGATCACGAGGTCAGGAGATAGAGACCATCCTGGCTAACACGGTGAAACCCTGTCTTTACTAAAAATACAAAAAATTAGCTGGGCATGGTGGTGGGTGCCTGTAGTCCCAGCTACTCGGGAGGCTGAGGCAGGAGAATGGCATGAACCCGGGAGACGGAGCTTGCAGTAAGCTGAGATCGTGCCACTGCACTCCAGCCTGGGCTAGAGTGAGACAACGTCTCAAAGGAAAAAAAAAAAAGAAGTTTACTAACATAATTAAAAAAAAAGAAGTTTACTAACATAATTGCTCAAATCCTTTCTAAGGTTTTTCGGGATTTTCCTTCTTTCATGCACAGTATACCAATTAATAAGGTAAAAACATTGTAACTTTAGCTGTGCGGTCAGAAAACATTGAACATAAAAATCTCGAAAAATTATAATTAATATATTTTAAAAATTGATCTGTTTTGCTAATGATTTAGAAATAACTGTACAATAGTTTGGAGATACTAGGTGACTGGAGAATGGTATATAAGCACATTTAGTGCTTTTTAGGTGCTAGATCCTAATCTACTCCATATGCTTTGAAACAGACCTACAGGACAGAATGTGAAGTAGGTAGAATATGTTCTCAGGCTGACATTTCTGTTAATGGTGTTTATCTTTATGGTTCCTTTTAGTAACATGGATGGTAAATGTAATTGACAGAAATGTATAATCACAGTCAGAGGATATTATTAAATAAGAAAAATACAGATGCTTCTCCTCTTAATGAGGTTATGCCGCAATAAACCCATTGTAAGTTGAAAATATTATAAGTCAAAATTGCATTGAATACACTAACCTATCAAACATCATAGCTTAGCCTAGCCAACCAGAAACATGCTCAGAACACTTCAGTTAGCCTCTAGTTGGGAAAACTCATTTAACACAAAGCTTATTTTATAATAAAATGTTGAATACCTCATGTAATTAATTAAATACTGTCACCGTGTTAGCCAGGATGATCTCCTGACCTCGTGATCTGCCTGCCTCGGCTTCCCAAAGTGCTGGGATTACAGGCATGAGCCACCAAGCCCGGCCTTTTTATTTTTTTTAGAGATAGGGTCTTGCTCTGTCACCCAGGCTGGAGTGGGTGGCATGATCATGGCTCACTGCAGCTTGGAACTTCTGCACTCAAGTGATCCTCCTGCTTCAGCCTCCCAAGTAGCTGGGACTATAGGTGTGGGCCACCCTGCCTGGCTACTTTTTAATGTTTTTTTTTTTTTTTTTTAGAGACAGGGCCTTGCTATTTTGCCCAGGCTGGTCTTGAACTCCTGGCCTCAAGCAATGCTCTCCCATCTGCCTCCCAAAGTGCTAGGATTACAGATGTTAGCCACTACACCTGGTCATGACACTGTTTTCTGTCAGGTACCTTGATAATTACTTCCAGCTCCAAAATCTTATGCTAATGAAGTTAAGAAACTCTCAAAGTTTTTTCCCAAAGTTTTCTCCATAAACACTAGATTAACTTTGTTTTTAATTTTCTTCTCAGGATTCTGTATAGTTAGAAAGAAAAGTGAAAATAATGTAGAAAGGGTAAGAAGAGTATTTCTTACCTTTATTTGCCAAACTTTCATTATAATAAACCTCTTATTTTCCAGTATTAGACAATCAATTATTGCCCTCTGCTGCTTATCAACTGTGAACACTTAAGCAACATATTTGTCCTTTTTATACCTAAAGTTTTTGATTTTCAAAATCAGAATTAGAATATCTACTTTCAGGTTTATTATGAGAATTTACTACGATAATCTATGTAAAAGGACCTCACAAAGTGATGAGCCTGTATTGGGACTAAATGCCCACTTACTTTATTTTTTCTTCCAACTATGTACTTAAAAATATTCTATTCAATGTATTTTTATTTTTCAGGTTTAGTCAATGCTTCTGCAGATGCTTTTCAGAAAGTCTGGTTACTGGTGAACTTACTTTTTTCATTACCTTAAATACTTTTAAAATTATGTTAAAATATGCAAACATGAAATTTATTGTCTTAACTATTTGTAAGTGTACAGTTCAATATTATTAAGTATATTCACATTGTTGTGCAACCAATTTGCAGAACTTTTTCATCCTGCAAAATTGAGGCTCTATACCCATTAAATGAGTCCCCATTCCTCCCTACCCTCAGCTTCTGACACTTTACTTTCTCTTTCTATGAAATTGATTACTCTAGATCTTAAGTAAGCAGAATCATATAGTATTTGTCTTTTTGTGACTGGCTTATTTCACTTAGTGTAATGTCCTCAAGGTACATCCATGTTGCGGCATGTGTCAGAATATCCTTTGGTGAACTTAATTTTAAAAATAAACTTTCTATGGTGTGCTTGCTAAAATTTCCAGATTTCTTTTAATATTATATTTCTCCATGTACTGACAGATAATGATGCCCCCAATACCATATACTATTATTGTGAAACTGTAAAAAGTGAAATAGTGCCTAGAAGCAGCCTCTAGTCACTAATACTATGCTTGTTATGAATATCGCACTTTGTTTTGTGTATGTACACAGGGGCATATTTATTACTCTGAATCAGCCAGTGTTCTCCTCCATAGGCTATTCTCTGTTAGCACTCTAGTTCAGAACTGTAGTAAGAAGTTTAATGAACAGAAAGGAATGCTGTAAAAAGCATATTTCAAACATTATTTAGACTATCTATTGATTCTGAGAATTCCTGAGCAACTTTAATTAAAAATGCTCATTTTTCCCACTCAATGCCTCCTGCTACTAGATTCCTTTCTGGGCTCCATTTCAAGCCTTGCTTTCTGTGTTCTTTCTCTCTGTTTGGAATGTACAGCCTCCCAGAGTTCCTGGAACTCTTCCGAATGTGGTGATTTGGTTCTCCTCCAAGACCTTCACTGAATTCAGATGCACTGCTAACTTTCCCAGAGCTGGCCCCTTGATATCAGGCAGAAGGCAGTCTTGGTGGTTAGTAGAAAATACTCTTAGATTCAACATCTGCAACTACTTTTCACTCGTTTGTGGCTGTTGAGCCTACTTCTTTTCTCCCTTTGCTTCATGGGGAAATGACCTGGTGGTTAGGGTGGAGTATGGAGCGAGGTGAGTTGGAGAGGATTCTAGGAGGAGGGAGGATAACAAGGTGGGAGGAGTGTGATCCAGCTGTGGAGAAATCCCCAAATGTTGTCAAATGGGGTCAACATTTCTTGTAGAAATACACTCAATGTCTGTTACCACAGCCACAGTTTCCTTGGTTAATGTTCAACAGTTTTAAAAAATTAATTTATTAAAAATGTAAATTAATGACTATCTTAGTCTGTTTTGTGCAGCTATAACCACAGAACAGGTTATTTATAATGAACAGAAATTTATGTGGTCACAATTCTGGTAGCTGGGAAGTCCAACTGCATGGGACCAGCATCCTGTGAGGGCCTTCATGTAGCCTTATCCCATAGCGATAGGTGGAAGGGGAAGAGAGTACAAGGAAAGAGCAAGAGAGGGCTGAACTCACTTTTATAACAAATCCACTCTCATGATAATGAACCCACTCCTGTGATAATGACATTAATGCATTCATGAGGGCAGATCCCTCATGATGTAATCACTCTTAAAGGTCCCATTTCTTGGCACTGTTGCATTGGAGATTAAGTTTTCAACACATGAACACTGGGGGACATATTCAAACCATAGCATGACTTTTAAGCCTGGCTCTCTCCTGTATTTCAACTTTTTCACTTTCTTTTAATTCAATTATCTTTTAGGCTAGCCACAAGATATATTTCCTCATCTGGAATAATTTCCCCAAGTTCCCCTTTTACCATACCATAGCCTCACGTTCTTTAAAAGTCACCTATTAATGGATGATTAGATGCAGAAAAAAAGTCAGCTATAACTCACTTAACTTCAGGGACCCTTCCCTGATTAAAAGGTACTACTCTATAAAGTGATTTCCTATTTACAAGAAGGTGCATTTTAATTCATACAAGAGATAGATTGATGAAATATTTATGAATTATGAATATTTATGTACAAGTCTTTGCATGGACATATGATTTTATTTCTCTTAACTATATACCTAGAAGTAAAATGGCTGGATTACATGATATGTATGTATAACCTTTTAGGAAACTGCCCCAAACCAATTATGTCATTTTACTTCTCCACTGGAAATATATTAATGTTTGTTATTCTGCGTCTACATCAACACTCGGTATAGTTGCTCTTTTTAATTTTTGATATCACAAACATAGTGGTATCTCATTGTGATTTTAATTTGCATTTTCTTAATGACTGATGATGTTGAGCAAGTGCTCAACTTGCCATCCACATGCCTTCTTTAATATGGTGTATGTTAAAATCTTTTGCTCATTTTTTTATGGCTTGCCTGTTTTTTATTATAAAATTTTGAGAGTTTTTATGTATTCTGTATGTAAGTTACCTATCAGATACGTAATTTGCAAATATTTTCTCTTAGTCTAAATTCTGATGATGTTCAACTTACCTTTTTCGTTTTATGAGTCATGCTTATGGTGTGTTGTCTATGAAATTCTTTGCCTAACCCAAGGTTACAGATAGACTTTTTCTCATGTTTGGTCTAGAGATTTATAGTTCTAGTTCCTACATCTAGTTCTTTGATCTACTTAGAGTTATTTTTATATGGTGGGGGTATAAATCAAAGTTCAATTTTTGCCCATGAATATCCCATTTTTACAGCACAATTTGTTTAAAACACTGCCCTTTCTCCACTGAGTTGCTTTTGCAAATTTGTTGAAAATCAATTGACCCTTTATATGTGGGTTTATTTTAGACCCTATTCTGTTCTATTGATCTATTTGCCTATTTTAAAAATCAATACCACACTGTCATAATTACTATAGCTTTATAATAAGTCTTGAAGTCAGGTAATGAAAGTTCTCTCTCTTTCAAATTGGTCTTCTCTTTCAAAATTTTTCTGGTTCTTCCAAGTTTTTATATTTTCATATAATTTTAGCATTGGCTTGTTGATTTTTACAAAAGATTCTGCTGGAATTTTTTATTGAGATTACACTGAACTAATAAGTAAATTTTCAGATGACCTATTAGTCAATCTTAGCCTAAGATTTTAGCAAAATTTAGTCTTACTTATGGACATCTTAGCCATATTTAATGTCTCATCCATGAGCATAGTATATATCACCATTTATTTAGATCATTTTTAATATATCTCAGCAATGATTTGTAGTTTTTAATGTACAGGTCTTGCATACATCTTGTCAGATTTATCATCAAATATTTCATATCTGTGATGTTATTGTAAATGCTATTTAAAAAATTAAGTGCAGGCTTTTCATCAGTGTTTTTCAGTAGGTTAAGAAAGTCCCATTCTACTCCTAGCTTGCCAAGAGATTTTTTTAAGATTGGAAATGGAAGTTGGATTTTGTCAAATTCTTTTTGTACATTAATTGATACTGTGATATGGCTTTTCTTTTCCCTCTTTTAAAAAATATAGTAAATCATATTCATTTATTTTTAAATGTTAAATCAACTTTGCATTCCTGGGATAAATCCCACTTGTTCATGATGAAGTTTCCTTTTGATATATTGTTGGATTTTATTTGCTAAAGTTTTATTTAGTTTTTTTTGTACATACATTCGTGAGGGATATTCTTCTGTGAATTTATTTTATTATAATGTCTTTATCTGGTTTTAGTAAAAGAGCAAAGAGCAATGCTGGCTGAAAGAATGAGTTAGGATATATTTTTTCCAAAATTGTCTAGATGAATTTTTTTTTTTTTTTTGAGACAGGGTCTCATTCTGTCACCCAGACTGGAGTGCAGTGGCACAATCTTGGCTCACTGCAACCTCCGCCTCCCAGGTTCAAGTGATTCTCCTGCCTCAGCCTCCTGAGTAGCTGGGATTACAGGTGTGCGCCACTACTGCCCGGCCAATTTTTGTATTTTTTTAGTTTCACCACGTTGGCCAGGCTGGTCTGGAACTCCTGACCTCAAATGATTCACCCATCTTGGCCTCCCAAAGTGCTGGGATTACAGGCATGAGCCACCATGCTAGGCCTAAATGTCCTTAAATAAGCTTTGGTAGTTTGTTTTTTTTCCAAGAAACTTATCTATTTTATTTAAATTGTTGAATTTATGGACATAAAGAGAACTATTATATATAAGTCCTTTATGATTCTTTTATTTTCTCTACAATCTGTAGTGATATCACTTCTCTCATTCTTGAGTTATTGATTTGTGCCATCTCTCTTTCCTGATCAGTATGGCTAAACATTTGTCAATTTTTATTATCCTATCAGAGAACCAGCTTTCGGTTTTATTAATTGTCTCTATATGTTGATTTGTTAGTTCACTGATTTCTGTCTGATTTTTGTCTTCTTCTATTAATGTTTAATTTTGGTTTTCATTTGCTATTCTTTTTTAAAAGGTAGAAACTGAGGACATTGATTTGAAGTCTTCTTTTTTTCTAATATAGGCACTTAGTGCTATATTTCTTTGCCTCACTTGCATCTCACAAGCTTTTGTATGTTGTTTTTTCATTCAACTCAAAATGCTTTATACTTTCTCCTTTGATTCATTTTCCCTTTGATTTTTTCTAGATATGTATTATTTTATTTCCAGATATTTCTAGATTTTTCTAGATATCTTTTTGTTACTTTTTGATTTCTAATATAATTCCATTAAGGTCTGAAACAACTTTGTATAACTTGAACCATTATAAATGTTTTGAGACTTGTTATGTGCCACAAAATATGATCTATTCTGGTAAGCAGTCCATGTGAACCAAAAAAAAATGTGCATTCTTGTATTGTTGGATGGAGTGTTTTGCAAATGTCATTTAGGTCAAATTGGTTCATGGTGTTGTCCAAGTCTTCTGTATCTTTACTTATATTCTGTCTAGTTCCTCTATCAATTATTGAGAGAGTTGTTGAAATCTCTATTATTTGCAATTCTATCAGTTTTTGCATTATATATTTTGAAGCTCTGTTATTAGCTTCATATACATTTGAGATTACTATGTTCTCTTGAAGAAGTGATAACTTTATCATTACGAAATAATCTTCTTTATCTCTGGTAGTATTCTTTCCTTTAAAGTCTCCTTTATTTAATATTAACATAACCACTGCATCTTTCTTTTGATTTTATTTTAGTACAGTCTATCTTTCAATCCTTTTATTCTATTTATGCCTTTCTATTTAAAGTGAGTTTATTTTAGGCAGCATTGTATTGGATTTTGCTTTCTCATCTGTCTTGTACATTTGGGCTGCTATAACAAAATAAAATAAACTCAAATAGGTTATAAACAAAAGAAATTTATTCTCAGAGTTCTGGAGCCTGAGAAGCTCAAGATCAAGGCAAATTCAGTGTCTGGTGAGGGCCTGCGTCCTGGTTCATTGATGGTGGCTTCTAGTTGTTTCCTTACATGGTGGGAGGAGTGAGGCCACTCTCACACTCTGGTTCCTCTTTTAAAGATCACTAATTCCACTCATTGGGGCACTGTCCTCATGACCTAATCACCTCTTAAGGGCTCTGCCTCCTGATAGCTTCACATTGGTGATTGGGTTTCAGCATATAAATTATGGGGAGATACAAACATCCTGGCCATAACATTATCAAATCTGCCTATTTCTGCTTTTTAACAGGTATGTTTAGACCATTTATATTTAGTGTGATTATCTACCATCTTGTTATTTGTTTTCTATTTGTCCACTTTTTGTTTGGTCTTCTCTTCCTCTTTTTGTACCATCTTTTAGATTAAGTTTTTTTTTTCTTTTTGAGATGAAGCCTTGCTCTGTCATCCAGGCTGGAGTGCAGTAGCATGATCTCAGCTCACGGCAGCCTCCACCTATTAGATTCAAATGATTCTCCTGCCTCAGCCTCACAAACAGCTGGGATTAAAGGCACCTGCCACCACACCCTGCCAATTTTGTATTTTTAGTAGAGATGGGGTTTTGCCAAGTTGGCCAGGCACAGGTGATCCACCTGCCTTGGCCTCCCAAAGTGCTGGGATTACAGGTGTGAGACACCACACCTGGCCAAGATTGAGTTTTGAAATGACCCATTTTATCTTCCCTGTTGACTTATTTGCTATAACTCTTTGTTGTATTATTTTAGTAATTGCATTAGCATTTATAGAATATCTATTTAACTTAACATAGTCTACTTTCCCATAATATGATACCACTACATAAATAGTAAAAATCTAGGACAATATCAGTCCATTTCTCCCCTCTTGGTCTTCGTGTTATTTTCATGCATTTTACTCTACATATGTTTCAAGCCCCACTATACATTATTATTTGTGCTTTAAACAGTTGATTATCTTTGAAATGATTTAAAGAGTATAAAAATGTCTTCAAATGTTCCTATGTAGTTACCATTCTGGTGCTCTTCACTCCTTTGTGTAGACTTAGATTTCCATCTGGTATTGTTTTCCTTTTGCTTCAAGGATTTCTTTTAACATTTCTTACAGAGCTGGTGTGATAAGGTAAATTATTTTAGTTCTCAGAACAAAATAATTTTCGTTTCTTTTTGAAAAATAATTTCACTGAGAAGATGTTGTTGTACTTTCTTACTGAGTGAAAGTCCTAGGTTGGTAGTTTTTCCTTTCAGTACTTTAAAGACATTGGTTCCCTGTCTCCTGGCTTGCCTTGTTTTTGACAAAAAGCCTTCCATTATTCTTATTTTTATTACTGTCAGTAATGTATTATTTCTGATTGCTTTCAGAGTTTTCTCTTTTTTTCCTGGTTGTAGCCAATTCGATTATGACCTATACTGGTATAGTTTTCTTTCTATTTCTTGTGCTTCTCGCATCTTTGGTTTTGATAGTTTTTACCAAATTTGAAAGGTTTTTTGGCCATTATTTCTTCAGATTCCTCCCCTTCTCTCAACCACTATTGGGGATGCCAATACCATAAATATTAATTAGGCCTTTTGAAATGTTCCACAGCTCAATGATGCTCTGCTAGCTTTTTTTTTCTTCATTTTTTGTTTTGTTTGTTTTGTTTTTTACTTTTTGAGATGGAGTCTTGCACTGTCGCCCAAGCTGGAAGGCAGAGGCATGATCTCACCTCACTGCAGTCTCTACCTCTTATGTTCAAGTGATTCTCCTGCCTCAGCCTCCCAAGTAACAGGGATTACAGGTGTGTGCCACCATGCCTGGCTAAATTTTGGTGCTTTTAGTAGAGACAGTTTCACCATGTCAGCCAGGCTGGTCTTGAACTCCTGACTTCAAGTGATCCACCTGCCTTGGCCTTCCAAAGTGTTGGGATTACAGGGATGAGCCACCATACCCGGACTTTTTTTTTTTTCTCTATTTATTTTGGATAGTTTTCATTGCTAGGTCTTCAAGTTCACTAATCTATTATTTTACAATGTCTATTCTATTATAAATCAATCCAGTGTGTTTTTCATCACAGATATTATAGATTTTATCTTTAAAATTTTAATGTGGTTCTTCTTATATCTTCCATGTCTTTATGTAATATGTTCAGTTTTTCCTCTAGCTTCTTGGACATGTGGGATACAGCTAGATAACTATTTAATGTCTATCTGCTAATCCTATCATCTGCATTTGTTTTGATAACTTCAATTGATTTATTTTCTCCTATTTTACATCATATTTTTCGTTTTCTTTGCCTACCTGGGTAATTTTTTATCGAAATCCACATAGTTGTGAATTTTTTCATGTTGGGTGTTGGATATTTTGTATTCCTATAAATATTATTGAGCTTTGTTCTTGAATGTAGTTACTTGAAAACTGTAGGATCTTTTGGGTCTTACTTTGAGCTTGTTGTGTGTGTGTAGTTGGGGTAGACCAGAGCAGCAGTATTCCTCTAGGACTAAATATGCCCCTACACTGAGGCAAACTTTTTGAATACAGTACTCAGTGCTCCATGAAGTCTGAGGCTTTCCACTCTGGCGTAATTCCTAGTCCTGTGTGAACTGTGGGATTGTTTGCTGAAATCATTTTGTACAGTTCTGTATTTGGCCTCAAGTAGTTTCCTGACACCCACATATATACTTATATATTCTTTGGTTGCTTAAGGGAGACTGGTCTCTGGTATCATTTCCTCTGAAGCTGTCTCATCTCTGGTACTCTGCCTGCAAATTCTAGCCACTTTGGCATTCTTGGATGCCTAGTTCATCTCATCTCTGGGAGACTAAGAGATGTCCTGTCCTCCTCCTTGCATGCAACCTGAAAATTTTCTCCAAGAAGTATGCCAGGGCAATTCACAGGGCTTCTCTCATTTATTTCCTGTCTCAGGGATCATCATCTTTTGTTGTCTGATGTTCAATGTCTTGAGAACTGGTGTTTGATGTATTTTCTCCAGTATCTTAATTTTTTTAGAAAAGATGGTAAAACTGGTTCTGTTAAACCATCTTGGTCATAATTAGAAGTCTCCAAAAGCCTAAAAGATTTATTGTTGAGACTGTTTTTTAAATTTTATTTTATTTTTATTTTTTTTAGAAACAGTTCCTCACTTTCACCCAGGCTGGAGGACACTGGCACAATCATAGCTTACTGCAGCTTCCAATTCCTGGGCTCAAGCAATCCTCCCATCTCAGCCTTCTGTGTAGGTGGGAGACTACAGGTGCACACCACCACATCCAGCTAATTTTTGTATTATTTTTGTAAAGACAGGGTCTTGCTATGTTGTACAGGCTGGTCTTGAACTCCTGGCCTCAAGTGATCCTTCTGCCTCATCTTCCCAAAATGCCATGATTACAGGCATGAGCCACTGCACCTGGCCCTTTGAGACTATTTTTAAAATCTATCACTCCTTAACAAATCTTCATTTTTTGGGTAATTCTTGTATTCAGTTATTGTATTATTGATCAATTAATTCATTCAATATTTATGTATTCCTACCATGTTCCAGACATTAAGTCAAGAACTGGGAATTCAAGCATGATCCCTGACCTTGAGGTACTCACATACTACAAGAAGATATAGACACATTAATAAATAATTGCAATGCAGTGTATTTAGTAGCAGAGCAGATAAATATACAAAGTAAAATAACAGATCACAATGTGGGGAGGTAATCAGTTTTACTTGATGAGGGGAGAAAGGAGGAGATGACACATGTTGAGTTTTAAACAATCTGTATATAGGACCATAGAAATCGAAGCTGGCCAGACAGACTGGCATGCATATGAAAGAGATGTGAAACAACATGGTTTAAGAACTGCATATGTTTAGAATGGTTAAAATATAAGCTTTGAGGCAGAGACCTTAGAAGTCAAGGTCAAATGCATTTACGGATAGATAGCGAATGTCTCTTTTTGCCATGCAACACATTTGTTTGACCACCTTGGCAACAGAAAGACAAGAATGGCTTAAAACAGGGAAAGTAATGTGATCTGATTTGCATTTCAGAAAAAGCACCCTGGAGGAAATAGGTAGGACAGTGGAGAGATGGGGTGGGGGGGAGAGAGAGAAAGAGAGAGAGAGTATTGGGGAGGCAAAATGCAGTTAGTAAAACAAATTTGGTGGCTTTTTTTTTTTTTTTGAGAGGGAGTTTCTCTCTTGTTGCCCAGGCTGGAGTGCAATGGCATGATCTCAGCTCACTGCAATCTCTGCCTCCTGGGTTCAAGCGATTCTCCTACCTCAGCCTCCTGAGTAGCTGGGATTACAGGCATGTGCCTCTATGCCCAGCTAATTTTTGTATTTTTAGTAGAGACAAGGTTTCACCATGTTGGCCAGGATGGCCTCAAACTCCTGACCTCAGATGATCCACCCGCCTCGGCCTCCCAAAGGGCTGGGATTACAGGTGTGAGCCCCCGCACCCGGCCTTGGTGGCTTTTTAAGATAAAGGATGTCATATATTGTGCTAGTCTGAACTAAAGCAATCACAGTTGGTTTAAAGAAAAAGAATGAAATACAGTATGAAAAGGAATTGGTAGAGATTAGAGGTAGAAGTTGAGGAAATGGAAAGATTCAAGCATAGTTCCTGGGGTTTGACTTGATTGACTAGATGGATTAAGCAGAAAGAACAGCAGATGAGAACTGCTGAATTGGAGATGGGGGAATCTAGATGAAGGTGTCCATTAAGCAATTGTACTATGGGTCTGTAATTTGTGATACATGGCTAAGACAGTGAAAAGATGTGTGTATATCTGATGTGTGTATTAGATACATATTTATTTTTTGTAGAGACACGGTCTCTATGTTGCCCAGGCTGGTCTCAAACTCCTGGCCTAAAGCTAGCCTCCCACCCTTAGTCTCCCAAAGCACTAGGATTATAGGCCCCATACCCAGCTAAATTGGAGACTATGAGAGTTTAGTTAAAACTGTGAGAAATATGAAAATGAGATAACCCCAAGGAAGTAAATTGGGAAGAGGGTAGAAGAAATAATGCTATAAACTTCACTGATATTTAAAGTGTGGGATGAGGAAATGGGGACAAATAAAGGAGGAGTAGAGTAAATGTGAGAAAGAGTATCTCCGAGGGAGGGAGAAGGAGGAAAGCATGTCTTAGTAAGCAAGGAAGAAGGCTTTAGGAGGGAAGGAGTGGTCAATAGAAAGCTTAAGTATGATTAGGAATAAAAATCATTCATTGGGTTTTGTGAGTTGGAGGCTACTGGTTACCGTGGTAAAAGTTTTAGTGTCATCATGGAGGTAGAGACTAGATTATAGTGAGTTTAAAGAAAGTGTAAAGTAAGGAAGTAAAGATAGTAAATGCAGATTATTCCTTGGATTCTAAAATAAAAGAGACATAAACCATTAATGAATAGAAAGCTGAAATTGGCAAAAAAGGAACATGTTTGGGTAAGAAATTTTCTGATGAGTTAGAGTAATTTAATGGGTAAATTATCAGTGTCTAGACTGTAGTCAGAAACAATGATGTTGAATTATTGCTATGGCTCTTACTGATAATATAACATAACCTTAAGCAAATTATGAAACCTCGCCACAGCTCAGTTTTCTAATTTGTAAGATGGAGATAATAACATGTATTTTATAGGCAGGATGCGTTCTGGTTTGTGGAGCCTTGAAGCTCACACAATTTCGGGGGCCTTTTAAAGAAAGGAATACAAAAGTATTAATGTAAAATTAGATACAGTGCTTTGGAAATGGCTCATACAACTGAATGCCCTGGAGTTTAAATTCATTAGCCTCACAGTAAATCTGTTATTCTCATAAAATCTTATCTCAGGGGATTAAATCCTATAATGAAGCAGAACATAGCCTAATGGCTGGCATATAGAAAAGATGCCATAAATGCTGTTGTGATTATTATTTGAACCTGTCTGTAGATAGATAGGTAGAATCCATTGAGAGGAAAAGAGTAAAGATACAGGAGAGAGGGATCATTGATGAAGAAAGACCCAGGCGCAAATAGATGATGGAACAAGGAGACAGGGTAACAGAATACATCTTCAGAGAGTAGAATGTCTCTATTAGTTTGAAGAAAAGGAGGTTGCAGGTATGTGCAAATAAAGTTTTTAGGTGTATGGGAGCCCTGAATTCAAGAAATTCATGATTAATTGTTCTGGTTTAATCTGTAGGTTACAGCAAGGGTCCCCAACCCCCAGGTCACAGTGGTCCGTGGCCTGTCAGGAACTGGGCTGCACAGTAGGAGGTGAGTAATGGGTGAATGAAGCTTCATTTGTATTTACAGCCGCTCCACATCACTTGCATTACCTATTGTCTGAACTCCTCCTCCTGTCAGATCAGTGGTGGCATTAGATTCTCACAAAAGTGTGAACCCCATGGTGAAATGTGCATGTGAGGGATCGAGGTTTCCTGCTCCTTATGAGAATCTAATGCCTGATGATCTGTCATTGTCTCCCATTACCCCCAGATGAGACTGGCTAGTTGCAGGAAAACAAGCACAGGGCTCCCACTGATTCTACATTATGGCGAGTTGTATAATTATTTCATTGCATATTATAATGTAATAACAGAAGTAAAGTACACAATAAATGTAATGTGTTTGAATCATCCCCAAACCCCACCACCTCCACCCTACCCTGGGTCCATGGAGAAATTGTCTTCCATGAAACCAGACCCTGGTGCCAAAAAGGCTGGGGACCACTGGGTTAGAGGTAAAATAATCTGTTCAGTGTAGTGAAACCTGGGTTGACACATTATTTTAAAGACCACCTGTATTAGTTTCTTATTGCTGCTATAACATATCACTACAAATTTAGTGGCTTAAAAACAACAGGAATTTACTATCTTATCGTTCAGGAGGTCAGAAGTTTAAAATGGCTGTGCAGGGCTGCTTGCCTTCTGGAAGCTCTAGGGGAGACTCTGTCCCTGCCCCTTTCCTGCTTCCAGAGGCTGCCCGCCTTCATGGCCACATCACTGGCATCTCCTTCCATGATCACATCGCCTTCTCTGACTCTGACCCTCCAGCTCCTCTCTTATAAGGACCCTTGTGATTGTACTTATAAGGACCCACTTGGATAATTCAGGATAATCTCCCTTTCTCACAGTCTTTAATTCAGTGACATTTGCAAAGGCATTTTTGCCATGTAAGGTGACCTATTCACAGGTTCCATGGTCAAGACGTGGACATATTTTCAGAGAAGGGCAGTTGGGGGATTGAGGAGGTGGCTATTATTCAACCCACCATAGCATCTAACTGAAACAATAATCAATACTGATTGCTTATTGACCCACTGGCAGCATAACCCAACAGAATGGTTTGTTTGTAAACTTTTCATTTGTGTTCTGTTTGCTCTCTCTCTCTCTCTTTTTTTTTTTTTGAGATGGAGTTTCGCTCTTGTTGCCCAGGCTGGAGTGCAATGGCACAATCTCGGCTCACCGCAACCTCTGCCTCCTGGGTTCAAGCAATTCTCTTGCCTCAGCCTCCTGAGTAGCTGGGATTACAGGAACGCGCCACCAAGCCAGGCTAATTCTGTATTTTTAGTAGAGATGGGGTTTCTCCATGTTGGTCAGGCTGGTTTTGAACTCCCAACCTCAGGTGATCCGCCTGCCTCGGCCTCCCAAAGTGCTAGGATTACAGGCGTGAGCAACCACGCCCGGCCTCCCTCTTTTTATTCTCCTGTAAATGTAAATGAAACTATCGGACAGTAGTTTTGCTACAGGTCATTCCTTGTTACAATTTACAAAACTTTGGACATATAGTAGATAGTCTCATTTAATTTCTAGGCTAGAATTCCATTTTCAGAAGAAACATGAACCACAAGTACATAGACAATAACGAAGTAATATATAAGGCTTCTCAAAGAAGGAAATCATTTCAGATAGCTCTAGAAAAGAGTTAAATTTAAAATGATTAACAGAGAGAATCACCTCTATGATTTAAATAAATTAATATGTAGGTAGGTGGGTGCAGATAATGGTGGATGCATAGAAGGCTGGAATTTATTCCTGATTCTTTCCTCTCCCTTTCCTTAACACATTAACCTAGTCACTAAATCCCACTGAATTCCACCTGCTAAATATCTTTCAAACGTTTCCCTTATTTTTGTCCCTATTGCCTGCATTACTAGAACTGCATTCTGATAGATTTTTCTGCCTCTATTTTTTTTTTTTTTTTTGAGACGGGGTCTCGCTCTGTCGCCCAGGCTGGAGTGCAGTGGCGCCATCTCGGCTCACTACAAGCTCCGCCTCCCGGGTTCATGCCATTCTCCTGCCTCAGCCTCCCGAGTATCTGGGACTACAGGGGCCTGCCATAACGCCTGGCTAATGTTTTATATTTTTAGTAGAGACGGGGTTTCACTGTGTTAGCCAGGATGGTCTGGATCTCCTGACCTTGTGATCCACCTGCCTCGGCCTCCTAAAGTGCTGGGATTACAGGCGTGAGCCACCGAGCCCGGCCCTGCCTCCATTTTTGTGTGACTGGAGTTCTTTCTCCATAATCATCCAACATAATCTTTCAAAAACCTGACCTAAATCTGAGCCTGTTACTGTTAATGATTGCAGTTGGCCTTAGGGTAAGTCCTTCCTTTCTTACCATGATCCTTCACAAAGAAGGCCCAAGCTCCCTCTCCGAACTAATCCATTACCATGCAGCCCCTCACACACTACAGTCCAACCATACCGATTTTGTACATGATATTCCTTCTGCCTCGGACATTCTCATTTTGGTCCTTTTCCTTTTCTTCCCCAGCACCTGCTCCTCTGTTCCTTGGTGGCAAACTCTTTGTCAACATTTTGGTTGTAACCTAACCATCTTTTCTAGGAGGCCAAATCTCTTAGATTAGGTTTTCTTGTTATTTGACTCAGCTTTAGATTAGATTACATTAGGTTTTCTTGCTATTTCCTCTTTCTTGCACCCCACCTTTTCCGAGTTTTAACATTCATCATATTTTATTTAATCACTTATTTAGTTTTCTCTATTTCCAAACAGACTATAAACTCAAAGAGGGTAGTTGGCTATGTTTTCTCTGACCAGTATGTCTAAGTGCCTAACGCAATTCCCATTGCTTAGTGACCCTAAATCAATATTTGTTGGATAAACTGTAAAAATGGGCATTTTGGAAAATTTAAGGAAGGTTGGCAACATTATCTATTGTTTAATGATTCATAGAGTCATGTTTTTTTTTGTAAATCGTATTTAGTGTATGTAATTTTTTTTTTTTTTTTGAAACAGTCTCACTCTGTTGCCCAGGCTGGAGTGCAGTGGCTCGATCTGGGCTCACTGCAACCTTTGCCTCCCAGGTTCAAGCGATTCTCCTGCCCCAGCCTCCCAAGTAGCTGAGATTATAGGCATGCACCACCACGCCCAGCTAATTTTTGTATTTTTAGCAGAGACGGGGTTTTACCATGTTGGCCAGGCTGGTCTCAAACTCCTGACCTCAGGTGATCCACCTGCCTGGGCCTCCCAAAGTGCTGGGATTACAGGTGTGAGCCACCACACTCGGTCGTAATTGTATTTTTAAGGATTATTTTTTTCTCTGTAGTTTTGTTATATAGGCAATATAGGAATAAATTATTTTTATAAAATATTCAAATATATGGAAATACATAGGGTAAAACTAAAAGTTTATCTTTACCTCACACATTATAAATACACACATATATTAATGTGTATAATTTGAGTCCTTTTTCTCTGCATTAATATATATGAAATGTAGATTTTAAAAACAAGTAAAATAGTACTTTATGCGTAAGTATGAAACTCAATGAATATGTCTTAGTGACTGTCCCATGGTGATACACAAAGTTCTATCTTATTCTTAATAGTTGCATATCATTACCTAGTATTTTTGATATGCCACAAGTTATTAAACTAGTCTCTGTATTTATAAATATTTGGATTATTTAAAATTTTTCATTATTACAAGTGATGCTATAATAAACATCCTTGTTCAAATATCTTTGTGCCCATATTTTAAATCTATAGGTTGGATTGATACAAAATTATCAGATAAAAGAATATGTAAAATTTTAACTTTAAAAGTTACTATTGGCTGGGCCTTGTGGCTCCCACCTGTAACCCCAGCACTTTGGGAGGCTGAGGTGGGAGGATAACTTGAGGTCAGGAGTTTGAGACCAGCTTGGCCAACATGGCGAAAGGCAAAATCCCATCTCTACTAAAAACACAAAAATTAGCTGGGCGTGGTGGCACACGACTGTAATTCTAGCTATTTGGTAGGCTGAGGCATGAGAATCGTTTGAACCCAGGAGGCAGAGGTTGCAGTGAGTCAAGATCGCACCACTGCACTTCAGCCTGGTCTACAGAGTGAGACTGTCTAAAAAAAAAAAAAAAAAAGATACTGTTAAATTGCTTTCCAAAAGGGATTTACTAATTGGTTCTCTCATGAAGTATGCATAAGTCTTCCTTTCCCGAAATCCTTGCTAACACTGGATATTATCAATACTTTAAATTTTCACTAATGGTTCCTTAAGGAGCTCTTGCAAAATAAATTAAATAAAATAAAAATTTGCCAGTTTGATAGGTATAAAGTGATATATCACTCTTGTTTTAGTTTGCATTTTTATAATTTTTAGAGAACTTGAACATCTTATGTTTATGCCGTATTTGAATTTCTTCTGTGAATTGTTGATTTCTCATTTTTTTTTAGTGAGTTGTCTTTTTAGAAGCTCTTTATATATTCTTTGCCAGTTACATATGTTGCAAATATGTCTTCTACTTGTCTTTTAATGTTTTAAAAGATATCATGCAACAAATAGAATTTTTAAAGTGTCATGTAATTGGATCTTTTCACCTTTTGAGCTCACAGTGTTTTTAGAAGGCATCTTTATCCCAAGTAATGTTATAAAAATATTATATTAATTTTTCTTCTAATGATTTATGGTTAATTAGCATTTTATGTTTTAATCCAGTCAGAAGTTTTTACGTGCTATCTGGTAGAAATACAACTTAATTTATTCCCCAAATGGTAGTTGCACATTCCCTAGCCATTTATTGAATTGTACATTCTTTCATCAGTGATTCCAAATGCTATATTTTTATGGCTAAAAAGTCTTATATATACATGGGTCTGTTTTGGGCTTTATATTCCATTTTCTGATTTATTTGTTAATGCCTTTTCCAAATTTCATGCTTTTTAAAACAGTTTTTAATTTTATTTGACAAAAATAAAAATTGTATATACTTATGAGCTGCAATGTGATGTTTTGATACTACATACGCTGTGGAATAATCAAATAAGGCTAACTAACATATCCATCACCTCAAATATTTATCATTTCTTTGTGGTAAGAATATTTAAAATCCTCTCTATTATCTACCTTGAAGTATACACAAATTATTAACTTTAATCACCATGCTGTACAATAGAACACCAGAACTAATTTCTCCTCTCCAACTGAAACTTAGTACCCATTGCCCAACATCTTCCCTTTTCCCATTCATCCCCACCCCCAGACTCTGGTAATCACCATTCTACTATCTACTTCTATGAGGTTGACTTTTTTTAGAGTCCACGTATAGATGAGATCATACAGTATTAGTTTCTCTGTGCCTGGCTTATTTCATTTAACGTATGTCCTCAGATTTATCTACATTTTTGAAAATGACAGAATTTCCTGTTTTTTCTTTTTTAAAGCTGAATAGCATCCTGCTGTATATAAGTTTTATATAATTACATAAAAATCCATTTATTTGTTGATGGTCACTTAAGTTGTTTCCATATCTTGTCGATTGTAAATAATGCTGCAGTGAACATGGGAGTGTAGACATCTCTTTGACATATTAATTTCAGTTCCTTTGGGCAAATATCCAGAAGTGAGACTGATGGATCATATGGTAATTCTTTTTTTTTTTTTTTTTTTTTTAAGACGGAGTCTCTCTCTATCGCCCAGGCTGGAGTGCAATGGTGCAATCTCGGCTCACTGCAAGCTCCGCCTCCCGGGTTCACGCCATTCTCCTGCCTCAGCCTCTCCGAGTAGCTGGGACTATAGGCGCCCGCCACCACGCCCGGCTAATTTTTTGTATTTTTAGTAGAGACGGGGTTTCACTGTGGTCTCGATCTCCTGACCTCGTGATCCGCCCGCCTCAGCCTCCCAAAGTGCTGGGATTACAAGCGTGAGCCACCGCGCCCGGCCGGATCATATGGTAATTCTATTTTTAGCTTTTTGAAGAACCTCCTTACTATTTTCAAGATAGTTATACAAAGTTAAAGGTGTCAATTTATCAAAAGGATATCACAGTCTTAAAAAAGATATGTACTCACCAATAGTGTACAAAGGTTCCCCTTTCTCATCATTGCAAATACTTGTTATGTTTTATCATTTTGATAACAGCCAATCTAGTGGGTATGGAGTGATATCTCATGGTGATTTCAATTTGTATTTTTCTGATTATTAGAGATGTTGAGCATTTTTCATATATCTGTTGGCCATTTGTATGCCTTCTTTTGATAAATGTCTATTTAAGTCCTTTGCCCATTTTTAAATAGGATTATTCATTTTCTTGTTTATTGAGTAGTTTGAGTCCCTTATATATTTTGGGTATTAGCCCCTTAACAATGTGCAATTTTCAAATGTTCTCTCCTGATCTGTGGGCTGTTTCTCTACTTTATTGTTTCCTTTGCTGTGCAGAAGCTTTTTATTTCAATGCAATCCCATTTGTTTATTTTTGCTTTTATTGCCTGTACTTTTGGGGTCATACTCAAGAACTCACTGCCTAGCTCAATGTCATAAAGCTTTCTCCCTATGTTTTCTTCTAGTAGTTTTATAGTTTCAGTTCTCACATTTAGGTCTTTAATCTATTTTGAGTTGATTATTGTGTAAGGGGTGAAATAAGAGTCCATCTTTATTCTTCTTCCATATGTGCCTATTTAGGTTTCCCAACACCATTTATTAGAGAAACTGTCCTCTCACCATTGTGTATTCTTGGTATCTTTGTTAAAAATCAATTGACCATAGATGTGTAGGTTTATTTCTGGGTTCAATCCTACACCATTGATCAATGTTTCTGTTTTTATGCCAGCATCATACTGTTTTGTTACTAGAGCTTTGTAATATATTTTGAAATTTGGTAGCGTGATGTCTTCGTCATTGATCTTTTTGACCCAGATTGTTTTGGCCATTCAGGATCCTTTGTGTTTCCATACAAATTTTAGGATTAATTTTTCCATTTCTGTGAAGAGTGACATTGGAATTTTGATAGGAATTGCATTGACTCTGTAGATTGCTTTGGGTATTATGACTTTTATCAATGTTTATTCTTCCAATCCATGAACACAGGATATATTTCCATTTATTTATGCCATTTTCAATTTTATTCATCAATATTTTATAATTTTCAGTATACATATCATTCACTTCCTTGTTTCAATTTACTCCTGATTATCTTATTTTTTAATGCTATTGTAAATGGGATTGTTTAATTAATTTCTTTTTCAGATAGCTCATTGTTAGTGTATAGAAGCACTACTGATTTTTGTAAGTTGATTTTGTGGCCTGCAGCTTTACTGAATTCGTTTACTAGTTCTAACAGCTTTTTGGTGGAATGTTTAAAGTTTTTTGCATGTAAGATCAAGTCATCAGCAAACAGATAATTTTACTTTTTCCTTTCCTATTTGGATACTTTTTATTTCTTTCTCTCGCCTAACTGATCTGGCTAGGACTTTCAGTACTATGTTGAACAGAAGGGATGAGAGCAGGCATCCTTACTTTGTTCCTGCTCTTAGAGAACATGTTGAGTATGTTAGCTATGGGCTTGTCATATATGGCCTTTATTGTGTTGAGAAACATTCTTTCTATATGAAATTGATTAACAGTTTTTATTATAAAAAGATGTTGAATTTTTTCCAAATTTTTTTTCTGCAACTATGTAATTGATTATGGTGTGTTTTGTTTGTTTGTTTTTGATGAGGTCTCACTGTGTTGCCCTGGCTGGAGTGCAATGGCACAATCTCTGCTCACTGCAACTTCTACCTCCGGGGCTCAAGTGATCCTCCTGTCTCAGCCTCCTGAGTGGCTGGGGCTACAGGCATGTACCACCACACCTGGCTAATTTTTGTATTTTTTTGTAGAGATGGAGTTTCGCCATGTTGCCCAGGCTGGTCTCGAACTCCTGAGTTCAAACGATCCTCCTGCCTTGGCCTCCCAAAGTGCTGTGCTTACATTACAGGTGTGAGCCACCATGCCCGGCCTGATCATATAGTTTTTGCCCTTTATTCTGCTAATATAGTGAATCATGTTGATTGATTTGAGTTTGTTGCACCAATCTTGCATCCCAGAGATCAATCCCACTGAATTATTGTGAATGATACTTTGAATGTCTTGCTGAATATAGTTAGCTAGTATTTTGTTGAGGATTTTTGCATCTATGTTCATCAGTGATATTGGCCTGTCGTTTTCTTTTCTTGTATATACCCATGTAACCACCATCCCTACTAAAATACAGATATACCTCAGAGATGTTATAGGTTTAGTTCCAGACCACTGCAAAGAAGTGAATATTGCAATGATTTTTTTGATTTTCCATTGCATATAAAAGTTATGTTTGAACTATATTTTAGTCTATTAAGTGTGCAATCACATTATGTCTAAAAAACCATTGTACATACTTTAACTGAAAATACTTTGGCCAGGTGTGGTGGCTCATGCCTTTGGGAGGCTGAGGTGGGTGGATCACTTGAGGTCAGGAGTTCAAGACCAGCCTGGTCAACATGGTGAAACCCTGTCTCTACTAAAAATACAAGAATTAGCTGGGCGTGGTGGTGAGCACCTGTAATCCCAGCTAATTGGGAGGCTGAGGCAGGAGACTTGCTTGAACCCAGGAGGCTCTTAGAGGTTGCAGTGAGCAGAGATTGCCCCATTGCACTCCAGCCTGGGTGACAGAGCAAGACCTCATCTCAAAAAAAAAAAAAAAAAAAAAAAAAGAAAATACTTTATTGCTACAGATGCAAATGATCATTTGGACCTTCAGTGAGTTGTAATCTTTTTGCTTGTGGAGGATCTTTCCTCAATATTAATGACAACTGACTTATCAGTGTGGTGGTTGCTGAAGGTTGGGGTGGCTGTGGAAATTTCTTATGATAAGACCATAACAATGAAGTTTGCCACATCGATTGACTCTTTCTTTCATGAAAGATTTTTCTGCAGCACATGATGCTGTTTGATAGCATTTTACACACTAGAACTTCTTTTGAATTTGGAGTCAGTCCTCTCAAACTCTGCTGCTGCTTTATCAGCTAAATTTGTGTGGTATTCTAAATCCTT
Organism: Nomascus leucogenys; assembly: GCF_006542625.1. Lineage (NCBI taxonomy): Eukaryota > Metazoa > Chordata > Mammalia > Primates > Hylobatidae > Nomascus > Nomascus leucogenys. Next base: position 49,474,783 of record NC_044398.1, on the reverse strand, counting down.
GGTTTTGATTTCAACAATGTTCATAGGATCTTCACCAGGAGTAGAATTTATCTTAAGAAACCACTTTCTTTGCTTATCCATAAGAAGTAACTCCTCATTTGTTCCAATTTGATCATTGCAGCAATTCATTGTCATCTACAGGCTCCATTTCTAATTCTGGTTCTTTTGCTATTTCCACCACATCTACAGTTACTCCTCCACTGAAGTTTTGAACCCTTGCAAGTCATCTATGAGGGTTGGAATCAACATCTTCCAAACTCCTGTTAATGTTGGTATTTTGCCTCTGCCTATGAATCACAAATATTCTTAGTGGCATCTAGAATGGTGAATCCTTTCCAGAAGGTTTTCAATATAGTGCTCCCTGATCCATGAGAAGAATCACCATCTATGGCAGTGATAGTCTTACAAAATGTGTTTCTTTTTTTTTTTTTTGAAATGGAGTTTCACAGTTTCACTTTTTTTTATGCTTTTATTTTTCCGTGATTACAAACACAACTGAATATCAAATGCACAAAGTAAGAATTATAAGAGGAAAAAAAATCAGATACGATCATATATATATCACCTTTTCAAGGCTATTTCCATCCAGAATAACCTTGGTTTACCAGGGCCAATAGAAAGAAGTCACAAAATCGCCTTTAGTCAAATTTGTGTGTTTGCTTTCTTCTATAATTCCAATACCTCCACCATCAACGACTTGCGATAGCTGCCAAGGTGTTATATAATTAGTGCCAGTGTCTTCATTCATTCTACAATGAAGGCTGTCACTTCACACTTGGAAGGTTGCACAGCGGCCGGGCAGAGGCGCTCCTCACTTCCCAGACGGGGCGGCCAGGCAGAGGCACTCCTCACTTCCCAGATGGGGCGGCGGCCAGGCAGAGGCGCTCCTCACATCCGAGACGGGGCGGCCAGGCAGAGACGCTCCTCACTTCCTAGACGGGGTGGCGGCCAGGCAGAGGCTGTAATCTTAGCACTTTGGGAGGCCAAGGCAGGCGGCTGGGAAGTGGAGGTTGTAGCGAGCCGAGATCACGCCACTACACTCCAGCCTGGGCAACTTTGAGCATTAAGTGAGCAAGACTCCGTCTGTAATTCCAGCACTTCAGGAGGCCTAGGCAGGGAGATCACTGGAGGTCAGGAGTTGGAGACCAGCCTGGCCAGCACGGTGAAACCCCATCTCCACCAAAAACACAAAAACCAGCCAGGCGTGGTGGTGTGCGCCTGCAATCCGAGGCATTGGGCAGGCCGAGGCAGGAGAATCACGGGAGGCTGAGGCAGGTAGGTTGCAGTGAGCCGAGACCACGCCGCCGCACTCCAGCCTGGGCAACAGACGGAGACCATCGAAAGAAAGGGAGGGAGGGAGGAAGGAAGGAAGGAAGGAAGGAGGGAAGGAAGGAGGGAAGAAAGGAAGGAGAGGTTTTCTTTTTGAGACAGAGTCTCACTCTGTTGACCAGTCTGGAGTGCAATGGCGTGATCTCAGCTCACTGCAACCTCCACCTCCTGGGTTCAAGCAATTCTCCTGCTTCAGCTTCCCAAGTAGCTGGGGTTACAGGTACCCACCACCACGCCTGGCTAATTTTTTGCATTTTTAGGAGAGACGGGGTCTCGCCATGTCGGCCAGGCTGGTCTCCAACTCCTGACCCCAGGCGATCCACCCGCCTCAGTCTCCCAAAGTGCTGAGACCACAGGCGTGAGCCACTGCGCCCTGCCTCTGCTGTGAGACAAAACCCAGCCACACCTCCAGCATACGAGAACTTCAAAATGCCTAAGCCGCAGCAGTCAAGCATTCCCACAAGACTTCCTCCATCAGGATCTTGCTTCAAGTGCCAGAAATCTGGCCACTGGGCCAAGGAATGCCCGCAGCCTGGGATTGCTCCCAAGCCATGTCCCGTCTGTGCAGGGACCCACTGGAAATCAGACTGCCCAGCTCGCCCAGCAGCCACTCCCCCACAGTTTCACTTTTGTTGCCCAGGCTGGAGTGCAATGGTGTGATCTTGGCTCACTGCAACCTCACCTCCCAGGTTCAAGCAATTCTCCTGCCTCAGCCTCCCAAGTAGCTGGGATTACAGGCATGTGCCACCATGCCTGGCTAATTTTGTATTTTTAGTAGAGACAGGGTTTCTCCATTTTGGTCAGGCTGGTCTCAAACTCACGACCTCAGATGATCTGCCTGCCCCAGCCTCCAAAAGTGCTGGGATTACAGGCATGAGCCACCACGCCTGGCCCAAAATGTGTTTCTTAAATAATAGGACTTAAAAGTCAAAAAGACTATTTGTTCCATGGGCTGCAGAATGGATGTTGTGTTAGCGGGCATAAAAATATTAATCTCCTCGTATATCTCACCAGAGCTCTTGGGTGACCAGGTACATTGTCAATAGCAGTAATATTTTGAAAGAAATCTTTTTTTTTTTTTTTTCTGAGCAGTAGTTCTCAACAGTGGGCTTAAAATTTTCAGTAAGGTATATTATAAACAGATATGCTGTTATCTAGGATTTGTTATTCTATTTTTGGAGCACAGGCAGAATACATTTAGAATAATTCTTAAGTGTCCTAACATTTTCAGAATGGTACATGAGCACTGGCTTCAACTTAAAGTACCAGCTGCATGAGCCCCTAACGGAAGAGTCAGTCTGTGCTTTGAGTCTTTGAAGCCAGGCATTGACTTCTACTCTCTAGCTATGAAAGTCCCAGATGGCATTTTCTTTCAATAGAAGACTGTTTAGTTTATACTGGAAAGCTATTGTTGGCTGAGCATGGTGGCTCACACCTGTATTCATTGCACTTTGGGAGGCTGAGGCTGGAGGCTTGCATGAGCCTAGGAGTTTGAGACTAGCCTGGGCAACATAGTGAGATCTTGTCTCTATTAAAAAAAAAAAAATTCACCAGTGATGGTGGCATGTACCTGTAGTCCCAGCTACTTGTGAGGCCGAGGTAGTGGGGTCACTTGAGTCTGGGAGTTCAAGGCTGCATTGTACTATGATCACACCACTGTACTCCAACCTGGGTGAGAGAGCAAGACCCTGTCTCAAAAAAAAAAAAAAAAAAGAGAAAAAGAAAAGAAAAGCCTCTGTTTTATGTAATTGCCTTCATTAGTTCTTACCTAGATCTTTCAGATAACTTGCTGTAGCTTCTACATCAACACTTCCTTCTTGACCTGTTATGTTATAGCGATGGCTTCTTTCCTTAAACCTCATGAACCAAACTCTACTAGCTTCCAACTTTTCTTCTGCAGCTTTCTCACCTCTCTTAGTCTTCATAGAATTGAAGAGAGCTAGGGTCCTCTGGATTAGGCTTTTGCTTAAGGGAATGTTGTGGCTGGTTTGATCTTCTACCCAGATGACTCAAACTTTCTCAGTACCAGCAATAAGGCTGTTTTGCTTTCTTATCAATTGTGTTTACTAGAGTAGCACTTAATTTACTTCAGTAATTTTTCCTTTGCTTTAACAACTTGGCCTTTTGGTGCAAGAGGCCTTGCTTTCAGTCTGTTTCAGCTTTAAACACTGCCTTCCTCACTCAGCTTAATCATTTCTAGCTTTTGATTTAAAGTCAGAGGCACATGATTCTTTCTTCCACTTGCACAATTACAGACCATTGTAGGGTTATTAATTGGCCCTATTTCAATATTGTTGTGTCTCAGGGAATAGGAAGGCCTGAAGGGAAGGAGAGAAATGGAGTAATGGCCAGTTGGTGAAGCAGTCAGAACACAGAACATTGATCAATTAACTTCACTGTCTTACATGGGTGTGGTTTGCAGTGCCCCAAAACAATTACAGTAGTAACATCAAAGATCAGTGATCACAGGTCACCATAACAGATATAATAATAATGAACAAGTCTGAAATATTGTAAAAGTTGCCAAAATGTGACACAGAGACGTGAAGCGTGCACATGCTGTTGGGAAAATGGTGCTGATTAACTTGCTTGATGCAAGCTTGCCACAAACCCTCCACTTGTAAAAAAGTGCTGTATCTTCAAAGTGCAATAAAGCAAGTGCAATAAATGAGCTATGCCTGTATAAAACAAACACCCTGGAAAACGGCCTGGCAGCTTTTTACAAGAAGTCAAATATATACCTACTATATGCCTCAGCAAATGAGTCCCAAGCATTCACGCACTGAATAATTTTAAGCAGAGTATGAATATGTGGAGATTTTTTGTATTTTTAATTAAAAAATTAACATGCAGTAAAATGGACTTTTTGCTGTACAGTTATGTGAATTTTAACACATGCATGAAATATAACCAACATGAATCTGGATACAGAACAGTGCCATAACCGCCCCAAACTTCCTCATTCTATCCTTTTATAGTCACACCCTCTCCCACCTCCAATCCCTGGAAAATACTGATTAGTTCTTCATTACCACAGTTTTGTATTTTTGAGAACGTCATGTCAATGGAATCATATAGTATGTAACCTTTCGAGACTGGGTCCTTTCACTCAGTGTAATGCCTTGGAGTTTCATCCAAATTGTTCTGTGTATCAAAAGTTCATTCCTTTTTATTGTTGGACAGTATTCCATTGTAAAAATATACCATAGTTTACTTATTCATCTGTTGATGCACACTTTTAAAAATTTGAAAGCAATCCAGTTTATCAATTTTCAAATGGTTAGTAATTTTTGTCTTGTCAAAAAAAAGTTGCCTATGCCGAGGTCATTAATATATTCACCTATGTTTTCTTTACGCTTTTTGCTTTCACAGCTTTATGTTTTTTGTTTTTATGGCTAGGTCTGTGTTGATTTGGGTCCTCCAGGATGCACATGCCAAATGGAGTTATAAGTGAAGGAGATTTATAATTGTGAAAGTTAAAGGAAAGAGAGTAGGAGTGGCAGAGAAAGCTTTCAGGCTGTGATACCGGTCTAATACCTGTGAAAAGAGTGGGGAAAAGAAAGTGGATTATATAAAAGAGCATCAAACTGTGGGAGTAGCTTTGGGAATGTATCAGAAAGCCTAGTGATCTCAAAAACAAATATTGTCCACGGAGGAGTCTCACACTGGCCAGAAATAGCAAATCTTTACATCGTTGCATGCTCAGTCATCAGCTGGAGGATGCCCAGGAGGCAAATGGTCTCAGCTCAAAAGTTATTAATAAGACAAATCCTGAAGACATCCATAGCTGGTTTTCACTAGTCTGTATTCTTTGCTGCAGGTTCCTTCTTGAAGAGAGTTGTAAGTGGCATGTTTTCGTGTCTGCTACAGTCCCCTCTTTGCTTTACATGTATTTGTCCTTACACATTTGGAGTGCAGCTCCTCTATAGCTCTTGTCCACTTCAGGCCAGGTTTGCTGCACTTGCTCATTCACAGTCACATTGGGCAGGGAAGTACCAAGAGGCACTCAAGTGGATCACCTGAATTTCACACATATTCCTCTCCACCACCATTGTCTAACATTATCTCTACCTCATCCTGCTTGTCAGTGTCATCTAGACTACCAAGACTGTGACTCCTTCTTACAGCCTTGTGGTTCCTGGAAACGAAAACTTCAGAGTGCCCATGTGGCAGCTGTAGCTTGTAGTTCAGTAGGAGGCTTGTTATGCCTCTTTTGGGAACCAAAGTGTCTAAGGTTTTGAAGTCCAGGATTGCAGGAAGAGATGTACAAAGCTCCTTAGTGGTTATTGGGAGTGATGCTAGCTGGAATATTTCCTGCTTTCATCCTTTGGTTTCCAGATCCATGTATTTCACTGGCTCTTCCAGGATGGAAGGGACTCAACATAATCAACCTGCCACCAAATGGCCAAGTGGTCTCTCAAAGGAACAGTGTCATACAAGAATACTGGTTTCTGCTGCTGCCATGGAGGACATTCAGAGGCAACAGTAGCTAGACTGACCTTGGTAAGAGGGAGTCCATGCTTTTGGTCTCATGTGTAGCCTCTATCTCTGTTACTATGACCACTTCTTTCTTGTGGCTATGTGGTCTGGGGTGGCTGAAGACAAAGGTTGGCTAACATTAGCAGGCTGCATTATTTTGTCATAAAGTTGTTCTGTGCTTCTTCTGTGGTGGATGCCATCTGATAGGAAATTACATATGATATGAAAAATTTCATATGTTTAGCCATAAGCACCATATGCCTCTACCTAAGATCTCCTTGTCTCTGACCTTTCAGTCCATTTCCTTCTAAGCCCTTGATTAGCAGGACAAGCCACTTGCCACCACCCATGAGTCCATATATAGTTCATATATGAGTCTCTTCTTGAGCCACTTTCACACAAAGTGAGTGAGCAGAGACATTACTCACAGCTTCTCAGGAAAAATTTCCCTCAACACTTGTTCAAGACTGTCCCCCATTGTGACTATAATGCAGCCACCATCTATTTTTGTCTTGCACTGTTATACCTAGACAGCCTATCTGAAAACTAACCTCTTAATTTTCCCCTTCCTTCAACTAGTAGTACAGGAATCCCATAAAGCCTAGATGTGAGCTGAGTGGAGGGGCCCTGGTGCAACTGTGGTGGGTGACATGGAGGTACAGTCTATCTCCTCATGTAGATTATGCCTACCTTCTACTCCTGTTCAGGTTTAATCCCAGATGCACTTTTTACATCTTGTGATGAACTGATGCTTCGTTCACTCACCTTTATGACTTGATAGATCTGACAGAACCAAGTTCATAATGGGTACTTTTTTTTTTTGAGACAGTCTTGCTCTGTTGCCCAGGCTGGAGTGCAGTGGTGCCGTCATGGCTCACTGCAAGCTCCACCTCCCAGATTCATGCCATTCTCCTACCTCAGCCTCCCGAGTAGCTGGGACTAAAGGCATGTGCCACCATGCCTGGCTAATTTTTTTGTATTTTTAGTAGAGACGGGGTTTCACTTTGTTAGCCAGGATGGTCTTGATCTCCTGACCTCGTGATCCGCCTGCCTCAGCCTCCCAAAGTGCTGGGATTATAGGCGTGAGCCACGGTGCCTGGCCCATAATGGGCACTTTTTGACAAATATATTCTAGAGGGTGGCAAATAAACTCTTCTAAGATTCTGGGACTCATCACTTCAGTAAATACTTCAGAGATCTGATGATCAAAGACATGTAGAGGCATCCTCTTTAAAAAGTGTCTTTTTTCATTGTTGTTGCATCTTCTCCTGCTACAGTGTTTCTCAACCTTTTTGTTATTAATGCCCTGGTAAGGAAGCTTTTTAGACATTTTACCCCTAATTACCTCTCCGTCATGGAATATTGATAGCACAGATGTACTGTATATTTGTTTAGGTAGCGTGGCCTTTGGAAGACTACAAGACCACATAAACCATCAAATACCAATTTTTGCCCCCTTGGGGGTGTATTATTCCCAGTAAGAATACATGTCCTGCTACAAAGAAGGAAGTGCAATGTCATGGGTCTCTTTGGGTTGTGGAAGCAATACATTTCTATCTCCAAATGCTAATCCAGCAGATAAAACGTGACATGGAATGCTGCCACGTTTGAATGGGGCTTAGGACAGAAAATGTAGCAGGTCCAGGTTGTGATGTAAGTAAGCTGTACTGCTGCTTTGAGCAAAACAAGCTGCCATTCTCTGTGATTTTGGGTCAGTGAAGGAAAAGGATGCAGTGTGGAGATTATGGCAAGCCCAACTAGGAAAATAAAAAATTTAAGGAGGTGCTCACTCGCAGGTTGTGAAATGCAGGCTCAGCACCTAACAGTGAGTGCTTAGATTTTCCATAGGAGATGCCCTGCTTGCCTCACCAAAGTCCTGTCCCTGTCCCTGTGGGTCAAGCTTTCTGGACCACCCCTGACCTTGTTGGTTGTTAAGGTAACTCAAGTTACTCCTATATTTTGTTCTAGAACCTTTATAGATTTAGGTTTTACATTTAGGTCTATGTGTGAATATATTTATGGAGGTGTTGGGAGATAATTCTCCATAGACCTTATGTTTTTGCATATCTTCTGAGCAATTATATTCCTAGCTTTTTTCTACATTGTCTTTTCAAGAATGTCCGTAGAGCAAACAGCTTTGGAAAATACAGTTTCTCCCTCTGGGGAAGAAGGCAGGTTTGTTGGCTGTTCATGATAATAAAGACAATGTCTTCCACTGGAAAAAGGTTGAAAAGGTTTTCTAGCAATGGTTTTAGAAAATATTGGGGTTTCCTAAATAGGGTTGCTCTTGGGTAATGCAACTCACTGAGTGTGCTCTATGGGAATCAGGGCTTGAAGAACTAGCACAAATGTTGTTACTCTGATTACTGCTATTGCTCTGATTAATACATTGTTCTTTATCCCTGGCCCAGGAATCTCATATCTCCTGCCAATGTCTATGAATTTGTGGCATGCTAACTTGTTTTCTAGCAAGGTAAAATTACAGACTCTTATTATTCTTACCATTTTTGGTAATAAAGATGGAATACTGACAAGACATGGCGTTCTGGAATAAGAAAGACAAGAGCCTTCCCATAGTGCACTGATAATTTGAGGGAAGTCTGTAGGATTTAGTAGCAGCCATATTATTCAAACTGTCTAGTCGATCAAGCAATAAGTGATCCTCCCCTCTTTCATTCTCTGCTACCAAGGAGGAACTAGGGAGATGGCTGCAGGCTGAATACTGGAAAATAGGTTCATTGAGGTGGGGGCAGGAGGGTCAATCTGATGGTCAGTGTCACTCCCATCCCTTGTAACAATGAGAACTAAGATCCATTCTGGGTTAGAGTAAGGTTCTGATCCTTTTCAGAAACTAGTTACAGAGATATGCATCTCTAAATGCAAAAGGAGAGAATTTGGGACTGCTATGGACAGAAATTTTGCAAATCTTAAGAACTTTGGCTTGTTAGCTTGGGAGATGAGGGAGAGAGGTGCACGATGTTTGTTAAGGAGGTATGGCAATAGCAATGGCAACCTCTTACAGCTCAACTCCTCCTGAATTCTATCAGGCCAATATTAGATCTTTTTGAAGATGACAGTACGAGTTTTCTTGGAGTAGGCTCTGGCTCCTGTAAGTGTATCTGGCCCTCTCAGTAAGAGATTCCTGAGACAGAGAACCTGCCATGGGAAACCAGAGATGAAGCAATATCTAGTATTCAGGCCCTTACTATCCTGCTTTGGGTTGATACTTTCCACCTAGTCCCCTGACACTGACCCATAAAAGCCACGAGTGAGGGACATAATGGGTTTTTATATGTTTTATAAAAATTCCCTTGTCACTCTTGCTCTTGACTGACTGTTCCAGATGAAAATTTTAGGTGAGGTTAGAAGCATGATTGGAAAGAGGTTATAGTTACTAGAATGGGACACATTAATTTTGTGGCAGTGTTAGAAAGAGAGAGACAGAGAGAGAGCGACTGAGACCTAAGCACTTGGAAAGGCACTGGGGGATAAAGGGACATTAGGATTAATATTCTTTTGTCTTTTAGAACTGATCCTGGAGCTTTCCCTCACAGAGGAAAATGCCCTGGTGCAGCTTTTGCAAACTGTTTCAAGTCCTTGAATTTAACTGATTCCTGGGTCTGTTATCCTCTGTTAGATGGCTTTGACCACAATTTGATTACTATGCTCTTATTCTTTCTGAGAAGTCTGTTAGAAACAGCAGTGAATGGTCTCAGCTTCTTCATTTTCCATGCAAAAACTTGTCAACACCTTGTATATATTGCCTGTAGACAGTCCCATAGCTGTCACTTAGGTATTTTGTGGTGGTGGATGAAACAGGATAGGAAAGATGGGACTGACTTCCATCATGTGGTAACTACAAAAACAAGGACTCTCAATTATTCAAACTGAACTAGGAATCCTAAGGTGTATCAGTGACAAGGACTCTCAATTATTCAAACTGAACTAGGAATCCCAAGGCGTATCAGTGATTGGGAGGCCATGTTGGAGGCATGGTCAACCTGTGCCTCATGAGTAATATGAGTGCCATTTTGGTGGAGGTAGGGGGAAAGGGGATACCCAAAAGATGCAAACAAGACTTTATTTCCAGGACACTCAATGCTCCCTGACTATACTTCTTGTAATGTATACCTCCAATTTTGTTTTTCTTTTAAAAAGTCATTCTGGATATTGCAGATCCTTCCTATTTCCAAATGAACTTTAGCGTCAGGTTGCAAATTGCTTCACAAAAGCCTGATGGTATTTTCAATGGAATTGCATTGGATTTATAGATCAATTTGGGGAGAACTGACATCCTAACATTGTTAAATCTTCTGATTCATGAACACAGTGTATCTTCATTTATTTAGGTCTTTTTATTTTCTCTCAGCAATTTTTTGTAGTTATCACTGTAACTTTTTACCTTATTGAGTGCTGGAAGGTTTTGTATGCCTATAAATATTCTTGAGCTGTGTTTTGGGTCTCAGCTGTTACTGGAAACATTCCATCCTTTCAGATCTTACTTTTAAGCATTGTTTCACAGGTCCAGAGGAGTGTTTAGTGTAAGACTGTTTTGGAAACCTTCCTGAGGCAAAACCCTTTTGAGCACTTTACTCACTGCCCATTAAATTACAAAACTTTTGACTCTAGCTGGTGGTAACATGAAATATTCTGAGCACTGAGTATCATATCCTATCATGGCATTGAGTATCATATCCTATCATGCTTCCAGGTGGTTCTTTCCCTAGCCATGGATAGTTTTCATACATGTATACAGTGATCATTACCCAGTTGAAGACTAAAGGGGTCCCCTAAAGATTTATGGAGCTCTCTTTGTTCTTTAATTTCTTCTCTAGGATTCTCTCCTTTGAACTCTAGCTTCCTTGGCCTTCCTGGACACCTCTTTCCCTCAGCTCAGAGACTGCTAGAAGCTGCCTGGGTTTTCTGTTCTATGTATCATGACTTGGAACCACTTGTGTTCAGGGAGTAAACTTAGGAAATAATAGGGATCATCTTGTTTGTTTCCTGTTATGCAGGGGTCATTATCATTCATTATCTCATAACCAAGGTATCAAAATTCATTGTTTCATATATTTTGTGTGATTCTTTACTTATTCCAGACAGGAGGATAAACCCAGTTGCTGTTACTCCATCTTGGCTGGAAGCAGAACCCTTCACATTATCCCTTGAAGGATAATATGTATGGTATGTGTCCATGGCACAAGGTCTATGATTTAATTTAAATTAACTTTCAGGTATGGCATGAGGCAGGGGTCATGGATAACTTTTTTTCTCTCAATGATATCAGCTTTCATTTTCATTGTTGGAAAGATTTTTCTTTCCCCATTGAAGTGCACTGGCACTGTTTAAAATCAATTGACTTTATATATGTGGATATATTTCTTAACCTTCTATTTGTTCCATTTTTGTCTAACTTTGTGTAATATACTATTTTACTGTAACTTTATAACTATTGAAAACCTGTAGTATATGTCATTTAAATATTTGCTCATTTTTTTCAAGATTGTTTTGGCTCTAGCCTTTTTCATTTCCATACAAGTTGCAAAATTATTTTCCCGATTTCTAGAAAATAATCTGCTTGGATTTTGATCATAAATACATTTAATCCATAGATAAATATTGATAGACATAGACTTAAAAAGTTGACATTTTAGCAATATTGGGTCTTCTAATCCATTAATATGGTATATAATCTCCATTTATTTGGATCTTCTTTAATTTCTCTCAGTAATGTTATATAGTTTTCATTGTAGATGTCTGGAAATTGTATGTTGTCTGGAAATACAGCTTTATTTCTTTCATTGAAATCATTATGCCTTTATTTCTTTTTCTTGCCTTATTGCACTCGCTAAGACCTCCAGTATAATACTGAACAGACATAGTGAGAGCAAATATCCTTGCCTCCTTCCAATCTTAAGGAAAAATCAATTTTTCACTATTAAAAATGATGTTAGCTGGAGATAGTTCACAGATGTCCTTCATCAGATGAAAAAGTTCCTCTCTATTCGTATTGTTTGTTTTCAAAGAATAATCGATTAATGGCACAGACGCAAACCACTGCAAAATTTGATATTACATGCTTAAATTTATTAACTTTTTAAACTTCTTTGCTTTACATTGTCAGCACTGATAACTTTTCTGTGGTTCTTGGCTGTGCTGACTATTAAGGCCACAAATATGAATGGTGAACCTTTGGCTAGACTTATGCTGAGAGTTTTGCTAATGTATGCTAACTTGACAGCTTGACCATTAAGATTTTACCAACAATATTAGAAATGACTAGATATAATCCATTTTCAGGGTTCTAGAAAATAACTGAAATTGGCTTTGTCAAATCGAAGGTCTTCTTTAATCTCTCCTGACTTTTAGTTCTATCTTTTCTATCCCTTTCATTTACAATGGTTTTGGGAGATTTTGAATTTAGCAATTCAATTCTTTCTAAACTACTTTCTTAATTTTATTGCCAACTTTAAAAAATAAAAAATTGTTGGTGGAAAGCTTAATAAATCTGATCATTTATATGTACATTTTCTTTATTACTGACATAAAACACACATACTGAAAAGTGCACAAATAAGCATATGCCTTCATGTTTTTTTTTTCTTTTTTAGATGGAGTCTCGCTCTGTTGCCCAGGCTGGAGCGCAATGGCACAATCTCGGCTCACTGCAACCTCCACCTCCTGGGTTCAAGTGATTCTCCTGCCTCAGCCTCCCAAGTAGCTGGGATTACAGGCACCCGCCATCACGCCTGGGTAATTTTTGTATTTTTAGTAGAGAAGGGGTTTCACCATGTTGGCCAGGCTAGTCTCAAACTCCTGACCTCAAGTGATGCACTGCATCAGCCTCCCAAAGTGCTGGGATTACGGGTGTGAGCCACCACGCCCAGCCTGCCTTCATGAATTTTTGAACACATCCAGAAAGAGCAAAAGACAGAACATTTCTGGTACTCCAGAAGATGTGTTGTTTTCCCTTTCCAGGCAACCCCAATGGTAACTCCCAGTGGTGTGCTGGAGCTAGCCTACACCAGCTCTTGGGAGCCGATAATTTTCAGGAATCTCTTGTGAGGCATTCAGATTTTACTGGAAAATTAGAAATAGTTAGATACAATCAGTTTTCAGTTTTAGAAAATAGTTGAAATCTACTAAGTCAAATCTAAAGTCTTCTTTAAATCTCCTGGTTTTTAGTTTTAGTTCCATCTCTCCTATTCCTTTCATTTACACACAGGCATTATTAAGAGTTAAATTATATCAATTAATATTTTAAAATATTAAAAACATTTTACTTTGTTCAACTTAAAGACAAAATTAATATATTTCTTGAGGTCAAATTATCTAAAAAACTCTACCTTGTAAAATTGCATCTCAAAGCAGTGCGTGGAAACTGATGGCAAGAAACCACTTAAGTGTCACAACTCTGCTTCAAGTTAATTCCTAGTCCATTTCATTTTGTTTTGCTTTTAAGATCACGAAGCTGATGTACACTTCGTGCGAGCTTAGAGTCTGGTAATGAACTCCACAATACACTGAAATGAGCTTGAGGAGACAGCAGATGAATGAAGGACTGGGGCTCTGGTTTTGTAGGTGAAGCCCAGGTTCTCAAACGTCCTACCAGGACTGTACTTTATTTCTCCTCCGCGGGCCTCTAGGCCAAATGCCTGGATGAATCTGCGCTCAGGGGGCGTCCTGGAATTACACTTGAGAGAGAATAAGAAAGCAGGCGGCCGATGTGCCCATGGACATTATTAACCTTTCGGCAAATCCCCACAGCGGCCAAACTGCGTCTCCTCTTCCGCTCTCGGCGCGCAGCCCACGCCCGCAGCGTCAGCGACGCCGGCGGCGCCAAGGCGTCGTGGCGTCGGGCGTCTGGGACGTGGCGTCAACGGCCCCATCCGGCGCCGGCGGTGGGCGCCCGGCGGTCTTTGCTGCCGCCCGGGGGCGCAGAGGCCGGGCCTTTTCTTTCAGCACAAACGTCAGTTTGTAAAAGGGTGGGGCTGGAGTCTGAGGAGTTTTCAGGCTTCCGTCTAGAAGGAAGTCTGGCAGGCTCGGAATTGCCATCTTCCTCAGGCAAATAGTTTTTCACCTTAGAGCCAGCCTTGGCAAGGCCAAACCGCCTAGTCACCCGACTTCCCACAGTCTCAGCAGGTACACCGGGCGGGGAGCCTCGCGAGCGGCTCCCTTAGCAGGACCTGAGGGTTTCGGGAGAGTCCTGGCTTTGCACTTAGTTTTCCCGCTGCCTGGCTGCCTCGGTGGCGGTTGTGCTGCTTTTTATGCAGGCTGTAGGATCGAAGGCAAATCATCCTTTCCCTACGCCGCCTGCCGACCCCTGCCGCTGTCCTCGATTTTGTACACTTTATCATTAAAGGGTTTGAAATGAATATAAATTAATCCTTGAAGGATGAAACCAGAAAACATTTGTCGTGGTGGCGGAAAGGGACGGATGCACTTGGGCGAAGTAATGCTGACATCCACTTCCTAGCATTGTTAGGAAGGATAAATGAATTAAATATGTAAAGTCCTTAAATATTTGCTTGCTAATACGAGTATTCGTTGTGCGTGACTCTATTTTTGTATTTATGTGAACTTCATCAGAGCATTTGTCAGGTTCTTTTTTTTTTGCACCAAGTGAGCGTTGCCTGCCTGCCTCCCTCCCTCCCTCCGTCCGTCCCTTCCTTCCTTCCTTCCCTCCCTCCCTTCCTCCCTCCCTGCCTCACACTTTTTTGGGGGGAGAGGACACAATACAATCCATAACAGCATATACACTTGTTCTTTTTTCCATCAAACTTTCCTCTTGACCGTGTTTTCTTCTAGTAATACTCTATTTCTTTACTCCCTTTTATAGTAAAATTTCTCTACAGTGCTTGTATTCAATTCATTGTTCCTACTTCCTCTCTTTTGAACGGTAAGTCAGATATTTATCTCGATCATTCTACTGAAATTGTTGCCGTTCTTCAGGTTACAAATGACCTACCTCCATGTTGCCACATCCAGTGTCAGCTTAGTCTTCGTTTTGCTTGACTCAGCATTTAACATAGTTCATCACTCCGTCCTTAGTATATTTTCTTTTCCTTGCTTTCTATGTATATATACCCTTTTGGTTTTACTTATTGGCTCATTGGCCACTCTTCTTACGTCCTGTTTGCTGGTCCTGATGGTTTTGATGGAATTTTTGATGTTTGCTTGGACCTGATGGTTTTGATGGAGTTTCTTTGGCAATGTAATTTATTCAGAATTCTTTTGAGGCTTTTCAATTTTGTAAATTTAATCTTGGTTTCTGCATCATTTTGCTTGTAACATTAATTTTTACTGAAAGCATCATGTCACAATCGGTATGAGAAAAATGTAAAAGGGAGCAGGGCGCACGGTGGCTCAGGCGTGTAATCCCAGCACTTTGGGAGGCTGAGGTGGGAGGATCATCTGAGGTCAGGAGTTCAAGACCAGCTTGGCCAACGTGGTGAAACCCTGTCACTATTAAAAATACAAAAATTAGCTGGGCATGGCGGTGGGCACCTGTAATCCCAGCTACTCGGGAGGCTGAGGCAGGAGAATCGCTTGAACCTGGGAGGCAAAGTTTTCAGTGAGCAAGATTGCACCATTGTACTCCAGCCTGGGCGACAAGAGCGAAACTCTGTCTCAAAAAAACGAAAAATGTAAAAGGGAATATTTTGCAGGGCTTTGGTTCAAGTTCTATAATGTATTTATTTACTATTATCATCAGTAGTTTCCAAGAGAGCATTGTGTTCTTCCTTCAAATGGATTTTTAGTGACAAGTTATCTTTGCAAAGTCATATTTGATTATGATTTAAAAATTATGCTTGGCAACTCTGCATTCAATTAACTATAGTGTTAACTATAGTGTTTCATCGAAACAAAAAAGCAGTTGTATAGTTCTTGGATGAAATAAACATTTTCAGTGCTATTAAGATATTTTCGTTCTATTGTTCACAACCTAGTTTAGAATTTTTATTTTTGAGAATTTTCTGTTTGTGCTTGTCAGACATATTTAAGGGCATGTATCCCTGGCCCCATATATATTATATATTTTTAATTTTAATTTTTTATGAGTAGTCTCTTAAACATATATATGATTCTTTTCCAGCAGGGTGTCATCTACTTGTTAAAATCTTAATAAATGTTCACATATTGAAATATCTGCATTTTGGAAATCCATAATTACATCAACAATTGTTATCTGCTGTCCATGTGTCCAAAATAATTGAGAAATTATTAGTTTTTAAAACTTTATTCAAAGTGGTTTTATTTATAACGTCTGTAAGTTTTATTATTTGTTTTTATATTTTATTCTCTAAAATAGTATGTTATACTATTTGGTATTGATATTTATGTTTTGCATAAATGTGCTAACAGGATACCATCAACTTTTGCCATGGTTTCCGGCAAATAAAAAAAAATCCTATTATTGGTCTCTTAATATATATTGGATGATCTTCTGAACATTAGATACAGCTTCTCCAAAAATTGAATCATGTTTATTGTTATTAACATATATAGGCCTTTATTTTCTCATTTTCAGTAGAATTGTTAATTATTTATATTTTTTTCAAACCTGATACTAGCTTTTAATACTTATCACTATTGATGTGTATTTTATTAATGTTCAGGAATATGTGATAAATGCTGCTGATCTTTGCATCATTTTTTTATTCTTCAGCTGGATTATTCCTCCACTGATTTTATTCATTGCATCAGTTTTTATTCTTCAGCAGTATTATTTTGTGATTACTTGTGTTGTTTTATCTGTTATATTTTTTATTTTTTAATATTTTTACTTGGGTCTTAAAAATTCCTCTTATAGCTGTTTTATATGGCTAATATTCTCTTTCTATGTATTTATGTATTTTTAGTCTCTCTGTTTTAATGATTCTACAACTAAAACATGTTTTTTAGTTTATTATTTTTATATTTATTTGAGATGGAGTCTTACTCCATCCCCTAGGCTGGGGTGCAGTGGTGCAATCTCGGCTCACTGCAACCTCCACCTCCGAGTTCAAGCGATTCTCCTTCCTCAGCCTCCCAAGTAGCTGAGACTACAGGTGCCCACCACCACGCCTGGATAATATTTTGTATTTTTAATAGAGACAGGTTTCACCATATTGGCCAGGCTGGTCTCGAACTCCTGACCTTGGGATCCACCCGCCTCTGCCTCCCAAAGTACTGGGAATACAGGCATGAGCCAATGTGCCTGGCCTATTTTTTATTTTTTAATGGTTGTTTTTTTCAGTTGTCAAGTTGTTTTGGCCTGTGAGCTCGTATACCCTTGGGGGTGTCACCTGTTTGTCTGGTAATCTATTATTAGGAAATGATCAAAAGCCAGTTCCCAGCCTGTATTCCTCCTGGAAGTTAGGGAAAGTATGTGGGTGTATTTGTTTTCGAAGTGCTAGATATTTCCTATGGTCTGAATGCTTGTGTCATCCCCAAATTCACATGTTGAAATTGGGCCCCAATTCAATATATGGTAGTATTAGGAGGTGGGGCCTTTAGGAGGTGATTAGGTCATGAGTGCAGCACCCTCATAAATGGGACTACTGCCCTTATAAAAGAGGTCTGAAAAAGCTCCCTTGCTCCTTCCATCATGTGAGGACACAGAGAGTAGGCACCATTTATTTAGCGTCTGGGCTTTCATCAGACACCAGCTCTGCTGGTGCCTCGTCGTTGGACTTTCCAGTCTCCAGAACTGTGAGAAATAAATGTTTCTTGTTTATAAGCTATGCAATTTATAGTGTTTTGTTCTAGCAGCCTCAACAGACTAAGATACTAGTGCTGCTGTAACAAAGTACCACAAACTGGGTGGCTTAGAACAACAGAAATTTATTCTTTCATGGTTCTGGAGGCCAGAAAACTGAAATCAAGGTTTCAGCAAAACCATGTTCCCTGCTAAGGGCTCTAGGGAAGAATCTTTCATTGGTTTTTACAAGCTTCTGGTGGATGCTAGCAATCCTTGATATTCCTTAGCTTGCAGGTGCATCACTTTAATTTCTGCCTGTCACTATATGGTCTTCTTATAGTGACACCAGTCATTGGATTTAGGACCCACCTTCATTCAGTATGACCACATCTTAACTTTATCATATCTGCAAAGACGCTATTTTCAAGTAAGGTCACGTTCAAAGTGCTCGGGGCTTAGGACTTGAACATATGTTTTTCAGGGACACAGTTCAACACATAACAATGGGACAAGCCAAAGTGTAGACAGCTTCAGATAACAGAGTACCAGTGTTACATTACTCTATCTTAATTTTGCCACTGTACCTGGCAATTCCCACTGTTAGGCATATACTTTTAAACTATTTGGGAGGTGGCATTGTCCTGAGTCTTAGTCAGCTTTGAGGGGAGAGAAAAATAGAGGAATAAGAGCCCAAGACCTATCTAGTTTATACTTCCTTATCTTAGCATAGCTTTGATGCTGCCTTAATATTACCCTAATGATACCTTGGGCCAAGGCTACTGCTCCTGTGGGAATAAAGATGTATATTAAGGACATATATTAGCTCAAATATGGGGGAAAGATGGGAAGAAAATGTAATTTTTTTTTTCCTGAATGTATTCTCTCATTGTTGCTTCTGGCTTCTTCAGTCCCTATATTCCCATCCTAAATGCCCCATAAACAAATGAGCCTTTGTTTAGGGGTTTCTTATAGTTAAAAAGTTTTTTGTTCTTGTTGTTTTCTGTTGTTAGGAATATTTTCCTTTCTATTTTTCATTTTTTCAGAGTTGATTTTGGGATTCGCCATCTTCATAGCAATTGATAATCCTTTTATCATTTTAAATCTGAAATGTTTTCATCTACAACCCCCCTTACTTACAGGAAATGCTATAAGTCCTATAGGTAAAATAACCCAACATTTTCCATATGGAGAGCAAAGGGTATAGAAAAGAAGCAAGATTTATAGCCAATTTGACCTATGTTGTAATTCTGAAAAATTTAACACTTACTAGCTGTGTGACTCTTGGTTAGTCACTTAACTTGTCTGAGCTCAGTTTACTCCGCTCCCATGTAAAATGGAATAATGATGTACATAAAGGGCATACCTTAGATTAAAAATGATGGAGCTTTTACTGTTATTATACTTAAGTTTAAATAACTTCTTGATATAAATTAGATATTGTGATAACTGCATTCTATATTTGTTTGTTTTGTTTAAGTTACCGTGACTCAAGAAAGCCCAAAGTGTAATTGTAGCTTCCAGAAGTTGCTTAATGTACTCTGAGCAAATTGCTAAAGCATCAGAAAAAGAGAAATGTAGTATGTGAATTTAATTAGAGCCTGGTGTTTTCTCTGAATCTCTAATTTTTTTCACAGGGAGGAATAAGTTTTTTCATCTAAAATTTGGAAGCCAAGTCAGTAACAAAATGAAACCAGTAAAGCATCTGTTGACCACCAGTAACAAATCAGCAAATGTTCCAGCATTAACTACTAAAAAAGGACTACATAATTTACCATTATCACCTAAACTAAAGGAAAAACATAATGCAAAATTAATTCATGATAAAATTGAACCAATGGTCCTAAGATCTCCACCAACAGGAGAATCCATTGTACGGTATGCTTTGCCCATTCCATCGAGTAAGACAAAGAACTTACTGTCAGGAGATGAAATGATCGGAAAAATTATCAAACATCTGAAGATGGTAAGAGGATTGTTAGTTTCTGTGTTGCAGGGCCCCCATGATCACCCCAGGTTTAGTGATATGCTAGGAGGACTCACATGACTCCACATACAGTCATACTGATGGCTAAGATTTATTACAGTAGGTACATGAAGTGAAATTAGGAGAAAACCAGATCTAAGCTTGCAAGAGTCTTTTCCCTTTAGAGTCACCCAGGAGATGCTTAATTTCTTTAGCAATGAATTGTGACAACACATATAAAATGTCTGCTAGGGAAAATCATTGGAAACTCAGTGCCCTGGGATTTATTGGGGGTTGTTTACTATTCACTCTGTGCTTAGCATGTACGAAAATTTCAGACTCTCACAAGGAAAGGAGGTTCAGTATAAACAACGTTATACAAACAGTTTAGGGACAGTGAGCTGCTTCTATCGGTGAATGGGAAGAACCCTCCTGAAATCCAAGATCTCAGATGCCAGGTTAAGGCCAACCTTGGAAGCAGGCCTTCCTAAGTCCTGCATTTCTACTATGTTAAACTCTGCATTTCAGAAACTTTAGCTCTTTTTTTGTTTCTTGAGATGAAGTCTCGCTCTTTCGCCCAGGCTGGAGTGCCGTGGTGTGATCTTGGCTCACTGCAACTTCTGCCTCCCAGTTTCAAGCAATTTTCCTGTCTCAGTCTCCCGAGTAGCTGGGACCACAGGAGCATGCCACCATGCCTGGCTAATTTTTGTATTTTTAGTAGAGATGGGGTTTCACCATACTGGTCAGGCTGGTCTCAAACTCTTGACCTCAGGTGATCCACCCGCCTTGGCCTCCCAAAGTGCTGAGATTACAGGCGTGAGCACCGTGCCTGGCCGAAACTTTAGCTCTTGATGTGGGGAAAAATTTTCCTTTCTCTGAGTTTCTATTTTTTTCACTGCGATCCAGAATTGAATTGTAAATGTACCAAATATCAAGTGAGAACAATGAGGAAGAGCACAAATATAAAAAAAAATATAGTACATCAAACTTGTACAAGTTTGTTGAAAGTTTGAGGGGTTAGGCCAGATAATTTTCTTTAAAAATTCACTGGTTTCTGGTCTCCATCTTTCGAATTCCTCTAACTCTCTTCAGAGGAGAAAGTCAAGGCAGACTTTGAGGAAAACTCTACTTAATGCTTCAACCACTCATGGACAGGCCCTCTCTGTTTTAAGACAGCTATCAACACAGAAATGGTAGAGTCATAGAGCATCTCTCTATTGCTAGGGAGTAGGATTAAGGAATATTGCTTTTTCCTCATGATGACATGAAATTGGGTATGGGATGAAAAATTTAAGTTTGTGGCACTGGAAGAAATAAGTCTTACTGGTAAAAAGGTCCTGGCATAATTGATTAAATATTATTTACATTTAATATAATTAATTTTAAACCATTAAAGAATCTAATTGGCTTTGATTTTTTTTTTTTTTTTTTTTACAGTTTGTTTCCACTTTGGAAGAAACCTATGGACATTGTGATCAGAATGGAGAAGAACCATTTGTAAAGCATGAACATGAAGAATTATCTTTATCTGTAAGTATATGCAACCCTAATATAGAGACATTAACACTGAAAAGGGTCGATTTTCTTTTTAAAAATATAAATTTAAAATATTTTCTTTTGGAGTACTTATATATCCTCAGAATGAATTTCCCATCCATGAAAATGATCCTCTTAGAAAATTACTCAACCCAACCAAATCCCTCTTGACCTGAATTTTGCCAAGAAGGTTGCAGAAAAGTTCTACATACCCATTAGGAATGACCAAAATTTTAAAGATAGACAATAATCACATTTTAGTAAAGATATGGGGCCACAGGAACTCTCATACAGAGCTGGTGGGAACACAAATGGCACTGCTATGTTGAGAAACAGTTTGACAGCTGCTCACAAAGTTTAACATATACTTAAAAGATAACCACCAATTCCACTCTTAAGTGATTATCCAAGATTAATGAACACATACATCCTCACAAAGACTTGTATATAAATGTTTATAGAAGTTTTGTTTATAACAGCCAGAATAGCTACTGAATCCAGCAACCCAAATATTTACTAATTAGTGAATGGATAAGCAAATTGTGGTACAGCATACAATGAAATACTCTGCACAATAAAGGGAACAAACTACTGACACATAGAACAACGTGGATGAATCTCAAAAACATTAGGATGTGGGGAAGCTAAATAAATAAGGCTACATATCGTATGATTCTATTTATATGAAATTCTGGGAAAGGGAAAACTGTAGTAAAGGACGAGTGGTTGTCTTGAACTAAGGTAGGAGGGGAGAATTGACTGCAAAGGAGTACACTGAAGCTTTTTGAAATGATGGAAATGTTTTATATTTTTATTGCGGTGGTGATTACCCAACTATTAAAAGGACTATGTAATCACAATCCTTATCCTGCATGACCTTGTGGTTATTATGTTTTGAAGCCCTGCCAGGATTGAATCAAAGAACCAAAACTAAAATCTAAAATTGAAGTCCAATAGAAACTGGGATGACTAGAGGTGGGAGGGAGGCGGGGTAAGGGTTGAAAAACTGGCTATTGGGTACTGTGCTCTGTACTTGGGTGATGGGATCATTGGTACCCCAAACCTCAGCATCACGCAATATATCCAGGTAACAAACCTGCACATGTACCCGCTAAATCTAAAACAAAAGTTGAAAAAAAAACCCACCAAAAAATAAAATAAAATGAAATTGAGTTCACTTTCCTGTGATCTCCAATACTGACAAAATTGAAGAAATCAGCCCTTCGGATACCCGCTTTATTTTACTGAATTTTTTTCCTCAATGATCTTGTATTTTATTTCACCTCAACCACTAATTGACAAAGTGATATCCTGTAGTCCTTACCATAACTGTTTCATAATTTGAATTTCAGTCATCCTAATCTCTGGCCACCACCTCCTGTCTTTCCCACTCAGTCTGTCCAATATTCTGTCTCCAAAAATCCTTTGATTTCACAGGGAACCATAATCCATTGGTCCTGCTGCCTTTTTAGTGTCCCAAATCCTCCTTGTGCCCTTACTTACCCAGCTTAAATAGCATGGTCCACTATTAGTATCACTCCCTTTCACACGTACTTAACTCTCTTGCCCTGTTCTGCTTTATTGGTCTTATTTGGTTACATTACAAACTTGGTCAAATCAGTCTCTATCTTCTCTATATTTCTCTATCTTCTCTATATTTGTGGCACCTGAATGTGAGTGGAAGAAGTAAGCTAATTTATATTTGAAGAATGTGGCACCTGAATGTGGGTGGAAGAAGTAGGCTAATTTATATCTATGATTAGTAACACTAATCTGTTCATTTTCCTCTCTGCTGGATGATTATTTTAGTTTTTTTCCCTGTCTCCTATATGATTATAGGTCTTTATTGTGACAAAAAGTATGTGAGCCTCTCAGTATATTTATTTATTCTATTTTATTTATTTTTATTTTTATTTTTTTGAGACAGAGTCTCGCTCTGTCACCTAGGCTGGAGTGCAGTGGTGTGATCTTGGCTCACTGCAACTGCTGCCTCCTGGATTCAAGTGTTTTTCGTGCCTCAGCCACCCACGTAGCTGGGATTATCAGTGTGCACCACCACACCCAGCTAATTTTTTTGTATTTTTAGTAGAGACGAGATTTCGCCATGCTGGCCAGGCTGGTCTTGAACTCCTGACCTCAAGTGATCCACCTGCCTCAGCCTCCCAAAGTGCTAGGATTACAGGTGTGAGCCACTGCGCCTGGCTCAGTATCTTTAAATGTAATGCTCAGGGAATATATTCTTCATGGAGAACCACTCTGTGAAAATCCTAACTGTATATAAGCCTGTAATATTTGTTTATCATGAGTCAATTCTCTGATTTACAAATCACTGCTTTACTAGAAGGGATTTGATCATTATGACATTTAAGCTGTAACTATTTTTTTCCTCAAAGTTTTGTATTGCCCATTAGGTGAGAGCAGAAGACTGCAGTTCGTGGCAAGTATATAGTTAGATATCATAGGTAGTAGTCATTTTCTAACACCAAGAGATTTTTTTTTTATGGTAATGATTACCTTTTATTGGGCCACCCAGAAATTTCAGGACTGTAAGGCTGGGATGCTGGATTTTCTGGAACTGTGTAGAGATCAATGAGAGGACAGACATAGCTGGGTATATGTCACTGATGGGCCACTTCCCAGAGTGTACTTTCTTCCATGTTTTCTCTCTGGGAGAATTTGCTAGTATGGCATTTGAAGCATGGCTTCTTGCTGTAAATGTTTGAAGGGACATAAATTACACAAAATTAAAATTTTTCAAGAAGTAAATATGCTAGAAAAAGACAGACATGCATATGGATTCTTAAATAAAAGTAACTTCATGTTTTATTATTCTTTTCAAAAGGTTGGGGATGATATGAATTCATTCTTGACATATTGTTCGCAATTTGCAGCTCAGCTAGAAGAAGCACTTAAAGAAGAACAAAATGTATGTATTCTGTATATACTCTCAAGTATAAAATATCAAACTTGTACTGGTTGTTGAAAATTGAATCTGCTATCCAGTCAGCCAATGTTAACCTAGATTCAGTGTCTTAAGAAATTATAAATGGCATTGGAAAGCATTATTTATTTATTTATTTATTTTTTTAAATCATCATCAAGGATTTTTACTATGCCCAAATGCAAAGATTATGCCACTGAACCACCACAAATAAGACATGAACTTTGTGGGGGAGGAGCCAAGATGGCCAAATAGGAACAGCTCTGGTCTACAGCTCCCAGCGTGAGTGATGCAGAAGATGGGTGATTTCTGCATTTCCACCTGAGGTACTGGGTTCATCTCACTAGGGAGTGCCAGACAGTGGGTGCAGGACAGTGGGAGCAGCGCACCATGCGCAAGCCGAGGCAGGGCGAGGCATTGCCTCACTCGGGAAGTGCAAGGGGTCAGGGAGTTCCCTTTCCTAGTCAAAGAAAGGGGTGACAGACAGCACCTGGAAAATCGGGTCACTCCCACCTTAATACTGCGCTTTTCTGATGGGCTTAAAAAACGGCACATCAGGAGATTATATCCTGCATCTGGCTCAGAGGGTCCTACACCACAGAGTCTCACTTACTGCTAGCACAGCAGTCTGAGATTAAACTGCAAGGTGGCAGCGAGGCTGGGGAAGGGGCGCCTGCCATTGCCCAGGCTTGATTAGGTAAACAAAGCAGCTGGGAAGCTCGAACTGGGTGGAGCTCACCACAGCTCAAGGAGGCCTGCCTGCCTCTGTAGGCTCCACCTCTGGGGGCAGGGCACAGACAAACAGAAAGACAGCAGTAACCTCTGTAGACTTAAATGTCCCTGTCTGACAGCTTTGAAGAGAGTAGTGGTTCTCCCAGCACACAGCTGGAGATCTGAGAACAGGCAGACTGCCTCCTCAAGTGGGTCCCTGACCCCCAAGCAGCCTAACTGGGAGGCACCCCCCAGTAGGGGCAGACTGACACCTCACACGGCCAGGTACCCCTCTGAGACAAAACTTCCAGAGTAACGATCAGGCAGCAGCATTTGCAGTTCACAAAAATTGGCTGTTCTGCAGCCACCGGTGCTGACACCCAGGTAAACAGGGTCTGGAGTGGACCTCTAGCAAACTCCAACAGACCTGCAGCTGAGGGTCCTGTCTGTTAGGAAGAAAACTAACAAACAGAAAGGACATCCACACCAAAATCCCATCTGTAAGTCACCATCATCAAAGACCAAAGGTAGATAAAACCACAAAGATGGGGAAAAAACAGAGCAGAAAAACTGGAAACTAAAAATCAGAGCGCCTCTCCTCCTCCAAAGGAACGCAGCTCCTCACTAGCAACGGAACAAAGCTGGATGGAGAATGACTTTGACGAGTTGAGAGAAGAAGGTTTCAGATGATCAAACTGCTATGAGCTGAAGGAGGAAGTTCGAATCCATTGCAAAGAAGTTAAAAACTTTGAAAAAAAAATCAGACGAATGGGTAACTAGAATAACCAATATAGAGAAGTGCTTAAAGGAGCTGATAGAGCTGAAAGCCAAGGCTTGAGAACTACGTGAAGAATGCAGAAGCCTCAGGAGCCGATGCGATCAACTGGAAGAAAGGGTATCAGTGATGGAAGATGAAATGAAGTGAGAAGGGAAGTCTAGAGAAAAAAGAATAAAAAGAAATGAACAGGGCCTCCAAGAAATATGGGACTATGTGAAAAGACCAAATCTACATCTGATTGGTGTACCTGAAAGTGATGGGGAGAATGGAATCAAGTTGGAAAACACTCTGCAGGATATTATCCAGGAGAACTTCCTCAATCTAGCAAGGCAGGCCAACATTCAGATTCAGGAAATACAGAGAATGCCACAAAGATACTCCTCGAGAAGAGCAACTCCAAGACACATAATTGTCAGATTCACCAAAGTTGAAATGAAGGCAAAAATGTTAAGAGCAGCCAGACAGAAAGGTCGGGTTACCCACAAAGGGAAGCCCATCAGACCAACAGCAGATCTCTCGGCAGAAACTCTACAAGCCAGAAGAGAGTGGGGGCCAATATTCAACATTCTTAAAGAAAAGAATTTTCAACCCACAATTTCGTATCCAGCCAAACTAAGCTTCATAAGTGAAGGAGAAATAAAATCCTTTACAGACAAGCAAATGCTGAGAGATTTTGTCACCACCAGGCCTTCCCTAAAAGAGCTCCTGAAAGAAGCACTAAACATGGAAAGGAACAACCGGTACCAGCCACTGCAAAATCATGCCAAATTGTAAAGACCATCGAGGCTAGGAAGAAACTGCATCAACTAACGAGCAAAATAACCAGCTAACATCATAATGACAGGATCAAATTCACACATAACAATATTAACCTTAAATGTAAATGGACTAATAGCTCCAATTAAAAGACACAGACTGGCAAATTGGATAAAGAGTCAAGACCCATCAGTGTGCTGTATTCAGGAAACCCATCTCACATGCAGCGACACACATAGGCTGAAAATAAAGGGATGGAGGAAGATCTACCAAGCAAATGGAAAACAAAAAAAGGCAGGGGTTGCAATCTTAGCCTCGGATGAAACAGACTTTAAACCAACAAAGATGAAAAGAGACAAGGCCATTACATAATGGTAAAGGGATCAATTCAACAAGAAGAGCTAACTATCCTAAATATGTATGCACCCAATACAGGAGCACCCAGATTCATAAAGTAAGTCTTTACTGACCTACAAAGAGACTTAGACTCCCACACAATAATAATGGGAGATTTTAACACCCCACTGTCAACATTAGACAGATCAATGAGACAGAAAGTTAACAAGGGTACCCAGGAATTGAACTCAGTTTTGCATCAAGCGGACCTAATAGACATCTGCAGAACTCTCCACCCCAAATCAACAGAATGTACATTTTTTTCAGCACCACACCACACCTATTCCAAAATTGACGACATAATTGGAAGTAAAGCTCTCCTCAGCAAATGTAAAAGAACAGAAATTATAACAAACTGTCTCTCAGACCACAGCACAATCAAACTAGAACTCAGGATTAGGAAACTCACTCAAAACCGTTCAACTACATGGAAACTGAACAACCTGCTCATGAATGACTACTGGGTACATAAGGAAATGAAGGTGGAAATAAAGATGTTCTTTGAAACCAATGAGAACAAAGACACAACATACCAGAATCTCTGGGACACATTCAAAGCAGTGTGTAGAGGGAAATTTATAGCACTAAATGCCCACAAGAGAAAGCAGGAAAGATCCAAAATTGACACCCTAACATCACAATTAAAAGAACTAGAAAAGCAAGAGCAAACACATTAAAAAGCTAGCAGAAGGCAAGAAGTAACTAAAATCAGAGCAGAACTGAAGGAAATAGAAACACAAAAATCCCTTCAAAAAATTAATGAATCCAGGAGCTGGTTTTTTGAAAAGATCAACAAAATTGATAGACCACTAGCAGGACTAATAAAGAAGAAAAGAGAGAAGAATCAAATAGATGCAATAAAAAATGACAAAGGGGATATCGCCACCGATCCCACATAAATACAATCTACCATCAGAGAATACTACAAACACCTCTATGCAAATAAACTAGAAAATCTGGAAGAAATGGATAAATTCCTTGACACATACACCCTCCCAAGACTAAACCAGGAAGAAGTGGAATCTCTGAATAGACCAATAACAGGCTCTGAAATTGTGGCAATAATCAATAGCTTACCAACCATAAAGGGTCCAGGACCAGATGGATTCACAGCCAAATTCTACCAGAGGTGCAAGGAGGAACTAGTACCATTCCTTCTGAAACTTTTCCAATCAATAGAAAAAGAGGAAATCCTCCCTAACTCGTTTTATGAGGCCAGCATCATCCTGATACCAAAGCCGGGCAGAGACACAACCAAAAAAGAGAATTTTAGACCGATATCCTTGATGAACATCGATGCAAAAATCCTCAATAAAATACTGGCAAACCGAATCCAGCAGCACATCAAAAAGCTTATACACCATGATCAAATGGGCTTCGTCCCTGGGTTGCAAGGGTGGTTCAACATACGCAAATCAATAAATGTAATCCAGCATATAAACAGAACCAAAGACAAAAACCACATGATTATCTCAATAGATGCAGAAAAGGCCTTTGACAAAATTCATCAACCCTTCATGCTAAAAACTCTCAATAAATTAGGTATTGATGGGACGTATCTCAAAATAATAAGAGCTATCTATGACAAACCCACAACCAATATCATACTGAATGGGCAAAAACTGGAAGCATTCCCTTTGAAAACTGGCACAAGACAGGGATGCCCTCTCTCACCACTCCTATTCAACATAGTGTTGGAAGTTCTGGCCAGGGCAATTAGGCAGGAGAAGGAAATAAAGGGTATTCAATTAGGAAAAGAGGAAGTCAAATTGTCCGTGTTTGCAGCTGACATGATTGTATGTCTAGAAAACCCCATTGTCTCAGCCCAAAATGTCCTTAAGCTGATAAGCAACTTCAGCAAAGTCTCAGGATACAAAATCAATGTACAAAAATCACAAGCATTCTTATACACCAATAACAGACAAACAGAGAGCCCAATCATGAATGAACTACCATTCACAATTGCTTCAAAGAGAATAAAATACCTAGGAATCCAACTTACAAGGGATGTGAAGGACCTCTTCAAGGAGAACTACAAACCACTGCTCAATGAAATAAAAGAGGATACAAACAAATGGAAGAACATTCCATGCTCATGGGTAGGAAGAATCAGTGTCGTGAAAATGGCCATACTGCCCAAGGTAATTTATAGATTCAGTGCCATCTCCATCAAGCTACCAATGACTTTCTTCACAGAATTGGAAAACCTACTTTAAAGTTCATATGGAACCAAAAAAGAGCCTGCATTGCCAAGTCAATCCTAAGCCAAAAGAACAAAGCTGGAGGCATCACGCTACCTGACTTCAAACTATACTACGAGGCTACAGTAACCAAAACAGCATGGTACTGGTACCAAAACAGAGACATAGATCAGTGGAACAGAACAGAGCCCTCAGAAATAATGCCGCATATCTACAACTATCTGATCTTTGACAAACCTGACAAAAACAAGCAATGGGATAAGGATTCCCTATTTAATAAATGGTGCTGGGAAAACTGGCTAGCCATATGTAGAAAGCTGAAACTGGATCCCTTCCTTACACCTTATATAAAAGTTAATTCAAGATGGATTAAAGACTTACATGTTAGACCTAAAACCATAAAAACCCTAGAAGAAAACCTAAGCATTACCATTCAGGACATAGGCTTGGGCAAGGACTTCATGTCTAAAACACCAAAAGCAATGGTAACAGAAGCCAAAATTGACAAATGGGATCTAATTAAACTAAAGAGCTTCTGCACAACAGAAGAAACTACCATCAGAGTGAACAGGCAACCTACACAATGGGAGAAAATTTTCGCAACCTACTTATGTGACAAAGGGCTAATATCCAGAATCTACAATGAACTCAAACAAATTTACAAGAAAAAAACAAACAACCCCATCAAAAAGTCGGTGAAGGACATGAACAGACACTTCTCAAAAGAAGACATTTATGCAGCAAAAAAACATGCAAAAATGCTCATCATCACTGGCCATCAGAGAAATGCAAATCAAAACCACAATGAGATACCATCTCTCACCAGTTAGAATGGCCATCATTAAAAAGTCAGGAAACAACAGGTGTTGGAGAGGATGTGGAGAAATAGGAACACTTTTACACTGCTGGTGGGACTGTAAACTAGTTCAACCATTGTGGAAGTCAGTGTGGTGATTCCTCAGGGATCTAGAACTAGAAATACCATTTGACCCAGCCATCCCGTTACTGGGTATATACCCAAAGGACTATAAACCATGCTGCTATAAAGACACATGCACATGTATGTTTATTGTGGCAGTATTCACAATAGCAAAGACTTGGAACCAACCCAAATGTCCAACAACGATAGACTGGATTAAGAAAATGTGGCACATATACACCATGGAATACTATGCAGCCATAAAAAATGATGAGTTCATGTCCTTTGTAGGGACATGGATGAAACTGGAAATCATCATTCTCAGTAAACTATCGCAAGGACAAAAAACCAAACACCACATGTTCTCACTCATAGGTGGGAATTGAACAATGAGAACACATGGACACAGGAAGGGAAACATCACACTCCGGGGACTGTTGTGGTGTGGGGGGAGAGGGGAGGGATAGCATTAGGAGATACACCTAATGATAAATGACGAGTTAATGGGTGCAGCACACCAACATGGCATATGGATACATATGTAACAAACTTGCACGTTGTGCACATGTACCCTAAAACTTAAAGTACAATAAAAAAAGACATGAACTTTGAATTAATTCTTCAATAGTTGCGTGAATCTTAATGAATCTGCCATATTCCCTCACTAAGAGCATGTAAGTAGTTATAAGGTAGTTAATAAATATTAAGGTTGTGGCAATCAGCATCAAAGAGAGAATGATTGGCCATTACAGAGAATGACTACACAATCATGGTTTGGTACCATAAGCCTTATCAATTAGCTATGAGTAAAAGGTAAGACTACAGTGGAATTGTTGAAATTGTCTTTTTTTCATATAATAGAGCACACTTAATTTATTGCTTTTTTTGGCAATAGTATTTAAATTGGCATGTAGTAATTATACGTATTTATGGGGTACATAGTGATATTTTGATACATACAATGTGTAGTGGTCAAATCAGAGTAATTAGCATATTCATCACCTCAAACACCTATCATTTCCTTGTGGTGGGAACATTCAAAATCCTCTCTTCTAGCTATTTGAATATATATATATATATAATAAACTGTTGTTAGCTGCAGACACCCTATAGTGCTGTAGAACACTATAACTTATTTCTCCTATCTAGCTGTAATTTTTTATCATTTAACCAACCTCTCCCTATCCTCCCTCACCCCTACCCTTTCCAACCTCTAGTAATCATGATTCTACACTCTGCCTCTATGAGATCAGGTTGTTTTAGCATTTGCATATTGGCGAGAACATGAAATATTTATCTTTCTGTTCCTGACTTATTTCTCTTAATATAATATCCTGTAGGCCTCTCCATGTTGCTGTGAATGACAGGATTTAATTCTTTTTTGGAATTAAGAGTGAAATCTTTTTCGGAACTAAAAGTGGCTGAATAGTAGTCCATTCTCCCGATATGCCACATTTTCTTTATTCATTTGTCTATTGATGGACATTTAGGTTGATTATATATCTTGGCTATTGCAGTTTAGTGCTGCAATGAACATGGAAGTACAGATGTCTCTTCAGTATACTGATTTCCTTTCCTGTGGATATACACCCAGTAGTGAAATTGCTGGATCATATAGTAGTTCTATTTGTAGTTTTTTGAGGAAACTCCATGCTATTTTTCATTATCGTTCTACTAGTTTACATTTCCACCAAAAGTGTATATATGTTCCCTTTTCTCTGCGTCCTTGTCAGTATTTATTATCTTTTTTCTTTTTGATAATAGCCATTCTAACTGAGTTGAGATGATATCTCATTGTGGTTTTGATTTACATTTCCCTGATGCTTAGTGATGATGAGCATTTTTTTCATATACTTTTTAGCCATTTGTATATCTTTCTTTTGAGAAATATTCAAGCCATTTACCTATTTTAAAATCAGATTTTTTTTGCCATTGAGTTGTCTGAGTTCCTCATATATTTTGAATATTAATCACTTGTTAGATGAATTTTTTTTTACAAATATCTTTTCTCATTTTGAAGATTGTCTTTTCACTCTGTTGGTTGTTTCCTTTGCTGTGCAGAAGCTTTTTAGTTTGATATAATACCACTTGTCTGTTTTTGCTTGTGTTGCCTATGCTTTTGAGGTCTTATCCATAAAATATTTTCTCAGACCAATGTCCTGAAGCATTTCCTCTGTTTCCTTCCAGTAGTTTCATAGTTTTGGGTTTTATATTAAAGGCTTTAAGCTGTTTTTGAGCTGATTTTTGCATATGGTGAGATATTGGGGTCTAGTTTCATTCTTCTGCCTATGGATATCCAGTTTTCCCAGCACCATTTATTGAAAAGACTGTTCTTTTCCCAATGTTCTTGGTGCTTTTGTTGAAAATCTGTTGGCTATAAATAAGTGGACTTATTTTTTGGGTTCTCTATTGGGTTTCATTGGTCTGTGTGTCTGTTTTTGTGCCAGTACCATGCTGTTGTGGCTACTGTAGCTTTGAAGAGTATGTTTGTGTGTTTGCACGTGTGTGTGTGCTTTTTTTTTTTTTTTTTTTTTAAAGAGACAAGGTCTCACTTTGTTGGCCAGGCTGGAGTGCAGTGGTACAATCATAGCTCACTGCAGCCTCGAACTCCTGGGCTTGAGGGATCCTTTTGCCTCAGCTTCCCAAGCTGCTGGGATTACAGGCATGAACCACCATGCCTGGCTAACTTTGTAGTATATTTTGAAGTAAGATAGTGTGTTACCTCCAGCTTTCTTCGTTTTGCTTAGGATTGCTTTGGCTACTTAGGGTCTTTTGTGGTTCCACATGAATTTTTAGGATTTTTTTCTATTTCTGTAAAGAATGTCATGGTATTAATAATTAATATTGTTAAAATGACCATACTACTCAAAGCTATCTGCAGATTCAGTGAAATACCTGTCAAAATGATACTGGGCTTAAGCCCACTATCAGTATTAATTCTTCTAATCCATGAACATAAGATGTCCTTTGTTTTTTTGTGTGTGTCTTCTTTAATTTCTTTCATCAGTATTTTATAATTTCCATTGTAGAGACCTTTCACCTCCTTGGTTAAATTTATTTCTAGGTATCTTATATATTATTTTGTAGCTATTATAAGTGGGATTGGTCTCTTGATTTCTTTTTTCAGCTAGTATATAAACATGCTACTGATTTTTATATGTTGATTTTGTATTTTGCAGCTTTACTGAATTTATTCATTAATTCTAAGAAGTTTTTGGTTGGAGTCTTCTATGTATATGATATGTATATGATCATGTTGTCTGCAAACAGGGACTCTTTTGAGGCCCTCCACTTAGTTGCTTTTCTTCCCTAGGAGAGTTCTGAGTTAGGTGAAACTAACTCAGTTTAGTGGGAACCTCTAGAGAGCTCAAAAGTGGGAACCTCTAGAGAGCTCAAAACACTAACACCATTTCTTGGGAATATGTCTGCTATGCTGTCTCCAGAACCACTCAAAATGAGGGTTGCTGTTTTTAAGACTGCCACTGTGCTGGAGGAGGGGTTGGGGCAAGACCGAGTTAAAATACCACACATTTCTCCTGTGGTGTTCAAGCCACATTTTATTGATGTGGCATTGCTTGGTTGCTTTAAATCTTTAACTGTTTTTCAGAGTTCTAACAAAATTGGAGCATAGGCCTTTGGACTTCCCTACTGCACTTTTTTTTTTTTTTTTTTTTGCTGTTATCACTCTTCAAATACCCTAATAGTTTTGTTCCTTGGTACAAATTTACAATTGACTTTGAATTTTATGTATATAGCATTTCAGTAGACCAAGAATAACCAAGTGAGTCCTGAAGAAAATGAACAAGGCCAAAGGACCTACCCTAACAGATATCAAGATTCATTATGCAGCTATATCAATTATGATTATGTGCTTTTGGTGCAAGCCTGGATGAACTGATGAAATTGAACAAAGTCTCAGATATTGACCCTTTTATATATGGAAAATTTTGTTGATGACAGAGCCAGCAGTATAATAAATGGCTTTGGGACAATTGGTTATTTATAAAGGAAAAAACTAATTTGATATATGATCAAATATGATACTGATGATATAAGTATATGACCTGGAGCAAGAAACAATCACAAAAAAATACAAGTCATAAAAGGCAATATTGATAAATTCACCTATATTAAATTTATAAGCTCTTACATAAATAATTCATAAAGAGAGGGGCAAGAGAAATTTCAAATAGGGGCAAAATTTGGATCATGTATACCTGACGTATATGTGTATTTAATCACATAAAGGATTATCTAGATTATACAGATAATGTCTACTTATCAGTAAGTAAAAGATTAAACAAATCATTACAAAATAAAAAGGCATTTCACAGTGGATCAGTTTTTATTTTTCACTCATTTTTATCAACAATGATCTAGATTTAGCAGTATCAGTAATTGATGCCGTGGGTTTCCTCAGTAATTGAGAAAGGCACTGTTCTCCTTAAACTAGGAGTGGTTTAAATTATTCTAGAACTATGGCTACAATGAGTGGTTGAATTGGTATATGCTAATGTTTCCCATCAGGTTCCAGTGCAGGAAGGAAAGTTTTGAGAACCTTGGAATCTTTCTTGACAGTGGAAAGAATTAGTTATTCCTAGGTATAATGTGCTTTAGTGGACATTATTTTCTAAACACTTACATAGCTGAAAATATTTTTCTTCTGACACAGACATTAATTTGCTTTGGTATATTTTCTGAAGGATCTCAGCACTTTTTGCTTAGATTTATGCTTTCTTATTTAGCTTAGTGATTCTCAGACTTTAGCATGCAAAGCAATCACCTGCAGGTCTAGTTAAAACACAAATTGTTAGTCCCACTTCTAGAATTTCTGATTTAGTAGGGTAGGGTGGGTCCTGAGAATTTTCAACTAATAAGTGTGCTTGTAGGTGGTGCTGATGCTGTTGCTGTGGCTCCTTACTTTTTGAACCACAGATCTAGAGTTAGTGTTGTGGAAGATAAATTTAATTTATCTAGTTTAATTTTTGTTCAATTTTATGTTACTCCCTGAATGCACGTAGTAACATTTTACTGTAATAATGTAATTGAAAACTTTAACCCAATTTGATAGGGTGAGGTTTTTGTTTTTGTAGCAAATGTAATCACTTTGAAATTAGATATTTAAGTAATAAATATTGATATTTTGAACTGTGTATGGATGCTCCTCAACTTATGAGGGAGTTACATACTGATAAACTCATCATAAGTTGAATTTTTCATATGGTGAAAGTGCATTTAATAACCTGACCTACCAAACATCATAACTTAGCCTACCCTACCTTAAATGTGCTGAGAACACTGGACATTAGCCTGCAGTTGGGCAAAATCATCTAACACAAAGCCTATTTTATAAGGAAGTGTTGAATAGCTCATGAAACTTTTTGAATACTGTACTGAAAGTGAAAAACAGAATGGTTGTAGGTGTATGTGGAGTTCAGTTTCCATTGGTTTTTGTATATTTAGTCAGTTTCTCTTATAATTTCTCAAACAAGTACTTTGCATTTTTCATTAAAAATATTAAATAGTATTATAATATTTTATACCTTGGTTTTCTAGACCATTTAGCAGGAACAGAGTTGTATTGAGAAGATAGTGTTGGGAAGGTGATGCTTTTTGTTATTGTACTTGCTGCTGTATGAAAAAAATATAATGCTTTTCTGAAAGGAATTTAAATTTTATTCCTTACATCTATCTATCTAATCTATCTATCTATCTATCTATCTATCTATCTATCTATCTATCTATCTATCTTTTTTTAAGATGGAGTTTTGCTCTTGTTGCCCAGGCTGGAATGCAATGGTGTGATCTCGGCTCACCGCAACGTCCACCTCCCGGGTTCAAGCGATTCTCCTGCCTCAGCCTCCCAAATAGCTGGGATTACAGGCATGCACCACCACACCTGGCTAATTTTTGTATTTTTAATAGAGATGGGGTTTCTCCATGTTGGTCAGCCTGGTCTTGAACTCCCAACCTCAGGTGATCCACCTGCCTTGGCCTCCCAAAGTGCTGGGATTATAGGCGTGAGCCACTGTACCCAGCCTCCTTACCTATATTAAGAAAATATATGAAATAAATTTGGGAATTGTTTGGGGGCCTCCTAATACAGATATATT
This sequence comes from Nomascus leucogenys, assembly GCF_006542625.1. Classification (NCBI taxonomy): domain Eukaryota; kingdom Metazoa; phylum Chordata; class Mammalia; order Primates; family Hylobatidae; genus Nomascus; species Nomascus leucogenys. Next base: position 49,438,978 of record NC_044398.1, on the reverse strand, counting down.
AGGGCCAGGCATGATGGCTCATGCTCAGTGTTTTGGGAGACTGAGATGGGAGGATCGCTTGTGGCCAGGAGTTCGAGACCAGCCTGGGCAACATGGCCAAACTCCATCCCTATTAAAAACAAAATTAAAAATTAGCCAGGCATGGGGGTGTGCCCATGTAGTCCTAGCTACTCAGGAGGCTGAGGCAAGAGGATCACTTGAGCCCAGGAGTTCAACGTTATAGTGAGCTATGAGTGCGCCGCTGCACTCAAGCCTGGGTGACAGTGAGATTCTGTCTCTCTTTCCCTCTTTCTCCCTTTTTATATATGAAAAGAAAAATTATTTTTAAATTCTAGAACGAAGTTGTCTATGCAAGGTGAACTAAAAGCACTGTCTGTAAATAAAAAATTATAATTTTCAACTACAGATTTATAAAGTTATATTTTAATACTTAGTACATTTTTGTGATTGAAAATTGCAAAAGACTGAACTAAATATTATATCATACATTGTGAAGCATTCTATTTTTAAATATGTTAATTAAAACTTTATTTTTCAGATTTTGGAATCTCTTTTTAAGGTATGTTCAATACGTTACAGCTAAGCCTACTAAAACTTAACACAGAAATACATGCCAATGAAGAAGAGGTTTCTAAATTTTAAGGGAGTAGAAGGAATTCCATACTTGCCGTTCTGTGTATTTAAGAATTTTGTGTTCATTTGTATAGTGCATTAGCCCCATTCTGAATCCCAAGTGATATTTCGGTCAGGGCTGATATTTGATGGATGAAGATTCACAGACACAGACACACATTTATATAGATATTTATTTCATTGCTGCAATTTAAGTAGTCACTATGTCTTTTTTTGTCCCTCTTTTGTTTTCTTAAAGTGGTTTCAGTGGCAGGTCAATCAGATGGAAGAAGTAAGTCTAACATTTTAAAATTGTTAAGTTAATATTTTTTAACTCATTTGAAAACCAATTTGGATTATGTATAAGTTAAGTATGTATAAGTCATTTTTGAATAACTGTTGGTTATAAAGTAACCTTTTGATTTGGGTAGACAAGGAATAAGTGGATGGGATAAAATATTTCTCAGTGACTTACACCCTATGTCCCTGCATATATCTGGTATACTCCAAGTTTGACTGACACATTTTTTTTCCTAAAATTGAATAATGGAAACTAAGTTTTTTTTTCCAATTTACATAAAAGGGTGATGAGAGAACATTTCACTTTAAAAATTTCTACCATATTTTAAAAAACCATGCTAAATGATTATGTATGTGTAGACATAAAATTATATATTGATTTTCTATAGATGAAAACATCTATAGAAAAACATCATTATTTTAATGATGTTCTTTTATACTTTTGATTCAGGTACTTTGCCATTAGTTTGAGAACTACTGGTCTCTGTCCTTAGGGGCTTTTAATTCTACTTTGGAAAATATATATGCTGTTAGTATATTAGAATGATTTCCAGGGTAGCTTTACTGACTTACAGAATTATTTTTGTTCTCATTTGGTCACACTTATGATTCAGTCCAATTAAACACTCTTGAAGCCCAGGCCTTTCAAATAAAAGAGGCCAGTTTATTTGGGGGTATTTAAAGGATAAATATAGATAGAACCTTAAATGCATGAGCTGTGACTATATCCTAGCATCTTATTGTTGTATCTCTGGTCCCAGAATAGAAGACTTCCATGGTCTATATGCTCTTTGCTTTAGGATACATTTGACTGACATTGGAAAAGTGTTAGTCATTCTTTGATTATGGCATAGTGGTCATTATCCTTCCAGAGAAGTAGGGTTAGAGTGAAGTCTACTATTCCTCTACCCTCTTTTAAAATGTGTTCTTCTTTGCAACTTTGGAAATTCATCTTGTCATCTTCTTTTCATCCATCAACCTCTTTTTATTATTTTATTAATGGGTTTACTTTTACTCTTCTTTTACACTCAGTCCTGTCAATGTACATGACCTATCCAAAACCCTGGCCTCTCACTTTCTTGACTTCCTCATCTCCAAAGATCTCTTGGCCTCCACTTCCAGTCACACTCTGGACCTTGTCATTAATTAATTACTGTATTTTAAAAATTACTAATTTAGGGAACTTATTCTTGAACTATAAATTTCTGTTTTTCCAATTATTACTTTAAATACTGCTCTGGCCACCAAACACTTGGAATGTTCTAAATACAAGCCATTGGTTGGAACTCCTTCAATTCCTGCTACCTAACAAAATATTAACATCTGTACTCATTTTCTTTTTCTTTTTTCCTGTTAAGACAGATATATTGTTCTTTCTTATACATAAGACTAATTATTTCACTTCCGTTTTGGGTTTCATATCCTCTTGCCTGCTCAAGACTTTGTGTTTGTTTGTTTGTTTGTTTGTGTTTTTGAGACAGGATCTCATTCTGGTTGCCCTGGCTGGACTGCAGTGATTTGATCTCGGCTCACTGAAGGCTTGACCTCCCAGGCTCAGGTGATTCTCCAACCTTAGCCTCTCAAGTAGCTGGGACCACAGGCGCGAGCCACCACGCCTGGCTAATTGTTATTTTTTTTAGTAGAGATGGGGTTTCGCCATGTTGCCCAGGCTAGTCTTGAATTCCTGGACTCATGCAATTCCCTTGCCTCTGCCTCCCAAAGTGCTGGGATTACAGGCGTGAGCCACTGTGCCCTGCCATGCCCTCTCAAGAACTTTGATTAATTAATTATTCTCTCTTGTATATTCAGTTTCTCTCATTCAATTTTATCCTTCTTTTCAGTTTTTAAATATGCTCTTCTATCTCTCATTTGATCCACATTCCTCTCTAAAGGCCTATTTCCATGTCCTTTATTAGCCTGTTTTTAAGAAAATTATTTTGTATGCAAATTTACTCATATTAGGGAAACAATCATTAGATTATTATCAGGGTGTAAAGGCAAAACAGATTTATAAGCGAGTGGAGAGAAAAACAGAGTAGACAGTCTTTGAACAATGAAACTAGTTGGCTCTTTTTTTTTTTTTTAAAGTACTCAACGAATAAACTGGCACCTAGTGAAAAGATTAATCTGGGCACTCTTTCCTTGTAAGAGACAACTAAGGGTATTAAGTAAAACAATTAGAGTTGTTTACGGATTTCCTATAATAGCCCTTAAGAGTTTAGCCATGGAGCATATGTCACATATTCAGAGCCAAATTTATTTGTATATTAATTTACTATACACTATGCTCTTACTTCCCAAGCATTTCTCAATCTATCCAGACTGAATTCTGTCTCCCTAATAAGTAAAACATTCTCTCCATATGGTTCGCTGTAAGTTGTATGTTGTTAAATTAAACAGACTTTTTTTTTTTTTTTTTTTTTGCCTCAGCTATTGTTAATATTATTGATCGTGCCCTCATTTTTGAAACACTATTCCTTTGGCTTCTGTGAATTACATTTTCCTGGCTATTGCTTTACCTCTTTGGCTGTCTTCTTTTTCGAGTCCCCTCCTTAACCCAACCAGTAAATGTTGGAGTACCTCAAAGTTTTATCCTATGCCTTTTTTCTTTTTACTCCAAACTTTCTCCCTAGGCGGTCTCATCTAGTTTTTCCATTCAAGTATTTGAATGTAATTTAAATTTATGCATGTAATTTAAAAACATATACCTCTTGCTCAAAATGTTTCCCTGAACTCCAGGCTTTGTATATAATTACTTACTAGACTATTCCACCTCAGATGCAATGGGTCAGAAATATGAATTTTTTACTCCTAAACTCATATTTCTTCTAGTGTTCCCTATCTTAGCAAATGAGTACTATTTATCAAATTGGGTAAATGTGAAATGTGGAAACCATTCCTGACAACTCACTTCCATCTATTCCTGATATTTAATCTATCCACAAGTCCTCTGGGTTTTACTTTCTAAATAACTGTCAGATGTGTCCACTTTTCTCTGTGTCTACACCTTGTTTTTGGTTACTGTCATATCCATTATGCCTGAAATCCCAACCAGTGCATTCATAATCACCAGGAGGAACCCCCACTGCATATACTTCTGATCTGGAATTTCAAGTTTTTCAATGTTTAAACCCATAATTACTTATCTTAAATATTTTATTAATTTGGTATACCAGATATATTATCTAAAGGTTTATATGATCTACTGTTTTTCAAGGAGTGTTTCTCTTTTTTTTTTTTTTTGTAAACTTTTAAGTTCAGGGGTACATATATAGGTTTGTTATTTACGTAAACTCACGTCACAGATGTTTGTTGTACAGATTATTTCATCACCCACGTATTAAGCCCAGTACCCAACAGTTATCTTTCCTGCTCCTCTCCTTCCTCCCAACCTCCACCCTCATGTAGACCCCAGTATCTATTGTTTCCTTCTTTGTGTTCATGAGTTCTCATCATTTAGCTCCCACTTATAAGTGAGAACATGCAGTATTTGGTTTTACGTTCCTGTGCTAGTTTGATAAGGATAATGGCCTCCAGCTCCATCCATGTTCCTGCAAAAGACATGATCTCATTCATTTATATGGCTGCATAGTATTCCATGGTATATATGTACCACATTTTCTTTATCCAGTCAACCACTGATGGACATTTAGGCTGATTCCATGTCTTTGCTATTGTGAATAGTGTTGCAGTGAACATACACATGCACGTGTCTTTATGATAGGATGATTTATTTTCCCTTGGGTATATACCCAGTAATGGTATTGCTGGGTCAAATGGTAGTTCTGTTTTTAGATATCTGAGGAATCACCACACTGTTTTCCACAGCAGGCAACTAATTTATACTCCCACCAACAATGTATAAGCATTTTTTTTTCTCCACAACTTTGCCAGCACCCTTTTTTTTTTTTTTTTTTACATTTTAATAATAGTCATTCTGACTGGTATGAGATGGTATCTCATTGTGGTTTGATTTGCATTTCTCTAATGATCAGTGATGTTGAGCTTTTTTTCATATGATTGTTGGCCCCATGTATGTCTTCTTTTGAAAAGTGTCTGTTCATGTCCTTTGTCTACTTTTTTTTTTTGAGATGGAGTTTTGCTCCGTTGCCAGGCTGGAGTGCAGTGACACGATCTCGGCTCACTGCAATCTCTGCCTCCCGGGTTCAAGCAATTCTCCTGCCTCAGCCTCCCAAGTAGCTGGGACTACAGGTGTATGCCACCATGCCCAGCTAATTTTTTTTTTTTTTTTTTGTATTTTAGTAGAGACACGGTTTCACCATGTTGCCCAGGCTGGTCTCGAACTCCTGAGCTCAGGCAATCTGCCCACCTCAGCCTCCCAAAGTGCTAGGATTACAGGCGTGAGCCACTGCGCCCGGCCTTGTCCACTGTTTAATGGTGTTGTTTGTTTGTGTCTTATAAATTTGCTTAAGTTTCTTATAGATGTTGGATATTAGACCTTTGTCAGATGAATAGTTTGCAAATGTTTTCTCCCAATTTCTAGGTTGCCTGTTTACCCTGTTGGTAGTTTTTTTTTTGCTGCACAGAAGCTCTGAAGTGCAATTGGATCCTATTTGTTAATTTTTGCTTTTGTTGCAATTGCTTTTGGCATCTTCATGGAGTCTTTGCCCATTCCCATGTCCAGAATGGTATTGCCTAGGTTGTCTTCCAGAATTTTTATAGTTTTGGGTTTTACATTTGAGTCTTTTATTCTTCTTGAGTTAATTTTTGTATATGGTGTAAGCAGTGAGTCCAGTTTAAATCATCTGCACATGGTTAACCGGTTATCCCAGCCTCATTTATTGAATAGGGAGTCCTTTCTTCATTGTTTGCTTTTGTCAGCTTTGTCGAAGATCAGATAGTTATAGGTGTGCAGCCTTATTTCTGGCTTCTCTATTCTGTTCCATTGCTCTATGTGTCTGGTTTTGTGCCAGTACCATGCTATTTTGGTTACTGTAGCCCTGTAGTATAGTTTGAAGTCAGGTACTGTGATGCCTCCAGATTTGTTCTTTTTGCTTTGGATTGCCTTGGCTCTTTCGGCTCTTTTTTGGTTCCATATGAACTTTAAAATAGATTTTTCTAGGTCTGTGAAGAATTTCATTGTTAGTTTGATAGGAATATCATTGGATCTATAAATTGCTTTGGAAAGTATGGCCATTTTAACCATATTGATTCTTTCTATCCATGCACATGGAATGTTTTTCCATTTGTTTGTGTCATTTCTGATTTCTTTGAGCAGTGTTTTGTAGTTCTCCTTGTAGAGATTATTCACCTCCCTAGTTAGCTGTATTCCTAGGTATTCTTTTTGTGGCAATTGTGAATGGGATTGCATTCCTGATTTGGCTCTTGGCTTGACTGTTGTTGATGTATAGGAATGCTAGTGATTTTTGTACATTGACTTTGTATCTTGAGACTTTGCTGAGGCTGTTTATCAGCTGAGGGAACTTCTGGGCCAAGACTTTGGGGTATTCTAGATATGGGATTATGTTGTCTATAAATGGCGATAGTTTGACTTCCACTCTTCCTATTTGGATGCCTTTATTTCTTTCTCTTGTCTGGTTGCTCTGACCAGGACTTCCAATACTGTGTTGAATAGGAGTGGTGGGAGAGGGCACCTCAAGGAATGTTTCTTAAAGTGTAGTTGATAGAACATGTTTAAATGTCATCCAAGATACCTGTTATAAGTGCACATTACTGGATTAGATTTGTTTTGTGAGTCTGTGAGTAAGGAATCTACTGCTTCAACAGGTGGGAAACAAGGGATTGTTATGCACACTAACATTTGAGAATCCTGTGATAATGTTTTTACTGCTGACAGAATTTATTGTCAGTACATGCTGGTGAGGTTAATGTCAGTGATCATTTTGCATTACATGTTGCATTAACAGAGATACATGTGGAAACTATTAGAGTATATGGTGAGCTACACCAGAGAAATGTAGGCTGAACCTAAAGTAGCCTGTACACTTCAGAATTGTCCTGCTGGAATCTGTGCCCCAAAGGTCTTTCTGAAGAAACCGTTTAGCTGATAACCCACTCTCTGTTCCATACTCTTTTAGTTCTGTGCCTTTATCTTTTTTCCCAGAAAGGACTTCTGTTAAAATTTAATCTGTATTGGGAAATGTGATGTATTGAGAGTCTAATCAAGGGCAAAAACCACACAGTAATTTGGTTAGGGAAAGTTTAATATAAAGAATTATTGTTAACAGAGGAATATCTACTAAAGGATATTGATAGACATTCTACTAAAGGAGTAAAGATAATTCTAATGAATACAAGAGTAGAAGATAGAGGGAACAACTTCAACTCCTAAGATGGAATCAGAATATGAATATCCCCAATCATTCCCTCCCAGCAACGCAGGGCTAAGATGCAAAACTTCTGAAGAGGGAGCAGCTTTCATCACTATGTGGCAGAGAAGTCTGCTGGGCTGCAAGGCTGGTGGAGCTTGAACTCACTGGGAAGCTGTCCATGAGGGTGGTACACTTAGGAATCTGCCCTCTGTGATGCTAGGAAAAGCCACCTTCCAGAGAGGTGCTGTACTTCCTGCTGGGAAGCTGTTCACAAGGGTGATATGTTGGAAAACTTCCCTAAGGGAGGCTCTGCACCGGTGGATTTTGCTACACAGTTCTGGGGGAAGCTGCCCATAGGAATCTGCCATGCCAGGGACCTTACCAGGAAGCCATCCATCAGGTGATGCTGTTGAAATTTTCTGGGGGTGAGTACTATAAAATATACTACACACTGCCTGAGGAAGAAGCAGAGAGAGACACACAGAACTAGGAAGAAAAGCTTCTTCCTCTTCCAGTGCCTCTTCAGGACCCTCTACTGAAAAAGGCTAACATCAAGCCACCTGTCAAGGAAGAAATATTCCACTATCACAGACAAGACAATGAAGAATAGATTTTTGAGATGAGACGCAGTAAATTGATGACATTATTTTTGACTCAATTTATGATTTGTGGCTTCTTATTTGGGATCTTTCCTTTGTCTATAGAATTTCCATATGTCTCCTGCTTCCCTTCCACCTATTCTGTGTTCCTTGCCATATCTTCCCTACACCCAAGCTCAGACTTCTAGTGCATTGCCCAGCATTTACTTCCTGCTGTTATATCCTACTCTCATTCCAGTCATTACAAAAATGAAGTCTCTGTTCTAAATCCCCAGTGCTAGAATTTATCTTTGCTAAGTCCTTGACTTCATTTTTTCCCCAACTTTTCTTCCTAGCATAAGGATTGGAGAAGTCTACATGGGTGGATCTCTGAATTTAGGGCAAGCAATTATTTTAGCATTACTCTTGTAAATATTCTGTGCCATTTTCCTATCAAAACTTTCTGACCCCAATTGCTACTCTGCTTGTTTATGTCTCCACACATTGGCTGTTTGTAGGTTTCTTTTGCTGTGGTTTTTGGACACTCATTCTTGCTGAATTTTCTTTAAGTAAACTTATTACCTAGAATAGTAATTATGGTCATCTTATTCTGTGAATCTTGCTGTTTCTTTCCTCTGCTTGTTATTTTTTAGCTTGGTCTATTCCAAAGGTCTCAAGACACCTAAATACGTCACAGTCTTCCCCACACAGACTGGAAAAATGCTAGTTCCATAGATCTTTATATTTTAACTTCTGGGAGTTAGACAGGATTAGCCTTTGAGAGAAAATTACTATCTTTAGATAATTTACTACAGTAAGGGTATTCTTAAAAAGAATTTATGGGAAACAATTTAGAATTACTCTTGTAAATATTTTGAGTTGCATTTATTGTTATTGGACTTGCTTAAAATTCCTACATATTAAAACAATAAACAGATGATTAGATTTCAGGCTTTACATGTAAAAGCCATCACTGAGCTATAGTTCTATTCATAGATAATTGCTCATATAAATATATTTGTAGAATATTATATCATTACTTGGCTATAGCTACAGACAAGAATAATGTAAAAGTTAGTTTGATTTAATAAAGGAAATAATGAAATTTATTTGAGGTATGGGAACAAAATGGGTATTTACTAAGTAACTGGTTAATTTTATTATTTTAGATAAGTAAAGATCAAACTGTTTTACAAGCAGAGCCTCCAGAACCTGACAAAACAGTCATTTTAAATATTGCAGAAATAGTAAGGCTTGTACAAAGATTTGAAGAACTGAAGAATCGCCTTAAACAGAGGTCTAAATCCTCCTTGAAAGTCATGTTGTCTAAAACTATGTAAGTGAGATATAAGAACTAATTGAATTAAAAACAATAAGAAAGGGTATATAATTAGCACTGAATGTAAGATAATGAGTCAGATATGATGGCTATACACAGAGCTTCTTAGTCAAATCAGGTCTAGTCAGCTTGTTTCTATTTGCAATTTTTAATAATCTGAGATATACAATACAGGAGACATTCTCTGCATGTGGCTATGCAAATTCAATGTAGAAAATCAGTTTCTTAGTCACACTAGCCACATTTAAAGTGCTTAGTACCTACACGTGTCTGTTATTAGAAAGTTATATTGGACATTGCTAGCTTTGAAATATCTGGCTTATAAACTCTTCTCTCAGTTTGATTAGGACACTCCTAGTAATAAATAGGAAACTAAGATCTAATGAAATACTTCATTGTTCATGAACACCTTCATTAAAAATTATATTAACAGCTTATCCAAGTAAAATTTTTACATTTATAAGCAGCCATGTTTTTGCATTAGACAGATAAAACATTCTTTTTTGTGTTAAAATAGAATATACGTACCCATAGTTGGGAGGGGCCACTAGTTATGCAGTTACTTTAGCGATATCTCCGTCAATAACTGAAAATAATGAAGAGAGTGGTACTTGAGTTGGCTCCTGGGGGTTGCATAACTAGATCCTTGGTTCAAAGGTTAAGGTTTAGACCATATTCATACTTGACATTTAAGTGTCTGCTGTGTACTAGCGATTTTTGTAGTAACTTTACATGTATAATCTTTGATTTTCATAACTACTTTATGAGAAAGGTACTATTATACCCCAATTTTAATGAGAATAAACTGAAGCCAATAGAGGTTAAGTAATATACCTGACTGAGGTCATATAATTAGTAAATGGATGAAACAGTTTTTGACCCAAAGGTCAGCTAGTCTCACTCCAGAACTTATGTCCTTCATCATTATACAATTGATAATAATACTTTGACAAAAAGATACCTCATGTTTCTAACAATTTATTTTTGCTATTTTTGTTGTGAATGTTTTTGGTATACTTAATTATATTCATAGCCTACATGGAATTCATATAATTACATAGTTTAGTTTGACTTTTCAACTTATAACTTGTAAGTTTACCTTAGTGTCTGTGAATAAAGATTAAAGATATGTTTAATTTTTATTTTACAAGCTTCATATGTCTGGACTGCATATTTTAGTTATTTTAGTGTAATTTAAACTCTTACTCTTTGATATATTAAAAAATGTTTCATTTATTGAACTTTAACAGGGATAAAGAAAATCGACCAGAAGCAGTGAAAAGTTGTGAAGCTGTGGCACAGAAAATTGAAGGTGATAATATTTTATACATGTTTATCCTTAAAGATTTTATTAAAAATTTTGTTACTATTTTTTATCTTTTAAAGAGAGGGTCTCACTCTGTCACCCATGCTGGAGTGTAGTGGCATGAATATCGCTCACTGCAGCCTCAAACTTTTGGGCTCAAGTGATCCTCTCTGCTCAGCCTTTTGAGGTAGCTAGGACCACAGGCACAGGCCACTGAGGCCAGCTGATTTTTTTTTGTACAGATGGAGGTCTCACTGTGTTGCCCAGGTTGGTCTTGAAATTTTGGCCTCAAGTGATCCTCCCACCTCGGGCTCCTAAAATGTTGGGATTACAGGCATGAGCCACCATGCCTGGCATGTTTGACTTTTATGGGGTTTCCTAAGTGTATGAACATTTTGAGACTTAAAGTTAAAAATTTACAGTTATAAAATTATACAATGGTAAATTTAGATAATATTTAATAGTGAGTTTGATATTTTAATAAAAGTTTTTATTATGTTCCAGATTCTGGGAACATACAAAATGAATACAATGTGTATCCCCTATACAGACAACAATGTGGTTGTTACTTGCATAACATTTACAGCTTAGTAAGGATACAAGTACATTATCTAGCATGTTAGTACAGTGTCATGCATGATAAAGGTATGTGGAATTTGCATTGGGTCCACAGAAAGGAGCAATCTGTTCAACCTAAGGAGTTAGGAAGACTTTATGCAACTTTAAAGGGTGAATAGGATTTAGTCAAGTAAAGAAGGGAAATATTTGGTATTTTAAGAAGACAATAGCGTGAACAAACAACATGCATAGAGAATTACAACTGGATTGGTATTAGAGTAAGAAGCGATATATAGGGATGAAGTAACAGAGGGGCTAGTCATAGTGGGAATGGATGCTCTGCTAAGGAGCTTAGACTTTTTTCAAAAATAATAAAGAATCATTGAAGATTTTTTGTAGGATTTAATTTTAGAGAAGTTTTTTCCTGATTGCACTGTAGAAGCTAGATTTGGGGACTAGGAGTAGGAAAGGGAAGTTATTATATCTTAGATGTGTGAGAAGTACCTATATTCAAAGACTAGTGAAAAGAAGAAGGGAGTCAGGTTTGAGAAATATTTACTTGAAAGTTGGTGATTGGATATGGAAGGAAGGAAGACTAGGTAATGATGGTACCATGAATGAATATAAGAGAATACAAGAGCAAAAACAAGTTTTGATGAGAAAGTGATGTTTATAATCAGCTGTTACACACATTCTTTTAAATATTACCATTTCTTACCTGATTAGGAAGATCTGCAGTGTTGGCAGTTATTATTTTTTCAAAGTTTTCTTTCTTCTGAATAAGTTACTAAAATTAAAATAATAAAATTTAAACTCAATTAGTATATATAATTGCTGTTTGAAGTTTATAGTGACAAATACACTTTTAATTATTTCAGAATTCATAGAAGCCCACTCAACTGATGAATTTAAAGATGTTTCTGCAACAGAACCACGTAAGTTTCCACTCATTAAAGCATTATTGTGATAATAACCTCTGTTACATTAATTTCTATAAAGTAATAATTATTAGGTTAACAGTACAGACTCCTTGCCTTGGAGTTTGGAGCCATACAGTTGAGCTGGTTGTCAAGCAAGTATTGAAATTCTTAGTTAAGGATACGTGTTACTGAAACTAGATTCTTTTTTTTTTTTTTTTTTTGAGACAGAGTCTTGCTCTGTTGCCCAGGCTGGAGTGCAGTGGCATGATCTCAGCTCACTGCAACCTCTGCTTCCTGGGTTCAAGTGATTCTTGTCCCTTAGCCTCCCAAGTAGCTGGGATTACAGGCATGCACCACCACACCCAGCTAACTTTTGTATTTTTTTTTTTTTTTTTTAGTAGAGAGAGTTTCACCATGTTGCCCAGGCTGGTCTTGAACTCCTGACCTCAGGTAATCTGCCTGCCTCAGCCTCCCAAAGTGCTGGGATTACAGGCGTGAGCCACTGCGCCCGGCCTAGATTAATTTTTGAGGAGTGCATGTTAGTACATGGAATGGAGAATTTTGAGCTGTGATTAGAACATACTACTGAAATGTTGGCAGGCCTTTGAGGTGTAGCAGTGATAAATTTAAATAGTTTGTAGATTTTGTTACTAGGAATTATATCCACAAATGCTTTGACTGCAGATGAGTAGTTGTCAGTTCAGGAATATAAAGAACTGCTAGAGCTTGTATGTTAAGTTTATGACTGTTTGTCAATAGAAAGGAAATTAACTTACTTATGTCTTAGGGCTGGAGAGAATTTTGAAATAATAGTGTAAAGCACACTATGGAATACAGTACAAAAGTAGAAAATAATATTTGCTTGGAACAGGTTGCTGGGAATTCTGCCCTCTTTCAACTTCAGCTTTAAACCCAAACGTTGCCATGTTTAAACCAAGGACAGCTGCACATTTTACAGCACTCCCAAGTTCTATAGAGATTTCTGGTCGAAGAGAGCTCTGACTGACTAGGTGGGGTAGAAAGGTATATAGAACTTTGGAGTAGATAGTGAAAACCTCTACTCTAATCAAGGGGAATCCTTTGTACGTCTATGGACCTCTCAAGAGCTCTCTCTTTTTCTCTCTCTCAATCTGTATGGTTGCCTTCCTTCTAATATTGTACCTTGGCTTCCACAAACACTGAACTTTGTTTCCTAAACTCAAGGTGACCAGTATGCTCTGAGTTCCCCTTCCCTATACTGTGGACTGGCAATTCTAGACAGTAAACTGGGGTCATCACAAGGGCCTTTCCACTTTATTTCCATATGTACTGCATTCACTGTTTTCCAATTTCTGAATACCACTGTTTCATGTATTTTTGTCCAGTATTTAAGTAGTTTAAAGTAGAAGAGTAATTCTGGTCCCTGATGCTCCATCATGGATGAAAGCAGAAATCCCTGTACCCACTTATAGTCTAATGGAATACATCTTCCAATCATAAAACCACATTTCAAAAGGATAAAATATAGTTGAGATTTTGCTCATGGTTCTAAAGGGGAGCAGAGGACAGAATTATATTGTACAATATGGAGAAAATGCTTTGCAAATTCATAAGATCTTTTTCCAATGGCAGTTGTTTCAGTTTCTTAGCTCTATTAGTATTGACCTACTCTCTCTGTTGCTGTATTTCACTTGTTTACTATCATTTTCTTTTAAAAGTACCTCCTCAATTCTTCTCTGGCCACACTTAATCCTCTCTTCCCTTCCTGTTTACTAAATTCTATTAAATCTTATAGCCTGGCCAGCAAGACAGAAGCTATCTTTGTATTGCACTCTGGTTTTGCTTTCAGGTCACAATTTCATCTTGATGTTGCTTCATTTAATAATTAATAGACTATTTTTTAGAGAAGTTTTAGGTTCACAGAAAAATTGAACAGAAATTACAGAGTTCCCATTAGTGTAGTCCCCCCGCTTCTGGCATAAAGCTTCCCCTATTATTAACATTTTGCATTAATGTGATACATTTGTTATGGTTGATGAACCAATTTTGATACATTATTATTAACTAAAGTCCGTAGTTTACATCTGGTTTGCTTTTTGCCTTGTACAGCTCAGTGGGTTTTGACAAATGTATCATGTCTTGGATCCACCATTACAGTGTCACAGAATAGTTTAATTGCCCTAAAAATCCCCTGTGTCCCACCTATTCACCTCTTCCTCCATCCACCTGAATCCCTGGAAACCACTAATCTGTTTATTTACTGTTTCTATAGTATTTCCTTTTCAAGAATGTTGTATATTTGATATTATTAGTCTCTCTTTTATCTAACAATGTACATTTAAAGTTCTTCCGTGTCTTTCAATAGTTTGACAGTTTCTTTTTAATTGCTGATAAATAATCAATTTATGGATTTACTACAATTTATCCATTTACCTATGAAAGGGCATCTTGGTTGTTTCCACGTTTTGGCAATTATAAATGAAGCTACTATCAACACTTTTGTGCAGGTTTTTGTGTGGATGTAAGTTTTCAGCTCAATTGGGTAAACACAAAGGAGCATGACTACTAAGTCATATAGTGAGAGTTGTTTAGCATTATAAGAAACTGCCAAATGAGCATGCAAAGGGGCTGTACCATTTTGCATTCCCCTGCAATTAAGGAGAATTCTTGTTGCTCCACATCTTTGTCAGCATTTAGAATTGACAGTGTTTGGGCTTTTAGCCATTCTAATAGTTGTGTAGTGATTTTTCATTGTTTTCATTTGCAGTTCCATGATTATACATGATGTTGAGCATGTTTTCATATGCTTATTTGCCATCTGTTTCATTTCTTTGGTGAGGTATTCAGATCTTTTACCCATTTTAAAAATTGGGTTATTAGTTTTCTTATTGTTGAGTTTTAAGAGTTATTTTTATATTTTGGATACAAGCCATGTATCAGATATGTGTTTGGCAAAGATATTCTCTCAGTCTGTGGCTTATCTTTTCATTCTTTTAGCAGTGTCTTTTGCAGAGCCAGAATAAAGTCAAACTTCCCATTTTTTTTTTTATTTCACGAATTGTGCTTTAGGTGTTGTATGCAAAAATTAATCTTCAAACCCAAAGTTACCTAGTCTCTTCTACTTTCTTGTAAAAGTTTTATAGTTTTGCATTTTACGTTTATAACTATGATCCATTTTGAGTTAAAATTTTTTTTTTTTTTGAGATGGAGTCTCACTCTGTCGCTGGAGTGCAATGGTACAATCTTGACCCACTGCAACCTCTGCCTCCCTGTTCAAGTGATTCTCCTGCCTCAGCCTCCCTAGCAGCTGAGACCACAGGCATGCGCCACCACGCCTGGCTAATTTTTGTATTTTTAGTAGAGTTGGGGTTTCACCATGTTGGTCAGGCTGGTCTCGAACTCCTGACCTTGTGATCCGCCTGCCTCAGCCTCCCAAAGTGCTGGGATTACAGGCGTGAGCCACTGCGCCCAGCCCATTTTGAGTTAATTTTTGTGAGAACTGTAAAGTCTATGTCTGGATTCATTTTTTTTTTTTTTGCATTTGGATGTCCAGTTGTTTCAGCATCATTTGTTGAGAAGAGTACTCTTTCTTCATTGAGTTGCCTTTGTTCCTTTGCCAAAGATCAGTTGCGTATATTTGTGAGTCTGTTTTTGGGCTCTTTATTCTGTTTGCTTGTCTGTCTATTTTGGCAGTGCTACATGTCTTGATTACTTTAGCTTTTAGTAAGTATTGAAGTTGGGTAGTGTCAGTCCTCCAACTTTGTTGTTCTTCAACATTGTGTTGACTTCTCTGAGTCTATTAAACTTTATAAACTTTAGAAACAATTTGTTGGTATCCAGAAAATACCTTGCTGGGATTTTGATTGAGATTGCATTGAATCTATAGATTAAAGGGACAAGAACTTGTATCTTAACAATATTGTATCTTTCATTCTATGAACATGAAATATCTCTCCATTTATTTAGATCTTATTTGCTTTCTTTCATCAGAGTAATGAACTTTTCCTCATATAGATCTTGTACATATTTTCTTTTAGATTTACACTGAAGTGTTGAAATTTCAGTGCTACTATAAATGGTGTTAATATCTATAATTTAAAATTCAAATACAAATACTTCATTGCTGGTATATAGGAAAGCAATTGCAATTAACTTTTGTGTCCTGTAAATTTGTAATAATTGTTTATTACTAGATATTGGTGATTCTTTTGGATATTCTATAGAGACAGTCACATTATCTAACAGAAAGTGTTACTTCTTCCTTCTGATTTTCTTTTCTTATATTATTGCATTAGCTAGGACTTCCAGTATGATGTTAAATAGCATGGTAAAAATGGGCATGCTTGCCTTCTTCCTGATCTTAGGGAGGAAGCATTTAGGATTTCACTATAAGTATTATGTTAGCTATAAACTTTTTGTAGATTTTCTTTATCAAACTGAGGAAGCTTACTTCTATTTTATTTATAATTTACAAAAAGTTTTTTAAAATTGTGGGTAGGTGTTAGATTTTGTCGAATACTTTTTCTGCATTTATTGATATGATTGTATGATTTTTCTTCTTTAGCATGTAGATTACATTAATTGATTTTTGAACATTGGACCAGCCTTACGTACCTGGAATAACCCATTTGGTTGTGTTGTATAGTCTTTCTATACATTTATGTATGTGATTTGCTAATGTTTTGTTGAGGATTTTCACATATGTATTCATGAAAGATATTCATCTGTAGTTTTCTTTTCTTGTAATGTCTTTGTCCAGCTTTGGTATTGGAGTGATACTGGCCTCATAGAATGAGTCAGGAAATGTTACCTATGTTTCTATCTTCTGGAAGACATCATAAAGAATTGGCATAATTTCTTAGTTAAATGTTTGGTAGAATTTGCCAAGTGAAACTATCTGAGCATAGTACCTGCTGTTTTGGAAGCTTATTAATTATTGATTCAATTTCTTTTAAATAGGCCTATTCATAATATCAATTTCTCCTTTGTGAGTTTTGGTAGATAGTGAGTTTCCAAGAATTTGTCCATATAACCTAAATTATCAAATTTGTTAGCATAAGTTATTTATAGTATTTGTTTATTGTCCCTTTATGTCCATGTGGTCAGTAGTGATGGTCCCTCTTTCTTTTTTGCAAATAGAAATAATTTTATTTCTTGCTTTCCTATTTGGACACCTTTTATCTCTTTTCTTGCTTAATTGCTCTAGCTAGGAATTCCAGTACTATGTTGAATAGAAGTGGCAAGAATGGGCATCTTTATCTTGTTCTTCATCTTAGAGGAAAATCTTTCAACTTTTCACTGTTGACTATGTAGCTGTGGGCTTGTGATAGTTGGCCATTATTGTTTTGAGGTACATTCCTTCTGTATCTAATTTGTTATTTTCATCATGAAAGAATGTTGAAAGTTTTCAAATGTTTTTCCCCATATATTGAGATTATGATATGATTTTTATATTTTATTCTATTAATACGGTATATCACATTTATTTGCATATTTTGAACCATCTTTGCACCCCAGGGATAAGTCCCCCTTGGTCATAGTGAATGATTCTTTTAATGTGCTGTAAATTCAGTTTGCTAGCATTTTATTAAAGATATTTGTATCCATATTCACCAGAGATATTGGACTGTGTTTTCTTTTCTCATAGTGTCTTTGTCTGGCTTTGGTATTAGGGTAATACTAACCTTGAAAAATTGTTCAGAAGTATTCCTTCCTCTTCAAGATTTTGGAAGAATTCGAGAAGGATTCTACTAGTTCTTTAAATGTTGGGTAGAATTAGGCCATAAAACCACTGGGTCCTGGTTTTTTCTTTTTTTTTATGGGGGATTTTATCACTGAGTCAGTCTTACTAATTACTAGTCTGTTCAGACTTTCTGTTTCTTCATGATTTAGTATTGGTGGGTTGTATATGTCTATGAAGTATCCAGTTATTTTAGGGTATCTAATTTGTGGGTGTATAAATGTTCACAGTAGTCTTTATCCTTTGTATTTTTGTGGTATCAGTTATTATGTCTCTTCTTTCTTTTTCAATGTTACTTGAGTCTTGCTGTTTTTTCTTAGTCTAGCTAAACTCTTGTTAATTATGTTTATCTTTTCAAAAAACCAAATCTTAGTTTCGTTGAACTTTTCTATGATTTTTCTAGTCTCTATTTTATGTACTTCTGCTCTAATCTTTTATTTCCTTCCTTTTACTAACTTTGGGCTCAGTTTGTTCTTTTTCTAGTTCTTTGAGGTGTGACATTACGTTATTTAGCTCTTTTGTCTTTTTTTAATGTATACTTTATTTATTTACTTATTTATTTAGAGACAGGGTCTTGCTCTGTTGCCCAGGCTGGAGTAGAGTGGTGTGATCATAGCTTACTCCAACCTCAAACTCCTGGCCTCAAGTGATTCTCTCACTTAGCCTCCTTAGTAGCTGATACTGCAAGTGTGGGACACTGTGCCCAGCTTGAATGTAGGTTTTTATTGCTATAATCTTCCTTTTAATAACTGCTTTTGCTGCATCACATAAATTTTGGTATGTTTCCATTTTTGTGTGTCATAAGATATTTTTTGATTTCTTTTTGAATTTCTTTTTGACCCATTGTTCAGGAGTATGTTAGTTTCCACATATTTGTAAATCTTTCAATTTTTCTTCTGTTATTGATTTCTAGTTTCATGCCACTGTGATTGGGAAATACTTGATATGATTTTAGCCTTCTTAAATTTTATAAGACTTACTGGCCTAACACAAGATCTGTCCTTTAGAATATTCCATTTGCACTTGAGAAAGCTCTATATTCTCCTGCTGTTGAATGGAATATCTTGAGGCCGGGCGCGGTGGCTCACGCTTGTAATCCCAGCACTTTGGGAGGCCGAGGCAGGCGGATCACGAGGTCAGGAGATTGAGACCACGGTGAAACCCCGTCTCTACTAAAAATACAAAAAATTAGCCGGGCGTGGTGGCGTGCGCCTGTAGTCCCAGCTACCCGGAGAGGCTGAGGCAGGAGAATGGCGTGAACCTGGGAGGCAGAGCTTGCAGTGAGCCAAGATTGCGCCACTGCACTCCAGCCTGGGTGACAGAGTGAGACTCCGTCTCAAAAAATAAATAAATAAATGAATAGAATATCTTGTGTATGTCTGTTAGGTCCATTGGCATAAAGTGTGGTTAAAATATAAGGTTTCCTTATTTGTTTTCTGTCTGGATGATTTGTCCATTATTGAATGTAGAGTACTGAAGGCCTCTGCTATTATTGTCTTGCTGTCTATCTCTCTCTTCAGATCTATTAATATTTGTTTTATATATTTAGGTGTTGCAATGTTGGGTGTGTATATATTTGTTATATTCTCTTGAGCTTTTTTCATTATATAATAATCTTTGTCTCTTGTGACTGTTTTTGATTTAAAGTATCTGGTCTGATGTAAGTATAGCCACAGCTGCTCATTTATTGGTTTCTAATTGCATAGAGTATCTATTTACATCCCTTCATTTATTCTGTGAGTAAGCAGCATGTAGTCTTGTTTTTTATTCATTCAGCCCTTCTGTGTCTTTGAATTGAATAATTTGATCCATTTACTTTCGAGTTACCTTTAATAAATAAGGACTTACTATTGCCATTCTGTTAATTGCTTTTTAGCTGTTTTGTAGATCCTTTGTTCTTTTATTCCCTGTTTGCTATCTTCCTTTGTGATTTGTTGATATATTTTTACTCCCCTCTAAGCATTTTATGTTTTTGATGTCATAATTCACATATTTTATATTGAATTTTATTAAGAAATTATTGTAGCTATAGGAATTTTGTTTGTCTTTTACCCTTTATTCTGTAGACATAAGTGATTTACAGACTACTGTTACAATATTATGGTATGTAATTCTACTATATACACACTTTCACCAGTGAGTTTTATACTTTCATATGTATTTGTGTTACTAGTTAGTGTCCTTTCATTTCAGATTGAAGAGCTCCCTTTATCATTTTTGTAAGGCAAGCCTGATGATGATGAACTCCCTGAGCTTTTGTTTGTCAGGGAAAGTATCACTCCTTCATTTTTGTAGACCAACTTTTCTGGGTAAAGTATTCTTGGTTGGCAGTTTTTTTTCTTCAAGAACTTTGAAAATATCTTCTTACTCTCTCTTAGACTGCAAAATTTTCACTGCTGATAGCCCTATGGGGATTCTCTCTGTGTGAGGAAGCCATTCTCCTGTCTCAGCCTCCGGAGTAGCTGGGACTACAGGCGCCCGCCACAGCACCCAGCTAATTTTTTCTGTTTTTAGTAGAGACGGGGTTTCACCGTGGTCTCGATCTCCTGACCTCGTGATCCACCCACCTCGGCCTCCCAAAGTGCTAGGATTACAGGCATGAGCCACCGTGCCTGGCCCTTTTCTTCTTTTTTAATTCCTATAGTGTAAATGATAACACTCTTGATGCTGTCCCATAAATCCTGTAGGCTTTATTTTTCAGAATTAAAAAATTTAAATTTTTATATATTTAGAGGAGATAACTGCAGATTTCTTACATGTATATATTGTGTCGTGGTGAAGTCTGGGCTTTTAGTGTACCCATCACCTGAATAGTGAACATTGTATCCAATAGGTAATAGCCTTTAAAATTCCTTTTTATTCTTTATTCTTTTTTTCCTAACTGTATATTTTCAAATAACTTTCTTTAAGTTTACAGATTCTTTCTTCTCCTTGATGAATTATACAGTTGACATATTTTTTATTTATCTTTTGTAATTTTAATTTTATTAATTATATTCTTTGGCATTAAGTTTTAGGGTACATGTGCACAATGTGCAGATTAGTTACATATGTATACATGTGCCATGTTGGTGTGCTGCACCCAGTGACTCATCATTTAACATTAGGTATATCTCCAAATGCTATCCCTCCCACCTCCCCCCACCCCACAACAGGCCCCAGTGTGTGATGTTCCCTTTCCTGTGTCCATATGTTCTCATTGTTCAATTCCCACCTATGCATGAGAATGTGCGGTGTTTGGTTTTTTGTCCTTGCGATAGTTTTCTCAGAATGATGGTTTCTAGCTTCATCCATGTCCCTACAAAGGACATGAACTCATCATTTTTTATGGCTGCATAGTTTTCCATGGTGTATATGTGCCACATTTTCTTAATCCAGCCTATAATTGTTGGGCATTTGGGTTGGTTCCAAGTCTTTGCTATTGGGAATAGTGCCACAATAAACATACGTGTGCATGTGTCTTTATAGCAGCATGATTTATAATCCTTTGGGTATATACCCAGTAATGAGATGGCTGGGTCAAATGGTATTTCTAGTTCTAGATCCTTGAGGATTCACCACACTGTCTTCCACAATGGTTGAACTAGTTTACAGTCCTTCCAACAGTGTAAAAGGGTTCCTATTTCTCCACATCCTCTCCAGCACCTGTTGTTTCCTGACTTTTTAATGATGGCCATTCTAACTGGTGTGAGATGGCATCTCATTGTAGTTTTGATTTGCATTTCTCTGATGGCCAGTGATGATGAGCATTTTTTCATGTGTCTTTTGGCTGCATAAATGTCTTCTTTTGAGAAGTGTCTATTCATACCCTTCACACAGTTTTTGATGGGGTTGTTTGTTTTTTTCTTCTAAATTTGTTTGAGTTCATTGTAGATTCTGGATATTAGCCCTTTGTCAGATGAGTAGATTGCCTGTTCACTCTGGTGGTAGTTTCTTTTGCTGTGCAGAAGCTCTTTAGTTGAATTAGATCCCATTTGTCAATTTTGGCTTTTGTTGCCAGTGCTTTTGGTGTTTTAGACATGAAGTCCTTGCCCATGCCTATGTCCTGATTGGTATTGCCTAGGTTTTCTTCTAGGGTTTTTATGGTTTTAGGTCTAACATGTAAGTCTTTAATCAACGATGGGGTTTTCTAAATATACAATCATGTCATCTGCAAACAGGGACAATTTGACTTCCTCTTTTCCTAATTGAATACCCTTTATTTCTTTCTCTTGCCTGATTGCCGTGGCCAGAACTTCCAATACTATGTTGAATAGGAGTGGTGAGAGAGGGCGTCCTTGTCTTGTGCCAGTTTTCAAAGGGAATGCTTCCAGTTTTTGCCCATTCAGTATGATATTGGCTGTGGGTTTGTCATAAATAGCTCTTATTATTTTGAGATATGTCCCATCAGTACCTAGTTTATTGAGTTTTTAGCATGAAGGGCTGTTGAATTTTGTCAAAGGCCTTTTCTGCATCTATTGAGATAATTGTGTGGTTTTTGTCTTTGGTTCTGTTTATGTGATGAATTACGTTTATTGATTTGTGTATGTTGAACCAGCCTTGCATCCCAGGGATGAAGCCCACTTGATCATGGTGGATAAGCTTTTTGATGTGCTGCTGAATTTGGTTTGCCAGTATTTTATTGAGGAATTTTGCATCAATGTTCATCAGGGATATTGGTCTAAAATTCTCTTTCTTTGTTGTGTCTCTGCCAGGCTTTGGTATCAGGATGATGCTGGCCTCATAAAATGAGTTAGGGAGGATTCCCTCTTTTTCTATTGATTGGAGTAGTGTCAGAAGGAATGGTACCAGCTCCTCCTTCTACCTCTGGTAGAATTTGGCTGTGAATCCGTCTGGTCCTGGACTTTTTTTGGTTGGTAAGCTATTAATTATTGCCTCCATTTCAGAGCCTGTTATTGGTCTATTCAGAGATTCATCTTCTTCCTGGTTTAGTCTTGGGAGGGTGTATGTGTCGAGGAATTTATCCATTTCTTCTAGATTTTCTAGTTTATTTTCATAGAGGTGTTTATAGCATTCTCTCTGACAGTAGTTTGTATTTCTGTGGGATCGGTGGTGATATCCCCTTTATCATTTTTTATTGCATCTATTTGATTCTTCTCTCTTTTCTTCTTTATTAGTCTTGCTAGCGGTCTATCAATTTTGTTGATCTTTTCAAAAACCAGCTCCTGGATTCATTGATTTTTTGAAGGGTTTTTTGTGTCTCTATCTCCTTCAGTTCTGCTCTGATCTTAGTTATTTCTTGCCTTCTGCCAGCTTTTGAATGTGTTTGCTCTTGCTTCTCCAGTTCTCTTAATTGTGATGTTAGGGTGTCAGTTTTAGATCTTCCTGCTTTCTCTTGTGGGCATTTAGTGCTGTAAATTTCCCTCTACACACTGCTTTGAATGTGTCCCAGAGATTCTGGTATGTTATGTCTTTGTTCTCGTTGGTTTCCAAGAACATCTTTATTTCTGCCTTCATTTTGTTATGTACCCAGTAGTCATTCAGGAGCAGGTTGTTCAGTTTCCATGTAGTTGAGCGGTTTTGAGTGAGTTTCTTAATCCTGAGTTCTAGTTTGATTGCACTGTGGTCTGAGAGACAGTTTGTTATAATTTCTGTTCCTTTACATTTGCTGAGGAGTGCTTTACTTCCAACTATGTGGTCAGTTTTGGAATAAGTGCAGTGTGGTGCTGAGAAGATTGTATATCTGTTGATTTGGGGTGGGGAGTTCTGTAGATGTCTATTAGGTCCACTTGGTGCAGAGCTGAGTTCAATTCCTGGGTATCCTTATTAACTTTCTGTCTCGTTGATCTGTCTAATGTTGACAGTGTGGTGTTAAAGTCTCCCACTATTATTGTGTGGGAGTCTACGTCTCTTTCTAGGTCTCCAAGGACTTGCTTTATGAATCTGGGTCCTCCTGTATTGGGTGCATATATATTTAGGATAGTTAGCTCTTCTTGTTGAATTGATCCCTTTACCATTATGTAATGGCCTTCTTTGTCTCTTTTCATCTGTGTTGGTTTAAAGTGTCTTTTATCCGAGACTAGGATTGCAACCCCTGCCTTTTTTTGTTTTCCATTTGCTTGGTAGATCTTCCTCTATCCCTTTATTTTGAGCCTATGTGTGTCTCTGCACGTAAGATGGGTTTCCTGAATACAGCACACTGATGGGTGTTGACTCTTTATCCAATTTGCCAGTCTGTGTCTTTTAATTGGAACATTTAGCCCATTTACATTTAAGGTTAATGTTGTTATGTGTGAATTAGATCCTGTCATTATGATGTTAGCTGGTTATTTTGCTTGTTAGTTGATGCAGTTTCTTCCTAGCCTCGATGGTCTTTACAATTTAGCATGTTTTTGCAGTGGCTGGTACCGGTTGTTCCTTTCCATGTTTAGTGCTTCCTTCAGGAGCTCTTTTAGGGCAGGCCTGGTGGTGACAAAATCTCTCAGCATTTGCTTGACTGTAAAGTATTTTATTTCTCCTGCACTTATGAAGGATAGTTTGGCTGGATATGAAATTCTGGGTTGAAAATTCTTTTCTTGAAGAATGTTGAGGCCGGGCGCGGTGGCTCACGCCTGTAATCCCAGCACTTTGGGAGGCTGAGGCAGGCGGATCACGAGGTCAGGAAATCGAGACCATCCTGGCTAACACGGTGAAACTCCGTCTCTACTAAAAATACAAAAAATTAGCCGGGTGCCTGTAGTCCCAGCTACTCGGGAGGCTGAGGCAGGAGAATGGCGTGGACCCCAGGGGGCGGAGCCTGCAGTGAGCCGAGATCCTGCCACTGCACTCTAGTCTGGGCGACAGCGAGACTCTGTCTCAAAAAAAAAAAAAAAAAAAAAAAAAAAAGAATGTTGAATATTGGCCCCCACTCTCTTCTGGCTTGTAGAGTTTCTGCTGAGAGATCAGCTGTTAGTCTGATGGGCTTCTCTTTGTGGGTAACCCGACCTTTCTCTCTGGCTGCCCTTAACATTTTATCCTTCATTTCAAATTTGGTGAATCTGACAATTATGTGTCTTGGAGTTGCTGTTCTCGAGGAGTATCTTTGTGGCATTTCTGTATTTCCTGGATTTGAATGTTGGTCTGCCTTGCTAGATTGGGGAAGTTCTCCTGGATAATATCCTGCAGAGTGTTTTCCAACTTGGTTCCATTCTCCCCATCACTTTCAGGTACACCAGTCAGATTTGGTCTTTTCACATAGTCCCATATTTCTTGGAGGCTTTGTTCATTTCTTTTTATTCTTTTTTCTCTAAACTTCTCTTCTTGCTTCATTTCATTCATTTGATCTTCCATCACTGATACCCTTTCTTCCAGATGATCAAATCGGCTACTGAGGCTTGTGCATTCGTCACGTAGTTCTCGTGCCTTGGTTTTCAGCTGCATCAGGTCCTTTAAGGACTTCTCTGCATTGGTTATTCTAGTTAGCCATTTGTCTAATTTTTTTAAGGTTTTTAACTTCTTTGCCATGGGTTTGAACTTCCTTTTTTAGCTCAGAGTAGTTTGATCTTCTGAAGCCTTCTTCTCTCAACTCGTCAAAGTCATCTCTGTCCACCTGTGTTCCGTTCCTGGTGAGGAGCTGCGTTCCTTTGGAGGAGGAGAGGCACTCTGATTTTTAGTTTCCGGTTTTTCTGCTTTGTTTTTTCCCCATCTTTGTGGTTTTATCTACCTTTGGTCTTTGATGATGGTGACATACAGATGGGGTTTTGGTGTGGATGTCCTTTCTGTTTGTTAGTTTTCTTTCTAACAGTCAAGACCCTCAGCTGCAGGTCTGTTGGAGTTTGCTGGAGGTCCACTCCAGACCCTGTTTGCCTGGGTATCAGCAGCGGAGGCTGCAGAATAGCGGATATTGGTGAACAGCAAATGCTGCTGCCTGATCATTCCTCTGGAAGTTTTGCCTCAGAGGAGTACCCAACCATGTGAAGTGTCAGTCTGCCCTTTCTGGGGAGTGCCTCCTAGTTAGGCTACTCAGGGATCAGGGACCCATTTGTGGAGGCAGTCTGTCCATTCTCAGATCTCCAGCTGCATGCTGGGAGAACCACTACTGTCTTCAAAGCTGTCAGGCAGGGACATTTAAGTCTTCAGAGGATTCTGCTGCCTTTTGTTTGGCAATGCCCTGCCCCCTGAGGTGGAGTCTACGGAGGCAGGCAGGCCTCCTTGAGCTGTGGTGGGCTCCACCACCACCAGTTTGCGCTTCTCAGATGCTTTGTTTACCTACTCAAGCCTCGGCAATGGCGGGTGCCCCTCCCCCAGCCTCACTGTTGCCTTGCAGTTTGATCTCGGACTGCTGTGCTAGCAATGAGTGAGGGTCCGTGGGCACGGGACCCTCCGAGCCAGGTGCGGGATATAATCTCCTGGTGTGCCGTTTGCTAAAACCGTTGGAAAAGCACCGTATTAGGGTGGGAGTGACTCGATTTTCCAGGTGCCGTCTGTCACCCCTTTCTTTGACTAGGAAAGGGAATTCTGTGATCCCTTGCGCTTCCTGGGTGAGGCAATGCCTCGCCCAGCTTTGGCTCATGTTCGGTGCGCTGCACCCACTATCCTGCACCCACTTTCCGACACTCCCCAGTGAGATGAACCCAGTACCTCAGTTGGAAATGCAGAAATCACCTGTCTTCTGCATCACTCACGCTGGGAGCTGTAGACTGGAGCTGTTCCTATGTGGCCATCTTGGGTCCACCCCGCCGGCATCAGAATTTCTGTATGGTTCTTCTTTATGATTTCTATCACTCTGTTAAACTTCTCATTTTGTTTGTGTATTGTTTTTCTGATTTTTGTTAAGTTGTCTATCAAGTGTTTTCTTATAGCTTACTGAGCTTCCATAAAACTATTATTTGAATATTTTGTGAGATATTGATAGAGTCACTTCTTTTAGACTTTATGGACTAGTTTTATATGAAAAGGTCTTCACCTATGGGTGGTTGTGAGTACACTAGCTAGGTGGGGTGTGGCAATTCAGGATCCAGTGAGGATGTGGCAGTTTAGTGTCCATGTAGCTTTGTCGGCTGTGGTTGATATGGGTAAAAATTTCAGTGGTGTACAGTGGCCAAGGCTGTAGGTATCTGCAATAGTGGCAAAGCCTGACTGAATTCTTCTGATCTCTTTTACTTCCCTAAGGGGAGTTGTGGCAGAGGTGACACCTCTTGGTTCTGGATTTGGCTTGTGGGTGTGCTTCTAGTAACAATGGTACTAATGTCTGATGCATGATACCTGTGGAGTGGTCAAGGAGCTTGGATCTGGGAGCACAGGCATGTATGGATTGACAGTGGCTTTGGGGTCCAGATGCTAGTGTGTGCAAGTCTACTGCTGCTCTGAGGACAGTGATATGGATATCCCTGCTGCATTGATGGTTCTGGTGTCTAGAATGAAGGCACTTGTTGAGTGGTTGCAGAGCCACATTCTGGAATGTGGTCACACCTGGAGAGCAACAGTTGCGTGGGCTAACTTGTTGTGGTGGTAGCTCTGATGTCTGATGCATGTGCAGTCAGAGTCTCAAAGAGGTGCAGCAGAGCCGAGGTTGCAGCCCACATGTGTACTGAGAGACTGCAGCTTCAGGGCCCTGGGCAAGGCTAGCATGTAAAGCCAGTGGCTCTGGTGACTATATTATACATGTGCATGGTGCAGCCTTAGAAATGTGGACTGGAATGTGAACACATGCAGAGCAACAGTGGTTCCAGGATTGAGCTGTGGCTTAGCTCACTGTGGCAGTGGCTCAGATACCTGAAGCATAGGATTCATAGAGGAGTGGCAGAGCTAGGGTTCACTGTGCAGGCTGGTGCAGAGTGAGCATGGCTCTAGGGCCTGGGATGGGCTAGCCCTCAGTGAAGGTGACTCTGGTGTCTGAGGCATGGGAGTGCATGATGCAACATTCAAGCCAGTGCTGGAGCCTGGGTACATATGGAAAGATTATGACTCTGTGGTCTGGGTCACACATGGAATTCGGGCATGGTGGCTCTGGTCCTGGGTTGGCACAACAGTGGCTCCTTCTTGGTGGTGGATGGAGCAACATTTCTCTTATCTGGGGGTTTAATGGTGGCAGTGGTTATTAGTTATCTCAGTGGTGAGAGCTGTCAGTGTTCTCTGTAGAGCAGGCTACTAGGAACCATGGTGGGACCTGTTGCATGGCTGATAGTGATAGTTCCTGCACTCTTCCTCATTCCTTGCTGTCTCCAGATGTCTCTGGTGTGCTGATTTCCTCAGCTATCCTGTCTGTGTGGTTATTCTCCATTTTTTTGCTTTACTATATTGCTGCAGCTTCTTTGAGACTTTGAGCCCTACCAAGGCCACTTTCATCTGTGGATAGCTGTCTAGTGGTTGTTTTTTTGTGGGGAGATGAAGACTGATATCTCCTAGTTTCTCATCTTGCTAATGTCATTTTGTGTTCTTCCTTTTTTTCCCCCAGGAATGTTTTGTAATGGCTTTTTCTTCTTTCTGGGGACTGAATTTTCAAATTGTGGCTGAAATAATAGTTGATGTTCCTTGTAGTCCTTTACCATATTTAGGGCAGAATTTAAAATTATCTCATATGCTGTGATCAGATTACTCTTAAAATATTGTTTTATTTTGGCCGGGTGCAGTGGCTCATGCCTGTAATCCCAGCACTTTGGGAGGCCAAGACGGGCTGATCACGAGGTCAGGAGATTGAGACCATCCTGGCTAACGTGGTGAAACCCTGTCTCTACTAAAAATGCAAAAGAATAAGCTGGGTGTGGTGGTGGGCTCCTGTAGTCCCAGCTACTCGGGAGGCTGAGGCAGGAGAATGGCAGTGAACCTGGGAGGCGGAGCTTGCAGTGAGCTGAGATTGCGCCGCTGCACTCCAGCCTGGGAGACAGAGCGAGACTCCGTATCAAAAAAAAAAAATTGTTGTTTTATTTTATCATTTACTGTAACTTTTTATGTAAGCATTTTAAATTACTCTCTCTTACCTACAAAAAGTTATAAATTTAATTCTTATGAAGCTGGCTTCTCCCAATATCCTATTTGAATCTTTGAGGAATATTGACTCTCTCAAAGTAAAGCCTATGTTTGACTTGGTTTCTTGGTTATACTTGATATATTTGGTACCCTGAATATATTTTACACATTTCTACTTTTCTTGCCTTTGCTTAGGGTGTTTACTTTTCATTTTTTTCTCTCTAATGAAACTCTGTGCATTCTTTAAGTCTTAGCTTCTTTATGTTTTTCTGCTTTATCTTCTCGGCCCCTAAATATTTATTATTCTTCTATACCACTCTTTTGACATGTGGGATAGAAAAAATATAATTAATGTTTAGGAACTGTTGTATGCTTCTATGTTATTTAACATTTTCTTTGTGTCATGTCTTGTTTGTCTAGCAGAAAACTTAGTGCAGGGACTGTCTTCTGTCATATACTTTTTATGTCACAAGATTGAAGAGTCTTGTGGTATTACCCCAATAGTTCATTGATTATTATGGATCATTATTATGTTGGTTCTCTTTTAAGTAGCATCTTAGGTTCTCTTTTGGATTCGTTGATACAGTTGTAAAACTTAATAGGTTAGCTAGATCCTTCCCATAGACCTTATTGACTTAGCAACAGCAACTAAAGCAGTTATCTTTTAGTATGCTATAGTCCCTCTGATATTCCATATCATAGGAAGGTCACATATATTGGACATTAATCCAGTTTTGTCTTTTACTAGATATATAGTATTGATCAAGTTATGTAACCTCTCTGAGCCTGAACTTCTTTATTTGAAAATTATGACAGTATCTTATTTTTTAGATTATTTTAAGAATAAGAGAATGCAGTATAACATGGTGATTCGCACATAATAGGTGTTTAATAAAATGGTAGCTATTTTCCTCATAAGCATTCTGTTAATAGTCATGTAGCCCTGCTAGCCCCTCTTTATGTTTGTTTAGCTTTCACATCTATAGCAGTTATATTTAGCATAGAGTTATAACTTCAGCTATTTATAAAACTTTTAACATTTTTGACTTTTTAAATAATAGAAACTACTCATTCAATGACTAATCGATTTAATGCCATGTTGAAAGTATTTGAAAACCAGGCAAATATGTTGGAGAGGTAAGCTTTTTTGTTTTTGCATTTTATTATTTTTCTATTTTTAAAAAAATGACAGATAAAATTGTATTTTTCCATATGTAATATGTTCATTGAAAAAAGTTAGTATGTATTTATTGCAGAAATATTGAAAACATAAAGAAGAAAATAACACCTCTATCAACAAATTTAGAATTTCTTATATCAATTTTTATGATTTTATGTATGTATAATTTTTAAATGGAAAGTTATAAACATAGAGAATGTAAAATGAAATGTAAAATATGTGCTATGGGAAAATAGTATATTGGTTCCTAAAAAAATTAAAAACAGATTTACCATATGATCCAGCAATTCCACTTCTGGGCATGTATACCCCAAAATTGAAAACAGAGTGTTGAAGGGATATTTGTACATCCATGTTTATTGCAGCATTATTCACAATAGCCAAAAGATGGAAGCAACCCACATGTGCAACAGTGAATAAATGGATAAACAAAATGTGGCATATACATATAATGAAATTCTTATTGAGTCTTAAAAAGAAAGGAAATTCTAATACATGCTACAACATGTATGAACCCTGAGGACATTCTGCTAAGTATAATAAGCCAGCTACAAAAAAGACAAATGTAATTATTCCTCTTACATGAGGTATCTAGAGTAGTGTCAAATTCATAGACACAGAAGATAGAATGATGGTTGCCAGCGGGTGCAGGAGGGGGAAATGGGGAGTTACTGTTTGATGCACACAAAGCTTCAGTTTTACATGAGGAGAAGAGTTCTGGAGATTGGTTGTAAAATAATGTAAAGTTACCTAACACTGCTGAACTGTACACTTAAAATGATTAAGATGGTAAATTTTATGTTATATGTATTTTTCCATAGTTAAAAAAGTTAAAAGTTACAATGATACAAAATGTAGTTTGTGAATATTTTTTCACCTGTAAACTCATATAATTTCTTTTTAAAATAAATGTTTTATTTTTATTGACAAAATTATATATATTTATGGTATAAAATGTGATGTTTTTATATATGCATACCTTGTGGAATGGCTAAATCAAGCTATGTAACAGACCCAAAATCCTCACATACATATCTTTTTTTTCTGGTGAAAACACTTAAAAACTACTCTCTAGAAACTTTCCCTTTGTCTAGCTGAAATTTTGTACCCTTTCACCAACATCTCCCCATTTTTCCCCAACCCCAGCCTCTGATAACCAGCATTCTGTTCTCTATTTCCATGAGTTTGACTTTTTAGGGTTCTGCTTATAAGTGAGATCATGCAGTAATTGTCTTTCTGTACCTGACTTCTTAGGGTAATGCCCTTCAGTTTCATCCATGTTGTTGCAGATGACAGGATTTACTTATTTTTTAAGGCTGGATAATATTATATATATATATATATATATGGATAATATTATATATATATGGATAATATTATATACATATATATATCTTCCACATGTTCTTTATCTATTTTTACATTTATGGACACTTAGGTTGATTCCATATTGTAGTTATTGTGAATAATACTGCAGTGAACATGGGAGTATGGGTATCTATCTACTCAACATGATTTATCCCATTTCCTTTAGATGTATACTCAGAAGTGGAATTGCTTGTTCATTCGGTAGTTCTATTTTTATCTTTTTTGAAGAATCTCCATACTGTTTTCCATAAAGCTGTACTAATTTACATTCTCACTAACAGTGTATAAGAGTTCCCTTTTCTCCACATTCTTGCCAGTACTTATGTTTTTTCTTTTTGATAATAGCCATTTTTTTGATAACAGATGTGAGGTAATATTACATGGTGGTTTAAATTTACTTTTCCTTGATGATTAGTGATGTTGAACATTTTTTTCATATACCCTGTTGACCAATTCATATGTCTTTTTTTGAGAAGTATCAAGCCATTTGACCATTTTTAAATGGGGTCATTTGTTTTCTTGTAGTTGAGTTGAGCTCCTTTTACATCTTGGATATTAAACTCTTATCAGATGTATGGTTTGCAAATATTTTCTCCCATTCCATAGGTTGTATCTTTATTCCATTGATTGTTTCCTTTGCTCTACAGAAACTGTTTAGCTTGAGGCAGTCCCATTTGTCTATTTTTGCTTTCGTTACCTGTGCTTTTGGGGTCATATCAAAAAAATCTTTTCCAAGACCAATGTCAAGAAGTTTTCACCCTGTTTTCTTCAAGTAGTTTTACAGTTTCAGGTTTTACATTTAAGTTTTTAATTCATTTTGGGTCTATTTTTGTATATGAGATGAGATAAGGACCTATTTCATTCTTCTGCAGTCTCTTCAACATAATTTATTGAAGAGACATTCTTTTCCTAATTATGTGTTTTTGGACATTTGTCAAAGAACAGTTGACCATATATATGTGAATTTATTTCTGGGCTCTCTATTCTGTTCCATTGGCTATGTCTGTTTTTTTTTTTCCTTTTTCTAAATTATACTTTAAGTTCTGGGGTACATGTTCAGAATGTGCAGGTTTGTTACATAGGTATACATGTGCCATGGTGGTTTGCTGCACCTATCAACCTGTCATCTACATTAGGTATTTCTCCTAATGCTATCCCTCCTCTAGGCCCCCACCCCCTGACAGGCCCCAGTGTGTGATGTTCCCCTCCCTGTGTCCATGTGTGCTTATTGTTCCACTCCCACTTATGAGTGAGAACATGCGGTGTTTGATTTTCTGTTCTTGTGTTAGTTTGCTGAGAATGATGGTTTCCAGCTTCATCTATGTCCCTGCAAAGGACATGACCTCATCCTTTTTTATGGCTGCATAGTATTCCATGGTGTATATGTGCTACATTTTCTTTATCCAGTGTATCATTGATGGGCACTTGGGTTGGTTCCAAGTCTGCCATTGTGAACAGTGCTGCAATAACATACGTGTGCATGTGTTTTTATAGTAGAATAATTTATAATTCTTTGGGTATATACCCAGTAATGGGATTGCTGGGTCAAATGGTATTTCTAGTTCTAGATTCTTGAGGAATCACCACACTGTCTTCCACAATGGTTGAACTAATTTACACTCCCACCAACAGTGTAAAAGTGTTCTTATTTCTCCACGT
This sequence comes from Nomascus leucogenys, assembly GCF_006542625.1. NCBI lineage: Eukaryota > Metazoa > Chordata > Mammalia > Primates > Hylobatidae > Nomascus > Nomascus leucogenys. Next base: position 49,406,259 of record NC_044398.1, on the reverse strand, counting down.
AATCTCCAGCATCTGTTGTTTCCTGACTTTTTAATGATTGCCATTCTAACTGGTGTGAGATGGTATCTCATCATGGTTTTGATTTGCATTTCTCTAATGACCAGTGATGATGAGCATATTTTTATAAGTTTGTTGGCTACATAAATGTCTTGAGAAGCATCTATTCATATTCTTCACCCACTTTTTGATGGGGTTGTTTTTTTCTTGTAAATTTGTTTAAATTCTTTGTAGATTCTGAATATTAGCCCTTTGTAAGATGGATAGATTGCAAAAATTTTCTCCCATTCTGTAGGTTACCTGTTCAGTCTAATGATAGTTTCTTTTGCTGTGCATAAGTTCTTTAGTTTAATTAGATCCCATTTGTCAATTTTGGCTTTTGTTGCCATTGTTTTTGGTGTTTTAGTCATAAAGTCTTTGTCCATGCCTGTGTCCTGAATGGTATTGCCTAGGTTTTCTTCTAGGGTTTTTATGGTTTTAGGTCTTACGTTTAAGTGTCTAATCCGTCTTGAGTTAATTTTTGTATAAGGTGTAAGGGATCCAGTTTCAGTTTTCTGCCTATGGCTAGCCAGTTTTCCCAATACCATTTATTAAATAGGAAATCCTTTCTCCACTGCTTGTTTTTGTCAGGTTTGTCAAAGATCATATGGTTATAGATGTGTGGTGTTATTTCTGAGGCCCCTGTTCTGTTCCATTCGTCTATGTATCTGTTTTGGTACCAGTACCACGCTGTTTTGGTTACTGTAGCCTTGTAGTATAGTTTGAAGTCACGTAGCATGATGCCTCCAGCTTTATTCTTTTTGCTTAGGATTATCTTGGCTATGAGGGCTCTTTTTTGGTTCCATATGAATTTAAAGTAGTTTTTTTCTAATTCTGTGAAGAAAGTCAATAGTAGCTTGATGGGTATAGCATTGAATCTATAAATTACTTTGGGCAGTATGGCCATTTTGATGATATTGATTCTTCCTATCCATGAGCATGGAATGTTTTTCCATTTGTTTGTTTCCTCTCTTATTTCCTTGAGTGGTGGTTTGTAGCTCTCCTTGAAGAGGTTCTTCACATCCCTTGTAGGTTGTATTCCTAGGTATTTTATTCTCTTTGTAGCAGTTGTGAATGGGAGTTCACTCGTGATTTGGCTCTCTGTCTGTTCTTGGTGTATAGGAATACTTGTGATTTCTGTATATTGATTTTGTATCCTGAGACTTTGCTGAAATTGCTCAGCTTAAGGAGATTTTGGGCTGAGACAGTGGGGTTTTCTAAATAAACAATCATGTCATCTGCAAAGAGAGACAATTTGACTTCCTCTTTTCTTAATTGAATACACTTCATTTCTTTCTCTTGCCTCATTGCCCTGGCCAGAACTTCCAATACTATGTTGAATAGGAGTGGTGAGAGAGGGCATCCTTGTCTTTTGCAAGTTTTCAAAGGGAATGCTTCCAGTTTCTGGCCATTCAGTATGATATTGGCTGTGGGTTTGTCATAAATAGCTCTTATTATTTTGAGATACATTCAATCAATGGCTAGTTTATTGAGAATTTTTAGCATGAAGCGCTGTTGAATTTTGTTGAAAGCCTTTTCTGCATCTATTTACATAATCATGTGGTTTTTGTCATTGATTCTGTTTATGTGACGGATTACGTTTATTCATTTGTGTATGTTGAACCAGCCTTGCATCCCAGGGATGAAGCTCACTTGATTGTGGTGGACAAGCTTTTTGATGTGCTTCTGGATTCAGTTTATCAGTATTTTATTGAGGATTTTCTAATCGATGTTCATCAGGGATATTGGCCTAAAATTTTCTTTTTTTGTTGTGTCTCTGCCAGGTCTTGGTATCAGGAAGATGCTGGCCTCATAAAATGAGTTATGGAGGATTCTCTCTTTTTCGATTGTTTGGAATAGTTTCAGAAGGAATGGTACCAGCTCCTCTTTGTATCTCTGGTAGAATTTGGCTGTGAATCCGTCTGGTCCTGGACTTTTTTTGGTTGGCGGGCTATTAATTACTGCCTCCATTTCAGAACTTGTAATTGGTCTATTCAGGGATTCGACTTCTTCCTGGTTTAGTCTTGGGAGGGTGTATGTGTCCTGGAATTTATCCATTTCTTCTAGATTTTCTAGTTTATTTGCATAGAGGTGTTTATAGTATTCTCTGATGGTAGTTTGTATTTCTGTGGGATCAGTGGTGATATCCCCTTCATCATTTTTTATTGTGTCTGTTTGATTTTTCTCCCTTTTCTTCTTTATTAATCTGGCTAGCAGTCTATCTATTTTGTAGATCTTTTCAAAAAACCAGCTCCTGGATTCACTGATTTTTTGAAGGGTTTTTTGTGTCTCTATCTCCTTCAGTTCTGCTCTGATCTTAGTTATTTCTTGTCTTTTTCTAGCTTTTGAATTTGTTTGCTCTCGCTTCTCTTGTTCTTTTAATTGTGATGTTAGGTTGTTGGTTTTAGATCTTTCCTGCTTTCTCTTGTGGGCATTTAGTGCTGTAAATTTCCCTTTATACACTGCTTTAAATGTGTCCCAGAGATTCTGGTATGTTGTGTCTTTATTCTCATTGGTTTCAAAGAACATCTTTATTCCTGCCTTCATTTCATTATTTACCCAGTAGTCATTCAGGAGTAAGTTGTTCAGTTTCCATGTAGCTGTGTGGTTTTGAGTAAGTTTCTTACTCCTGAGGTCTAATTTGATTGCGCTATGGTCTGAGAGACTGTTTGTTATGATTTCTGTTCTCTTGCATTTGCTGAGGAGTATTTTACTTCCAATTATGTGGTCAATTTTAGAATAAGTGCAATGTGGTGCTGGGAAGAATGTATATTCTGTTGATTTGTGGTGGAAAGTTCTGTAGATGTCTATTAGTTCTGCTTGGTCTAGAGCTGAGTTCAAGTCCTGGATATCCTTGTTAATTTTCTGTCTCGTTGATTTGTCTAATATTGACAGTGGGGTGTTAAAGTCTCCCACTATTATTGTGTGGGAGTCTAAGTCTCTTTGTAGGTCTTTAAGGACTTTCTTTATGAATCTGGGTGCTCCTGTATTGGGTGCATATATATTTAGGATAGTTAGCTCTTCTTGCTGCATTGATCCCTTTATGATTATGTAATGCCCTTCTTTGTCTCTTTTGATTTCTGCTGGTTTAAAGTCTGTTTTATCAGAGACTAGGATTGCAACCCCTGCTTTTTTTTGCTTTCCATTTGCTTGATAAATCTTCCGCCATCCCTTTATTTTGAGCCTATGTGTGTCTGCACGTGAGATGGGTCTCTTGCACACCAATGGGTCTTTACTCTTTGTCCAATTTGCCAGTCTGTGTCTTTTAATTGCGGCATTTAGCTAATTTACATTAAAGGTTAATATCAATATGTGTGAATTTGAGCCTGTCATTATGATGCTAGCTGGTTATTTTGCCCGTTAGTTGATGCAGTTTCTTCATAGTCTCGATGGTCTTTACAATTTGGTATGTTTTTGCAGTGGCTGGTACCGGTTGTTCCTTTCTATGTTTAGTGCTTCCTTCAGGAGCTCTTTTAGGGCAGGCCTGGTGGTGACAAAAATCTCTCAGCATTTGCTTGTCTGTAAAGTATTTTATTTCTCCTTCGCTTAGGAAGCTTAGTTTGGCTGGATATGAAATTCTGGGCTGAAAATTCTTTTCTTTAAGAATGTTGAATATCGGCCCCCGTTCTCTTCTGGCTTGTATGTTTTCTGCTGAGAGATCTGCTGTTAGTCTGATGGGCTTCTCTTTGTGGGTAACCCGACCTTTCTCTCTGGCTGCCCTTAACGTTTTTTTTTTTTTTTTCATTTCAACCTTGGTGAATCTGACAATTATGTGTCTTGGGGTTGCTCTTCTTGAGGAATATCTTTGTGGCATTCTCTGTATTTCCTGAATTTGAATGTTGGCTTGCCTATTCAATTCTCCTGTATAATATCCTGAAGAGTGTTTTCCAACTTGGTTCAATTCTCCCTGTCACTTTCAGGTACATGAATCAGATGTAGATTTAGTGTTTTCACATAGTCCCATATTTCTTGGAGGTTTTGTTTGTTTCTTTTCACTCTTTTTTTGTCTAATCTTGTCTTCTTGCTTTATTTCATTGAGTTGATCTTCAATCTCAGATATCCTTTCTTCCGCTTGATCAATTCAGCTATTGATACTTGTGTATGCTTCACAAAGTTCTCGTGCTGTGTTTTTCTGCTCCATCAGGTCATTTATGTTCTTCTCTAAACTGGGTATTCTAGTTAGCAATTCCTGTAACCTTTTTTCAAGGTTCTTAGCTTCCTGGCATTGGGTTAGAACATGCTCCTTTAGCTCAGAGGAGTTTGTTATTACCCACCTTCTGAAGCATACTTCTGTCAATTCATCAAACTCATTCTCCATCCAGTTTTGTTCCCTTGCTGGTGAGCAGTTGTGATCTTTTGCAGTAGAAGAGGTGTTCTGGTTTTTGGAATTTTCAGCCTTTTTGCGCTGGTTTCTCCCCGTCTTCATGGATTTATCTACATTTGGTCTGTGATGTTGGTGATGTTGATACTATTTCTTTCTGTTTGTTAGTGTTCTTTCTAACAGGCCCCTCTGCTGCAAGTCTGCTGGAGTTTGCTGGAGGTCCACTCCAGACCCTGTTTGCCTGGTTATCACCAGCGGAGGCTGTAGAACAACAAAGATTGCTGCCTGTTCCTGCCTCCGGAAGCTTCATCCCAGAGGGGCACCAGCCAGATGCCAGCCAGAGCTCTCCTGTATGAGGCATCTGTTGGCCCCTACTGGGAGGTATCTCCCAGTCTGGATACATGGATGGTCAGGGACCCATGTGAGAAGGCAGTCTGTCCGTTATCAGCGCTTGAACACTTTGCTGGGAGAACTGCTCCTCTCTTCGGAGCTGTCAGGCAGGGATGTTTAAGTCTGCTGAAGCTGCGCCCACAGTCGCCCCTTCCCCCAGGTGCTCTGTCCGAGGGAGCTATGGTGGGCTTCAACCAGTTCGAACTTCCTGGCGGCTTGGCTTTGTTTACACTGTAAGGTAAAACCACCTACTCAAGCCTCAGCAATGGCAGATGCCCCTCCCCCTACCAAGGTCTAGTGTCCCAGGTTGACCTTAGACTGCTGTGCTAGCAGAGAGAATTTCAAGCCAGTGGATCTTAGTTTGCTGGGCTCCGTGGGGGTGGGACCCGTTAAGCCAGGCACCAAGAGAATTTCCTAGTCTGCTGGTGGCGAAGACCATGGGAAAAGCTCAGTGTCTGGGCCAGAATGCACCATTTCTCCCAGTACAGTCTCTCACAGCTTTCCTTGGCTAGGGAAGGGAAATCCCCTGACCCCTTGCACTTCCCAGGTGAGGCGACACCCCACCCTGCTTCAGCTCATCCTCCATGGGCTGCACCCACTGTCCAACCAGTCCCAGTGAGATGTACTGGGTACCTCAGTTGGAAATGTAGGAATCATCCACCTTCTGTGTTGATCTCGCTGGGAGCTGCAGACTGGAGCTGTTCCTATTAGGCCATCTTTTTGGCTATATCTGTTTTGATGCTAGGGTCATGCAGTTTTGATTACTATAGCTTTGTGTATTAGATTTTGAGATAGTGTGATGCCTCCACCTTTGTTCTTTTTGCTTATGATTGCTTTGGCTGCTCAGGATCTTTTGTGGTCCCATATGAATTTTAGGATCTATTTTTATTTCTGTGAAAAATGTCATTGAAATTTTCTAGGGATTACATTGAATCTGTAGGTTATTTTGGGTAGCACGAACATTTTAACGATATTGTTTCAACTCATGAATATGGGATGCATTTTCAATTCTTTGTGTGTTCCTCAATTTATTTCATCAACATCTTATCGTTTTCAGTGCAACAGATCTTTCACTTCTTTGATTAAGTATACTCCCAAGTATTTTATTTCTTTTTATGCTATTATAAATGGGATTGTTTTCTTTATTTCTTTTTTAGATAGTTTGTTATTAATTTATAGAAACACAACTGATTTTTGAATTGGTTTTCGTATCCTGCAACTTTGTTGGATTCATTTGTTCTGCAAGTTTTTGGGGGCATCTTTAGAATTTTCTATATAGGAGAGTACATCATCTGGAAACAAATATGATTTTACTTATTCTTTTTCTGTTTTGATGCATTTTATTTGTTTTTCTTGACTAACTGCCCTGGCGTGGACTTCTAGTACTGTGTTGAATAGAAGTGGTGAGAGTGGGTATCCTTGTTTTTGATCTTAGAGGAAAAGCTTTAAACTTTTCACTGTTGAGTATAATAATGTTAGCTATGGGGTTCTGATATGTGGATTTTATTATATTAAGGTACATTCCTTCTATACCTATTTATTGATGGGTCTTATTACGAAAGGATGTTGAATTTTGTCAAATGCTTTTTCTGCATCTTATGATCATATGGTTTTGTCTTTCATTCTGCTAATATGATATACAACATTTATTGATTTGCTGAATCATCTTTGCACTCCAGGGATAAATTCCACTTGATCATGGTGAATGATCCCTTTAATGTACTGTTAAATTTGTTTTGCTAGTATTGTGTTGAAGATTTTTACATCTATATTCATGAGGCATATTGGCCTGTAATTTTCTTTTCTTTTGATGTCCATGTCTGACTTTGTTATCAGGGTGATTGGTGAAGACTTGTAAAATAGTTTGGAAGTATTTCTTTCTCTTCAAGATTTTTGAAGAGTTTGAGAAGGATTGTATTAGTTCTTCTTTAAATATTTGGCAGAATTCAGCCATGAAGCCAGGGAGTCTTGGGCATTTCTTTGATAGGAGATTTTTTTATTATTGATTGACTCTTCTTGGTCATTATTGGTCTTTTCAGATTTTATTTCTTCAGTCTTGGCAGGTTGTATGTTTCCAGGAATTTTACTCATTTTCTTCTAGGTTGTTCAGTTTGTTAGAATGTAATTTTTTTGTGGTAGTTTCTTATTATCTTTTTTTTATTTCTATGGTATCAGTTGTAATGTCTCATTTTTCTTTACTGAGGTTATTTGGGCCTTCTCTGTCTTTTTTCTTAGTCCAGCTAAAGATTTGCTGATTTTATCTTTTCAGAAAACTTTTAGTTTTGTTAACCTTTTCTATTGCTTTTCTAGTCTCTATTATTTATTTATGCCTTTTTTTTTTTTTTTTTTTTTGAAATGGAGTTTTGCTTTTTCACCCAGGCTGGAGTGCAGTGGCGCGATCTTGGCTCACTGCAAGCTCCGCCTCCCGGGTTCATGCATTCTCCTGCCTCAGCCTCCTGAGTAGCTGAGACTACAGTTGCCCGCCACAACACCTGGCTAATTTTTTGTATTTTTAGTAAAGACGGGGTTTCACCGTGTTAGCCAGGATGGTCTTGATCTGACCTTGTGATCTGCCCGACTTGGCCTCCCAAAGTGCTGGGATTACAGGCACGAGCCACCACGCCCGGCCTATTTCTGCTCTTTGTAATTTTCTTCCTTATATGAACTATTGGCCTAATTTGTTATTTTTCTAGTTCTTTGATGTATCACATTAGGTTATTTATTTGAGATCATTATTTCTTTTTTAAGTAGACGTCTATTGCAATAAACTTCCCACTTAGAACTGCTTTTGCTGCATTTCATGAGTTTTAGTATGTTTTATTTCCATTTTTGTTTGTCTCAAGATACTTTCTGATTTCCCTTTGGATTTCTTTTTTGACTCATCATTTGTTTAGGAGTGTGTTAATTTCTACATATTTGTGAATTTTTCCAGTTTTTCTTCTGTCATTGATTTCTAGTTTCAAATTATTGTCATTGGAAAATATACTTGATATGACTTCAGTCTTCTTAAGTATATTAAGACATGTTTTGTGGCCTAACACATAACGTATCATGGGAAATATTTCATATTCACTCAAGGAGAATGTATGTTCTGCTGCTGTTGGGTGGAATGTTTTGTATATGTCAATTAGGTCCATTTGGCCTAAAGTATCGTTCAAGTCCAATGTTTCCATATTCATTTGTTGTCTGGATGAACTGTCTATTGTTGTAAATGGGGCATTACTGTAAATAGGCTATTATTATATTGCTGTCTGTCTCTCGATTCAGATCTATTAATGTTGCTATATGTATTCAGGTAGTCTTATCTTGATGCGTATTATTTAAAATTGTTATAACCTCTTGATGGATTGACCCCTTTATGATTATATAACGACCTTCTTTGTCTCATGAGGCAGCTAATAACTTAAAATCTCTCTTATCTTATATAAGTATAGCCACTTGTGCCTTCTTTTGGTTTTGATTTGCATGGAGTATCTTTTTCCATCCCTTCACTTTTAGCTTTTGTGTGGTCCAGGCTGGAGTGCAGTGGTGCGATCTTGGGTCACTGCAACTTCTGCCTCCCAGGTTCAAGTGATTCTCCTGCATCAGCCTCCCGAGTAGCTAGGACTATAGGTGTGCACCACCACACCCAGCTAATTTTTGTATTTTTAGTAGAGACAGGGTTTCACCATGTTGGCCAGCATGGTCTCAATCTCTTGACCTCGTGATCCGCCCACCATGGCCTCCCAAAGTGCTGGGATTACAGGCATGAGCCACTGTGCCTGGCCTGTATGTTCGTAAAGTTTATATGAGTCTCTTGTGGGCAGCATGTAGTTGGGTTCTTAAAAAAAAATCCGTTCAGCCACTTGACATGTTTTTGTTGGAGATTTAATCAATTTACACTTAAATACACATTCAAAGTAATTATTTATATGTAAGGACTTACTATTACCATTTTGTTTTTTGAGATGGACTCTTACTCTGTTGCCCAGGCTGGAGTGCAGTGGTACGATCTTGGCTTACTGCAGCCTCTGCCTCCTGGGTTCAAGCAATTCTCCTGCCTTAGCCTCCTGAGTAGCTGGAATTACAGGCACCTGCCACTACGCCTGGCTAATTTTTGTATTTTTAGTAGAGATGCAGTTTCTCCATGTTGACCAGGCTGGTCTTGAACTTCTGACCTCGGGCGATCCACCACCTCGGCCTCCCAAAGTGCTGTGATTATAGGCATGAGCCACTGTGCATGGCTCACTGTTACCATTTTGAAGGACAGTAATCATATGATCATTTCAATAGTTGCAGAAACAGCGTTTCGCAGCATTCAAAATATTTTCATAATAAAAACTTACGACAAATTAGGTATACAAGGAATTTTCCCCACATAAAAAGGCCATATTAGCCTACAGCTAACATTACACTTAGTGATGAAAAGTTGAAGACTTTTTCTCTAATAACAGGAAAAAGACAAGGATGCCTACTCTTACCAATTCTATTCAATGTAGTACCAGAAGTCCAATTTAGTAGCCAAGCAATTAGTCAAGAAAAAGAAATTAAGGTATCCAAATCAGAATAGAAGAAGTAAAATCATGTGTTTCTACATGACATGAGTTTATATGTAGAAAACCCTAAGGATGCCTCCCCCATCCCCATCAAATATAGGATGGTGCCACTCCCAAAACTCTTAGAACTAATAAATGAATTCAGTAAAGTTGCAGGTTACAAAATCAGCATCCCCAAATCAGTTGTGTTTCTACACACTAACAATAACTGTGAAGAAGAAAACATTTAGAGTAGCATGAAAAGAAATGAAATATTTAAGAATAAATTTAACCAAGGAAGTAAAAGTTATGCACACAGAAAACTGTAAAACACATGAGATGTATTGAAGAAGACACAAAGAAATGGGACAATATCGTATGTTCACGGATTAGAAGAGTTAATACTGTTATAAATAAGTCCATGTACCCAAAGTGATCTACAGATTCTGTGTGAATCTTATGAAAATACCAATGACATTTTTCACAGACATAAAACAAATCCTAAAATTCATATGAAATTTCAAAAGGCCTTGAGTAGCCAAAGCAAATTTTAGCAAGAGTAGTAAGGCTGGAAGCACATTACTTTCTTTTTTTTTTTTTTGAGACGGAGTCTCACTCTGTCACCCAGGCTGGAGTGCAGTGGCACCATCTCAGCTCACTGCAACCTCCTCCTCCCAGGTTCAAGCAATCAAGCAATTCTCCTGCCTCAGCCTCCCAAGTAGCTGGGATTACAAGTGCCCGCTAACTTTTTTGTATTTTTAGTAGAGACGGGGTTTTACTATGTTGGCCAGGTTGGTTTTGAACTGCTGACCTCAAGTGATCTTCCTGCCTTGGCCTCCCAAAGTGCTAGGATTACAGGCATGAGCCACTGCGCCTGGCATTTTTTTTTTTTGAAATGGAGTCTTGTTCTGTCACCCAGGCTGGAGTGCAGTGGCGTGATCTCAGCTCACTGCAACCTCTGTCTCCTGGGTTTGAGTGATTCTCCTGCCTCAGCCTCCTGAGTAGCCTCAGATGATCCACCTGCCTCAACCTCCCAAAGTGTTGGGATTACAGGCCTGAGCCACTGTGCCTGGCCCTTACTTTCTGATTTCAAATTATGTTTTAAAGCTACAGTAATTAATACAGTATGGTACTGGCATAAAATCAGACATATAGACCCATGAAACAGATTAGCAAGCGCAGAAACAAACCCAAGCATATGGACAAGTGATCTTCAACAATAGTGTCAGAAATAAACAATGGGGAAAGGATAGTATCTTCAACAAATGATACTGGGAAAAGTGGATCTCTATATGCAAAAGAATGATATTGGACCTTCATGCCATGCATAAAAATCAATTCAAAATACATTAAAAACTTTCCTGTATGACCTGAAACCGTAAAACTCCTCGATGAAAACATAGGAAATAAGCTCCATGACATTGGTCTGGGCAATGATTTTTTTGGATATTACACCAAAAAAACAGGAAAAAGAGCAAGAATAAACAACTGAGATTACATCAAACTTAAAAGTCCTGCCTAAAAAAGGAAATAATAAAATGAAATGGAAAACTATAGAATGGGAGAAAGTATTTTCAAACTATACATCTGATAATGGGTTAATATAAAAAATATACAAGGGACTCATACAACTGAATTGAAGATAAAAAGTAATTAAAGGACTTGAATAGATATTTTTCCAAAGAAGACATACAAATATACAATGGGTATAGGAAAAGGTACTTTATATCACCAATCATCAGAGAAATGTAAATCAAAATCACAATGGAATAATACATCATACTTGTTAGGTTGGCTGTTATTAAGAAAAAATGGTAACAATTGTTGGCAAGGATGTGGAGAAAAGGGAACCCTTCAGCACTACTGGTGGGAATGTAAATTGGTAGAGCCATTATGGAAAAAGTATGGAAGTGCATAAAAATTTAAAATAGAACTACCATATGACCCATAAATGCCACTTCTGGGTATGTATCCAAAGGAACTTAAATCAATACGTCAGGGGGATATCTGCACTCCCGTGTTCATTGCAGTAGCCAAAATATGGAAACAACTTAAGTATCCATAATGGATGAATGGATATAATGTGCCTATGCATACAACAGAATATTATTCACCCTTAAGAAATTAGAAAATCCTTCCATTTGTGACAACATGGATGGACCTGGAAGGCATTATGTTAAGTAAAAGAATCCAGGCACAGAAAGCAAAATAATTTAGGAGCTGAAAAGGTGTAGGCTAAAATGCAAAAAGTTTCAGTTTTCCAAGATAAATAAGCTTTGTAGATCTATTGTACAGCAGAATTCCCATAGTGAACAATACTGCATTGTATACTTAAAATTTTCTAAGAGGGTAGGTGTTTTGTTAATTTTTCTTGATAGCAACAGCAGCAGCAGAAACCATGACAAACAATTATGGTATTAATGAGGGCAGAAGGAAACATTTGGAGATGAGGATCTCTTTGTGGCCTTGATGATGATGATAATTTCATGGGTATATTCATATTCCCAATTCATTGGGATAGATACAATAAAAATGTATAGCTTTTTATACACAAATTACGTACCAATAAAGTGATTTAAAAGTATAGGATAAAATATAGAAACTAGGATTTAATTAAATTATTATGCATAAATTTATATAGTAGCAGGATAAGACAATCATGTTGATCTTTGGGGGAGCTAATAGACATATTCTTCAGGATCTTGTCAGTGCATTGTCTAGCTGTTCACCTGTGCATAATGAGAAATAAATAAATAGGCATAGATCTAGAGGGCCTTGAAATTCTTTTGTAATTGTGGGACAAATTGAGATCTCAATTAGATATTGATTTGTAAGATGGTTTGTGAAGATATGATTCCTTTTTGGTGAAGAGAATGCTTAGAACTAGTGTTCAATCTTAGAGATGAAGTTGTTAAGTTAGATAAGAACAATGTACATTACCTGAATCAAGTGGTCTGGACAGGAAAGCAGTCCTGTTAAGAATTCCGTCATGACATTTTTCTAGGGAGGCGCAGACGTTACAAGTGAAGGTAATAGGCTGTTTTGCCTTTCAAAGTGTCTTTAGCCCAAGTGCATGCATCACAAATAGTTACCTTATGTCAGAATTGGAATCATAATAATTCTAACATGGCAAATTCACATTCGTGAATGAATTTCAGTGATTAGCTAGGGCATAGGCAAGGCAAAGGCATCCATGTGGTTAAAAAGTAATGACAGATTCTGAATTCACATCATTTAAAAAAGTAACATTGATTACAGACCTAAATGTAAGAAAATAAAACCATAAAAAGGGAGGAAATTCAACTCTCAAAACTAAAAACACCTTGTTCAAAATTGAAGCAAAGTTACAAGGTAAGCAATAGACTGGGAGAAAAGATTCGTGCAAATACAATAGAAAAAAGGAGTACTAATAAGAATCTGTAACTCCCTAAAAACACATAAGAAAAATAGGCAAAGTATATAAAGAGGTAACTAAGGAAAAGACAAAAAAATTGGCCAATAAACATTTTAAGAGATGCTCAATCTCACTGTGATCAGGGAAGATATAAGACAAAGCCATGACTTTTTTGTCTACAAAATTTAGAAGTTTTCTAATATCAACTATTGGCAGAATGAATACTCTTACCATGCTAGTGTAATAGAAATTTCCCCCTTTTGAGGACAATTTAGCACAGTTTAGTAATAACGAAAGTGTATGCCGTGTTATATAGCAGATCTCTTTTTATCTACCCTTGAGAAAGGAGTAAAATATGCTCAAGAAAGCACATAAAAGGAATTTTTTTTGCATCAGTGTGGTGGTAGCAAAACTAGAAAGAACCTGTTTTTGTTAGTAGGAGTATGGCTCAATAATCTATGGTAAATGGATGATAAGGGAATACTATGAATAACTATATGACCACAAATTAGATAACTTAGATGATATGTATCTCTAGAAAGACCCAAACTAAACTGTATCAAGAAGAACAAGAACATGTGACTGAACTTATAAGTAGTGAAAAGATTTAGTTAATAATTAACATATTCCCACCAAGAAATGCTTAGGCCAGATGACTTCGCTTTTTAATCCTGTCAAATATTTAAAGAAGAGTTAATATCAGGCCTGTACAAACTCTTCCAAAAAATAAAAGAGTTCACACTTCTCAATTCATTCTATGAGATTAGTGTTACTCTAATACCAAAATTAGACAATCACAAGAACATAAATATGATATTTATTTTAAGAAGATAAATATGTGTTATGAATATGAACACAAAAATCCTCACCAAAATACTAGCAAACTGAATCCAACAGCATATAAAAAAGATTGTATATGATGAACATGTGAGATTTATTTTAGGAATGCAAGGTTGATTTAAAATGCAGGTATCAATTTACAGAATGTGTAATATTGATTAAATAAAGGAGAAAAAAATCACATCAGTTCGCTAGATTCAGTAAATGCACTTGACAAAATTCATCATCTTTTTATGATACAAAATTCCACAAACCAGGAATAGAAGGAAACTTCCTTAACCTGATGAAGGCCATTTACAAACCCCATAGTCAACATCATACTCAGTGGTGAGAATGAATAATTTCTCCCTATGATCAGGAACAAGACAAGGCATTCACTTCTATTTATCATTATAGTGGAGGTTCTAGCAAGGGCAATTATGGAAGAAAAGGAAATAAAAGTGTCTGCATTGGTAAGGAAGAAGTAAAACTACCTCTATTTGCAAATGACATGATTTTAGATATAAAAACATCCTGAGTTCTGCTAAAACCTATTGGAAGTAGTGAATGAATTCCTCAAGGCTGCAATATACACGATCAATAAACAAAAACAATTTGTATTTCTATACGCTAGCTGTTATGGGTTGAATTGTATCCCCTCAAAAGATATGTTGAAGTTCTCACCCCCTGCTACCTCAGGGTGACCTTATTTGGAAACAGGGTTATTGCCGATATTGTTAGTAGAGATGAGGTCATACTGGAGTAGGATGGGCCCTTAATCCAACATGACTAATGTCCTTATAGGAATTGGAGAAGACAGATAAACATGGAGGAAAGACTGCTAATGTAAAGATAGAGGCAGAGATTGGATTTATTCTGCCACAATCCAAAGAATGCCAGGGACTAACAATGGCTAGAATAGGCATGGTAGATTCCTTCCCTAGATATTTCAGAGGGAGCATGGCTGTGCCAACACTTTAATTTTGGATTTCAAGTCACCAGGCTGTGAGAAAATAAATTCTTGTTGTCTTAAATCACCCATATGTGGTCCTTTATTACTACAGCCCTAGGAAATGAATACACTAACTATGAACATCTCAAAGTGAAATAAAGAAAACAATTCCATTTATAATAGCACCAAAGAGATCATACCTGAATTTAAAAAAAGAAATGCAAGACTTGGGCACTGAAACTACAAACCATCATTGAAAGAACTTAAAGAACACTTACAGAAATGGATAGATATCTCATCTTCATAGACTGTTAAACTCAATATTTTTTATTTTCTTTTTAAGAGACAAGGTCTCACTCTGTCACCCAGGCTGGAGCGCAGTGATGCAATCATAGCTCACTTCAGCTACTAACTCCTAGGCCCAAGGCATCTTCCTACCTTAGCCTTCTAAGCAGCTAGGACTACAGGCATGCACCACCATACCTGGCAATTAAAAAATTTTTTTTTGTAGGGACAGGGTCTTGCTATGTTGCCTAGGCTCGTCTTGAACTCCAGGCTTCAAGTGATCCTCCTGCCTTGGCCTCCCAAAGTTCTGTGATTACAGGTGTGAGCCACCACACCTGGCTTTAATAATTTTAAGGTAGCAATACTTCCCAAATTGTCCTACAGATTCAATGTAATTACTTTCAGAATTCCAGCTGACATTTTTTAAGAACTGACAAGCTGATTCTGAAACTCATGTGGAAGTGCAAGGAAGCTAGAATAGCCAAAGCAATCTTAAGAACAAAGTTAGAAGACTCACACTTAACTGATTTTAAAACTTAATACAAAGCTACAGTAACCAGGGCAAAGTGTTACTGGCATAAGGCTAGACATATAGAACAATGGAATAGAATTGAAAGTCCACAAATAAACCCTTACATTTATGAACAATTGATTTTCAAGGTAAGATGATTCAATGGGGGAAAGAAAAGTCTTTTTAATAAATGGTACTTGGGCAACTGGTTATCCCCATGCAAAAGAACGAGGCTGGATTACTTATTTTTATTTTTTTTTGAGATGGAGTCTCACTCTGTTGCCCAGGCTGGAGTGCAGTGGCATGATCTCGGCTCACTGCAAACTCTGCCTCCCGGGTTCACGCCATTCTCCTGCCTCAGCATTCCAAGTAGCTGGGACTACAGGCGCCTGCCAGCACGCCTGGCTAATTTTTTTTGTTGTTGTTATATATTTTTTTTGAGGCCGGGTTTCACTGTTTTAGCCAGGATGGTCTCGATCTCCTGACCTCGTGATCCGCCCACCTCGGCCTCCCAAAGTGCTGGGATTACAGGCGTGAGCCACCGCGCCCGGCCTTGGATTACTTATTTTTGCCATGCACTAAAGTCAAAATTATCAAAGACCTAAATTTAAGAGCTAAAACTATAGGCATTTTAGAAGAAACGTAGGAGTAAATCTTTGTGACATTGGGTTAAGCAGTGGTTTCTTAGATATGACATCAGAAGTACAATCAACAAAACAAAAAGTTAGATCAGCTTTATCCAAATTAAAAACTGTTTTGCTGCAAATGATACTATCAAAAACATGAAAAAAACCACTCATAGAATGTGAAAAATATTCACAAATCATATATCTGCTAAAGTACTAAGTAGAATATGTAAAGAACTCTTATATCTCAATAATAAAAAGCTAAATAATTCAATTAAAAATAGGCAAAGGATCTGAATAGATATTTCCCCAAAGAAGATATAGAAATGCCCAATAAGCACATGAAAAGGTATGTAACATTGTTAGTTACTAGATTTTTTTTTTTTTTTTTTTTTTGAGACAGAGTCTCGCTCTGTCATCCAGGCTGGAGTGCAGTGACATGATCTCAGCTCACTGCAACCTCCACCTCCCGGGTTCAAGCAATTCTTGTGCCTCAGCCTCCCAAGTTGCTGGGACTACAGGCGCCTGCCACCACACCGGCTAATTTTTATATTTTTTGTAGAGATGGGGTTTCACCATGTTGGCCAGGCTGGTCTTGAACTCCTGACCTCAGTTGATCTTCCCGCCTCGGCCTCCCAAAGTGCTGGGATTACATGCATGAGCCACTGGGCCTGGCTGTCACTAGTTTTAATTGCAAATCAAAACTACAATGAGATACCAATTTACACCCACTAGGATGGCTATAATCAAATACACAAGGCAATGATTTGTTGGCAAGTATGTAGAGAGATTGGGAACCTCATAATGGGAATTTAAATTATGTATCTGCTTTGGAAAACAGTTTGCCGGTTCCTCAAAATGTTAAATACAGAGTCTGCATATGATTCAGATATTCTGTTTCTAGGTTTATACATGAGATAAATGAAAACACACGTTCACACAAAAACTTGTATGTAAATGTTCATAATAGCATTATTCATAGTGGCAGAAAAGTGGAAACAAACAAAATGTCCTTAAAGTGATGGATAAATAAAATGTGGGATATCCATATAATGGAATGTTATTTGGCAGTAACATAGATAGACATAGATTATTTGTTGAAAATAATCTATGGTTTATCCATACTGTGGAACAATGTCACCAAACTGTCAGCAAACTGTGGAACAATGTCAAACCTAACCTGAAACTTATTTTTGTAAATAAAGTTTAATTGGAATACAGCCATACGCATTGAAGAATAGTGACAGAGACCATCAGGCTTGTAGAACCTACATTACTATCTAGTTCTTTACCACTCCTGCTATGGAATAATCATTAGCGCTTAAAAAGACTGAGAAAGATCTATGTTTATGGACGTGAAGAAATCTCAGACATTAAGTGAAAAAGTAAGTTGAGAACAATATATACAGTGATGTCATTTATGTGAAAACCTGAAATCCAACCCCCTAATAAAAATTACAGAATGGAAAAGGTAGATGCAGTATTGTGTAAATGCCTAGAACAAGTCCTGGAAAGGTAACAGTGATCCAATAATATTTCTAGGGAGAGTATTAAATTTTCGAAATGCTAATCAAAGTGTCCATTAAACTTCATTTGTATTAAAATCTTTACAAAGAAAATGTGTGTGTTAGGTGGGAATTGAACAATGAGGACACAGAAAGGGGAACATCACACACCTGGGACCGTTGTGGGGTGGGGGGAGGGGGGAGGGATAGCATTAGGAGATATACCTAATGCTAAATGACGAGTTAATGGGTGCAGCACACCAACATGGCACATGTATACATACGTAACAAACCTGCACGTTGTGCACATGTACCCTAAAATTTAAAGTATAATAATAATAATAATAAAAAGAAAAGTGGGATGCAAGGGAGGGCAGAATAAAACAGTAGCAACTAATTACTGAATACCAAAAAAAAGAAAATATGTGTGTTTCATAAATTAAAATATAAATGTACAATTATAAACATACTTTTTTTGGTTTATTTTTCAGAGCTGTAAATGATCAAGTTTTGTTAGATGCTGTAAGTATAGTACTCTCAATTTGAAATTACACTTTGTCCTTGAGTTCTTAACAGATTCTAGAAATTGTCAGGATACATAATCCTATATAAAGATCCAATCCTTACTTAGTTTATTTAAGAGATTTGTATGCATATGTGAACTGGAAAGCCTTGTCTATTTTGTTCATTTTACTCTCATTATCACTCAGAAACACTTCACTTCTGAAATACTAAACTATAATATCCTACAGTCATCTGAATAGTTCCAGTCCTTGACACTTGTAGATCTTTTATGTCTTTCAGCTCCAATTATTGTCTCACTCTACAGACTGATACCAATGTTTCATTCAGATATTCATTAAATATCTGAATAACCTTTCTACATTGAGAGTTTTACTCTTCATTATTACTAAAATTATTTGTTTTTAGGAATACAAACAGATGCAACGTGATTTTCAGTTGTTATCAGAAGAGAAGTTGGTGCTGGAAAATGAACTACAAAAGTTGAAGGACAAAGAGGTTGGAAAAATTTTAGTGTTTGAAAATGGCATACACCTAACAAGGCTTATTATGTTAGGATAGAAATCAAAGAGATATTTAAATGTTATATAATATGTTTTTAATATTAATAATTTGTAGCAGCTGTGCTTTAAAAAATAAAATTATGCCATATTCTAAATTATCATATTAGGTGTCAAAACCAAAAGGATGCCATGAAAAAACAGATAAAATTTAAACATCTGGTCCCAGCTACTTGGAGAGGCTGAGGCAGGAGAATGGCATGAACCCGGGAAGCAGAGCTTGCAGTGAGCCGAGATTGCGCCACTGCACTCCAGCCTGGGCGACAGAGTGAGACTCCGTCTCAAAAAAAAAAAAAAAAAAAAAAATTTACACATCTGAAAAGACATTTCTAGGCCAAATATTTAACTTTATTAAACTAACAGTAAATTAGTTTTCAAATATATTGTAAATGCATTTTGTGGTATTTTCTACAATTATGTAATGTGTGTGTCTCAGTTCATTATACCAAATAGAGTAAATAGAAATGCAAGGATAAAGGAAAATTTGTTTCCTCTTGTATTTTATTATTCTCTTTGCCATTGTTAGAGAGCTTACAAATTCAAACCATAGACAATAAAGTCAAATACATTAGAAGTGAACTTTTATTAACCACTTAAGAACTTAAGATATATGGTTGAGGAAAAATACTAAATTCAATAATGTTGGTTGCTTGATATTTCTTCCTTACTAGGGGAGGAAGCAGAAATCATACAGGAGATTTGCTGTTTGATCAGTTAGAGAAGGAGTAGTCTTACACAGGTGTCAAATATAAGATCAGGGCTGTCATATATGTTCAGTTTAGGAATAGTTTTCCTTTAGGTATCATGCCAAATAGGAATAGAACATTGGTACAAAAAAACTAAAAATAGTAAATTGTCATGTTGAAGAACTGAGTAGTCTGACCAAGTGTGATAATTTTGCAGCATCCTAATCACACACTGTTAGAGCCACATTGAAAAAACGCTGGAGCTTCTTAGATGACTTGAGGATGTTGCAGCAGTTTCTGGTTTTGCTTCCTTGTGTTGTTTCTTTAGGTGTTTTGTCTCTAATTCTGCTCTAGAGAGCAATGGTTTTTGCACGAACTTCAATATATGATCTAGGATACAACAAGGTTTTCTTGTTTAATGCATAGAAACTTTGGTGCTCATTTGGTAGGTTATACTCTTACCCATTCTTTAAAACATTTAAAAAAATTTTTTATTTTTGTGGGTACATAGTAGGTGTATATATTTGTGGGGTACATGAGATATTTTGGTACAGGCATACAATGTGTAATAATCATATCATGGAAAATTTGGTATCCATCTCCTTAAGCACTCATCCTTTGTGTTGCAAATAATCCAATTATACTTTTTTAGTTATTCTTAAATGTACAATTAAATCACTATTGACTATAGTCCCCCTGTTGTGCTATCAAATACTAAGTCTTATTCATTCTTTCCAACTACATTTTTTGTACCCATTAACCATCCCCACCTCCTGCTCACACTCCAAGCCTCTGGTAACAGTCCTTCTATTCTCTATCTCCATGAGTTCAACTGTTTTGATTTTTAGCCCCCACAAATAAGTGAAAACATGCAATGTTTGTCTTTCTATGCCTGGCCTATTTCATTTAACATAATGACTTCCAGTTCCATCTATGTTGTTGCAAATGACACCATCTCCTTTTTTACGACTAAATAGTACTCTATTGTGTATGAGTATTACATTTTCTTTTTCCAGTCATATGTTGATGGACACAGAGGTTGCTTCCAAATCTCGGCTACTGAAAACAGACCTGCAACTAACATGGGAGTGCAGATATCTCTTTGATATATTGATTTCCTATTTTTGGGATATATACATGTCAATAGGATTGCTGGATTGTATGGTATCTCTATTTTTAGTTTTTTGAGCAACCCCCAAACTGTTTTCCATAGTGGTTTTACTAATTCACATTCTCACCAACAGTGTATGAGGGTTCCCTTTTCTCTACATCATCCCCAGCATTTGTTATTGCTTGGCTTTTGGATAAAAGTCATTTTAACTGGGGCAAGATGATATTTCATTGTAGTTTTGATTTGCATTTCTCAGATGATCAGTGATGTCAAGGACCTTTTTATATGCCTGTTTGCCATTTGTATGTCTTGTTTTGAGAAATGTCTATTCAAATCTTTTACCCATTTTTAAATTGGATTATTAGATTTTTTTTTCCTGTGGAGTTGTTTGAGCTCCTTATATATTCTGATTGTTAATCCCTCATCAGATGGGTAGTTTGGAAATATTTTTTCTCATTTTGTGGGTTGTCTCTTCACTTTGTAGATTGTTTTCTTTGCTGTGCAGAAGCTTTTTAACTTGATGTTATCCCATGGGTCCGTTTATTTTTTGGTTACCTATACTTGTGGAGTATTACTCAAGAAATTTTTGCACAGACCAATATGCTAGAGAGTTTCTCCAATGTTTTCTTGGAGTAGTGTCATAGTTTGAGGTTGTAGATTTAAGTCTTTAATCCATTTTGATATGATTTTTGTGTAAGGTGAGAAAGGGTTCAAGATTCATTCATCTGCATATAGATATCCAGTTTCCCAGCAATATTTATTGAAGAGACTGTCTTTTCCCCCACTGGATATTCCTGGCACCTTTCTTGAAAATGAGTTCACTGTAGGTGTGTGGAATTTTTTCTGGGTTCTCTTCTGTTCCATTGGTCTATGTGTCAGCTTCTTTGCAACTACCATGCTGTTTTGTTTACTGTAGCTCTGTGTATAATTTAAAGCCAAATAATATAATTTCTCCAGTTTTATTTCTTTTGCTCAGGATAGCTTTGGCTATTCTGGGGCTTTTGTGATTTTATATAAATGTTAGGATTTGTTTTATATTTCTGTGAAGAATATCATTGATATTTTGACAGAGATTACACTGAATCTGTACATTGCTTTGGGTAGTGTGGACATTTTAACAATATTGATTCTTCCCATCTATGAACATGGAATATCTCTCCACTTCAGTTTCTTTCATCAGTGTTTTATAGTTATCCTTGTAGAGATCTTTCACTTCTTTGGTTAATACCTAGGTGTTTAATTTGTGGCTACTGTAAATGGGATTACTCGTTTGATTTCTTTTTCAGATTATTCACTGTTGGTATATAGAAATGTTACTGATTTTTGTATTTTGATTTGTATCCTGTAACTTTACTGAATTTATCAGTTCTAAGAGTTTTTTTTTTAGCCAGTCTTTAGATTTTTCCAAATATAAGATCATACCATACCATCTGCAAACAAGGATAATTTGACTTGTTTCTTTCCAATTTGGATGCCCTTTATTTCTTTCTCTTATCTGATTGCTCTAGTGAGAACTTCCAGTACTATGCTAAACAACAGTCATGACAGTGGGCATTCTTACCATGTTCCAGATCTTAGAGAAAAGGCTTTCAGTTTTTTCCCATTCAGAGTGAAACTGGCTGTGGGTTTGTCATATGTGGCTTTTATTATCATTGAGGTATGTTTCTTCTGTAGCCAGTTTTTAGAGGGTTTTTATCATGAAGGGATGTTGAACTTTATCAAATGCCTTTTCAGCATCAGTTGAAATGATCATATGGTTTTTGTCTTTCAGTCTGTTAATATGATGTATTACATTGATTGATTTGCATATTGTGAATCCCACTTGGTCATGATGAGTGATCCTTTTAATGTGTTGTTGAATGTGTTTTGTTAGTGTTTTGTTGAGAATTCTTGCATCAATAGTCACCAGAAATAGTGGCATATAGGCCTTTCTTTTGAAGAGCTTTTGTCTAGATTTGGCATCAGGGTAATACTAGTCTTGTAGAATGAGTATGGAAGTATTCCCTCCTCTTGTATTTTTTGGCATGGTTTTAATAGGGTTGGTATTACTTCTTTAAATGTTTGGTAAAATTCAGCAGTGAAGCCACTGGGTCCTGGGCTTTCCTTACTGGGAGACTTTTTATTACGGCTCTGATCTTGTTACTTTTTGTTCAGGTTCTGGATTTTTTCATGTTTCAATTTTTTGTTTTTTTTTTGTTTTTTCATGTTTCAATTTTGGTAGGTTATATGGGTCCAGAAATTTATTTCTTTTAGATTTTTCAATTCATTGACATATAATTGCTCATAGTAGCCACTAATGATTCTTTGAATTTCTGTGGTATCAGTTGTAATATCTCCTTTTTCATATCTGATTTTTATTTATTTCAGTCTTTCTCTGCTTTTCATAGTCTGACTAAAGGTTTGTCAATTTTATTTATCTTTTCAAAACACCAACTTTTTGTTTCATTGATCTTTTGTATTGTTTTCTTCATCTGAAATTCATTTATTTCTGCTCTGATCTTTATTATTTCTTCTACTAATTTTGGGTTTGGTTTGCTGTTACTTTTCTAGTTTTTTTGTTGCTTCATTAGGTTATTTATGTGAAATTTTTCTTCTTTTTTGATGCAGGCACTTGTAGCTATAAAGTTTCCTCTTAGTACTGTTTTTGCTGTATCCCATAGGTTTTGGTATATTATGTTTTCATTATTACTTCTTTCATGAATTTTTTCAGTTCCCTTCTTAATTTCTTCATTGACTCATTGGTCATTCAGGAGCATATTGTTTAATTTCCATGTGTTTGTATAGTTTCCAAAATTCCTTTTGTTATTGATTTGTAGTTTTATTTCATTGTTGTCAGGAAAGATGCTTGATATTATTTCAGTTTTATTTGAATGTTTTAAGACTTGTTTTGTGACCTAACATATGGTATATCCTTGAAAATGATTCATGTACTGCAGAGAAAAATGCGTATTCTGCAACCGTTGGATGAAATGTTCTATAAATATCTATTAGTTCCATTTGTTCTATAGTACAGATTAAGTTTGATGTTTCTTTGTTGATTTTCTATCTCACAGATCTTTCCAATGCTAAAAGTAGGGTGTTTGGCTAGGGGCAGTGGCTCATGCCTGTAATCCTAGCACTTTGAGAGGTTGAGGCAGGCAGATTGCCTGAGCTCAGGAGTTCAAAACCAGCCTGGACAACATGGTGAAACCCTGTCTCTACTAAAAAATACAAAAAAATTAGCCGAGCATGGTGGCAGGCGCCTGTAGTCCCAGCTACTTGGGAGGCTGACACAGAAGAATTGCTTGCACCTGGGAGGCAGAGGTTGCAGTGAGCCGAGATTGCACTACTGCACTCCAGCCTGGGTGACAGAGCGAGACGCCATCTCCAAAAAAAAAAAAAAGTATGGTGTTTAAGTCTCCAGCTATTATTGTATTGATATCTATCTTTCTCTTTAGCTCTAATAATATTTGCTTTACATATCTGGGTGTTCCAGTATTGACTGCATATATATTTACAATCATATCCTCTTGCTGAATTGACCTCATTATCATTATATAATGACCTTTTTTGTCTCTTCTTACAGTTTTTGTGTTGAAATCTATTTTGTCTAGTATAAGTATAGTTACTCCTGCTTTTTTTTGGTTTCCACTGGCATGGAATATCTTTCTCCATTCCTATATTTTCTATCTATGTATCTCTTTATAGGTAAAGTATGTTTCTTGTAGGCAACAAATTATTGGTTCTTGTTTTTTTTTTAATCCATTCAGCCATCACATATCTTTTGATAAGAAAGTTTAGTCCATTGACATTCAGTGTTATTATTCATAGGTAGGGACTTGCTCCTGCCATTTTTTAAATTTGTTTTCTGGTTGTTTTACAGCCTTATCTTTCTTCCTTTTGTCTTTTTTTTTTTTTAGTGAAGGTGACTTTGTCTGGTGGTTTGCTTTACTTTTTTGCTTTTTATTTTTTGTGTATTCCTTGCATGTTTTTTGATTTGAGGTTACCATGAGGCTTGCAAGTACTATCTTATAACCCATAACTTTAAACTGATGACAATTTAACACTGATTGCATGGACAGACATACACATGGAAAGAAAACTCATAAAAACTCTACACTTTAATTTCATCCACTTGGTTGTTAATTTTTTTCTTTTTGTACTATGTCTTGAAAAAATCTGGTGTAGTTATTATTTTTGTTTGTTTTATTATTGAGTCTTTTTATTTAAGTCAAGAGTAGTTTACACACCACAGTTATGGTGTTACATGATTCAGTGTTTTCTTGTGTGCTTACTATTACCAATGAGTTTTGTACCTTCAGATGATTTCTCATTGCTCACTAACATCCTTTCCTTTCAGATAAAAGAATTCCCTTTAGCATCTCTTATGGGACGGTCTGATGTTGATGAAATCCCTCAACTTTTGTTTATATGGAAAGGTCTTTATTTCTCCTCAATGCTTAAAGAATATTTTTGCCAGCTATACTATTCTAGGGTAAAAGGTTTTTTCCTTCAGCTCATTAAATATGGCATGCCACTTTCTCCTGGCCTGTAAGTATTCCACTGAAAGTCTGCTGCCAGACATATTTGAGGTCTATTGTATGTTATTTGTTTCTTTGCTCTTGCTGCTTTTAGGATCCTTTCCTTATCCTTTATCTTTGGGAGTCTGATTGTTAAGTACCTTGAGGTAGTCTTCTTTGGGTTATATTTTCTTGCTAGTCTATAACCTTATACTGGAATGTTGATATATTTCTGTAGGTTTGGGAAGTTGTTTGATACTAAACTCTCTACCCTATCTCTTTCTCCTGTTCAAGGCCAATAACTCTTAAAGTGCCCCCATGAAGCTGTTTTCTAGACCTTGTACATGTGCTTCATTGTGTATTTTTTTTCTTTTGTCTCCTCTGTCTGTGTATTTTCAAATAGGGGTGTGGGGGAGGGATAACATTGGACAAATACCTAATGTAAATGACGAGTTAATGGGTGCAGCAAATCAACATGGCACATGTGCACATATGTAACAAACCTGCACGTTGTACACATGTACCCTAGAACTTAAAGCATAATTTAAAAAAAAAGGAAAAAAAAACCCCAAATAGCCTGTCTTTAAGCTCAATAATTGTTTCTCTTGCTTGATCAATTCTGCTATTAAGAGAGTCTGATGCATTCTTCAGCATGTCAATTGCATTTTTCAACTCTGGAATTTCTGCTTGATTATTTTAAAATATTTTAATCTCTTTGTTAAATTTATCTGATAGAATTCTGAATTCCTTCTCTGTATTATCTTGAATTTGAGTTTTCTGAAAACAGCTATTTGAGTTCTCTTTCTGAAAAGTCATATATCTCTGTTTCTCCAGGATTGGTTCTTGGTGTCTTATTTGGTTCATTTGGTGAGGTTATGTTTTCCTGGGTGGTGTTGAAGCTTGTAGATGTTTATAAGGGTCTGGATTTTGAAGAGTTAGGTATTTATTGTAGTCTTCACAGTCTGAGCTTGTTTGTGCCTGTCCTTCTTGTGAAGACTTTTGAAGTATTTGAAGGGACTTGGGCCCCAAGCCCAATAATGCTGTGTTTTTTGCAGACTCTTAGAGGTATCACCTTGATGGTCTTGGATAAGATCCAGAAGAATTCTCTGGATTACCAGGCAGGGACTTTTCTTCTTTTCCCTTACTTTCTCTCAAAGGAACAGAGTCTCTCTCTCTCTCTCTGCTGAGCCATCTGGAACTGGGGGGTGTGTTGTGCAAGCACCCCTGTGGTCACCACCATTGGGACTGTGCCAGGTCACACTTGAAGCCAGCACAGCACTGGGCCTTTCCCAAGGCCCTTTCCTTCAGGGTGGTGTGTTCCCCCAAGCCCTAAGTGTGTTCAGAGATGCTATCTGGGAGGCAGGGATGAGAGTAAAAAACCTTAGCATTTTACCTGATGTTTTCTGCTATGGCTAAGCTGGAACTCAACCCATGATACAAAGTTCTTCCCAGTCTTCCTTTGCCTTTGCATAGGCAGAGAAGCCCCTCCCTGTGGCCACCACAACTGGATCATGAGGGCTTCCGCTTGTACACACCATTGATGCTGACTTAAAGCTCATGGTCTCTTCCTTCAGCTTGTGGTGAATGCTTCCGGGCCTGGGACTCACCCTTCAGGGCAGTGGGTTCCCCTCTGGCCCAGGTAAGGTCTAGAAATATTATCCAGAAGTCTCAGCCTGGGCTCAGGGACCCCAAGAGCCTGCTTGTTGTTCTACCCCGCTGTGGTTGAGCTGATACCTAGGGTGCAGGACAAAGTCACCTTTACGTTTCCCCCTTATTTTCTCAAACAGAAGGAGTCTTTCACCATAGCCTCTATAGCTTGGAATGTCCTGAGTCATCCTTGAAGCCCCCATGTCTCAGAGCCCAGGCCCACAGTGTACTCCGTGCATATCACTGGTGGTTATTCAGGGCCCAGGGCTCTTTAGTTAGCAGGTGATGAGTCCTGCTAGTACTGGGTCCTTCACTTCAAGGCAGCATGCTCCCTTTTGGCCCAGCATGTGATTAGAAATGTCCAGGAGCGAGGGCCTGGAATAGTTGGCCTCATGACTCTCCTTGGTGCCCTATCCTACTGTACCTGAGCTGGTATCCAAGATGCAAGACAAAGTCATCTTTACTCTTTGCTCTCTTCTCCTTAAGCAGGAGGGAGTCACTTTCATTGCTGAGCTGCATTGCCTGGGGTTGGGGGAAGGGTGGCACAAGCATTCCCTTTGCCATACCAAGTGGTATCTTCGTAGGTCACGTGCCACCCAAGTTCACTGGCTTTGAGCCCAACCCTAGCCCTGCAAATAGTCTAGAAATTGCAGTCCATGTGTCCTAGACTGCCTTTCAAGTGTACCTGGGACCCCAGAGCCCTTCAGTCCATGATGTTTAGGATTGCCAAGAAACTCAAGCTCAGCCACTAGTATGGTCAGTTCCCCTCTGGAAAGGGCTGGTGCAAATGCTCCCTCCGTGTGTGGGTGCTGGCTGAGCCCAGCATGGCTTTATTCTCTGATGTGACAGGGCAGCGCTGGGTTCATTGTAAAGTCCCCCCACTGTTGTGCTCTCCCTTCCTAAAGAGCACAGATTCTTTCTCCACCCCACATGGCTGCTGCACTGTGATAGCAGATGAATAGCATAGCATTTAATACTGTCTCTTCTGCCCTCCTCAATGCATCTTTTGGCAATATGAAGTTAAAACGAGGAACTGTGATTGCTCACCTGATTTTTAGTTCTTGTGATGGTGCTTTCCTGTGTGTAGATAGTTGTTAAAATTTGGTGTTCCAACAGAGGGGATGAACAGTGTAGACTTCTATTTTGCCATCTTGCCACCACCATTTTTGTCTCAGCCCGTGCACATCATTTCTGCTTCACTCTTCACTTAAGCTTTCAATATTCTAAAATATATTAAAGTCTGCTGGACCACATTTCTAATACTATATAAATGTGAAATGTAGTCAATGAATGACTGTACCTTCTCTTGTTATAAATTACTTAAAGAATTTCTCATAATGATGTAGATGTGTGAAGGAGAACTGTGGAAGTAATTGTTATATCCACACAAGGGTAGTGACCAAGAAATCTGAGAAGTGGTCTGTTTTCAGAGAAGGAAATTTAACATGGCAATTGGTGAAATAGGATGGTGGGGAGAGAATAATGGTTATGGAATATGTCGAACACGGGATTTCTAATTTTTATTTTTATTTTTAATTTTTTTATTTATATAAATTTATGGGGTACAAGTGTAATATTGTTATATGCATAGACTGCATAGTGGTGAAGTCAGGACTTTTAAATTCCCATCACTCAGATAACGTATGTTAACATACCCATTAAATAATCTCTCATCATCTACCTCCCTGCCCACCCACTGACCCTTCCAAGTCATTCCTCACTGTAAGTCCATGTGTACACATTGTTTAGCTTCCACTTGTAAATTAGAATATGGGTTATTTGTCTTTCTGTGTCTGGCTTGTTTCACTTAATATAATGGCCTCCAGTTTCATCCATGTTGCTGCAAATGACAGGATTCCATCCTTTTTATGGCTGAATGGCTGAATAATATTCCACTGTGTATATGTAGCACATTTCTTTTTTTTAAAATTGTAATAGGTTTTTGTGGAATAGGTTTTTGGTTACATGACTAAGTTCTTTAGTGGTGATTTCTGAGATTTTGGTGCATCCATCACCCAAGCAGTGTACACTGTACCCAATGTGTATTTATCCCTCACCCTCCTCCCATCCTTTCCCCCGAGGCCCCAACATCCATTGCATTATTCTTATGCCTTTGCATCCTCATAGCTTGGGTCCCACTTATGAGTGAGAGCATACGGTGTTTGGTTTTCGATTCCTGAGTTACTTCACTTAGAATAATGGTCTCCAAATCTATCCAGGTTGCTGTGAATGACATTATTTCATTCCTTTTTATGGCTGAGTAGTATTCCATGGTATTCCATGGTATATGCATATGTGTGTGTGTGTGTGTGTGTGTACATATATATATATATTCAGCCATAAAAAGGAATGAAATAATGTCATTCACAGCAACCTGGATAGATGGATGCACCAAAATCTCAGAAATATATATATATACACACACACACACACACACACACATTATTCCGTGGAATACTTTTATATTTTACATACTTTTATATATATTTATATTTTCTTTATCCACTCATCGATTGATGAATACTTTTATATATATATTTATATTTTCTTTATCCACTCATCAATTGATGGGCATTTGGGCTGGTTCCATATTTTTGCAGTTGCAAATTGTGCTGCTATAAAAATGTATATGCAAATATCTTTTTTGTATAATGACTTCTTTTCCTCTGGGTAGACACCCAGTCATGGGATTGCTGGATCAAATGGTGGATCTACTGTCTACTTGTAGTTTATTTGTATTTTATTTTATGTTTTTTTTTTTGAGATGGAGTCTTGCCCTGTCACCCAGGCTGGAGAGCAATGGTGCGGTCTCAGCTCACTGCAACCTCTGCCTCCTGGGTTCAAATGATTCTCCTGCCTTGGCCTCCCAAGTAGCTGGGATTACAGGAACCCACTACCACGCCCAGCTAATTTTTGTATTTTTAGTAGTGATGGGGTTTCATATGTTGGCCAGGCTGGTCTTGAGCTCCTGACCTCGTGATCTGCCTGCCTCGGCCTCCCAAAGTGCTGGGACTACACACATGAGCCACTGCGCCCGGACTACTTGTAATTTTTAAAGGAATTGCCACACTGTTTTCCATAGTGGCTGTACTAGTTTGCATTCCCACCAGCAGTGTAGAAGTGTTCTCTGATCACCGCATCCACACCAACATCTATTATTTTTTGATTCTTTGATTATGGCCATTCTTGCAGGAGCAAGGTGGTATTGCATTGTGGTTTTGTATTGCATTTCCCTGATCATTAGTGATGCTGAGCATTTTTTTCATGTTTATTGGCCATTTGTATATCTTCTTTTGAAAATTGTCTATTCATGTCCTTAGCCTGCTTTCTAATGGGATTACTTGTTTTGTTCTTGCTAATTTGTTTCAGTTCCCTGTAGATTCTGGATATTAGTCTTTTGTCAGATGTATAGGTTGTGAGAATTTTCTCCCATGCTGTGGGTTGTCTCTTTACTCTGCTGATTGTTTCTTTTCCTGTGCAGAAGGTTTTTAGTTTAATTAAGTCCCATCTATTTATCTTTGTTTTTGTTGCATTTGCTTTTGGGCTCTTGGTTATGAAGTCTTTGCCTAAGCCAATGTCTAGAAGGGTTTTCCCATGTTATCTTCTAGAATCTTTATGGTTTCAGGCCTTAGATTTAAGTCTTTGATCCATCTTGAGTTGATTTTTGTATAAGGTGAAAGATGAGGATCCAGTTTCATTCTCCTACATGAGGCTTGCCAATTATCCCAGCACCATTTGTTGAATAGGGTGTCCTTTCCCCACTTTATGTTTTTCTTTGCTTTGTCAAAGATCAGTTGACTATAAGTATTTGGCTTTATTGCTGGGTTCTCCATTCTGTATTGGTGGTCTATATGCCTATTTTTATACCAGTACCATGCTGTTTTGGTGACTATAGCCTTATAGTATAGTTTGAAGTCAGGCGACGTGATGCCTCCAGATTTCTTCCTTTTGCTTAGTCTTGCTTTGGCTATGTGGGCCCTTTTTTCATTCCACATGAATTTTAGGATTCTTTTTTCTAGTTCTGTGAAGAATGATGGTGGTATTTTGATGGGAATTGCATTGAGTTTGTAGATTGCTTTTGGCAGTATGGTCATACATACCTCAAAATAATAAAGGTCATTTATAACAAACCCACAGCTAACACTGTACTGAATGGGGAAAAACTGAAGGCCTTTCCTCTAAGGAATGGAACAAGACAAGGATGCCTACTTTCACCACTTTTATTAAACATAACACTATTTATGTTTTAAATGGGATTGTTTTCTTGATTTCGTTTTCAGTTCAGTGAAATGGTATATAATTGGTACTGATTTTTGTACATTGATTTTGTATCCTGCAACTTTATTGAATTTGTTCATTGGTTCTAACAGTTTTCTTGGGGGTTGACTCTGTTTTTCTGGGTATAAGGTTATATTATCTGTGAACAAGGCTAATTTGACTTCTTCCTTTACAATTTGGATTCCCCTTATTTCTTTTTGTTACCTAACTTTTCTGGCCAGGACTTCCAGTGTTATGTTTAATAAAAGTGGTGAAAGTTGACATCCTTGTCTTGTTCCAGTCCTTGGAGGAAAGACCTTCAATTTTTCCCCATTCAGTATAATGTTAGCTGTGGGTTTGTTATAGATGATCTTTATAATTTTGAGTTGTGTTCCATCTATACCTATTTTGATGAGGGTTTTTATCATAAAGGATGTTGAAGTTTATCAAATGCTTTTTCAGCAGCTATTGAAATAATCATGGTTTTTCTTCTTGATTCTGTTAATATGATATATCATGTTTATTGATTTGTAAACATTGAACCATCTTTATGTTCCTGGGATGATGGATTTTACTTGATCATGGTGATTGATTCTTTTTTTTGAGACAGAATCTCACTCTGTCACCCAGGCGAGAGTGCAATGGTGTGATCTTGGCTCACTGCAGCTTTGGCCTCCTGGGCTCAAGCAATCCTTCCCCCTCAGCTTCCCCAGTAGCTGGAACCACAGGTGTCTGCCAGCACGCCTGGCTATTGTTCTTTATTTTTTACAGAGATGAGGTCTCACTATGTTGCCCAGGCTTGTCTTGAACTCCTGGGTGGAAGTGATCCTCCTACCTCAGCCTCCCAAAATGTTGGGATTATATATGTGAGCCACTGCACCTAGCCATAAATGATCTTTAAATGTGTTATTGAATTTGGTTTGTATTTTGTTGCAGATTTTTACATCTATATTCATCAGTCATATTGGTGTGTAGTTTTCTTTTTTTGCTGTGTCTCTGTCTGGTTTTGTTATCAAGGTAATGCTGGCCTTGTAGAATGCATTTGGAAGCACTCCCTTCTCTTCTACTTTTGAAGGATTTGAGTAGGATTGGTATTAGATCTTTAAATGTTCAGTAAAATCCAGCAGTGAAACCATCAGGTCCTGGGTTTAACTTTGTTGGGAGACATTCTATTACACCTTGATCTTGTTACTTATTATTGGTTTGCTAATGTTTTCTATTTCTCCATGGTTCAATCTTGGTAGGTTGAGTGTGTCCAGAAATTTATCTGTTTCTTCTAGGTATTCCAATTTGTTGACTATTGCTGTTCATAGTAGTCTCTAGTGATTCTTTGTATTCTGAGGTCTCAGTTGTTATTTCTTCTTTTTAGCTTCTGATTTTATTTTTTTATTTTTAGTTTTTATTTTTATTTTTTAAAAGCACAAACAAAAAGATGTATATCAAACATATTAGGAAGGTTGCACATGGGAAGACGGGGAATAGAAATATGTGGTGGGAATTAAAGAAAATAAATGAGAGAGGGACTTTGTATGGATCAATGATAATAACTCAATCCTCTATTTGACAAAGAAGAAGAAGGAAGAGGAAGAAAAAGAAAGTGGGATAAAGGATCAGAAAGGGAGGAAAATAAAAAAAATTAGAGTATGACTCCAGGTTAGACCTGTTTTGTTGTCGCTTGGTTGGTTGGTTGATTTGTCTGTTGTATTTTTCATATGTTTCACCATGTTGGCCAGGCTGGTCTCAAACTCCCAGCCTCAAGTGATCAACCTGCCCTGGCCTCCCAGAGTACTGGGACTACAGGCGTAAGCCACCACGTCCAGCCCCCACATTGCTTCTGGCCTCTGTGGTAGACCTCCCAGACGGGGCGGCCGGGCAGAGGCGTTCCCCACATCCCAGACGGGGCGGCCAGGCAGAGGAGCTCCTCACTTCCCAGACGGGGCAGCCGGGCAGAGACGCTCCTCACTTCCTAGACGGGGTGGCGGCCGGGCAGAGGGGCTCCTCACTTCCCGGACGGGGCGGCCGGGCAGAGGCGCTCCTCACTTCCCAGACGGGGCGGCCGGGCAGAGGCGCTCCTCACGTCCCAGAAGGGGCGGCTGGGCAGAGGCGCTCCTCACGTCCCAGACGGGGCGGCCACGCAGAGGCGCTCCTCACTTCCCAGACGGGGCAGCTGGGCAGAGGCACTCCTCACGTCCCAGACGATAGGTGGCCAGGCAGAGGCGCTCCCCACCTCCGAGACGGGGTGGCGGCCGGGCAGAGGCTGCAATCCCAGCACCCTGGGAGGCCAAGGCAGGCGGCTTGGAGGCGGAGGCTGCAGTGAGCCAAGATCACACCACCGCACTCCAGCCCTGGCAACACCGAGCACCGAGTGAGCGAGACTCCATCTGCAGTCCCAGCACCTCGGGAGGCCAAGGCGGGCCGACCACTGGAGGCTAGGAGCTGGAGAGCAGCCTGGCCAACATGGTGAAACCGCGCCTCCAGCCAAAGGAGAAAAACGAGGGAGGGGTGGTGGCGTGCACCGGCAATCCCAGCCAGCCCGCAGGCCAGGGCAGGAGAATGACGGGAGCTGGACGCAGGGAGTCTGCAGCAAGCCGAGTGTACTGCAGCCTGGGCCACAGAGGGAAGAAAAGAAAAAAAAAGGAAGGAAGGAAGGAAGGAAGGCAGGAAGGAAGGCAGGCAGGCAGGCAGGCTGGCTTCTGATTTTATTTATCTGGGTTTTTCTCTTTTTTTCTTAGTCTAAAGGCTTATCAATGTTGTTTATCTTTTCAAAACATCGACTTTGTCTTTGTTGATTTTCTGCACATTTCTTAGCCTCAATATCTTGTATTTCTGCTTTAATCTTCATTATTTCTTTTCTTCTACTTATTTTGGGCTTGATTTCTTTTTCCTTTTGTAGTTCCTTGAGGTTCATCATTAGGTTATTTGAAGTCTTTCTACTTTTTTCCTTAACACTGGCATTTATTGCTATAAATTTTCTTCTTAATGCCTTTGCCACATTCCATAAACTTTGGTATGTTGTATTCCCATTTTTATTTGTTTGAGGAAATTTTTAAGTGTCATTCTTAATTTCTTTATTGACCCATTGGTTGTTTAGGAACACGGTAACATCTATGTGTTTGTGTATTTTTTGAGGTTTTCCTTTTGTTAATTGATTTATAGTTTTATTCTATTTAAGTTACAAATTATACTTGATATGATTTCTATGTTTTGCCTTTGTTAAGATTTGTTTGGTAGCCTAAGATATGGTCTATTCTGGAGAATGCTCCATATATTGATGAAAACAATGTGTATTCTGCAGCAGTTGGGCAAAATGTTCTGTAAATGCCAGATAGGCCTATTACATTTTGTGTGTCGTTTAAAGTCCCTTACTGTTATTGTATTACAGTTTATCTCTCCCTAGAGATCTATACTTTAGTTAATGTTTGCTTTATATATTTGGGAGTTCTGTTGTTGGATGCACAGATATTTATAGTTGCTACATCCTCTTGCTGAATTGACCTCTTTATTATTATATAGTGACTTTGTCTCTTTTTGCAATCTTATAGTTATAGTCTATTTTATCTAAGTATAGCTACTCCTGCTCTTTTTTTGGCTTCCAGTTACATGGAATATATTTTTCCACTCCATTCACTTTCAGGCTGTGTGTGTCTTTAGGGTTTCTTGAGAGCAGCATATCATTGAGTCTTGTTTCTTTATTCATTCAGCCACTCTACGGGTTTTAATTGAAGAATTGAGACCATTTACATTCAGTGTTATTGTTGATAAGTAAGATCTTACTATGACCATTTTGATGCCTATTTTGTGATTGTTTTGAGTCCTTCTTTTATTTCTTACTGTTTTCCTTTGTGGTTAAGTAATTTTTTATGATAATATGTTCTGATTTATTGCTTTTGACTTTAGTGAATCTATTACGTGTTTTTGTGATGTGGTTACCATGAGGCTTACAAAGAACATTGTATAGATATAACAAGTTGTTTTAAAGGGATGATAATTTATCTTTAATCCCAAATAAAAGAATAGAAACAAAGGAAACACATACACACACACACACACACACATACACACACAATTCTACACTTTAACTTCTCCCCCACATTTTGACTAAGTTGTCTCAATTTACATATTTTATATTACCAATCTCTTAACAGGTTGCTGTAATATTTTTATTTTTGATAGACTTGTCTTTGGACTTCATAATAGATTTATGAGCAAATTGCACACCACAGTTGCAATATAGAGTATTTTGGGTTTCTTCATGTACTTAATTTTACCAATGCATTTTATACCTGGAAAAGTTTTTTTTTATTTTGCACATTAGTGTTTTGCTTTATTTTTTTTTCAGATTGAAGAACTCCCTTTAGCATTTTTTATAAGATGGGTCTGGTAGTTGTGAATTCTCTCAGCTTTATTTTGTCTGGAGAAGACTTTATATCTCCTTCATATTTGAAGGATAATTTTGATGGATACAGTATTCTTGAATGGAAGTTGTTTTCTTTCAGCACTTTGAAAATCTCATTCTACTGCCTCCTGGCCTGTACTGTTTTCATTGAAAAGTCTGTTGCTAGGCAAATTGGAGCTTTTTAATATGTTATTTGCTTCTTTTCTTTTGCTTCTTTTAGGATTCTCTTTGTCCTTGACCTTTGAGAGCTTCATTATTATATGTTTTATGTAGTCTTACTTGGGTTGAATCTGTTTGGTGTTCTCAGAATTTCTTTTACCTGGATATTGACATCTTTCAGAAGTTTTGGAAAGTTTTCTGTTATTATTTCTTTGGGTAAGTTTTCTACCCCTTTCTTTTCCTCAGCTCTCTTTTGAACACCAATAATTTTTGGATTTGGTTCTTTAAAATAGTTTTCTATGTCTTGAAGGTAATTTTTATTCCTTTTCATTCTTTCTTCTTTTTTCGCCTTTGACTGTGTATTTTCAAATAGCCAATCTTAGATTTCACTGAATTTTTTTCCTCTACTTTGTCCATTCTGCTGTTGAGAGCCTCTAATGAGTTCTTCAGTTCAGCAAATGTATTTCTCAGTTCCAAGATTTGTTTGAGTTTCAAAAAATTATTTTAATCTTGTTGTTAAATTTATCTGGTAAATTTATGAATTTCTTTTTTGTGCTATCTTGGAGATAATTGAGTTTCCTTAAAACTGTTGTTTTGAATTCTTGTTCCAAGAACTCATGAATTAACATCTTGTTATGGTCAGTCATGGTGTTTTTGCTTTGTCCTTTTGGGGGAGGTTATGGTTCCTTGTTTGCTGTTGTTTATTGTGGGTATATGCCTGTGCCTTTGCTTTGAAGAATTACTTATTTATTCCCATTTTCTCTTTCTGGCTTTTATTAAAAAAATGGATATATTTGCTTAGCAAGTATTTATCACTGGTTTGCTGCTTTTTTTGGGGGGCTCTTGGTGGCTCCTTAAGCCCTGGTTGACCTCAGCTCTAGTAAATGGTGAGAGTGCTGCTTGTCTGGAATTGGGGAGGTCCCAAAAGTTTTATCCCAGCAGTGTAGGAAGGCTGACCAGGGATTTAGGCCAAAGGATTTGGGAATAAATGTTCCTTCTACATTGAGGTCCTGCTGAATAGCCACTCTGATTTGGCATCTCCTTTGGTCAAGTTGCAGAGTTTCCAGGGCTGGGGATGGTAGTTTTACTTTTCTTCTTTGTCTTTGTCTGTTGCTGGTAATATTTCTCCCTTTAGGCAGTCACAATGCTTCCTGAGGGTTAAAGCAAGTGCAAGTCTCCTGTCAAGGAACCCAGCATGGTGGGAAAGCTGGTTGACCCCCTCATTCTCACTTTTTGCAGTGTAGAAACTTGGAGGTGGGGGAAGATTTTCTTTTGCATGCTTGTAGCAGGACAGAATGTGGGGAGGGGTATCACAGATGTGGAAGTCCGATTTTCCTACTATCTGCCTGGAGTTTTTTCACTTCTCTGGGTGAAAAACTCCAGGCAGATGGTAAGAAAATATTTCCCATCCTTATATTTATGTTATGGGTTGTTGCTGGTGAAAATCTCAGTGCTCTGTATTTAACTTATGAGAAGATTGCCACTATAGTGAATTTGGTATCCATTGGGAGTTGTGGTTTAAAACAAGAAATAACCACCTAATGCCTTAATAGGTAGTTATTATTAAGCTAATCTAATTTTTAAAAATATTTAAAGAAGTTTACCCCGAGCCAAATATGAGTGACCAAGGCAATTGGGTTACAGTTTGGTTTTATACATTTTAGGGAGACATAAGACATCAATCAATACATGTGAAGTATACATTGGTTTGGTCAGGAAAGGTGGGACAACTTGAAGGAGGGATGCGTGTGTGGGGTGCTTACAGGTCATAGATGGATTCAAGGTTTTCTGACTGGCAATTGATTGAAAAAGTCAAGTTATTATTATCTAAAGATCTGGAATCAATAGAAAGGAGTGTCTAGGTAAAGAGAAGGGGCTTGGAGGTTCTTATTATATGAAATCTCATAGGTGGCTGCCCTTAGAAACAATAGATGGCAAATATTTCCTGTTTAGACCTTTAAGAGGTACTGGATTCTCAGCTAATCTCTTCAAGGTTGGGAGGAAAGGAGAAAGTTATTACGTTAATTAAGTTAATAGAAGTTATTTACAGATGCAAATTTCCCTGGTAAAAGATGGCTTTGCAGGACTGTTTCAAAATATGGCAAAGAAACATATTTTGGGGTTAAATATTTGGATTTCCTTCTTTATCTGTCATGTGATGTGATGCCAGAGTCAGGTTGGATAGTAAGCAATGTTATATAGGGTTAAATAAAATGCATCTATTTAGGTTTTATGGTTTATAGGGCATGTCTTCCCAGGCCCCTTAAATAGAAATTTCAGCAAGAGAGAGAAAAGGTCAAAGTTTAGTTCTCACTGGGATAGCCAGGTTGCTAGTTTACTCTAGAAGTAACCCCTCCCTCATTTTGTTTCTTGCTGCACATATATCTAACTACCTGTTTGCTTGAGAATTCCAAAGGCTAATCTTGAAACAATCCAGGCAGGAAGCAGAGAGGGTGGTTGCAATTTTCTCCCTTCCAGGAAGAAATTGGAGCAGTTAGTCTATAACCAGACCCCTGCAGAGATTACACCAGCCAGGCCTGTGGATGGTCTGTTACCCCAGCTAGCCATCAGAAAACAACAAGCAGACCTATACCCCATGCCTCTCCTGTGCATCATTTCCATGCCACCTTTCCCCTTAAACATCCTCTAGGCAGCTTGAGATTTTGAGATGGCTTTTTGAGACTTGAGTCTTGCCGTCTCACAAGCTGCTAGCACTTGAATATACCTGTTTCCTCCCAGCAAACCTCACACTTTGGTTAACTTTTATTTTAGGTTTAGGGGTACATGGGCAGGTTTGTTATGTAGGTAAACTGCATGTCATGGGTGTTTGGTGTACAGATAGTTTTATCACCTGGGTAATAAGCATAGTACCAGATAGGTATTTTTTCTAATCCCCTTCCTCCTACCACTCTCCACTCTCAAGTAGGCCCCAATGTCTGTTGTTCCTCTCCTAGAATCCACGTGGTCTTGTTGTTTAGCTTCCACTTATAAGTAAGAGCATGGGGTATTTGGCACTAGCCATTTGGATAATGGCTTCCAGCTCCATCTGTGTTGCTGCAAAGGATATTATCTCATTTTTTATAGCTACGTAGTATTCCATGGAGTATACATATCACATTTTCTTTATCCAGCCCACCGTTGGTGGGCATTTAGGTTGACTCCATGTATTTGCTATTGTGAATAGTGCTGCAATAAACATATATGTGCATGTGTCTTCATGGTAGAATGATTTATATATTCCTTTGGGTATATACCCAACAATGAGATTGCTGGGTCAAATGGTAATTCTTTTTTAAGTTCTTTGAGGAATCACCACACTGCTTTCCACAATGGCTGAACTAATTTACACTCCCACCAGCAGTGCATAAGTTTTCCCTTTTCTCCTCAACCTCACAGGCATCTGTTACTTTTTGACTTTTTAATAATTGCCATTCTGACTGGTATGAGATGGTATTTTATTGTGGTTTTGGTTTGCACTTCTCTAATGATTACTGATGTTGTGCATTTTTTGTATGTTTGTTGGCTACATGTATGTCTTCTTTTGAAAAGTGTCCATTCATGTTCTTTGTCCCCTTTTTAATGGAGTCATTTTTTTTTTGTAAATTTGTTTAAGTTCCTTATAGATTCTGGATATAACACCTTTGTCAGATGCATGGTTTACAAATATTTTCTCCCAATCTCTAGATTGCCTGTTTACTCTGTTGATAGTTTCTTTTGTTATGCAGAAGCTCTTTAGTTTAGATCTCATTTGTTAATTTTTGTTTTTGTCAAAATGGCTTTTGGCATCTTTATCATGAAATCTTTGCCAAGTCCTATGTCCAGAATGGTATTTCCTAGGTTATCTTCCAGAGTTTTTATAGTTTTGGGTTTTCATTTAAGTCTTTAATTGATTTTGAGTTGATTTTTGAATGTGGTATAAGGTAGGGGTACAGTTTCAATCTTCTGCATATGGCTGGCCAGTTATTCCAGCCTCATTTTTTGAATGGGGAGTCCTTTCTTCATTGCTTGTTTTTGTCAGGTTTGTTGAAGATCAGATAGTTTTAGGTGTACAGCCTTATTTCTGGCTTCTGTATTCTGTTCCATTGGCCTAGGTGTCTGTTTTTGCACCAGTACCATGCTATTTTGGTTACTGTAGCCCTTTAGTATAGTTTTAAGTTGGGTAGTGTGATGCCTCTAGCTTTATTCTTTTTGCTTAGTATTGCCTTGGCTATTCTGACTGTTTTTTGGTTCCTTACACATTTTAGAATAGCTTTTTCTATTTCTGTGAAGAATGACATTGGTAGTTTGATAGGAATAGCATTGAATCTTTAAATCACTTTGGGCAGTATGACCATTTTAAAAATATTGATTCTCCCTATCCATGAGCATGGAATGTTTTCCCATTTGTTTGTGTCATCTGATTTCTTTGAGCAGTGTTTCAAAGTTCTCATTGTGGAGATCTTTCACCTCCCTAGTTAGCTATATTCCTAGATATTTTATTCTTTTTGTGGCAATTGAGAATGGGATTGTATTCCTGATTTGGCTCTTGGCTTGGATGTTGTTGTGTAGGAGTGCTACTAATTTTGTATATTGATTTTGTACCCTGAAACTTTGCTGACATTGTTCATCAGCTGAAGGAGATTTTGGGCCAAGGCTATGGAGTTTTCTAGATATAGAATCATGCTGTCAAATGGGGGTAGTTTCACTTCCTCTCTTCCTATCTGGATGCCCTTTATTGCTTTCCCTTGCCTGATTGCTCTTGCCAGGACTTCTAATATTGTGTTGGATAGAAATGGTGAGAGAGGGCATCTTTGTCTTGTGCTGGTTTTCAAGGGAAATGCTTTCAGCTTTTGCCCATTGAATATGGTGTTGGCTGTGGTTTTGTCATAGATAGCTTTTATTATTTTTTTGTATGTTCCTTCAATGCCTAGTTTATTGAAGGTTTTTAACATGAAGAGAGTTGCATTTTATTGAAAGTCTTTTCTGCCTCTCTTGAGATAATACTATGGTTTTGGTTTTTAGTTCTATTTATTTGGTGAATCAGATTTATTGATTTGCCTATGTTGAATCAACTTTGCATCCCAGGGATAAAGCCTATTTGATCATGGTGGATTAGGTTTTTGATGTGCTTCTGGAAGCAGTTTGCTAGTATTTTGTTGAGGAGATTTTTGCATCTATGTTCATCAAGATGTTGGCCTGAAGTTTTCTTTATTTGTTGTGTCTCTGCCAAGTTTTGGTATCAGGATGATGCTGGCCTCATAGAATGAGTTGGGGAGGAGTCCCTCCTCCTCAGTTTTTTTGAATCATTTTAGTAGGAATTTAGTAGGAATCATTTAGTAGGAATGGCACCAGCGCTTCTTTATATATCTGGTAGAATTTGGCTGTGAATCTGTCTGGTCCTGGCCTTTTTTTCGTAAGCTTTTTGTTACTAATTCAATTTTGGAAATCGTTATTGGTCTGCTCAGGGATTCAGTTTCTTCCTGGATCATTTTTGGGTGGTTGTATGTGTCCAGGAATTTATCCATTTCTAGTTTG
The DNA here is from genome assembly GCF_006542625.1 of Nomascus leucogenys. NCBI lineage: Eukaryota > Metazoa > Chordata > Mammalia > Primates > Hylobatidae > Nomascus > Nomascus leucogenys. Next base: position 49,365,555 of record NC_044398.1, on the reverse strand, counting down.
ATGTACTCATTTCTAGTGTAGATTTTCTGGTTTGTGTGCATAGAGGCGGTCATAGTTTCTGATGGTGATTTGTATTTCTGTGGTGTCAGTGGTAACATCTGCTTTGTCATCTCTAATTGTGTTTATCAGGATCTTCTCTCTGTTTTTCTTTATTTGTCTAGCTAGTGGTCTATCTTATTAATTTTTTTTTATAAAACCAATTTCTGGATTTGTTGATCTTTTGCATGTTTTTTTGTATCTCAATTTCTTCAGTTCAATTCTGATTTGGGTACTTCTTGCCTTTTGCTTGCTTTGAGGTTGGTTTACTCTTCTTCTTCTAGTTGTGATGTTAGGTTGTTAATTTTAGATCTTTCTAACTTTTTCATGTTGGGCATTTAGTGTTATAAACTTCCTTCTTAACACTGCCTTAGTTGTGTCTTAGAGTTTCTGGTATGTTGTATCTTTGTTCCCATTAGTTTCAAAGCACTTCCTAACTTCTGCCTTAATTTCATTGTTTACCTAAATGTCATTCAGGAGGAGGTTGTTTAATTTCCATGTAATTGTATGGTTTTGAGTGATTTTCTTAGTCTTGATTTCTATTTTTATTTTGCTGTAGTCTGAGAGTGTGGTTGGTATGATTTTGATTTTTTTTTAATTTGCTAAGGATTATTTTATGGCCAGTTAGATTTTTTGGAGTATGTGCTGTGTCGTGATGAGAAGAATGTATATTCTGTTGTTTTTGGGTGGAGATTTGTGTAGCGTCTGTTTGTCCACTGGTCAAGTGTTGAGTTTAGGTGCTGAATATCTTTGTTTATTTTCTGCCTCAATGGTCTAATACTGTCAGTGGGGACCTCTGTTTAATAGCAGTCTCCCACTATTATTGTGTGTGGGTCTAAGTCTCTTTGTAGGTCCCTAAGAACTTGCTTACCCTGAGTATCAATCTGGGCGGTCCTATGTTGGGTGTGTATATGTTTAGAATCTTCTTGCAGAATTGAACCCTTTACCAATATGTACTGCCCATCTTTACCTTTTTTGATCTTTATTTGCTTAAAGTTCATTTTGCCTGAAATTAGGTTTGCAACTCCTACTTCTTCCTGTTTTCCATGTGCATAGTAAATTTTTCTCTGTCTTTTTATTTTGAGCCTATGGATGTCATTGCCTGTGAGATGGATCTCTTGAAGATAGCATACCATTGGGTCTTGCTTCTTTTTCCAGCTTCCACTCTGTACCTTTTAATTTGGGCATTTAGCCTATTTGCATTCTGTATTAATATTGATATGTATGGGTTTGATCTCGCTATCATGTTGTTAGCATTTGATTGCCTGGAAAGGATCTTATTTCTCTTCCACTTATGACATTCAGTTTGGCTGGATATGAAATTCTTGGCTGGAAATTTTTTTCTTTAGGAATGCTGAATATAGGCCACCCCCCACCCAGTCTCTTCTGGCTTGTAGGGTTTCTGCTGAAAGGTCCACTTTTAACTGGTGGGTGGGGTTCCTTTTGTAGGTGACCCGCACATTCTCTCTAGTTGCCTTTATCAGTTTTTCTTTCGTGTTGACCTTTGAAAATCTGACGATTATGTGTCTTGGGGATTATCTTCTTATGTAATACCTTTCAGGGGCTCTGTGTATTTCCTGGATTTGATTGTTGTCCTCTCTAGCGAGGTTGGGTAAGTGTTCATCAATGACATAGCAAAATATGTTTTCCAGGTTGCTTGCTTTTTCCCTGCCTCTTTCAGGAACCAATCAGTCATAGATTTGACCTCTACTTAACCCCAAATTTCTCAGAGTTTTTTTTTTTCCCTCATTCTTTTTTCTTTGTTTCTGTCTGATTGATTTATTTTAGAGAACCACAGGGGTGGATAGAGTTGCTTGCCCTGCCTTCTCGGTGTTTCCAGGGCAGCAGGAGGCAAATTCAGGCAGAAGTAGGACCACTGAGCTAGAAGCTCTAACAGGCACGGCTCACTTGGCTTCCAGCAGTGGGGTGGGCAGGGATGCCTGCTCTATAGTCTAGATGCTTCCTGGAACAAACAGGAAGGTGCACCCTCTCGCTGAGTTTACACAGAAGCATGGCCACTGGGCTGGAAGCTCTAGGAGGTGTTGCCCATATGGGTATCAGTGGGAGGGGTGGATGGGGTCACCTGCTCAGCTCTCTGGATACTTCCTGGGAAAACAGGAGACTGCATCCTCCAGCTGAGTTCACACAAAAGCAGCACTGCTGGGCTGGAAGCTCTAGCAAGCCTTACCCACCTGGCTATTAGTGGTGGGGGTGGGTGGAATGGCCAGCCGAGTTCAGCCCAAAGTGGGCCTGCTAGTCCAGAAGCTGGCCTTGAGCCTCTTCTGGCAAGAAGACATGGATAAATCATACAGCTCCCAGGCACTGTAACTGTGGTCTTTACTGGGGCAGTGACATTGGTGCTGGTCTGCCCTTGGGCCCAAGGCTTGTAGAGGTCACTGTGGATGGAAGAGTTGCCCCCACAAAATGTGCCAGTGGCTCCTACCTCAGTCTAGAAATGTGGTGGAGTTGGTGGGGGCCCAGGGGGATTCTCCCACTCCCAGTCTTGCACAGGTCCCTGTGGAGAGCTGAATCCCCCTAGGGGCTCTCACCCTTTCACATGTTGGCAAATGGTTCACTTACTCAACCTTTCCCATATTGAAAGGTTCTTCTGGCTCTGCACTGAGCCCAGACATGCTGGTGCTCCACCTCACTCCTCTCTGCTCTCTGTGTTACCCTGCTGCCTTGATGGATAGTAACGTGGTTTCTCAGATGATTGGCCTGCAGGGTCAATGTTCACCAGCCCCTTTTGTTTCTGCTCTGTGAGAATGGCGCATATGAGATGGTTCTAGTCAGCTATCTTGTCCAAATATCCTAAAATTTTTAATAATCTAATTGTTAATTTTTTCCCTTTCTTATATAAAATGATCTTCTACTACACAGCAGCTCAAGAATACTTTAGAACCTGATTAGTTCCGCTATAGTATTTGTTTTGAAATGCAAACTTGTTCCAACATAATTGAACAATTTGAGCATAGATTGAATTTCACATGTGCCTAAGCATTTTATTTATTTATTTTATTTATTTATTCATTTTTTTTTATTATACTTTAGGTTTTAGGGTACATGTGCATAATGTGCAGGTTTGTTACATATGTATCCATGTGCCATGTTGATTTCCTGCACCCATTAACTCGTCATTTAGCATTAGGTATATCTCCTAATGCTGTCCCTCCCCCCTCCCCCCACCCCACAACAGTCCCTGGAATGTGATGTTCCCCTTCCTGTGTCCATGAGTTCTCATTGTTCAATTCCCACCTATGAGTGAGAACATGCAGTGTTTGGTTTTTTGTCCTTGCGATAGTTTACTGAGAATGATGTTTTCCAGTTTCATCCATGTCCCTACAAAGGACACGAACTCATCATTTTTTTATGGCTGCATAGTATTCCATGGTGTATATGTGCCACATTTTCTTAATCCAGTCTATCGTTGTTGGACATTTGGGTTGGTTCCAAGTCTTTGCTATTGTGAATAGTGCCGCAATAAACATACGTGTGCATGTGTCTTTATAGCAGCACGATTTATAGTCCTTTGGGTATATACCCAGTAATGGGATGGCTGGGTCAAATGGTATTTCTAGTTGTAGATCCCTGAGGAATCGCCACACTGACTTCCACAATGGTTGAACTAGTTTACAGTCCCACCAACAGTGTAAAAGTGTTCCTATTTCTCCACATCCTCACCAGCACCTGTTGTTTCCTGTTTTTTTAATGATGGCCATTCTAACTGGTGTGAGATGGTATCTCACTGTGGTTTTGATTTGCATTTCTCTGATGGCCAGTGATGATGAGCATTTCTTCATGTGTTTTTTGGCTGCATAAATGTCTTCTTTTGAGAAGTGTCTGTTCATGTCCTTTGCCCACCTTTTGATGGGGTTGTTTGTTTTTTTCTTGTAAATTTGTTTGAGTTCATTGTAGAATCTGGATATTAGCCCTTTGTCAGATGAGTAGGTTGCAAAAATTTTCTCCCATTCTGTAGGTTGCCTGTTCACTCTGATAGTCGTTTCTTTTGCTGTGCAGAAGCTCTTTAGTTTAATTAGATCCCATTTGTCAATTTTGGCTTTTGTTGCCATTGCTTTTGGTGTTTTAGACATGAAGTCCTTGCCCATGCCTATGTCCTGAATGGTATTGCCTAGGTTTTCTTGTAGGATTTTAATGGTTTTAGGTCTAACATTTAAGTCTTTAATCCATCTTGAATTAATTTTTGTATAAGGTGTAAGGAAGGGATCCAGTTTCAGCTTTCTGCATATGGCTGGCCAGTTTTCCCAGCACCATTTATTAAATAGGGAATCCTTTCCCCATTTCTTGTTTTTGTCAGGTTTGTCAAAGATCAGATAGTTGTAGATATGCGGCATCATTTCTGAGGGCTCTGTTCTGTTCCATTGATCTATATCTCTGTTGTGGTACCAGTACCATGCTGTTTTGGTTACTGTAGCCTAAGCATTTTAAACTGCAAAAACAATGAGTGAAAGCAGAAAGGCCGGGTGCAGTGTCTCATGCCTGTAATCCCAGCACTTTGGGAGGCCAAGGCGGGCGGATCACCTGAGGTCAGGAGTTCAAGACCAGCCTGATCAATATGGTGAAATCCTGTCTCTATTAAAAATACAAAAATTAGCCAGGCGTGTTGGCGTGCCCCTGTAGTCCCAGCTACTCAGGAGGCTGAGACAGAAGAATTGCTTGAACCCAGGAGGCAGAGCTTGCAGTGAGCTGAGATCGTGCCACTGCATCATTCCAGCCTGGACAACAGAGTGAGAGACTCCCATCTCAAAAAAAAAAAAAAAAAAAAGCAGAAAGCAACTTTCTCCATTTACCTTGGTTCACCTGTGTATAGTGTGCCACACCAGCACACATCTGGTGGTATGACATTTTAATTTCAGATAATTTCCTTCCACTGTGCGATAACTCACAAGTTGCAACCTATTCAATGCTGACTTTCACAAACAAGTTTCAGGTCTTTCTCAAAATAAAAGTCTGTATTTCTCATGGTATTTATGTATTCTTAATGATTTAACTGTGTACTATAGTACTGTTTTTCTTAGGTTTTTATTTTTAAAAATATATCACCAACAAGGTTTTTGCAAGATGTGCACCTAACACCTTTCCCCCATATATCCTACAGGTTTTATTGCATGTTTCTGCGTAGTAAGGTGATTTTCAGGAAGGCATATGCCACATTATAACATAATTGATATTGTCAGAAAAATTTAAATGTTTTAATATGTATTAGCTTATATACAACTTACACCACGTAAAGCACTATTACAGACAGACCAGATGTGTCATTTTGTTTTGCTTCTATGCAGATAATTTTTCCTGAAACATTGTATAGTGACTCTCAGAGTAAAATGTACATTAATAATGTATATTATCATATCTTTCTATAACTTATTGTGTTTTTAACCCTTTATTTCTGGCTTATATAAAATTACACAGAAAACTAAGCCTACAAATAATCGAACAAAGAAAGCTGTGAAAACAGTGAAGAAAAAAGACAAAGGAAAATCTGAGGATTCAGAAAAGTAAGACATAAATATACATGTTAATCTTTTTTTCTTGTTAATTTGTATTTTCTTTTTATACAAACAATTTAAAGTCAAATAAACATAACTCATGAATAAGCTTTTAAAAACATAAAATTGGCAAATACGTGTTTTTATAACCATACCAGTATATGATTATGGGATAAAGCTAAAAAGGGAAGAACAAAGAACCAAAAATGGACTGGAAGAGGAGATTGAACCACAATACATTCAGAAATAGGTGAACAGAATTAAATCTTTAATTTTAGGAAAAAAGCATTTACATTGTTTCTTTGATGGTCTAGCTCATGCTTTGTAATTTGTTAACTCCACAGTCTTGGCTGTTCTTTTCTACTGTACTTATTAATTGTATTATTCTTATAAAAAGTTATTTATTTTTTGTGTATCTGTATTATTATAAAGTAGCATTATTAAGTAAATATTTTCTTTAGTATTCTAAAATAATTATTGCATTTGAATTTGCCTGATTAAACCCTAATATTAAAATAATTTTAAAAGGAAACTATGAAGTCAAACTTTATAGAATTCCACAAATCCTGAAAAGAAATTCACGGGACAAATGGTTTTGACCTTTAACAAAAAATGACCCGGGAAGAAAAAATGACCAATATGCTTTGAATATCTGTCTTTTCACATTTTAATCATACCAGTGAGAAGTTAGTTTGAGAAATGTTATTCAGTTGTTTGTAATTTAGCCTGTATGAATTTTATATCTCTTAGAAATATGAATTTAAAAAAAAAAATTTCATTATTTTAAAATCATTTAAAAAGTCCTCCTCAAGAAAGCAAAGCAGTGAGGCATTTAAAAATATCATGATGCATTTTAAAACATTTTATGTTACAGGAAGATGTCTCCAGAAAAAGAGTTTAAAATTAAAGAAGATTTGGATCAAATACAGGTAACACACCCACTCTCTCTATGCATCAATATTTGATTAATACTTGCTCTGATAGTCATATATAGAGAAACATTATTACGTATGTGATTATACATATATATGTCTGTGTGTATGTATGCATCTCTGTGTGTGTGTGTTTGTACTAAAATTCTTCCTGAGATAATGTCTTTCTTGTTGATGGACTCTTCTCATCAAGGTTCAGAAAATGCAATGTCAAACCCAGGCATATTTATGTCAATATTATGAAAATTACCATGGTTTAAACAACTACAGGAAATACCGTGGAGGAAAGAGCATCATATTGGGAGTCAGAACAGCAACTTACTGGTTATATGACTTTGGATAATTCCCTTTAACCTATTTGAATTTCAAATTTTTCAAAATTTTCATAACCCAAATGTGTAAAACGATAGCTACTCTATTTGTCTTAAAAAGGTATAAGGGACTTAAACTCCCACACAATAATAATGGGAGATTTTAACACCCCACTGTCAACATTAGACAGATCAATGAGACAGAAAGTTAACAAAGATATCCAGGAATTGAACTCAGCTCTGCACAAAGTGGACCTAATAGACATCTACAGAACTCTCCACCCCAAATCAACAGAATATACATTTTTTTCAGCACCACACCACACCTACTCCAAAATTGACCACATAGTTGGAAGTAAAGCTCTCCTCAGCAAATGTAAAAGAACAGAAATTATAACAAACTGTCTCTCAGACCACCGTGGAATCAAACTAGAACTCAGGATTAAGAAACTCACTCAAAACCACTCAACTACATGGAAACTGAACAACCTGCTCCTGAATGACTATTGGGTACATAATGAAATGAAGGCAGAAATAAAGATGTTCTTTGAAACCAACGAGAACAAAGACACAACATACCAGAATCTCTGGGACACATTCAAAGCAGTTTGTAGAGGGAAATTTACAGCACTAAATGCCCACAAGAGAAAGCAGGAAAGATCCAAAATTGACACCCTAACATCACAATTAAAAGAACTAGAAAAGCAAGAGCAAACACATTCAAAAGCTAGTAGAAGGCTAGAAATAACTAAAATCAGAGCAGAACTGAGGGAAATAGAGACGTAAAAAACCGTTCAAAAAATTAATTTTTCCAGGAGCTGGTTTTTTGAAAAGATCAACAAAATTGATAGACTGCTAGCAAGACTAATAAAGAAGAAAAGAGAGAAGAATCAAATAGATGCAATAAAGAATGAAAAAGGGGATATCACCACTGATCCCACAGAAATACAATCTACCATCAGAGAATACTATAAACACCTCTATGCAAATAAACTAGAAAATCTAGAAGAAATGGATAAATTCCTCGACAAATACACCCTCCCAAGACTAAAGCAGGAAGAAGTTGAATCTCTGAATAGACCAATAACAGGCTCTGAAATTGTGGCAATAATCAATAGCTTACCAACCAAAAAGAGTCCAGGACCTGATGGATTCACAGCCGAATTCTACCAGAGGTACAAGGAGGAGCTGGTACCATTCCTTCTGAAACTATTCCAACAGATGAAAAAGAGGGAATCCTCCCTAACACATTTTATGAAGCCAGCATCGTCCTGATACCAAAGCCTCATAGAGACATAACCAAAAAAGAGAATTTCAGACCAATATCCTTGATGAACATTGATGCAAAAATCCTCAATAAAATACTGGCAAACCGAATCCAGCAGCACATCAAAAAGCTTATACACCATGATCAAGTGGGCTTCATCCCTGGGATGCAAGGCTGGTTCAACATACGCAAATCAATAAATGTAATCCAGCATATAAACAGAACCAAAGACAAAAACCACATGATTATCTCAATAGATGCAGAAAAGGCCTTTGAAAATATTCAACAACCCTTCATGCTAAAAACTCTCAATAAATTAGGTATTGATGGGACGTATCTCACAATAATAAGAGCTATCTATGACAAACCCACAGCCAATATCATACTGAATGGGCAAAAACTGGAAGCATTCCCTTTGAAAACTGGCACAAGACAGGGATGCCCTCTCTCACCACTCCTATTCAACATAGTGCTGGAAGTTCTGGCCAGGGCAATCAGGCAGGAGAAGGAAATAAATGGTATTCAATTAGGAAAAGAGGAAGTCAAATTGTCCTTGTTTGCAGATGACATGATTGTATATCTAGAAAACCCCATCGTCTCAGCCCAAAATCTCCTTAAGCTGATTAGCAACTTCAGCAAAGTCTCAAGATACAAAATCAATGTACAAAAATCACAAGCATTCTTGTACACCAATCACAGACAAACAGAGAGCCAAATCATCAGTGAACTCCCATTCACAATTGCTTCAAAGAGAATAAAATACCCAGGAATCCAACTTACAAGGTATGTGAAGGACCTCTTCAAGGAGAACTACAAACCACTGCTTAATGAAATAAAAGAGGATACAAACAAATGGAAGAACATTCCATGCTCATGGGTTGGAAGAATCAATATGGTGAAAATGGCCATACCGCCCAAGGTAATTTATAGATTCAATGCCATCCCCATCAAGCTACCAATGACTTTCTTCACAGAACTGGAAAAAACTACTTTAAAGTTCATATGGAACCAAAAAAGAGCCCACATCGCCAAGTCAATCCTAAGCTAAAAGAACAAAGCTGGAGGCATCATGCTACCTGACTTCAAACTATACTACAAGGCTACAGTAACCAAAACAGCATGGTACTGGTACCACAACAGAGACATAGATCAATGGAACAGAACAGAGCCCTCAGAAATGATGCCGCATATCTATGACTATCTGATCTTTGACAAACCTGACAAAAACAAGCAATGGGGAAAGGATTCTCTATTTAATAAATGGTGCTGGGAAAACTGGCTAGCCATATGTAGAAAGCTGAAACTGGATCCCTTCCTTACACCTTATACAAAAATTAATTCAAGATGGATTAAAGACTTACATGTTAGACCTAAAACTGTTAAAATCCTACAAGAAAACCTAGGTAATACCATTCAGGACATAGGCATGGGCAAGGACTTCATGTCTAAAACACCAAAAGCAATGGCAACAAAAGCCAAAATTGACAAATGGGATCTAATTAAACTAAAGAGCTTCTGCACAGCAAAAGAAACTACCATCAGAGTGAACAGGCAACCTACAGAATGAGAGAAAATTTTTGCAACCTACTCATCTGACAAAGGGCTAATATCCAGAATCTACAATGAACTCAAACAAATTTACAAGAAAAAAACAAACAATCCCATCAAAAGTGGGCGAAGGACATGAACAGACACTTCTCAAAAGAAGACATTTATGCAGCCAAAAAACACATGAAAAAATGCTCATCATCACTGGCCATCAGAGAAATGCAAATCAAAACCACAGTGAGATACCATCTCACACCAGTTAGAATGGCCATCATTAAAAAGTCAGGAAACAACAGGTGCTGGAGAGGATGTGGAGAAATAGGAACACTTTTACACTGTTGGTGGGACTGTAAACTAGTTCAACCATTGTGGACGTCAGTGTGGCGATTCCTCAGGGATCTAGAACTAGAAATACCATTTGACCCAGCCATCTCATTACTGGGTATATACCCAAAGGACTATAAATCATGCTGCTATAAAGACACATGCACACGTATGTTTATTGCGGCACTATTCACAATAGCAAAGACTTGGAACCAACCCAAATGTCCAACAACGATAGACTGGACTAAGAAAATGTGGCACATATACACCATGGAATACTATGCAGCCATAAAAAATGATGATTTCATGTCCTTTGTAGGGACATGGATGAAACTGGAAAACATCATTCTCAGTAAACTATCACAAGGACAAAAAACCAAATACCGCATGTTCTCACTCATAGGTGGGAATTGAACAATGAGAACTCATGGACACAGGAAGGGGAACATCACACTCTGGGGACTGTTGTGGGGTGGGGGGAGGGGGGAGGGACAGCATTAGGAGATATACCTAATGCTAAATGACGAGTTAATGGGTGCAGCAAAACAACATGGCACATGGATACATATGTAACAAGCCTGCACATCGTGCACATGTACCCTAAAACCTGAAGTATAATAATAAAAAATAATAATAAAAAAAGAAATATTAAAAAAATAAAAAAAGGAAATTATTTAACTAGCTCAGGCTGATTTAAAAATCTATACTCTAAAAATCTTCTACAACTTATGCCCTCCTATGACTATAAATAAATGGCTACCTGGAGAATTAAAAAAAAAAGTATAAACGTTTTAAGATGCAACGAAAAACTTCTTCAGAAATTGTAAACTCTATATCTCACTCTGGTTTGTGTCATCCAATCAAAGGAATACAGGTAACCTGTTATTACATTTTGGCTTTTAAATATTCTTTTTTCTTTTGCTACATGTTAATTTCTTTTTTTGGATTTATATTTTATTCAAAGAATAAATACAAAATTAACAAAGAGTTCAAATTCAAAGCAAATATACTTAATATTTCAAAACAATTCTACATACAAAGTACAATAGGAAAAAAACCAAAAGCCCCCATAAATTAGAGTGGCTAGATACATTCAAGTCTAGCAGAAAGAAACTTGGAATTTAATGCAATGTTATTTCTCTTGCCTAGAAGCTAAAGCCTTAATTGTATCAGATATCTTCCATCTCCTTATGGGCATTACTTGAAGACAACAGTGGAGCAAGCTTTTTAATGAACTTGCCATAGTAAAAAACCAATGACAGATGCCACACTGGAAAGAGGACAACAATGTAACCTAAAAGGGAGCTACTGGCATAAATAAAAACTAGTGATACTGATAATATCTAGACCTTTGCAGATGTTTAGAGTACTGTACAATCTTAAATTATTGTTTATCAACATTTTGGTCTCACAAATTAAGAATGTACTAGTTAAGAACCAAGGAGTTATACCCAGTTCACAATACTGTTTCCTTCACTTGCCCTTTAGATATAATGAATCTGGAATTCTCAACGAGTGTTACATGGTTTGAGAATTCTGGCAATTTTCCTTCCATGACCTCCCTATACTTATCTCCATTTCAAAATATGCAAAGCTGAGTGACAGAGGCAAAAATTAATTCCTAAAGATCCAAAGGGTACACAATACCTGTCAAATTTGATATGTCTAGGCAGGACGCGGTGGCTCATGCCTGTAATACCAGCACTTTGGGAGGCCGAGGCGGGCAGATCACTTGAGGTCAGGAGTTCGAGACTAGCCTGGCCAACATGGCAAAACCCTGTCTCTACCAGAAATACAAAAATTAGCTGGGCATGGTGGCACGTGCCTGCAGTCCCAGCCACTCCGGAGACTGAGGCAGAAGACTCGCGTGAACCCGGGAAGCCGAGGCTGCAGTGAGCCGAGACCACACCACTGCATGCCAGCCTGGGCAACAGAGCAAAACTCTGTCTCAAAAAAAAAAAAAATGTAGCCTCTGGAAAAAATGACACATGTTGGTGGGGCAGCCTTAGACTCTGGTGCAGAAGAAGAGAGAGGGAGAGGTGGAGGAGGGAGAGAGAGAGGGACCAAAGACTGGGCTGAATTCTACAAGCAGGCAAAACAGCACATTTATCCATTCAAATCACCCTGGCATAACTGTCTCCTGAAAAACATAGCAAATGCTATAACCACTAGGGATAGACTCTAGCATGCTGTTCATGAAAGGATTCTGTAAGGGAATCTTTGCTCTATAATTAACAGAGTATCAGATATTACAGAAACTTTAGTTTGTCTTGCTACTCACTGACCTTAAATATTATCCTTCTTTTGCAACTATCAAGTCACTTAAAAATTTTAATCATTGCGTACCCTGTAAACTTCCTATAAATAACATGTTATTGCAAAATGTTTAAAAAGATGTGAGAAAATATCTGTGGAGTGTGGTATCAGAAAAGGCAGAGCCTTTGTTTTATCTAATGATTCTTTCCCAAACTGGGAAGATGGGGTAGAGACAGCTACATGTTAATTTCTTAACAACCGTCTAGCATTATATCACCCATTTCAGTGAATGGCTCGAGTTAAGTGTATAAGTATGTGCAAGTGTACAAGTATGTATATACCTGAATGACCCAAGAACTAGATAACATAAATTCTGTAAAAAACGAGAGTACCACATAAAATAGTGAATATAAAATGTACTATTTTGTAGCATTAGTTTTCTATTGCTGCATAGCAAGTTACCACAAATTTGGCAGCTTAAACAATTTATCTTATCTCATAGTTTCAGTGGGTTAGGCATCTGAGCATGGCTTAGCTGTGTCCTATGCTGTAATCAACTTATGCTCACCAGGCTATTATCAAAGTGTTGGCTGGGCTCCATTCCATTATATATCTTGAGAATCCTCTTCCAAGCTCAAGTGGATGTGATAAACTTCAGTTCCTTGCAGTTTAGGGCTGAGGCACTTAGCTTCTAGGGACAGTCTGCAGTTTCCTGCCACATGGCCTTTTCCATAGATTGTTCATATCATAGCACCTTTCCTCCTCCTCTTCCTCTTCCTCTTCCTCCTCCTCCTCTTCCTTCTTTCTGCTTCTACAGGGTCTCACCCTGTCATCCAGGTTGGAGTGCAGTGGCATGACCCTAGCTCACTGCAGCCTGAACTCCTGGGTTCAAGCCATCCTCCCGCCTCACCCTCCCAGGTGTCTAGGACTACAGGCATGCACCATCACACCCTGCTAAGTTTTATGTTTTTTAAGTTTTTTATAACACCAAGCTCTTGCTCTGTTGCCCAGGCTGGTCTTGGATTCCTGGCCTCAAATCATCCTCCTGCCTCAGCCTCTCCAATTTTTGGGATTATAGGCATAAGCCACCACACCTGGCTGGCTCACAAGAGTCTCTCTCGTCTGCTAAGACAGAGTTCTAATATAATGTAACTTGATCATAGGAGTGACATCCTCTCACTCTTGCTATATAATGAACCTAATAAAGGGAGTGGCATCCCATCACTTTGCCATATTCTGTTGGCCAGAAGCAAGTCACAGGTCCCACCCACACTCAGAGGGGCTGGATTATTATATATAGCATGACCGTAGGGATGAAGGTCATGGGATTATTTTAGATTTTTGCCTGCCATCTTATTTGATTTAAAAAAATTTATTTTTATTTCTGTGGGTACATAGTAGGTGTATATATTTATGGGATACATGAGACATTTTGATACAAGCATACAATGCATAATAATCACATCAGGGTAAATGAGTATCCATCTCCTCGAGCACTTTTCATTTCTTTGTGTTATAGATAATCCAATTATACTTTCTTAGTTGTTTTTATTATTTATTTATTTTTAAATTTATTTTTCCATAAGTTATTGGGGTACAGGTGGTATTTGGTTACATGAGTAAGTTCTTTAGTGGTGATTTGTGAGATTTTGGTGCACCCATCATCCAAGCAGTATACACTGCACCATATTTGTAGTCTTTTATCCCTCGCCCACCTCCCACTCTTGCCCTCAAGTTCCCAAAGTCTATTGTATCATTCCTATGTATTTGCATCCTCACAGCTTACCTCCCACGTATCAGTGATGTTATAAATAAATATTTGGTGCCGCCAAAGAAACAGCACTCGAACATAAATTTAATTTTCTCAGCAAGGTAATTTTACTTCTATGGAAGGGTGTGACTTGCGGATGGAGCAATGGCAGGAGCACACCTGAACAAGATAGGGGAAGGGTTCTTATTCCTGGTGCAGGTAGCCCCTACTGCCGTGTCATTCCCCTATTGGCTAGGGTTGGACCGCACAGTCTAAGCTAATTCCCATTGGCTATTTTAAAGAGAGCAGGGGTATGAACTGGAGTGGTGGAGTGAGTAGTTGGGCAGGAAGGGCAGTTACAGAACAGATAATTCAGATCAGAGCAGGTGACCAGGGTGACTCAGGACGGAGCAGGTGACCAGGGGTGACTCAAGACATAGCAGGTGACCAGGGAAACATATGTAAACTACTGATTAGAACTGGTGGAAAAGGTTGTTCACTGAAACTAGGGGCGAGGAGAATGAAGAAGTTAAACTTTAAAATGGAGGACAAAGAACAGGGGAGCTGAACATCCTGATACATTGATTCTTTGGAAAGGATCTTAGAAATCATTCTACTTAACAATTTACAGGCTAAAACCTTTGAAGAGGAATTTATTATATCCTACAGTGAGAACATCTGATGTTTAGTTTTCCATTCCTGAGTTACATCACTTAGAATAATAGTCTCCAGTCTCATCCAGGTCACTGCAAATGCTATTAATTCATTCCTTTTTATGGCTGAGTAGTATTCCATCATATAAATATACCACAGCTTCTTTATCCACTTGTTGATTGATGGGCATTTGGGTTGGTTCCATGATTTTGCAATTGTGAATTGTGCTGCTATAAACATTCGTGTGCAAGTATCTTTTTTGAATAATGACTTCATTTTCTCTGGGTAGATACCCAGTAGTGGGACTGCTGGATCAAATGGTAGTTCTACTGTTAGTTCTTTAAGGAATCTCTACACTGTTTTCCATAGTGGCTGTACTAGTTTGCATTCCCACCAGCAGTGTAGAAGTGTTCTCTGATCACCGCATCCACACCGACATCTACTGTTTTTTGATTTTTTGATTATGGGCATTCGTGCAGGAGCAAGGTGGTATAGCATTGTGGTTTTGACTTCCATTTCCCTGATCATTCGTGATGTTGAGCATTTTTTCATATGTTTGTTAGCCATTTGTATATCTTCTTTTGAGAGTTGTCTATTCATATCCTTAGCCCACTTTTTGATAGGATACTTTGTTTTTTTCTTATTGATTTGTTTGAGTTCATTGTAGATTTTAGGTGTTAGTCCTTTGTCAGATGTATAGATTGTGAAGATTTTCTTCCACTCTGTGGGTTGTCTGATTACTCTGCTGATTGTTCCTTTTGCCTTGCAAAAGCTTTTTAGTTTAATTAGGTCCCAGATATTTATTTTCATTTTTATTGCATTTGCTTTTGGGTTCTTGGTCATGAAATCCTTGCCTAAGCCAATGTCTAGAAGGGATTTTCCAATGTTATCTTCTAGAATTTTTATAGTTTTAGGTCTTAGGTTTAAGTCCTTAACCCACCTTGAGTTGATTTATGTATAAGGTGAGAGATGAGGATCCTGTTTCATCCTCCTACATGTGGTTAGCCAATTATCCCAGCACCATTTGTTGAATAGGGTGTCCTTTCCCCACTTTATGTTTTTGTTTGTGTTGTCAAAGATCAATTGGCTGTAAGTATTTGGGTTTATTTCTGGGTTCTCCTTTCTGTTCCATTGGTCTGTGTGCCTGTTTTTATACCAGTACCATGCTGTTTTGGTGACTATGGCCTTATAGTATAGTTTGAAATCAGGTAATGTGATTCCTTCAGATTTCTTCTTTTTGCTTAGTCTTACTTTGGCTATGGGGGCTCTTTTTTTGGTTCCATATGAATTTTAGGATTGTTTTTTCTAGTTCTGTGAAGAATGATGGTGGTATTTTAATGGGGATTGTATTGAATTTGTAGATTGCTTTTGGCAGTATGGTCATTTTCACAATACTGATTCCACCCATCTATGAGCATGGGATGTGTTTCCATATGTTTGTGTTGTCTAAGATTTATTTCAGCAATGTTTTGTAGTTTTCCTTGTAGATGTCTTTCAACTCCTTGGCTAGGTATATTCTTAAGTTTTTTTTTTTTTTTCAGCTATTGTAAAGAGAGTTGAGTACTTGATTTGATTTTCCACTTGGTTGCTGTTGGTGTGTAGAAGAGTTACTGATTTGTGTACATTAATCTTGTATCCAGAAACTTTGCTGAATTCTTTTATCAGTTCTAGGAGCTTTCTGGAGGTGTCTTTAGGGTTTTCAAGGTAAATGATTGTGAGCAAACAGTGACAGTTTGACTACTTCTTTACCAATTTGGGTGCCTTTTATTTCTTTCTCTTGTCTGATAGCTCTTGCTAGGACTTTCAGTACTATGTTGAGGAGGAGTGGTGAGAATGGGCATCCTTGTCTTGTTCCAGTTCTCAGAGGGAATGCTTTCAACTTTTCCCCATTCAGTATTATGTTGGCATTGGGTTGTCATAGATGGCTTTTATTACATTAAGGTATGTCCCTTGTATGCCGTTTTGCTGAGAGTTTTAAGGGATGCTGGATTTTGTTGGATGCTTTTTATGCATCTACTGAGATGATCATGTGATTTTTGTTTTTAATTCTTTTTATGTTATGTATCACATTTATTGACTTGGGTATGTTAAACCATCCCTGCATCCCTGGTATGAAACCCAGTTGATCGTGGTGGATTATCTTTTTGATATATTGTTGGATTCAGTTAGCTAGTATTTTGTTAAGGATTTTAGCATCCATGTTCATCAGGGATATTGGTCTGTAGTTTTCTTTTTTAGTTATGTCTTTACCTGTTTTGGGTATTAGGGTGATGCTGGCTTCATAGAATGAATTAGGGAGGGTTCCTTCTTTCTCTATCTTATGGAATAGTGTCAAAAGGATTGGTACCAATTCTTCTTTGAATGTCTGGTAGAATTCTGCTGTGAATCCATCTGGTCCTGGCGTTTTTTTTTTGTTGGTAATTTTAAAATTACCGTTTCAACTCACTGCTTGTTACTGGTCTAATTCTTCCTGATTTAAGCTAGGAGGGTTGTATTTTTCCAGGAATTTATCCATCTCTTCTAGGTTTTCTAGTTTATGTGCATAAAAGTGTTCATGGTAGCCTTGAATTACCTTTTGTATTTCAGTGGTGTCAGTTGTAATATCTCCTGTTTTATTTCTTAGTGAGGTTTTTTGGATTTTCTCTCTTCTTTTCTCATTTAATCTTGCTAATGGTCGATCAGTTTTATTTATCTTTTCAAAGAACCAGCTTTTTGTTTCATTTATCTTTTGTATTATTTTTGTTTCAGTTTCACTTAGTTCTGCTCTGATCTTGGTTGTTTCTTCTGCTGGGTTTGGGTTTGGTTTGTTCTTGTTTCTCTAGTTCCTTGAGGTGTGACCTTAGAGTGTCAGTTTGTGCTTTTTCAGTGTTTTTGATGTACACTTTTAGGGCTATGAACTTTCCTCTTAGCACTGCCTTTGCTGTATCCCACAGGTTTTGGTAGGTTGTGTCATTATTGTCATTCAGTTCAAAGAATTTTTAAATTTCCATCTTGATTTTGTTTTTGACCCAATGCTCATTCAGGAGCAGGTTATTTAATTTCCATGTATTTGCATGGTTTTGAAGGTTCCTTTTGGAGTTGATATCCAATTTTATTCCACTGTGGTCTGACAGAGTGCTTGATATACTGTCAATTTTCTTAAATTTATTGAGGCTTATTTTATGGCCTATCATATGGTCTATCCTGGAGAAAGTTCCATGTGCTGTTGAATAGAATGTGTATTCTGTGGTTGTTGGATGAAATGTTCTGTATACATCTGTTAAGTCCATTTGTTCTAAGGTATAGTTTAAATCCACTGTTTCTTTGTTGACTTTCTGTCTTGATGGCCTGTCTTGTACTGTCAGTGGAGTACTTAAGTCCTCCACTATTATTGTGTTGCTGTCTATCTCATTTCTTAGGTCTATTAGTAATTGTTTTATAAATTTGGGACCTCCAGTGTTAGGTGCATATATGTTTAGGATTGTGATACTTTCCTTTTGGACAAGGCCTTTTACCATTACAAAATGTCCTTCTTTGTCTCTTTTGGCTGCTGTTGCTTTAAAGTGTGTTTGTCTGATGTAAGAATAGCTACCCCTGCTTGCTTTTGGTGTCCATTTGCATGGAATGCCTTTTTCCACCCCTTTACTTTAAGCTTATGTGAGTCCTTATGTGTTAGCAAGTCTCCTGAAGGCATCAGATGGTTGGTTAGTGAGTTCTTATCCATTCTGCAGTTCTGTGTCTTTAAGTGGAGCATTTAGTCCAATGTTAGTAATGAAATGTGAGGTACCGTTGCATTCATTGTGCTCTTTGTCGCCTGTGTACTTTGGGTTTTTGTTCATTTGTTTTTTGCTTTTGTTTTTTAACTTGTATTTTTGTTTTATAGATCCTGTGTGAATTTATGCTTTAAAGAGGTTCTGTTTTGATGTGTTTCCAGGATTTGTTTCAAGATTCAGAGCTCCTTTTAGCAGTTCTTATAGTGGTGGCTTGGTAATGGTGAATTCTCTCACCATTTGTTTGTCTGAAAAAGACTGTATCTCTCCTTCATATATAATGCTTAGTTTCACTAGATACAAAATTCTTGGCTGATGATTGTTTTGTTTAAGGAGGCTGAAGATCGGGCCCCAATCCCTTCTAGCTTGTAGGGTTTCTGCTGAGAAATCTGCTGTTAATCTGATAGGTTTTCCTTTATAGGTTACTTGGCTCTTCTGTCTCACAGCTCTTAAGATTCTTTCCTTCGTCTTAACTTTGGATAACCTGATGACAATGTGCCCAGGTGAAGATCTTTTTGTGATGAATTTCCCAGGTGTTCCTTGTGCTTCTTGTATTTAGATGTCTAGATCTTTAGCAAGGCCGGGGAAGTTTTCCTTGATGATTCCTCCAAATATTTTTTCCAAGATTTTAGAATTCTCTTCTTCCTCAGGAAAATCGTTTATTCTTAGGTTTGGTCATTTAACATAATCTCAGATTTCTTGGAGTCTTTGTTTTCTTTTTTATTCTTTTTTTTTTTTGTCTTTGTTGAATTGGGTTAATTTGAAGACTGTGTCTTTGAGCTCTGAATTTCTTTCTTCTACTTGTTCAATTCTATTGCTGAGACTTTCCAGAGCATTTCATATTTCTAAAAGTGTGTCCAGAGTTTCCTGAATTGTTGTTTTTTTTCTTTAAGCTTTCTATTTTCTTGAATATTTCGCCCTTCACTTGTATCATTTTTTGGATTTCCTTGCATTGAGCTTCACCTTTCTCTGGTGCCTCCCTTAATAACTAACCTCTGGAATTCTTTTTCAGGTAAAGCCGGGATTTCTTCTTGGTTTGGGTACATTGCTGATGAAGTATTATGATTTTTGCAGGGAATGTTAAAGAGCCTTGTTTTGTCATATTTCCAGGATTGGTTTTCTGGTTCCTTCTCATTTGGATAGGCTCTGTCTTAGGGAAGGTCTAGGGCTGAAGGCTGTTGTTCAAATTCTTTTGTCCCATGGGGTGTTCCCTTGATGTAGTACTCTCCTCCTTTTCCTATGGATGTGGCTTCCTGTGAGCCAAACTGCAGTGATTGTTGTCTCTCTTCTGGGTCTAGCTACCCAGTGAGTCTACCTGGCTCTGGGCTGGTATTGGGGGTTGTCTGCACAGAGTCCTGTGATATGGTGGTTTAATGCCCTATTTTTGTGCTGGTTGGCCTCCTGCTGAGAGGTGGCACTTTCCAGAGAGCATCAGCTGTGGTAGTATGGAGAGGAAGGGGCAGTGGGTGTGGCCCTAGAACTCCAAGATTATGTGCCCTTTGTCTTCCCCTACCAGGGTGGGTAGGGAAGGACCATAAGGTGGGGGCAGGGCTAGGTGTGGCTGAGGTCAGACTCCTTGGGTGGGTCTTGCTGTGGCTGCTGTGGGGAATGGGGGTGAGATTCCCAGGTCACTGGAGTTTTGTACCTAGGAGAGTTATGGCTGCCTCTGCTGAGTCATGCAGGTTGTCAGAGTTGTCGGGCCAAGTGGGCAGTCACAGGGCTCACCCATCTCCCACTCAAAATAAAGGGCCTGTGTTGCTCCCAACCTCCCCCGCAATAGCTCCAAGTCTGTTTCCAGATGGTGGGCGAGTTGGGCTTGAAAACTTGCCCCAAGCTACCCGCCTCACAGCTGCGAAAGAAAAGGGCGTGGTTCTTCCCTGACCTATGGAGTCTGCACACCAGATTTGTGCCCTCCTCCGAGTTCTGGCCAGGAGGTTTCTTGCCCTGTTCAAATTGTTACAAAGTTCAGCTAGAGATTTCCTTTTCCCTTGGGAGTTTTACCCCCTGCTTGTATGTCTGTCCTCCCAATGGATCCCTGTGGTTCCAGTCAGGAGTGGCCTGCTTCGGGACCCAGTGAGCTCCCAGGGCTTTTCTGCTGCTGCTTCTACTCTTATATTTCACATGGCTCTCTAAATGGACTCAGCTCCAAGTAAGGTCGGAAAGTTTTCCCATGAACAGACCTTCTGTTTCTCCAGTGGAGAGTGTGTGTTCAGGAGAGGAGAGTCTCCCTTTCCTGCTTCCGCAGTTGGGGCACTTACAGTATTTGGGGTGTCTCCCAGGTCCTGTGGAGCTGTCTGCTTCCTTCAGAGGGTCTGTGGGTCCGTTTTAAGTTTTTTTTAAATGTACAATAAATGATCGTTGACTGTAGTTGCCCTATTGTGCTATCAAATACTAGATCTTACTCATTCTAATTATATTTTTGTACTCATTAACCATTGCCACTGCACTCCACCCCCTACTACTATTTGCAGCCTCTGATAACCATCATTCTGCACTCTATCTCCATGAGTTTAATTGTTTTGATTTTTAGCTCCCACAAATAAGTGAGAACGTGTGAAGTTTGTCTTTCTGTGCCTGGCTTATTTCACTTAACGTAGTGACCTCCGGTTGCAAATGACAGGATCTCAATTCTTTTTTATGGCTGAATAGTACTCCATTATGTATATGTGCTACATTTTCTTTATTCATTTGTCTGTTGATGGACACTTACACTGCTTCTAAATCATAGTTATTTTGAATTGTGGTGCAATAAACATGGGAGTGCAGATATCTTTTTAATATACTGATTTCCTTTTTTTGTATATACCTAACAGTAAGATTACTGGATTATATGTTAGTTCTATTTTTAATTTTTTTTTTTTTTTTGAGACGGAGTCTTGCTGTGTGGCCAGGCCGGAGTGCAATGGTGCGATCTCGGCTCACTGCAACCTCTGCCTCCCGGGTTCAAGTGATTCTCCTGCCTCAGCTTCCTGAGTAGATGGGACTACAGGCAGTCGCCACCACACCCAGCTAATTTTTGTATTTTTAGTAGAGGTGGGGTTTCACCATTTTGGCCAGGATGGTCTCGATCTCTTGACCTCATGATCTGCCTGGCTTGGCCTCCCAAAGTGCTAGGATTACAGGCATGAGCCATTGTGCTTGGCCTATTTTTAACTTTTAAAGGAGAGGACACATTCTGTAAGGAAGTCATAAGGCCAGTCCATATTCAGAGGTAACAGTAGCATGCATATATAGGGTGAGAGAAAATTGTTGGTAGCCATTTATGGAAATAATCCAGTACAATATTCAATTTTTGTAAGTGTTCTAATGACATAAAATAATACACATTTTCTACCGCTAGGTATACCAGTTAGCTTTTCCTAAATAACAAATTATTCCAAAATGTAGTAACTTAAAACAATAGAATCATTATTTCTTATAGTTGCTGGGCAGCTCAGCTTAGTTTGGATGTGCAAGGTAAGTTTTATTCCTATGTCTGACATTCCAGCTGGGACATCTGGGAGAAGTGGGACTTCTTTCTAGTCTCTTATCCTCCAGGATGGTAGCTCTGGGTAGTTTAAAGAAGGATTCCTAGTAGCAAGAGATCAGAACAAAGCTGAAAGATATCTGGAGGCCTCAGCTCACATCACTCATAATGTCATTTGTGTTGTATCCTCTTGGCCCAAACAAGAATTATGCCAACTGAGTTTCAAGAAGTGAAGAAATAGATTGTACCTTTTTATGGGAGCTACTGGGAAGAATTTATGGCCATTTGTAGTCAACCACAGTGGGGTATATATTTTCTCTCTCCCTGTGTATAAAATTCAATTAAGTCTAGATTTGTTTCATTATTTTAATTTTCTATCATCTTTATTTGTTAGAATATAGACTAGGCTGCTATAAAAGAGACCCCATATAATTCAATGGCTTAAACAAGGAAGAATATCATTTTTATCTCATGTAAAGTTTGAGTTGATGGTTCCAGCAAGTATAGTAGTTTGATGTTGTCTGGTACCTAGACTTCTTACTTCTTGCTCTTGTTTCTCATTGAAACGTAGAAATTTTTATCATATCCCAAATGTTTTATCTATATCAAGGGAGTTTTCTTATTTCTTTCGTCATCATTTAACTTCCTTCTTCCTTTTATCCCGCTGAGACTTGTATTTGAATATTATGATTTCTAGATTGACTGTTTTAAGTCTTCTATCTTTTTCATCATGGCTTCTACGTGTATGTTTGTTCTGTGGTATGAGATATGTCTTCCATTTAATTTACAAGATTTCTAAACTTATTCTCAAAAGTAAGCAACTTTTCTCTGTTTCACTTCCTCTTGAACTTTTAAGTTAAAAAAGTCATGTTTGCTTTCTTTAAAAATCTCAGGGGATCCTAATTTAGGGTTCTAATTGCATCAGTCAGAGAACACTATCAGGGTCTTAATGTTTTCTTACTAATTATTTTCTGTTTATCCCTCTAGTTCTGCTTTAGTAGGGGCTACGTCTTTGGATTGTTCAACTTCCTCTCTGAAGTTACTTAGTCCCATCCCATGGTTTATTGCATTTCTGTGCCTGTTTATGGACGTGTTTCCTCAGCAGCTCATTAGTCATGTATTGAAATCTCTTGTGCAGTTGTTGTAAGGTTTACTTTTGTTGCCATTATCATGTGCTTTTGTTTTATAGATGCTATGTTCTCTCAAATTTCAATGAGAATAAAATGTAGATTTAGGGATTTCTTTTGTTTCTTAAAATAACTTTGTTACAGAAAAGGGGCATTTATTCTGTAAAGATATTTTTTCTGTTTTTGCTTGGCTTTCATTTTTTTCTGCTGAGAAGCAATTTTTAAAATCATCATTTCCGGGGATGGAGCCAAGATGGCCGAATAGGAACAGCTCTAGTCTACAGCTCCCAGCGTGAGTGACGCAGAAGATGGGTGATTTCCGCACTTCCAACTGAGGTACCGGGTTCATCTCACTGGGGAGTGCTGGACAGAGGGTGCAGGACAGTGGATGCAGCGCACTGTGCGTGAGCCGAAGCAGGGTGAGGCATCACCTCACCTGGGAAGCACAAGGGGTCAGGGAATTCCCTTTCCTAGTCAAAGAAAGGGGTGACAGATGGCACCTGGAAAATTGGGTCACTCCCACCCTAATACTGCGCTTTTCCAACAGGCTTCACAAATGGCACACCAGGAGATTATATCCCACACGTGGCTCAGAGGGTCCTATGCCCACAGAGCCTTGCTCATTGCTAGCACAGCAGTCTGAGATTAAACTGCAAGGCGGCAGCCAGGCTGGGGAGGGGTGCCCGCCATTGCCCAGGCTTGAGTAGGTAAACAAAGCGGCTGGGAAGCTCGAACTGGGTGGAGCCCACCACAGCTGAAGGAGGCCTGTCTGTCTTTGTAGGCTCCACCTCTGGGGGCAGGGCACAGACAAACAAAGGACAGCAATAACCTCTGCAGACTTAAATGTCCCTGTCTGACTACTTTGAAGAGAGTAGTGGTTCTCCCAGCACACAGCTTGAGATCTGAGAACAGGCAGACTGCCTCCTCAAGTGGGTCCCTGACCCGCGAGTAGCCTAACTGGGAGGCACCCCCTACTAGGGGCAGACTGACACCTCACATGGCTGGGTACTCCTCTGAGACAAAACTTCCAGAGGAATGATCAGGCAGCAGCATTTGTGGTTCACCAATATCCGCTGTTCTGCAGCCACCGCTGCTGATATCCAGGCAAACAAGGTCTGGAGTGGACCTCCAGTAAACTCCAACAGACCTGCAGTTGAGGGTCCTGACTGTTAGAAGGAAAACTAACAAACAGAAAGGACATCCACACCAAAACCCCATCTGTACGTCACCATCATCAAAGACCAAAGGTAGATAAAACCACAAAGATGGGGAAAAAACAGAGCAGAAAAACTGGAAACTCTAAAAATCAGAGCGCCTCCCCTCCTCCAAAGAAATGCAGCTCCTCATCAGCAACGGAACAAAGCTGGACAGAGAATGACTTTGATGAGTTGAGAGAGGAAGGCTTCAGAAGATCAAACTACTCCGAGCTGAAGGAGGAAGTTCGAACCCATGGCAAAGAAGTTAAAAACCTTGAAAAAAAATTAGATGAATGGATAACTAGAATAACCAATGCAGAGAAGTCCTTAAAGGGCCTGATGGAGCTGAAAACCTCAGCACGAGAATTATGTGACGAATGCACAAGCCTCAGTAACCAGCGCGATCAACCGGAAGAAAGGGTATCAGTGATGGAAGATGAAATGAATAAAATGAAGCATGAAGAGAAGTTTAGAGAAAAAAGAATAAAAACAAATGAACAAAGCCTCCAAGAAATATGGGACTATGTGAAAAGCCCAAATCTATGTCTGATTGGTGTACCTGAAAGTGACGGGGAGAATGGAACCAAGTTGGAAAACACTCTGCAGGATATTATCCAGGAGAACTTACCCAATCTAGCAAGGCAAACCAACATTCAAATTCAGGAAATACAGAGAATGCCACAAAGATACTCCTTGAGAACAGCAACTCCAAGACACATAACTGTCAGATTCATCAAAGTTGAAATGAAGGCAAAAATGTTAAGGGCAGCCAGAAAGAAAGGTTGGGTTACCCACAAAGGGAAGCCCATCAGACTAACGGTGGATCTCTCAGCAGAAACTCTACAAGGCAGAAGAGAGTGGGGGCCAATATTCAACATTCTTAAAGAAAAGAATTTTCAACCCAGAATTTCATATCCAGCCAAACTAAGCTTCATAAGTGAAGGAGAAATAAAATCCTTTACAGACAAGCAAATGCTGAGAGATTTTGTCACCACCAGGCCTTCCCTAAAAGAGCTCCTGAAAGAAGCACTAAAGATGGAAAGAAACAACCGGTACCAGCCACTGCAAAAACATGCCAAATTGTAAAGACCGTCAAGGCTAGGAAGAAACTGCATCAACTAACGAGCAAAATAACCAGCTAACATCATAATGACAGGATCAAATTCACACATAACAATATTAACCTTAAATGTAAATGGACTAATAGCTCCAATTAAAAGACACAGACTGACAAATTGGATAAAGAGTCAAGACCCATCAGTGTGCTGTATTCAGGAAACCCATCTCACATGCAGCGACACACATAGGCTGAAAATAAAGGGATGGAGGAAGATCTACCAAGCAAATGGAAAACAAAAAAAGGCAGGGGTTGCAATCTTAGCCTCGGATGAAACAGACTTTAAACCAACAAGGATCAAAAGAGACAAAGAAGGCCATTACATAATGGTAAAGAGATCAATTCAACAAGAAGAACTAACTATCCTAAATATATATGCACCCAGTACAGGAGCACTCAGATTCATAAAGCAAGTCCTTGGTAACCTACAAAGAGACTTAGACTCCCACACAATAATAATGGGAGACTTTAACACCCGACTATCAACATTAGACAGATCAACGAGACAGAAAGTTAACAAGGATATCCAGGAATTGAACTCAGCTCTGCATCAAGCGGACCTAATAGACAGCTACAGAACTCTCCATCCCAAATCAACAGAATATACATTCTTTTCAGCACCACACCTATTCCAAAATTGACCACATAGTTGGAAGTAAAGCACTCCTCAGCAAATGTAAAAGAACAGAAATTATAACAAACTGTCTCTCAGACCACAGTGCAATCAAACTAGAACTCAGGATTAAGAAACTCACTCAAAACCGCTCAACTACATGGAAACTGAACAACCTGCTCCTAAATGACTACTGGGTACATAACGAAATGAAGGCAGAAATAAAGATGTTCTTTGAAACCAACGAGAACAAAGACACAACATACCCGAATCTCTGGGACACATTCAAAGCAGTGTGTAGAGGGAAATTTATAGCACTAAATGCCCACAAGAGAAAGCAGGAAAGATCTAAAATTGACATCCTAACATCACAATTAAAAGAACTAGAGAAGCAAGAGTAAACACATTCAAAAGCTGGCAGAAGGCAAGAAATAACTAAGATCAGAGCAGAACTGAAGGAAATAGAGACACAAAAAAACCCTTCAAAAAATCAATGAATCCAGGAGCTGATTTTTTGAAAAGATCAACAAAATTGATAGACTGCTAGCAAGACTAATAAAGAAGAAAAGAGAGAAGAATGAAATAGATGCAATAAAAAATGACAAAGGGGATATCACCACCGATCCCACATAAATACAATCTACCATCAGAGAATACTGTAAACACCTCTATGCAAATAAACTAGAAAATCTAGAAGAAATGGATAAATTCCTCAACACATACACTCTCCCAAGACTAAAACAGGAAGAAGTTGAATCTCTGAATAGACCGGCAACAAGCTCTGAAATTGAGACAATAATTAATAGCTTAACCAATCAAAAAAAGTCCAGGACCAGATGGATTCACAGCCAAATTCTACCAGATGTAGAAGGAGGAGCTGGTACCATTCCTTCTGTAACTATTCCAATCAATAGAAAAAGAGGGAATCCTCCCTATCTCATTTTATGAGGCCAGCATCATGCTGATACCAAAGCCTGGCAGAGACACAACCAAAACAGAGAATTTTAGATCAATATCCTTGATGAACATTGATGCAAAAATCCTCAATAAAATACTGGCAAACCAAATCCAGCAACACATCAGAATGCTTATTCACCATGACCAAGTGGGCTTCATCCCTGGGATGCAAGGCTGGTTCAACATACGAAAATTAATAAAAGTAATCCAGCATATAAACAGAACCAAAGACAAAAACCACATGATTATCTCAATAGATGCAGAAAAGGCCTTTGACAAAATTCAACAACCTTCATGCTAAAAACTCTCAATAAATTAGGTATTGATGGGATGTATTTCAAAATATTAAGAGCTATCTATGACAAACCCACAGCCAATATCATACTGAATGGGCAAAAACTGGAAGCATTCCCTTTGAAAACTGGCACAAGACAGGGTTGCCCTCTCTCATCACTCCTATTTAACATAGTGTTGGAAGTTCTGGCCAGGGCAATCAGGCAGCAGAAGGGAATAAAGGGCATTCAGTTAGGAAAAGAGGAAGTCAAATTGTCCCTGTTTGCAGATGACATGATTGTATATCTAGAAAACCCCATCATCTCAGCCCAAAATCTCCTTAAGCTGATAAGCAACTTCAGCAAAGTCTCAGGATACAAAATCGATGTGCAAAAATCACAAGCATTCTTTTTTTTTATTATAATTTAGGTTTTAGGGTACATGTGTACAATGTGCAGGTTTGTTACATATGTATCCATGTGCCATGTTGATTTCCTGTACCCATTAACTTGTCATTTAGCATTAGGTATGTCTCCTAATGCTGTCCCTCCCCCCTCCCCCCACCCCACAACAGTCCCCAGAGTGTGATGTTCCCCTTCCTGTGTCCATGAGTTCTCATTGTTCAATTCCCACCTATGAGTGAGAACATGCGGTGTTTGGTTTTTTGTCCTTGTGATAGTTTACTGAGAATGATGTTTTCCAGTTTCATCCATGTCCCTACAAAGGACATGAACTCATCATTTTTTATGGCTGCATAGTATTCCATGGTGTATATGTGCCACATTTTCTTAATCCAGTCTATCGTTGGACATTTGGGTTGGTTCCAAGTCTTTGCTATTGTGAATAGTGCCGCAATAAACATACATGTGCATGTGTCTTTATAGCAGCATGATTTATAGTCCTTTGGGTATATACCCAGTAATGGGATGGCTGGGTCAAATGGTATTTCTAGTTGTAGATCCCTGAGGAATCGCCACACTGACTTCCACAATGGTTGAACTAGTTTACAGTCCCACCAACAGTGTAAAAGTGTTCCTATTTCTCCACATCCTCACCAGCACCTGTTGTTTCCTGCTTTTTTAATGATGGCCATTCTACCATGCTCATGGGTTGGAAGAATCAATATCGTGAAAATGGCCATACTGCCCAAGGTAATTTATAGATTCAATGCCATCCCCATCAAGCTACCAATGACTTTCTTCACAGAATTGGAAAAAACTACTTTAAAGTTCATATGGAACCAAAAAAGAGCCCGCATCGCCAAGTCAATCCTAAGCCAAAAGAACAAAGCTGGAGGCATCACGCTACCTGACTTCAAACTATACTACAAGGCTACAGTAACCAAAGCAGCATGGTACTGGTACCACAACAGAGACATAGATCAATGGAACAGAACAGAGCCCTCAGATATGATGCCGCATATCTACAACTATCTGATCTTTGACAAACCTGACAAAAACAAGAAATGGGGAAAGGATTCCCTATTTAATAAATGGTGCTGGGAAAACTGGCTAGCTATATGTAGAAAGCTGAAACTGGATCCTTTCCTTAAACCTTTAACAAAAATTAATTCAAGATGGATTAAAGACTTACATGTTAGACCTAAAACCATAAAAACCCTAGAAGAAAACCTAGGCAATACCATTCAGGACATAGGCATGGGCAAGGACTTCATGTCTAAAACACCAAAAGCAATGACAACAAAAGCCAAAATTGACAAATGGGATCTAGTTAAACTAAAGTGCTTCTGCACAGGAAAAGAAACCACCATCAGAGTGAACAGGCAGCCTACAAAATGGGAGAAAATTTTTGCAACGTACTCATCTGACAAAGGGCTAATATCCAGAATCTACAATGAACTCAAACAAATTTACAAGAAAAAAACAACCCCATCAAAAAATGGGCAAAGGATAGGAACAGACACTTCTCAAAAGAAGACATTTATGCAGCCAAAAAACACATGAAAAAATGCTCATCATCACTGGCCATCAGAGAAATGCAAATCAAAACCGCAATGAGATACCACCTCACACCAGTTAGAATGGCCATCATTAAAAAGTCAGGAAACAACAGGTGCTGGAGAGGATGTGGAGAAATAGGAACACTTTTACACTCTTGGTGGGACTGTAGACTTGTTCAACCATTGTGGAAGTCGGTGTGGCGATTCCTCAGGGATCTAGAACTAGAAATACCATTTGACCCAGCCATCCCATTAGTGGGTATATACCCAAAGGATTATAAATTATGCTGATATAAAGACACATGCACACGTATGTTTATTGCGGCACTATTCACAATAGCAAAGACTTGGAACGAACCCAAATGTCCAACAATGATAAGACTGGATTAAGAAAATGTGGTAAATATACACCATGGTATACTATGCAGCCATAAAAAATGATGAGTTCATGTCCTTTGTAGGGACATGGATGAAGCTGGAAACCATCATTCTCAGCAAAGTATCACAAGGACAAAAAACCAAACACCGCATGTTCTCGCTCATAGGTGGGAATGGAACAATGAGAACTCATGGACACAGGAAGGGGAACATCACACACCAGGGACTGATGTGGGGTGGGGGGAGGGGGGAGAGATAGCATTAGGAGATATACCTAATGCTAAATGATGAGTTAATGGGTACAGCACACCAACATGGCACATGTATACATATGTAACAAACATGCACGTTGTGCATATGTACCCTAAAACTTAAAGTATAATAATAATAATAGTAATAAAAGAACAGGTGTGGACTGGAAAAAAAATAAAGTCATCATTTCCTTTTGTATAATATGTCATTTTTCTTTGGGCACTTTTGTTGTTTTTTTTTCCTTTTATTTGGTTTTCAGTAGTTTGGCTTTGTTTTATGTGGGCATGATTTTCTTTGTAAATATCAACTTGGGCAGCGCTGAACATGTTGAGTATGTTAATTTCACCAAGTTCGGGACATTTTCAATGTATTATTATTTAAAAAATATTTTGTCTACCACTTCCTCTCTCTCTGTTCTTTATGTGATACAATTATATCTTAGACATTTGATTTTATCCCACAGTTGCCTCAGTATCTGTTAAAAAAAAATCGTTGTTGTTTGTATTTAGATTGGGCATTTTGTATTGATATATTTTCAAGTCGTTTGACTTTTTCCACTGTCATCAGATTCTGTTCTTATGCTCATACATTAAATTTTTAAATTGAGATATTATGATTTTCAGTTCCAGAATTTCCATTTGACTTTTTTTTTTTTTAAAGAGACATTGTCTTATTTTTATTACCCAGGCTGGAGTACAGTGGCAGGATCATAGCTCACTCCAGCCTTGAGCTCCTGGGCTGAAATGATCCTCCTGCCTCAGCTTTCCAAGGAGCTAGGATTGTAGGTGTGTACCACCATGGACGGCTAATTCAAAATGGGTTTTATAGACTAGTGTCTTGCTATGTTGCCCAGGCTTGTCTTGAATTCCTGGCCTCAAGCAATCCTCCCACCTCAGCCTCCTGAAATGCTGGGATTATAGGTGTGCGCATGCCTTTTTTATAGTTTATATTTCTCTGCTAAGATTTCCATAATTTTATTTGTTATGGGTATATTTTCCTTTATGCTGGACATTTTTGTTATACTTGCTTTAAACATCTGTATGTGAATTTTAAAATCTGGATTGTCTTGCTTTGCATCACTCTTTGCTCATTGTCTTTTATCTTAAGAATTAGTTTCACTTTTCTGTTTCTTCAAATGTCAAGTATTTCTAAATTATATCCTGGCTATTATGAATATCATATTCTTGAAACCCTAGATTGTGTTGTATTCTTCTGATGATTGTTATTTTTTCTTTAATATATAATTAACACTATTGGATTCAAAATGTAAATTCTATGTTTAGGTAGCAGCACACATTTCATTTTAGTTTTTTTAGCTTTTGCTAGGCTGCTTAGTCTTCTTTATGCATACGTGATTCAGGGGTCAGGTGGAGATTTGGGTAGAGTTTGTACAAAGAATCCGGGGCTCCCTATCTTATCTTCTTTTCTTTGCGTAATTTCCCTCTAACCTTTCCAGTGGCTTGAATTGTCCTGAACTCTGTCCTCTGGTGGTTTTTAAATCAGCTACTAGGCACCTTGAATGGCTCAGATAGGGATTGCCCTCAAACTAAAAGCCACAAAAATGAGAATCTTCCCTAGAGTTCTTCCCTTCCTCCAAGTGTCACCTTCCCTCAAGAATCTACCTACACTTGGCTGGGTGTGTGGTGGCTCATGCCTATAATCCCCATGCTTTGGAAGGCTGAGGCAGGAGGATGGCTTGAGCCTATGAATTTGAGACTGCAGTGAGCTAGGAACCCACCTCTGCACTCTAGCCTGGGTAACAGAACAGGACCCTGTCTCTAAAAAATAAAATAAAATAAGTTAACAAATCTGCCTAGTCTTGATTGTTCTCCTATTGTTGATACTTGTATTTAGTCCAGAGTTTATGGTTGTTATGTGTGGCAGCATTTGTCCAGCGGGAACTCAGTCATATCAGAAGCAAAACTGGGAACTCTAAATATGGTCCTCAAAGTGTCTTTAATTTGATGGAGAATTCCTGGAACATCATGTGTAATAGAATTTACTCATTTGCACAAAGCCAGAAAAATGTTTATTTTGTGTTAAGAGTAGAGGTTCTTCTTTTAGTAAAATTTGAATTTTTTCTTTTTAAATATTTCAGGCCTAGAGGAAAGGAGAAATGAAACGTTTAATTTACTGCAATTGTAATTTCCCCAATTCATGCTCAATTTGCCTGTGAAAAATCAATAGGAAGCTTTAGCTTCAGGTATTATCCACCATTACACCTGAGAGGTGTGCAGTTCAATGTCTATGCTCAAATCTTATCTTGGCTATCTATGGGTTTTAGAAAAGTAATACTGGTAAAACTAAATTAATTAAAAATACCAAAGTAAATACCTTTTTTCCCCCTTGTTACTTCCTAGAAAGTAGCACGTCTGGAAATTGAGAACAAAGTCCTTCAGGAGCAATTGAAACAGGCTTTACAGGTAAAGGATGTCATGTTTCTTTAACATTGTTAACAAGTAAAGAAAATATCCACAAAGAACTTTTCAAATGAATAACTTTTACTTTGTAAGCTAAGAGGTCTACATATTCTACTATTTGGCTGGTTTAAACTATATTCATTTTGTGCATTAGGGGTATATTAATAAAATTTAATATTCATTCTTATCAAAAATAGTGAGATATAAAGAAAAGTAAACTTTCTTAAGCTAATAAAGGCAATCTATTCATCTGTCATGGTTGCAGTGTAAAAAAAAAAGGAAAAGAAAAAAAGACAATGTATTTCAAGCTGATAAGCAATATACTTAAAGGTAAAATACTGCAGGCATTCCGATTAAACTCAGTTGAACCAAGATGTTGACTCCTACTACTCTTTTTAAAATTCTAGTTAAATAATACAACAAGAAATGAAAAAAAGCTATAAGCATTTCATAAATGAATAGACAAAAGTGTATTTGTATATTATAAAATTGTTTTGCTTACCATCTTGGTAAAAATGTAAAGGACAGAAATATGTAGTATTTGTGGTTGTATGCTGAAATGAGTAACCTTTCACATACTTCTATTATCAAAAAAGTACGAATTGATATATTCATACTTTTTTGATAATAGAAGTGTAAAAGATATTTGTTATGTCTTTTCTGGGAGACAGAAAAGACATAGCAAACTTGGAAAGATGTAGCCTTTTCACTCAATAAAAGCTTTTAAAAGTTTATCCTAAAGAAAAAAGTGTACAGAGATTTTGCACAAGTGTGTACAATGTCATATGTTTTAAGAGCAAAAATTTTGAAATGATCTAAATGTCCATTGATAAGGAGTTTGCTAAGACAATTATGCTATATTATTAAATGCACTTCTGTTACCTATTCTGATTTGAATGTATATTGCTATAGAAACATATCTATGACATTATTTAATGAAAAGAGCATAATATTTGAGTATGTATAGTAGGACCCAATTTAGATAAACATTTAAAAAATTTGGCTGGGCATGGTGGTTCATGCCTGTAATCCCAGCACTTTGGGGGGCCAAGGGCGGTGGATCACTCTGAGCCCAAGAATTTGCGATCAGCCTGGGCAACATAGTGAAACTCTGTCTCTACTAAAAATACAAAAACTAACTGGGTGTGGTGGTGTGGGTCTGTAGTCTCAGCTACTTGGGAGGCTGAGGTGGGGGGATGACTTAAGCCCAGGAGACTAGAGGTTGCAAAAAAACCCCGCATATATATAGCTTATATATATATATAGCTTATATATATATAGCTTATATATATAGCTTATATATATAGCTTATATGTAAATATAGCTTATATATATAGCTTATATATATAGCTTATATGTAAATATAGCTTATATATATAGCTTATATATATATATAGCTTATATATATATAGCTTATATATATATAGCTTATATATATATGTGGGATTTTTTATATATAAATATATTATATATATAATATATATTATATTTCTTATATATAAACATAATATATAATATATATTTGTATATAAAATATATATATATATCTTTGCGTAATTTCCCTCTAACCTTTCTAATATAGCTAAATTAGAAAGGTTAGAGGGAAATTACGCAAAGATATATATATATTTTATATACAAATATATATTATATATTATGTTTATATATAAAATATAATATATTATATATAATATATTTACATATAAACATATTATATATAAATATATTATATGTTTATATATAAATTTATATATATTTATATAAATATATATAATATATTTATATGTAGCTAATATAATAATATATTATATATTATATATAATATATTGTATTATATATTATATATAATATATTATAAAATATATAATATGTAACATAATATATAATATATGTATTAGCTATATTTAGAAAAATTTAAAGAATATATCTCAAAATGTTAATAGTAATTTTTCTTTATGAGGTGAGATTATGAATTTTCTTTTTGTTTATATATTCTTTTATATAAGTAAGTTAATTGTATGACTAAAAATTATAAAAAGTGACATTTTTAAGGAGACTTTTATTCCAGAATAAATAAATTGTTTTTGACATTTTATTTCATTCTTTGATATTATAGGCACTAATTATCCTTCTTATAGTCTATCAGTTTTTATAATATATACCTTATATGAATTTTTATTTTGCCTGTATAATGATTAGAGCCTTAAAAATAACAGCCAGGAAAAACTCCTGGGTATAAAAATAGCCCTCAAAGTTGGAAGAGGTTTCTTCACAACTTCTGATTTTAACTGTGGAATTGTTAAAGTATCAGTTATACCAATAGCTTACCTTTGCTCCCTTCAACTCAGTAAAAATGAGTTGAGAAATCATGTAGGCATAAATATATGTAGATTCCTGAATGTGGTAGTATTGGCAGGAAAATATCAGAAAATGCTTAATAAACTGGTACTTTTTTAAAAACAGGAAGCTGAAAAAGCTAAGCATCAACTTAACTATTTCCTAAATCAAGAGAAGAAGTTACTTAAAAGTGAGGGGAAAACTGAGACAACAATGCGAGTGGGTAATAGTCAAACAAAAGTTAAAGGTGAAGATTCAAAAAATATACCATTGGAGAAAGAAGCAAGAAAATCACTGGTTTCAGATTCAGGTGGACAAAGGACAAGTGATAAAATCCAAGAATATCCACAGGTGAGGAAATAACCAAAATGGAGACAGTAGTATATGTTGCGAGAAATTTGTCTTTTATATTATTATTTACTTCATTCATATATGTTATTTAAAAATTTGTGCCTCTGTTTTTGGGTTTTTTTGTTTTTTTTTTTTTTTTTGAGACGGAGTCTTGCTCTGTTGCCAGGCTAGAGTGCTGTGGCGCGATCTCGGCTCACTGCAACCTCCAACTCCCTGGTTCAAAGGATTCTCCTGCCTCTGCCTCCTGAGTAGCTGGGATCACAGGCATGTGCCACCATGCCCGGCTAATTTTTGTATTTTTAGTAGAGATGGGGTTTCACTATGTTGGCCAGGATGGTCTCGATCTCCTGACCTCATGATCTGCCTGCCTCGGCCTCCCAAAGTGTTGGGATTACAGGCATGAGCCACCGCACCCGGCCTTTGGATTTGTTTTTACTTTTGCCCTTTATCTTCTGTATATGTCAACTCATTATTATCTTGAATACCAAACTATGACTTAAATATATACTGATTTTCAATGACCACATAAGCATCTGAGATTTGAGTTCTTTACTTTTACCTTCTCTTTTTGTGTATAATTTTTATTGTGAACTACCTCAACTTCTTCCTGGAAAGATAAATAATAAAGATAGTTTCTCCAAGGGCAATAAAAATTATTAAAGTTGTTAGATCATGTATATAAATGGAGTAAGGTACACTGAATTGAATATAAAAACATATATTTAAAGAAATATGGCCAGGCGCAGTGGCTCTCACCTGTAATGCCAGCACTTTGGGAGGCCGAGGTGGGTGGATCACGAGGTCAGGAGATCGAGACCATCCTGGCTAACACTGTGAAACTCCATCTCTACTAAAAATACAAAAAATTAGCCAGGCGTGGTGGCGGGCACCTGTAGTCCCAGCTACTCGGGAGGCTGAGGCAGGAGAAAGGCGTGAACCCGGGAGGCAGAGGTTGCAGTGAGCCGAGATCGCGCCACTGCACTCCAGCCTGGGCGACAGAGCGAGACTCCGTCTCAAAAAAAATAAAAATGAAAATAAAGAAATATAGGATTGTCTGTCAGCTGCTTTAAGACAAAGAACAAAAGAAGCAGCACAATTTAAAATCTGCTAGTCATTTTATATCTGCCATTATTATAAAATCTGTTAGCTATTTTATATCTATGTATATGGGCTAGTCATTTACACAAGACCATAAAATAGCTATTAGCGCCTCCATTTTGAGAATGAAACTAAAGCTTTAAAAAATTAGCCATGCCACATTACAGTAAGTAATACTGAGTTCGATTTCAAATTCAGGTCTTTCTAGCTCCAAAATCACATCTGAAGATATCTTCTTTGCTTGTCTATATGGCTGCATTTGAAACTTGCTTTGTTAAAAGCTTTATTGTTTTCTATTTCCCAGTATTTATCTCCTAATCCAAAACAAAGATTTTTATATATGACAGAAAAAGTTAAATAGTAAAATGGACCTGAGCAGAACAGTAACCGAAACATCACATTGCTTTCACATAAGTGATTCTCATTTTAGTGGGTTTATATATAGATCAATACACACCTGTCTTCTTATGTATCTAGCTTAACATTCATTAATAAAACATCTACTATATGCTAGGTTCTTTGCATAGATGATGTATATAATGTCATGTATTCAGATGGCTTGTTCTGGTAATAGTGAAACAGGAGATACCATTATTGGAGATTTTGATGTAATAGAAGTTTATACTCACTGTCCATGTTCTTATCGTAATTTAACTGTAATCTTCTTTCTCAATCACTGTATTAAAACTATTTTTGCTGAGGTTACAACAAATCTATTTGATGCTATTCTGAAGGATGCTTTATAGTTTATTTTTTGAGATGGAGTTTCTCTCTTGTTCCCCAGGCTGGAGTGCAATGGTGTGATCTCAGCTCACTGCAACCTCCGCCTCCCGGATTCAAGTGATTCTTCTGCCTCAGCCTCCCAAGTAGCTGAGATTACAGGAGCCTGACACCATGCCTGGCTAATTTTTTATATTTTTAGCAGAGATGGAGTTTCACCATGTTGGCCAGGCTAGTCTCGAACTCCTGACCTCAGGTGATCCACCTGCCTCAGCCTCCCAAAGTGCTGAGATTACAGGCATGAGCTACCACACCTGGCCAGCTACCACACCTGATTTATAGTTTAATCAATCTCATTTGTCCTCTTAGCAGCATTTAACTATGTTTAATCATTTATTTTTTAATATTTTTGTATTATACTTTAAGTTCTGGGGTACATATATAGTCTATAGTTTGAGAAACAGCATAATTATTTGATTTTCCTTATATATTTTTGGACACCTCTTTTGTCTCCTCTTGCTCTGCTCATTCTTTAAATGTTAGTACTTCTCTGGGTTTTGTCCTAGAGTTTCTTTTTATTCCATATACTCTTTCTGAACATGCTCATATACCTTCATGGCTTCTAGGGCCATATAAATCTCTTATCTCTAACTCGAATAACACCTAATTTCCAGACCTATTATTCATTAACATACTGAATTTTTGTATTTCAATGGGCTTCAAACATCTAGAATTTACCATGTCCCCAAATGAACCAATTGTGTTCTTCTCAGACCTGCTTTATCTCTCAGTATTCAGTCTCCTGGCATCCTCATCCATCTAATTGCTGAAACTAGAAAGTCCAGCATCACTGTTATTTCTTCTTTTCCTTTGTCTTGATCCAATTATTCATCAAATTCTGTCCAGTTTTCTCAATATTACTGACAGGTCTGTTAGTCAAGCTCCCATCAGGACTCTAATTGGTCTCTCTCTTTCCAGGCCAGTTTCCATGTTGGTGGCTAGTTGAAAATCCTTGGTGATTTATTAGTTAGTATATAGGATAACTATTGTGACTATTACGACATATAGACACAAAATGTATGATGGCTCAAACACAATGGAAGCTTCTTTCCTGGTGTTAATAGTCC
Source organism: Nomascus leucogenys (assembly GCF_006542625.1). Classification (NCBI taxonomy): domain Eukaryota; kingdom Metazoa; phylum Chordata; class Mammalia; order Primates; family Hylobatidae; genus Nomascus; species Nomascus leucogenys. The sequence goes on along the minus strand of NC_044398.1, from coordinate 49,327,829 downwards.
AACGAAGTTCAACGTCAGTGTTTGTGGTAGGGAGTTCTGCTCCACAGGGTTGTTAAGGTATCCTGGCATATGGAAGGTTTGCCATCTCACATGTGGCTTCCTGAGCCACACTAGGCATAGTTATCTAGCTATCAGAAAAGAATATGGAGGGCAAACATGAGTAATTTTCATTGACCTGGCTGGAGGAGATGCACGTTCTTTTTTCTCACATTCTATTTGCTACATTTAACTACATTGTTGACCATTTAGGAGTCTTTGCCACAGGGGAATAAGGATAAAACCAGTTGACCTCTGCATAAAAGAAACTGAATTAGATGAAAATCAGGTCCAGAATAAAACCTAGAATCAACATTTATGCTATAGCAAAATATGTATTATTTTCACAAGAGGTAATTTATTAATAAAAATCACACTTTTAAGGTCACTGGCCTTTTTTTTTTTTTTTTTTTTTTGAGACAGAGTCTCACTCTGTTGCCCAGACTGGAGTGCAATGGTGAGATCTTGGCTCGCTGCAACCTCTGCCTCCTTGGTTCAGGTTCAGACAATTCTCGTGTCTCAGCCTCCTGAGTAGCTGGGATTACAGGTGCCCACCACCACACTCAGCTAATTTTTGTATGTTTAGTGGAGAGGGGGTTTCGCCGTGTTGGCCAGGCTAGTCTTGAACTCCTGACCTCAGGTGATCTGCCTGCCTTGGCCTCCCAAAGTGCTGGGATTACAGGTGTGAGCCACCTTGCCCGGCTGGCCTGACACTTTTGGTTACATACTTCCGTAAACATATTTGAACATGTATTCTCAGTATACTTATTTTAAAATTGATAAATTACAAAAAGTACCTCCACAGTTTATTATATATAATATTAGCATTATAAACCCTTCAACAAGAATATTTAAAAGAATTAGATAATTATGTAATAGATAAGTTTAAAATAAATTTTGAGCTACTCTGCCTATGGAGCAGGCCTGCTCTGTCTATGGAGCAGCTATTTTCTTGTACTCTGTTGCTCTAATAAACATGCTTTTCTTTAACTCAAAAAAATTTTTTTTGTTTACTGAAAGTATAAAACCTGATTTGCTCTTAATTTAGAAATATAAGTAATTTTAGGGCCTACTTCCTTCTATAGTGTCTCTTCCAATGCTAAAATATGATAATTTCTTTGCTTTTTCAATACCTTAATCTTACAAAATTGTCATATTAAAAAACTACCTTAAATGATATTTTTCTAAATGACTGAATGTAAACATTTCATATGCATACTTGATATTTTTAAATGTAGTATTATCTTTATCACAGATCACTGCCCAAAGTGGAAGACTGATTGAAAAAAGGTAAAACACTTTTTAAAAATTTGCTCTCATTTTCTAATCTTTATCAGTTCACATACCTAAGTAGTGAAAATAACCATTCTAAATTTAATGTCACAAAACTTTTTGAAACTAATTTTGAGTAGAAAATGTTAGAAACTTTAGATATCAAAGTTAGAAGAGTTGATGCAGTCAAAAATCAAAATTAAATGAAAAATTTAAATTTAAATTTAAATTAAGGACAATGTACAAACCCACTATTTTGTTCTGACAACAGCAATTAAAATTTCCAGATAGTGAGGAACTAACCCTTATTTTCAACTTAGTTATCATCAAGATGCATGAGCTAGATACATAAACAACTTATTGAAAAATCATTTTTACCTTCCATTTTAACTCAGTTACTATATGCACACATATATATGTACATGCATACACATAAATAATTGAGTTGATTGATTCATCCAATTAAATCTTATGGTTTTCACTAGTGAGTCTCTTTGATTAGTATATTATGATTGACTCACATACTTTCTTGATTCACATTACCATGGAGTAAAGAGGAATTATCTAGAAGTATGCATTTATGTACTTCATTGCCATTTTAAATATTTATGGATTATAGACCCAGGTGAATTAGCAAGAATTAGGTAATAAGTGTAATGATTAATGGCCAGAAGTTTTAAAAATGTTCATTTTAAATGTTTGTAGTGAATGTTTATATTTATAAGTTTTAAATACTAACTAAACATATACTAAAAGCTGTATGTTTTAAATACAATGTCCAAGACAAAATTAGACATTGGTCCACTTGTTGCTTTGCAAACTTATTATGGTTGGTTTCTTATTATTGACTTCTTTATATTTTAAATATGTATAGTCAGTATTATAAACATTTGAGAATGCATAAGAAAAAGTATTAATAATTATCTTCAACAGTAATGGGAACTTATGTATCATGTAGAAATAGGAAGGAATAAAGCAAAAGCATGGTGCTTTTTTTTTTTTTTTTAGATGGAGTCTCGCTCTTAATTGCCCAGGCTGGAGGGCAGTGGCATGATCTCGGTTCACTGCAACCTCCGCCTCCCGGGTTCAAGTGATTCTCCTGCCTCAGCCTCCCCAATAGCTGGGATTACAGGCGCCCGCCACCATGCCTGGCTAATTTTTATATTTTTAGTAGAGACGGGGTTTCGCCATGTTGGCCAGGCTGGTCTCAAACTCCTGTCCTCAAGTGATCCACCCACCTCGGACTCCCAAAGTGCCGGGATTACAGGCGTGAGCCACTATGCCCAGCTGGTGCTCTTATATTCATACTCAGATTATGGTAGAGCATGGAATACTACTATAGTTTTCCATGCAATCATGGTGACATATAGCCTTTGAGAATCCTGCAGAGCCAGTAGTTTATCACCCTGAAGAACATGAGGTGGTTAACTTTTGATATAAGTTGTTTTAATATTGAACATTTAGTTGCTGCTGATAAATGTGATAGGCTCTTTGTACATTGGTAAATCTCAGAAAATAGAAACATTGGCTTACAAAAAGCATTTTAAAGAGAGTTTCTGGTCTCTATGAAGACATGGTAAGGCAGTCTCAATTACTTTCCATGGGTGTTTGGAAAAATCTTAAAGAGGGGTTATGATAATGTTACCTAGTGAGTTACTACCCCTGCCAGCCCTCATTCTACTTTTCTGATAAGTCACATTTTAGAATTTTAATGGGAAGTGATAGAATGGAAGAAGGGTTCAATGGAGAACAACAGAATGAGGATGATAGGGAATATAGGACATCAAGATTAAAAAAAATCATAGAATGAATATATCAAATAATTCCTCTTAAATGCCTTTTTCCCCCTAGAAATGTTGATTGATGTAATAACTTCAGGAGGAAGATTATTTTAATTCATTTCAATTCAGTTTAGCTCTAATGAGGAAACACTAACTGAGCATCCATGCTGTGCAAGGCACTGTGCTGGGTATTATGGGATATAAAGGGCTTCGAATATATGGTCATTGCTCTCAATGCATTAACAGTCTAGTAGGGCCGACTAGACATGTACAAAAATAAGTGAAGTATAATGCAAATGTTGCATTCTATAAAACATTACCAAGAAGCTACATCAAAGAAGAGGAAAAGCTATTTCTGACTGGATTAAGAATTACATACCATTTAATATAAGAAAGATGGTTGGGTTGGATTTTAACAGGGAAATGTGAGGAAAGGGTGTGCCAAGTAGACAGAACTTTGCTTTGAGGCAAAGACGAAGATGTTTAGAATCTATACAGTGTGCTCAGGAAGAGGCCAAAAATTCATTTTGTTTGGATCCTAGACTAAGGACAATAATGGGAAATATGAGATGAAATAGGTTGTTTCAGCTTGATAGGTTTTATAGAATTGCACTTAATAGCTTTAGGTTAATTATTATATATTATATAATAATATAATATAATATATTACATATTATATTATATTGCTAAATATAATAAAAATTCAAACTATTAAGCACATGGCACAATATTATTCATCAACCTTCATTTTGGGTTACTTCTTAGATCCTAATAGAGTTTCTGAAATACTTTGGAAAAGTCTCCCAAACCTTCAGAGAGTGGATGGGAGCGAAGTAAGGAGACCCCACCTGAGCAGATACATGGTATTGCTTACAATAAAGTACATTTTTGCTCTTTACAACATTTATCAGTTTATTTTGGCTTAGGGAATGAGTTAGCGGTAAATAGTTAATCAAACAATAGATTTTAATAATTTATTGTTTCACATCATGTGCGTTGTTAGCTTTTCTTAAATGTTTTGCAGCATTGAAATTCACACTTTTTAGAAATGAAAATGTGAACTAATTCATGGTGTTTTATTTTTAAGAGTTAGACAGTCAACCTATTTGTTTCTAAATACTTTCATTAGGACTTTCATTATTACTTGGGTTTGCTAGAAAACACAAAACTAGAGAAGCGTGTTGGAACATGTCCATTTTTTTCTCCATAGATTAGATGATTAGCTGTTAAATTTACTCATTCATTTATTCACCCAACTCATTCAACAGATACTTTTGTCACCTTCATATGTCCAATTGTCTTTTGGGTATTGTGTTTTACTGAAAAGTCAAACAGATAGGATGCCTTCTCTTGTGGTACTTACATTATAACAGGAGAGACAAAAAATAAACAAGTAAAAATAAATGAACAAGATAATTTTAGAGACTAATACATGAAGATAATGAAACTACATATCTGACAGTCACAGGGAAGGATAATTTAGATTGGGTGGTCAAGGAAGGCATTAACAATGAAGAAAAGGCATTATCTAATTGTGAAATAAAAGCTGTTAAAATATTTTGTTTCTTTTCCATTTTTATCAAAATAGATTTCTACAAATGAAAATTTATAACTAAAAGATCTAGACTAGAGGAGCTTTTAATATCCTCAGTTAACTGTTATACAAGGGGCATAGTACTAGTGACCCAAATAGTAGGCATAAGGTAGATTTTATAGAGGAAACCTTGCAATTCAGGAAGCAATAGAGGATACAATATCCCCTGAGCTGTCATTATTCCACAGAGAAATAGACTTAGATTAAGCAAAGCTGGATTCACCATAGAGGATGCTCCTGAGAGGAACCCCCTTCTCACATATCACTTCACAAAATTATAGGGGAATTGGGAGGGCATAGAGAGCACCTAATCAACCATGTATCACTGAGAGCTTCCTTACTGGGGCAATGGCCTTGTTGGAAAAAGGGAGAAGGGAGTACGTACTTTGTATACCAATGTAGCTGGTATCAGTGAGTCAAGCACTCCTGGTGAGCCAGCTCTGTGAAACCACAAAAAGAGGGAAGAAAGAGAATCACTGGGACCATCCGTAATAAAGATTTGTCTCACTGCTGTCTACCCTTTGATCTTGGAGACTCATTATTATAGATCTGTCCATTAGCCCTGGCTGACACCTGGTCCTGAGCATACCAATTTCCTTAGTATTGTCTGGGAGAAGAATATTAGTAAGGTCACCAGCTGGGTTAGATGAGGATGTAGAACCAACATCCTAATAAGTTCACATTATGAACTCTTTTTCCTGGCCAAGCACAGATACCTTTGTTTAGGAATGTCTGTTCCATATCTGCCATAGGAAAGAGAAAGTAGTTCATCATCTCCCTTGAACATCCACCGCCAACCATTTCCCAGGGTCAGATATGTTCACATCTGACAAACAGATCTGTTTTTCTCCATGGAGATGAGCCAGATTGTCCTTTGTCTGGAATGATAGTTCAGTGGGGACCCCAGAGTTACCATTTTGCCATCATAGGTCACCTGCAGGTTTCAAAGAGGATGTCTGCAGCACCATCTGATGCTTTTAAATGAGCAATATGTTGTATGTTCCCATGCACTGAGGTCAAAGCAAAGGGGGTAAAAAAAAAAAAAAAAAAAAAAGGAAGAGGAGTATGCTATTCCTCTTGAAATGATATTTTTCTCTACTCCCTAACTTCTAGGTGCTTTGGAGTTTAACCATGGTAAGAGGGGCCCTTGCTTTGTATGGTAGCCTATAGCTTGTAAACAGTTAGGGAAAAGTGGACTGACAAGCCTTGTGGAGGTTGTTTTCAAAGAGGCTGCCTTAAATGGCAAGTAGAATAAGCTTGATGGACAACAGTGGCCTGTGTGTCTTTTTTTTTTTTTTTTTTTTTTGAAATAGGATATCACTTTGTCCCCTAGGCTGGAGTGCAGTGGCACCATCATGGCTTACTTCATCTTCACCTCCCACACTGAAGCCATCCTCCCACCTTAGCCGTCTGATTGGTGGGGACCACAGACATGCACCACCATGCCCAGAAAATTGTTTTATTTTTTATAGAGACGCAGTCTCCCTATGTTGCCCAGCCTGGTCTAGAACTCCTGGACTCAGAGACTTTTTGCACCTCAGCTTCCTAAAGACTTCTATGTCTTTTGAATAAATTCCTTATTGGCCATTGTGTTCCTTCGTAGCGGGATGGATTTGAACAGGGACCCAAGACTATACTGGAGATGATGGTCACACATTCTTACTTGGCTTTTTCATGTCACATGTTTTCCTTTAGATTCAGTTCTTTCTCATGGACATATACACATAGAATATAAGAATTGAGCTTGTGACTAAGTTGTTGTAACTATTTCCTTGGGCAAAGGTTACCTCAGAAAAGCATGTGTAAAGAGTTCTGTTGGCCAGGCGTGGTGGCTCACACCTGTAATCCCAGCACTTTGGGGAGGCTGAGGCAGGCAGATCACGAGGTCAGGAGTTCAAGACCAGCCTGGCCAATATGGTGAAACCCCATCTCTACTAAAAATACAAAAATTAGCTGGGCATGGTCACGTGCGCCTGTAGTCCCAGCTACTTAGGAGGCTGAGGCAGAGGAATCACTTGAACCTGGGAGGCAGAGGTTACAGTGAGCTGAGATCATGCCACTGGGTGACAGAGTGACACTCCATCTCAAAAAAATTAAAATAAAATAAAATAAAATAAAGAGTTCTGTCCTAGGGAACCCAATAGCCTGACAGTGTAACTAGGCTCATTACTAATGGCTCATTAGTCTTTATAATATTTCAATTCAGTCAATCTGAGGAGATTGTGCTCTATGGCCATGAAGAATGCCTGAAGTTTACCCAGTTTTGAAGAATGTCCAATACCATGGGATCTCAACAACTCACCATCATTATGGTGAAGGAATGTATCACTCCATAAGATTTTTTGACCTTTGAGAGAGGCTTTTCTATTAGTGAATCATGCTTTCTTGTCAGGTGGCAAATCTTTCAGGCAAGTGCCTTAGTCAATGGCTTGTTTAAAACAGCAGAGGGATCTCTGTACCTGTGAGTGTAAGGCCATATTTTATGAATTTGTCTAAGGTCTAGTTGATTGGATGTGCTATATCCCCCTTTTAATAGAATTTTCCTGGGCGTGTACCACCTTATCAGATTTTGGATTAGAGAAGACCCATAATGGGATAGGAATGTCAGGTTGAAGAGTGATAAAAGTCTGCCCCATTAGGGCTCAGTAATAGGCTAGCAGTCACTGGCATGTGCCACTCAGCAGGAGAAGAAAATTATTTCGTCCAAAGATGTAGGAAATGACAAATAACTTGAAGTATTTTTGCCAAAAGCTTCCGTCAGAAAATGGTTTCTTACAGGTATGTGTAATCCCATGAGTTTGAAATATATGGCAAAATCTAAAGTAAGAACTTGTTTTTATGATGCCTAGACCTCTTCCAAGGCATGTTAATATGTGGGCTTCTATTTGAAATTGGTTGCATTGATATAGTGCTTTGAAGAATCACCAGGTGTAGAATGTGATGTCACCACTACCTAACAAGGAAAATCATTTGTGGTTGGGACTGGAGGCCCGATAAATTTTCCTTTACACCAGCAGTTTCCAGCCTTTTTAGCACCAGGGACCAGTTTCGTGGAAGACTCCACAGACCAGGATGGAGGGGGTGGTTTCAGGATGATTCAAGCACATTACCTTTATTGTACACTTTATTATTATTATTATTTCATTATAATATATAATGAAATAATTATACAACTCACCTTAATGTAGAGTCAGTGGGAGCCCTGAGCTTGTTTTCCTGCAACTAGATGGTCCCATCTGGGGGTGATGGGAGACAGTGACAGATCATCAGATATTAGGTTCTCAGAAGGAGCACGCAACCTAGATCCCTCACATGTGAGGTTAACAATAGGATTTGTGCTCCTGTGAGAATCTAATGCGGCTGCTGATCTGACAGGAGGTGGAGCTCAGGTGGTAATGCAAGCGATGGGAGAGTGGCTGTAAATACAGAGGAAGCTTTGCTTGCTCACTCGCCGCTCACCTCCTGTTGTGTTGCCCAGTTTCTAACAGGCCATGGACTGGTACAAGTTTGTGGTCCGGGGGTTGGGGATGCTTGCTTTACGTGATGTAGAATGTATCTTTTTGATGCTGTCCAGATGATGACTGCCTTCTCCAAATTTATCTGAATAACAGGGCCCTGGATCATTTAAAGTTATCTTTAATCAGGTATGCCTAGACAACATGTAATGTTTCTTCGGTGTTGATCACAGTCATCAGTGTGATATAATATCTGGAGATTGCTAGTAATGCACATTTTACTAGGTTTTGTCCCACATTGAAAATGTATAACAGGAATTAAAACATTCTCAAGAAGGATTATTAAAGGTATATATACTAATCTTGGCATATCTTGCCAAATCCTCATCTACGTATGTGTGTCAGTAGTGGCAGCAATTTATTCTATAGCTTGTGTAATGACAGAGACTGGAGTAAATAGAGCTGTTTCTTTCTTTGTTTAAGTTTCAGTAGTCCACTATGGAGTGTCTAGTACTAGTTTTTTTTTTTTTCCTAACCAAACAGACTAGCATTGCATAGTGCATCCATTACATTTTGTTTGAAAAATATCTTATTTTTATGCTTCCTGTATGAAATATTATGGGCTGATCTTGCCAGTTCAGAGAGGTTTTCACCATGTGCTTGGCCAGCCATTATGGAGGTTATCAATAGATAATTATCCAACTAATATGGCTGTGTACCTGTTCTAGGTTTAATAATTCAGAATGTCCTTATCAATTACATAATCTGAGAAAGAAACAGCAAACAGTATTAATATAGAGTACAAAAATAGTAGCCTTGTGTGTTAGGGTTCCCCAAGACTACTCCCCTCACTAGGACAGCTCACAGCACTCATCATATAGTCATTACAATGACCATGATTTATTACATAAAAAGGATGCAAAGCAAAATGAGCAAAGGGAAAATGTGCATGGTAAAAATCCAAAAGAAACATCCTACTTAATCTGAGATTATGGTGTCCCATAATTCCATAGCTACCTGATCTCTATAGCCATTCTCACTGAGAACAAGCAATTTGTTCTTTCTTGAGTTTTTAAGACTATATAAGACATGGACACTGAGATATTGGCCATTTCATCTTAGTAATTTGTCTGGTATAAGGCTTCCAATGGGGTTATTTCCCACTTCAGTGGTAGCCCAAACTCTCTGTTTTTCAAAAGCTATGACATACACGAGTCACATACCACTAGCTACACATAACAAGGTTTATTGAGAAAAACTTACAAGCAGAATAGCGAGCAGAGCACATTGCAATATTGCAGATATCAATGAAGGACCTTGAGAGTCTCTGCCAAGCTACCAAGTGGGGAAGGGAGATATTAACTGAGGCCATTCAGAAACATGTTTGTCATTCTCATTAACTGATAACTTTTTTTTCTAGTATGAGAATAGTTTTTCTTTTATCCTATGTAATTTCCCCATAGTTTGAATTCCATTTCTGATTATTTCAGTAATAGCATTGCTGGTGGAGCTAGATGTAGCTAGGCAACATTGTCAGCATAAGAATTATTTACACATTTACAAACCATTTCTAAGCAGTCCATCAACCTAATTTTCTTTAAGTTAATAATTTCAAGTATTTTAACCTTTTATCTTTTCGAGGCTCTTAGTCATCTTGGATTTTGACTGAATCTTTAAAATTTTTTGACTTTCTTTTCAGTTGAGCCTAAAACTAGTCACTATGAATATTTTGATCAACATTAATTGTACTTTTTAAAAACTATCAAAATATTTATAACTTTTGACTTTTATAACACCTATATTGAAATTTTTCTATAAAATTGATTTTTATTTATTTTTTATTTTATTTTATTATTATTATACTTTAAGTTTTAGGGTACATGTGCATAACGTGCAGGTTTGTTGCATATGTATACCTGTGCCATGTTGGTGTGCTGCACCCATTAACTTGTCATTTAGCATTAGGCATATCTCCTAATGCTATCCCTCCCCCCTCCCCCAACCCCACAACAGTCCCAGGTGTGTGATGTTCCCCTTCCTGTGTCCATGTGTTCTCATTGTTCAATTCCCACCTATGAGTGAGAACATGTGGTGTTTGTTTTTTTGTCCTTGTGATAGTTTGCTGAGAATGATGGTTTCCAAATTCATCCATGTCCCTACAAAGGACATGAACTCATCGTTTTTTATGGCTGCATGGTATTCCATAGTGTATATGTGCCACATTTTCTTAATCCACTCTATTGTTGTTGGACATTTGGGTTGGTTCCAAGTCTTTGCTATTGTGAATAGTGCCGCAATAAACATACGTGTGCATGTGCCTTTATAGCAGCATGATTTATAATGCTTTGGGTATATACCCAGTAATGGGATGGCTGGGTCAAATGGTATTTCTAGTTGTAGATCCCTGAGGAATCGCCACACTGACGTCCACAATGGTTGAACTAGTTTACAGTCCCACCAAGAGTGTAAAAATGTTCCTATTTCTCCACATCCTCTCCAGCACCTGTTGTTTCCTGACTTTTTAATGATGGCCATTCTAACTGGTGTGAGATGGTATCTCATTGTGGTTTTGATTTGCATTTCTCTGATGGCCAGTGATGATGGGCATTTTTTCATGTGTTTTTTGGCTGCATAAATGTCTTCTTTTGAGAAGTGTCTGTTCCTATCCTTCGCCCACTTTTTGATGGGGTTGTTGGTTTTTGTCTTGTAAATTTGTTTGAGTTCATTGTAGATTCTGGATATTAGCCCTTTGTCAGATGAGTAGGTTGCAAAAATTTTCTCCCATTCTGTAGGTTGCCTGTTCACTCTGATGGTGGTTTCTTTTGCTGTGCAGAAGCTCTTTAGTTTAACTAGATCCCATTTGTCAATTTTGGCTTTTGTTGCCACTGCTTTTGGTGTTTTAGACATGAAGTCCTTGCCCATGCCTATGTCCTGAATGGTATTACCTAGGTTTTCTTCTAGGGTTTTTATGGTTTTAGGTCTAACATGTAAGTCTTTAATACATCTTGAATTAATTTTTGTTTAAGGTGTAAGGAAGGGATCCAGTTTCAGCTTTCTACATATGGCTAGCCAGTTTTCCCTGCACCATTTATTAAATAGGGAATCCTTTCCCCATTGCTTGTTTTTGTCAGGTTTGTCAAAGATCAGATAGTTGTAGATATGTGGCATTATTTCTGAGGGCTCTGTTCTGTTCCATTGTTCTATATCTCTGTTTTGGTACCAATACCATGCTGTTTTGTTTACTGTAGTCTTGTAGTATAGTTTGAAGTCAGGTAGCGTGATGCCTCCAGCTTTGTTCTTTTAGCTTAGGATTGACTCGGCAATGTGGGCTCTTTTTTGGTTCCATATGAACTTTAAAGTAGTTTTTTCCAATTCTGTGAAGAAAGTCATTGGTAGCTTGATGGGGATGGCATTGAATCTATAAATTACCTGGGGCAGTATGGCCATTTTCACGATATTGATTCTTCCTACCCATGAACATGGAATGTTCTTCCATTTGTTTGTATCCTCTTTTATTTCATTGAGCAGTGGGTCGTAGTTCTCCTTGAAGAGATCCTTGACATCCCTTGTAAGTTGGATTCCTAGGTATTTTATTCTCTTTGTAGCAATTGTGAATGGGAATTCACTCATGATTTGGCTCTCTGTTTGTTTGTTATTGGTGTATAAGAAAGCTTGTGATTTTTGTACATTGATTTTGTATCCTGAGACTTTGCTGAAGTTGCTTATCAGCTTAAGGAAATTTTGGGCTGAGTTGATGGGGTTTTCTAGATATACAATCATGTCATCTGCAAACAGGGACAATTTGACTTCCTCTTTTCCTAATTGAATGCCCTTTATTTCCTTCTCCTGCCTGATTGCCCTGGCCAGAACTTCCAACACTATGTTGAATAGGAGTGGTGAGAGAGGGCATCCCTGTCTTGTGCCCGTTTTCAGAGGGAATGCTTCCAGTTTTTTTCCATTCAGTATGATATTGGCTGTGGGTTTGTCATAGATAGCTCTTATTATTTTGAGATACATCCCATCGATACCTATTTTATTGAGAGTTTTTATCATGAAGCATGGTTGAATTTTGTCAAAGGACTTTTCTGCATCTATTGAAATAATCATGTGCTTTTTGTCTTTGGTTCTGTTTATATGCTGGATTATGTTTATTGATTTTCGTATGTCGAACCAGCCTTGCATCCCAGGGATGAAGACCACTTGATCATGGTGGATAACATTTTTGATGTGTTGCTGGATTTGGTTTGCTAGTATTTTATTGAGGATTTTTGCATCAATGTTCATCAAGGATATTGGTCTAAAATTCTCTTTTTTTGTTGTGTCTCTACCAGGCTTTGGTATTAGGATGATGCTGGCCTCATAAAATGATTTAGGGAGGATTCCCTCTTTTTCTATTCATTGGAATAGTTTCAGAAGGAATGGTACCAGCTCCTCCTTGTACCTCTGGTAGAATTCAATTGTGAATCCATCTGGTCCTGGACTTTTTTTGGTTGGTAAGCTATTAATTATTGCCTGAATTTCAGAGCCTGTTATTGGTCTATTCAGAGATTCAACTTCTTCCTGGTTTACTCTTGGGAGGGTGTATGTGTCGAGGAATTTATCCATTTCTTCTAGATTTTCTAGTTTATTTGCATAGAGGTGTTCATAGTATTCTCTGATGGTAGTCTGTATTTCTGTGGATTCAGTGGTGATATCCCCTTTGTCATTTTTTATTGCATCTATTTCATTCTTCTCTCTTTTCTTTATTAGTCTTGCTAGCGGTCTATCAATTTTGTTGATCTTTTCAAAAACCAGCTCCTGGATTCATTGATTTTTTGAAGGTTTTTTTGTGTCTCTATTTCCTTCAGTTCTGCTCTGATCTTAGTTATTTCTTGCCTTCTGCTAGCTTTTGAATGTGTTTGCTCTTGCTTCTCTAGTTCTTTTAATTGTGATTTTAGAGTGTCAGTTTTAGATCTTTCTTGCTTTCTCTTGTGGGCATTTAGTGCTATAAATTTCCCTCTACACACTGCTTTGAATGTGTCCCAGAGATTCGGGTATGTTGTGTCTTTGTTCTTGTTGGTTTCAAAGAACATCTTTATTTCTGCCTTCATTTCGTTATATACCTAGTAGTCATTCAGGAGCAGGTTGTTCAGTTTCCATGTAGTTGAGCGGTTTTGCATGAGTGTCTTAATCCTGAGTTCCAGTTTGATTGCACTGTGGTCTGGGAGACAGTTTGTTATAATTTCTGTTCTTTTACATTTGCTGAGGAGTGCTCTACTTCCAACTATGTGGTCAGTTTTGGAGTAGGTGTGGTGTGGTGCTGAAAAGAATGCATATTCTGTTGATTTGGGGTGGAGATTTCTGTTGATGTTTATTTGGTCTGCTTGGTGCAGAGCTGAGTTCAATTCCTGGATATCCTTGTTAACTTTCTGTCTCGTTGATCCATCTAATGTTGACAGTGGGGTGTTAAAGTCTCCCATTATTATTGTGTGGGAGTCTAAGTCTCTTTGTAGGTCACCAAGGACTTGCTTTATGAATCTGGGTGCTCCTGTATTGGGTGCATATGTATTTAGGATAGTTAATTCTTCTTGTTGAATTGATCCCTTTACCATTATGTAATGGCCTTCTTTGTCTCTTTTGATCCTTGTTGGTTTAAAGTCTGTTTTATCCGAGACTAGGATTGCAACCCTTGCCTTTTTTTGTTTTCCATTTGCTTGGTAGATCTTCCTCCATCCCTTTATTTTGAGCCTATGTGTGTCTCTGCCTGTGAGATGGGTTTCATGAATACAGCACACTGATGGGTCTTGACTCTTTATCCAATTTGCCAGTCTGTGCCTTTTAATTGGAGCATTTAGCCCGTTTACATTTAAAGTTAGTATTGTTATGTGTGAATTTGATCCTGTCACTGTGATGTTAGCTGATTATTTTGCTCGTTAGTTGATGCAGTTTCTTCCTAGCCTTGATGGTCTTTACAATTTAGCATGTTTTTGCAGTGGCTGGTACTGGTTGTTCCTTTCCATGTTTAGTGCTTCCTTCAGGAGCTCTTTTAGGGCAGGCCTGGTGGTGACAAAATCTCTCAGCATTTGCTTGTCTGTAAAGGATTTTATTTCTTCTTCACTTATGAAGCTTAGTTTTGCTGGATATGAAATTCTGGGTTGAAAATTCTTTTCTTTAAGAATGTTGAATATTGGCCCCCACTCTCTTCTGGCTTGTAGAGTTTCTGCCAAGGGATCCACTGTTAGTCTGGTGGACTTCCCTTTGTGAGTAACCCGACCTTTCTCTCTGGCTTCCCTTAACATTTTTGCCTTCATTTCAATTTTGTGAATCTGACAATTATGTGTCTCGGAGTTGCTGTTCTTGAGGAGTATCTTTGTGGCATTCTCTGTATTTCCTGAATTTGAATGTTGGTTTGCCTTGCTGGATTGGGTAAGTTCTCCTGGATAATATCCTGCAGAGTGTTTTCCAACTTGGTTCCATTCTCCCCATCACTTTCAGGTACACCAATCAGATGTAAATTTGGTCTTTCCACATAGTCCCATATTTCTTGGAGGCTTTGTTCATTTCTTTTTATTCTTTCTTCTCTAAACTTCTCTTCTCACCTCATTTCTTTCATTTTGTCTTCCATCGCTGATACCCTTTCTTCCAGTTGATCACATCAGTTACTCAGGCTTGTGCATTCATCATGTAGTTCTCGTGCTTTGGTTTTCAGCTCCATCAGGTCCTTTAAGGACTTCTGTGCATTGGCTATTCTAGTTATCCATTTGTCTAATTTTTTTTCAAAGTTTTTAACTTCTTTGCAATGGGTTCGAACTTCCTCCTTTAGCTCGGAGTAGTTTGATCATCTGAAGGCCTTCTTCTCTCAACTCGTCAAAGTCATTCTCTGTCCAGCTTTGTTCCATTGCTGGTGAGGAGCTGTGTTCCTTTGGAGGAGATGCGGTGCTCTGATTTTTAGTTTCCAGTTTTTCTGCTCTGTTTTTTCCCCATCTTTGTGGTTTTATCTACCTTTGGTCTTTGATGATGGTGACTTACAGATGGGTTTTTGGTGTAGATGTCCTTTCTGTTTGTTAGTTTTCCTTCTAACAGACAGGACCCTCAGCTGCAGGTCTGTTGGAGTTTACTGGAGGTCCACTCCAGACCTTGTTTGCCTGGGTATCAGCAGCGGTGGATGCAGAACAGCGGATATTGGTGAACCGCAAATGCTGCTGCCTGATCGTTCCTCTGGAAGTTTTGTCTCAGAGGAGTACCCGGCCTTGTGAGGTGTCAGTCTGCCCCTACTGGGGGGTGCCTCCCAGTTAGGCTGTTCAGGGGTCAGGAACCCACTTGAGGAGGCAGTCTGCCAGTTCTCCAATCTCAAGCTGTGTGCTGGGAGAACCACTACTCTCTTCAAAGCTGTCAGAGAGGGACATTTAAGTCTGCAGAGGTTATTGCTGTCTTTTGTTTGTCTGTGCCCTACCCCCAGAGGTGGAGCCTACAGAGGCAGGCAGGCTTCCTTGAGCTGCGGTGGGCTCCACCAGGTTTGAGCTTCCCAGCCGCTTTGTTTACCTATTCAAGCCTGGGGAATGGCGTGCTCCCCTACCCCAGCCTCGCTGCCACCTTGCAGTTTGATCTCAGACTGCTGTGCTAGCAATGAGCGAGGCTCCGTGGGCATAGGACCCACCGAGCCAGGTGTGGGATATAATATCCTGGTGTGCTGTTCGTGAAGCCGGTTGGAAAAGCACAGTATTAGGGTGGGAGTGACCCAATTTTCCAGGTGCCATCTGTCACCCCTTTCTTTGACTAGGAAAGGGAATTCCCTGACCCCTTGCGCTTCCCGGGTGAGGCGATGCCTCGCCCTGTTTCAGCTCATGCACGGTGGGCTGCACCCACTGTCCTGCCCCCACTTTCTGACACTCCCCAGTCAGATGAACCTGGTACCTCAGTTGGAAATGTAGAAATCACCCATCTTCTGCATTGCTCACGCTGGGAGCTGTAAACTGGAGCTGTTCCTATTCGGCCATCTTGGCTCCACCCCACTAAAATTCATTTTTAGATTCATCTTAGTTTGTACTGTATTACACATTTTGGGTCCTAGATATTTTTGTTTTTCTTCTATATAGGAATACATTCCACATCTTGTATTATTGCAGATAAGAATATCAATATTTTATTAGTATTTTATTGGTAGTTTGTCTCATATTTGCATTGATAATTAAAAATCCAGTGTAACATCAATACCTGTGAGAGTTTTTTTCCCTAAGGGGCGAGGGTATGGGTTGGGGGTTGTGTTGACATTTTAGAAAATAGATGGAATTAAGGAAATTTCCAGAAAAAGAAAGTATTGGAAAGAAAAAAAAATAGGGCAGTTTGAAAAAGAAGGTATTAGAAAGAAAAAAAAAAATAAAGAGGTCAGTTTTGGCAGTTATCATTCAGTGACATTTTCCATTTTGCCTGATTTAAGAATTATGAAGTATCCTTGATTATATGCATAACAGATAGTGCTCTTGTACATCTATTTGCTTAGTAAGAAAAGGATGCAATGCTCAGATCTTCAGAGTTAACAAATGCTTTTGCAAGCGGGAAGAGATACACTCTTTATACCACTTCAGTGATGTTGAAGACTGTCACGTAGAGTGCTGTCAATATGCTTATATAAAAGCTGCTAAAATACATGCTCATAATTAGACTATTATATGGTAGTATTTAGACATGGAGTGATTATTAGAGAGTCTTAATCTAAAGCAGACAGTGAATAACACAAATTTAGTAAGATTTATAAACTATATTTTGGTTGTTTTTGGCAATTCACCAAATAATTGGGAGGGTGAAAATAACTTGCTTTATTATTATTTTCTTTGTGGCTATAGGCTGCCTTCTATAGTCATCATTGCTGTTGTCCTCCTCCTCCTCCTTCAACTCGTCCTCTTCCTTCTCCTCTTTCTCCTCTTTCTCTTCCTCCTCCTTCTCCTTCTCCTTCACCATCTAATCAGTAGGGCTTTGAAAGTATTTCCACATCTCTTTGACTGACACAAGCTTGAATACAGCATTGCTTGCACACCTTCCTAGTAGTTTTTATTCCTGACCCCCTCAGCGGAAGTATCATGGTTGTTATGCTGTGGTTCCTTATGGTTGCAAGAGACAATAGAAGTGGGGAATGCCTGAATGTGGGAATATGGTTATAAATGAACAGTATATTAGCACTTAAGGCATTGTTCTTTGTATTGCCACATATTTTCTCTATTGTTATAAGAAAATTGCCTGTGTAGAATCAAGTGATTAATGATGTCCCCTAATAACCATTTCAGAATCTTTAAAAACATTTTGCTTTCTATTTTTAGCTATGTGATAATATTAGTTTTGGGGTGGTGGTTTGTGAATAACTGTAACAAATAGTCTCCAGATGAGTGTTAGACTTTATTTTAGAACTAATCATCTTAAATTCAAATACCTAATAGAACTAATAAATCAGGTTGGAGAATGAGATGCCATCCTTAATTTAGGATAGGAAGCCAACTATTCTCTTTACTTTTAATATGGTAGTTTGCTTTATAATGCCACTACAAAAGTCTGTCATAAATTCTATGTTTTTTTAAACTGTCAGCACTATATATATATATATATATATATGCTTTTTTTTTCAGAGCTGTCCTCTCCACCCCACTCCCCTTTTTTATAACCCAAACTTTGCAGTTTAAAATTCATTCTAAACTAACAAACGTAGGATAGGTGGCAGTAGGTACACTGAAAAATTTTGCTTCTGTGAGACCAAACTTCAAATTATTTTAAACACTTTGCAACAAACCTTAGGCAAATTATGTCAACTAGGATAATAGCTGTTCAAAACAAAATGCATCAAATTCTGTTGCATTTCATAGGACTAGGAAAGCTTTGTTAAATTTTTATATAGTTTGATCAGTTAAATTATCATCTAAACTAGAATGTTGGGACAACAAGCAAACACGGGGATTGTGCATCCAAACTGTGACACCTGGTTACCCTAGTTCTAGAATCTGGAAAGCTGATCCTTTGGCAACTGGTGGAGAATAAATATCCCTTATCTTAAAGAAAACTAACTCAGAGCTTGGGAAGTTGACTTTGGTGAAAGATGGTGATCTTTTAATGTCAAAGCGACTGTGGAGATATTTTAATTTTCATTCTGAAATAAAATTGTGGAAAAATAATTTTGGAATAAATGTGACTAAAGGGTAAATCTCCAAACCATCCTATGTTCTACTTTGGCTGAGTAAATTTTTCTTGTTCTGTGGCTTATGACCTTGAATAATGATTATATTGGAGTATTTCAAATGATTTCCTTCATATTATGTATCCCTTTAAATCACAGGACATATGTTACTATCTCAACTTGTTACCTAGCATCAATTTCATATTGGAATTACCATAAATTAATGAGTAATTATAATTACTTAATATCCTTATATGTTATTAAAATGATTCTTCAGTTGCAAATAAAATGGTCTTCACATAATCTAATACCAGATGTTTTATAATTCTAAAGCTCAGAGAAGAAACGATCTAGCCCTGCTATTTCAGATCTTTCACAGATCCTTAAGTCTCAAGATGAATCAGCATTTTTAGAGAGTTCAAATGAAGTTTCAGTTGCTGAAAACCAATCCTATAAATCTCCATCAGAGACCCATGATAAATCACTTACAACACTATCATCCAGCAAAGAAGTTCAAGATTCACTGTCTGTTGGAACATTGGCTCAAAAAAACGAAACAGTGATATCACCATTCATTTTACCCCCTGTTCTTACAGAAAGTAAAAAGGTATGATATATATAGAAACTTGAAAGCTGTTTATTTCATTTTGCTCCTTCAATAAATAAATGCTAACCCATTTAAATGGGTTAAAAATTCAATATTTTCTTATTTCAAGAGAATTAAAGTTTGCCTTTTAACACAACCCACTTTATATTTAGAATGCTGAAAGTAATATTTGGGAATCTAAGTAATATTCTTAACATAAAAATTGTTTCATATTGATTAAAAAGTTGTGGGTTACATTTTAGTTTTAATGGTAATGTAAAAGATATGTCATTCTGAGATAAGGGAAATTTTCATAGTTTTCAGCTTCATCTACAAAAAAATATTTTTATACAATAAGATGATTGTAAAAGCAAACTAATTTTGAAATAATTTTATATAGGTCTCTAAACAAGACCTAGACAATTTTTAGAATTGCTTTTGTTAAAAAGCATTTAATTAGGAAATTCTGCGGGCAAAAATTCTGGGGAAAAGAGAAAAGATAAAAGGGCTGTACATATTTGTCATGTATCCATAATATATTTTTATCATACAATTTATTAAAGTATTCCTGTAATAATAATTTTATAAGCCATTTGAGTTCTTCTAAAGATTAAAACAGACTAAAATATAAATCTAAACAAGAATCTTAATAATTATTAACACTATTTGCTTAGAACTATTTGCGAGGGAAAAATCACGATATTGCTTGGGCACCCTCCTTGCTATTCAGTGTTCCCAATTGCCTCTCAGGTCCATTAATTGTTCTGACTTTTTAATTTGATACATTCAGGAAATAATGAAAAATAAAATGTTTCTGCAATGACATTGTAGATGAGAGCAAAAAGCTAGCTCTTTTTCTTAAAGCAGGTAATTAAATATCAGTCTTGATATATATATGTATATAATTTCTAATTACTTATTACAACTTTTGTTATTAAGGCTGATGTTTCAGAAGAACAATTACAAAAGATGACTGAAGAACAAACTTACCAAGCAGCAGAAAAATCTCAAGGTAAAAAGATTCTGTTTTGGAAGATGAAAATGTGATTGAATGATTATGTGTTCCCATGATATAATTATAAATAAATGAGGGGAAAACATTATTAAATATACAAACAACTTGTTAGGGAGTCACTGGATAGCATACAAATATAACAACAATTATATAAAAATTATCTTGTTGGGCCAGGCGTGGTGGCTCACGCCTGTAATCCCAGCACTTTGGGAGGCCGGGACGGGTGGATCACGAGGTCAGGAGTTCGAGCCTAGCCTAACCAACATGATGAAACCCTGTCTCTATTAAAAATACAAAAATTAGCTGGGTGTGGTGGTGCGTGCTTGTAATCCCAGCTACTCAGGAGGCGGAGGCAGGAGAATCGCTTGAACCCGGGAGGTGGAGGTTGCAGTGAGCCGAGATCACGCCACTGCACTCCAGCCTGGGCGACAGAGTGACACTTCATCTAAAAAAAAAAAAAAAAAAAAAAAAAAATTGGTGAGTTGTCATTATATTACTTAGAGAGTCTATTTTAACTAAGATCTGTGTAAAGGGGAAGCAGTAGCTTTATCTCAAGCAAATAATAGTATGTGGTGTTATGAATTCTTAATATGACACCCAAAATTAATCTGAGCATAGCAGAAAAAAAGATGATTTCTGTATACGTAATATTTTTGCTAGGTTATTTAGGTGTTTGATATATGGTTAAAAGCAAAGATAATTTTTTTCTTCCTTTCCAACATATATAATGTTAGTATTCAATCAATATTTTATTGCATTGACCTAAACTTAATTTTTTTTTTTTTTTTTTGAGACAGAGTCTAACTCTGTCACCCAGGCTGGAGTGTAGTGGCATCATCTCGGCTCACTGCAAGCTCCGCCTCCCGGGTTCATGCCATTCTCCTGCCTCAGCCTCCCGAGTAGCTGGGACTACAGGCGCATGCCGCCACACCCAGCTAATTTTTTATATTTTTAGTAGAGACGGGGTTTCACCATGGTAGGCAGGATGGTCTCGATCTCCTGACCTTATGATCCGCCCGCCTTGGCCTCCCAAAATGCTGGGATTATAGGCGTGAGCCACCGCGCCCGGCCAAATTTTTTTATTATTATTATATTTTAAGTTCTGGGATACATGTGCAGAATGTGCAGGTTTGTTACATAGGTATACATGTGCCATGGAGGTTTGCTGCACCCATCAACCCATCATCTACATTAGGTATTTCTCCTAATGCTACCCCTCCCCTAGGCTCCCACCTCCTGACAGGCCCCAGTGTGTGATGTTCCCCTCCCTGTGTCCACGTGTTCTCATTGTTCAACTCCCACTTATGAGTGAGAACATGTGGTGTTTGGTTTTCTGTTCTTGTGTTAGTTTGCAGAGAATGATGGTTTCCAGCTTCATCCACGTCCCTGCAAAGGACATGAACTCATCCTTTTTATGGCTGCATAGTATTCCACGGTGTATATGTGCCATATTTTCTTTATCCAGTCTATCATTGATGGGCATTTGGGTTGGTACCAAGCCTTCGCTATTGTGAACAGTGCCACAGTAAACATACGTGTGCATGTGTCTTTATAGTAAAGTGATTTAGAATCCTTTCGGTATATACACAGTAATGGGATTGCTGGGTCAAATGGTATTTCTAATTCTAGATCCTAGAGGAATTGCCACACTGTCTTCCAAAATGGTTGAACTAATTTACACTCCCACCAACAGTGTAAAAGCATTCCTATTTCTCCACATCCTCTACAGCATCTGCCGCTTCCTGACTTTTTAATGATCACCATTCTAATTGACGTGAGATGATATCTCATTGTGGTTTTGATTTGCATTTCTCTAATGACTAGTGATGATGAGCTTTTTTCATGTTTGTTGGCCGCACAAATGTCTTCTTTTGAAAAGTGTCTATTCATGTCCTTCACCCACTTTTTGATGGGGTTGTTTGTTTTTTTCTTGTAAATTTGTTTAAGTTCCTTGTAGGTTCTGGATATTAGCCCTTTGTCAGATGGATACTTTGCAAGATTGTTCTCCCATTCTTTAGGTTGCCTGTTCACTCTGATGATAGTTTCTTTTGCTGTGCAGAAACTCTTTAGTTTAATTAGATCTTATTTGTCAATTTTGGCTTTTGTTGCCATTGCTTTTGGTGTTTAAGTCATAAAGACTTTGGCCATGCCTATGTCCTGAGTGATATTGCCTAGGTTTTCTTATAGGGATTTTATGGTTTTAGGTCTTATGTTTAAGTCTTTAATCCATCTCGAGTTAATTTTTGTATAAGGTGTAAGGAAGGGATCCAGCTGCAGCTTTCTGCACATGGCTAGCCACATTTTCCAACACCATTTATTAAATAGGGAATCCTTTCCCTGTTGCTTGTTTTTGTCAGGTTTGTCAAAGATCAGATGGTTGTAGATGTGTAGTGTTATTTCTGAGGCCTCTGTTCTGTTCCATTGGTCTATATATCTGTTTTGGTACCAGTACCACGCTGTTTTGGCTACTGTAGCCTTGTAGTATAGTTTGAAGTCAGATAGTGTGATGCCTCCAGCTTCATTGTTTTTGCTTAGGATTGGCATTGACCTAAACTTTTAAGACAAAATTAAATGGCTGTAGTGGAGGATACAGGAGCAACACTCTTCTATTGTGTTTTGAAGTGGAAATGCCTCTGTTTGACCTGTGATGATCCATTGTCTGAGCTAAATATTTATTATTATCTAAAGACGTTTTCTTTTATCCCAGCAGTCAAGTTGAACTGAATTAATCTAGTTAAAATTTTCAAAATATGAAGTATGTGTAACATAAAATGTATCATTTTAACCATCTTTATGCAATTCAGTGGCATTAATTATGTTCACAATGTTGTGCGACCATTGCTAACATCTATTTCCACAACTTTTCATCACTCCAAAAGGAAACTCATTAAGCAATAACTCTCATTCCCCACGTTTTCCTCCATTTTGGGTTGCTGTAACACAATACCACAGACTGGCTAATATAAAGAAAAATCTATTTTTTACAGTTCTGAAGGCTGGGGAGTCCAAGGTCAAGGGACCTGCCTCTGGCTATAGCCTTCTTGCTGCATCATCCCATGGCAGAAGGTGGAAGGGTGAGACAGCATGAGAGAGCAACAGAGAGAGGAAGGGGGACAAACTCAGGAACCTACTTTGTGATAACTAACTCCCTCCTACAATAATGGCATTAATCTATTCATGAGGATGAAGCCCTCATGACCTGATTATGTCTTAAAGAGCCTAACTCTCAACATTGTTGCACCAGGGATTAAGTTTCTAGTATATGAACTTTAGGAGGCACGTTTAAATCAAAGCACACACTGATTTGTATTCTGTAACTGCTGAATTTATATGTTAACTCTAATGTTTTTATGGGGAACCTTTGAAATTATATATATATATATGAATCATCTGTGAATAAAGATAGTTTTACTTCTTCCTTTCCAATTTGTATGCCCTTTGTTTCTTTTTATTTTCTAATTTCTCTGGCTGAATCTTTTAGTACAATGTTGAATAACAGTGATGAAAGCAGACATCCTCATTTTTTCCTTAAGAGGAAAATTTTCAGTCTTTCACAATTGGATATTGTTATGGTTTGAATGTATACCCTAAAAGTTCATGTGCTGGAAACTTGGTCCCCATTGTAGCAGTGTTGACAGGTGGGACATTTGGGAGTTGATTGGGTCATGGAGGCCTTGCCACATGAATAAATTAATCCATTCATAGATTAATGGGTTATCAAGAGAATGGGTCTTCTATAAAAGTCGGTTTGTCTGTCTCTTGTGAGCTTCTTCGCCATGTGATGCCCAGAACAGCCTCAGCACTCTGCAGAGAGAGTTCCTACCAGCAAGGAGGCACTCCTCCGATGTGGCTCCTCAACTTTGAAATCTCCAGCCTTCAGAACTGTAAGCAATAAATGTCTTTTCTTTACAAATTACCCAGTCTCAGGTATTCAGTTATAGCAATAGAAAATGGACTAAGGCAGGTATATTAGGTGTGGGTTTTTATAAATGTGCTTTATCATGTTGTGGAAGTTTTCTTCTATTCATAGTTTTGTGAGAGTGTTTTTTAAACCATGAAATGGTAACAGATTTTGTCACATGCATTTTTTTGCATCAGTTGAGATGAGATGATCATGTGGCTTTTTCCATTGTTCTATTAATGTGGTGTATTATACTGAGTGATTTTCCTAGTTTGAACCACACTTTCATTCCTGGGATAAATCCTACTTGGTCTTGGTGTATGATTCTTTTAATATGCCATTAGTCTATTTTTCTAGTATTTTTTGAGAAGTTTTGCATCTGTATCATAAGGATATTGCTCTGTATGTTTTTAAAAATAATGTCTTTTTCTGGTTCTAGTATCATGGTAATGTTGGTCTTATTCTGTAAGTTTTCCCTATTCTTTTATTTTTTGGAAGAGTGTGAGGAGGATTGGTGTTAAATCTTCTTTAAATGTTTCATGGAATTCATCAGTGAGGCCATCTGGTCCTAGACATTTCTTTATTGAAAGGTTTATGATTACCGGTTCAATTTTCTTACTAGTTATAGGTCTATTCAGATTTTCTTTTTTAAATTTTTAGTTTATAATTTTTTTCTGGGTACATAGTTGGTGTATATATTTATAGGGAATATCAGATATTTTGATACTGGCATATAATGTGTAATAATCACAGTAGGGTGAATGGGGTATCCGTCAACTCAAGCATCTATCCTTTGTGTTACAAATAATCCAATTATACTTTCTTAGTTATTTTAAAATGTATAAATAAATAATTATTGACTATAGTCACCCTATTGTGCTATCAAATACTAGACCTTATTCATTCTTTCTGTTTTTGTGTACTTATCCTCATTTCCCCCACTATGCTTACCAGCCTCTGGTTAACCATCCTTCTACTCTCAGTGTCCATCCATGAGTTCAATTGTTTTAATTTTTAGCTCCCACAAATAAGTGAAAACATGCAGTTTGTCTTTCTGTGCCTGGCTTATTTCACTTAACATAATGTCCTCCAGTTCCATCTATGTTGTGCACATAAACAGGATCTCATTCTTTTTATGGCTGAATAGTCCTCCATTGTGTATATGTACCACATTTTCTTTATTCATTCATCTGTTGCTGGACACTTAGGCTGCTTCCAAATCTTGGCTATTTCATTATTTTGAATGTTCTAAGACTTGTTTTGTGGCCTAACAAATGGTCTATGCTTGAGAATAATGCATGTGCTGAGGAGAAAAATGTGTATTCTGGTGCCACTGAAAGAAATGTTCTGTAAATATCTATTTGGTTTATAGTATAGATTAAGTACGAGGTTTCTTTGTTGATTTTCTGTCTGGAGGATCTGTCTAATGCTGAAAGTGGGGTGTTGAAGTCTCCAACTGTTATTGTATTTGGGTCTATGTCTTTCTTTAGCTTTAATAATATTTGCTTTATAAACTGTGGTGCTCCAGTTTTGGGTGCATATATATTCACAATTGTTATATTATCTTGTTAAATTTACCCCTTTATCATTACATAATGCTCCTCTTTGTCTCTTCTTATAGTTTTTATCTTGAAATGTATTGTGTCTGATATAAGTGTTGCTACTCCTGCTGATTTTTTTGGTTTCCATTTGCATGAAATATGCTTTTTTTCATCCCTATGCTTTCAGTCTATGCATATCCTTATAGGTGAAGTGTGTTTATTGTACTCAACCAATCATTGGATATTGATTTTTTGCAAATCTATTCAGCTACTCTGTATCTTTTGATTGGACAGTTTAGTCTATTTACATTCAGTGTTGTTATTGATTCTAAGGACTTACTCTTGCCATTTTGTTATTGCTTTTCCGGTTGTTTTGTGGTCTTCTCTTCCTTCTTTCTTCCCTTTTTGTCTTCCTTTTAGTGAAGGTGATTGTCTCTGGTGGCATGTAGTCATTGTTTTTTATTTTTTGTGTGTCCATTGTATATATTTTTAGATTTGAGGTTACCATGAGGCTTGCAAATCATATAACCCATTATTTTAAACTGATGATAACTTAACACTGATTGCACAAATAACAACAACAGCAAAAACAATCAAAAAGGAAACTAGCAAAAACTCTACACTTTAACTTCATTCCCCTGCTTTTTAACTTTTTGATTTTTCTCTTTATGTCTTATTGTTAACTATGTCTTGAAAAGTTGTTGTAGTTCTATTTATTTTTAATTGGTTCATTATTTAGTCTTTCTACGTAAGAGTATTTTACACATCACAATTATAGTGTTATACTATTCTGTGTATTTCTCTCTGCTACTACCTGTGAGTTTTATACCTTCAAATGATTTCTTATTGTTCATGAATGTCCTTTTCTTTCAGATTGAAGAACTCTCTTTAGCATTTCTTATAGGACAGGTCTGGTGTTGATAAAATCCCTCAGCTTTTGTTTGTCTGGGAAGGTCTTTATTTTTCCTTTATGCTTAAAGCATATTTTGCCAGATATAATATTCTAGGGTGAAAGTCTTTTTCCTTCAGCTCTTTAAATATGTCATACTACTCTCTCCAGGCCTGTAAGATTTTCACTGAAAAGTCTGCTGCCAGATGTATTTGAGCTCCATTGTATGTTACTTGTTTTTTTCCCTCTTGCTGCTTTTAGGATTCTTTCTTTATCCTTGATCTTTGGGAGTTTGATTATTAAATGCCTTGAGGTAGTTTTCTTTGGGTTAAATCTGCTACTATAACATTCTCGTTCTTGAATATTGATCTCTTTCTCTAGGTTTGGGAAGTTCTCTGTTATTATCTCCTTGAATACACTTTTTACCCCTATCTCCCTCTTTCTACCTCCTCTTTGAGGCCAATAACTCTTAAATTTGCCATTTTGATGCCAATAATCCTTCAATTTGCCCTTTTTGGCCTTTGCAGCTAATAACACTTAAATTTTCCCTAATTTATAGATCTTGTAGGCATGCTTCATTGTTTTTTATTCTTTTTTCTCCTCTGTGTATTTTCAAATAGCCAATCTTGAAACTCTCTAATTTTTCTTCTGCCTGATCAGTTCTGCTATTAAGGACTCTGATGCATTATTCAGCATGTTCATTGCATTTTTCAGTTCTAGAATTAGGGAAAAATTTAATTCTAGAATTAGGAAAAATTAAGTGTTATTAGCTGCAAAGGCCAAAAAGGGCAAATTTAAGGATTATTGGCATCAAAATGGCAAATTTAAGAGTTTTTGTTAGTTTCCTTTTTGCTTGTTTTTTTGTTTGTGCAATCAGTGTTATCATCAGTTTAAAATAATGGGTTATATGATTTGCAAGCCTCACGGTAACCTCAAATCTAAAAATATATTAATGGATACACAAAAAATAAAAGCGAGTAATTACTACATGCCACCAGAGAATATCACCTTCACTAAAAGGCAGAGGAGTCTCACCAGCACCACCACAGACCCATGGGGAGCACTGCCAGGGTGTTACCTGTGTTTATTTAAGGACCAAGGGCTCTTCAGTTAGCTTTTGGTGAATGCTGCCAGGCCTTGGATTCACTCTTCAGGACAGCGGGCTCCCATCTGTCCCAGGGTAGGTCCAGAAATGCCATCTAAGAGCAAAGGTCTGGAATTGGAGACCTGAAGAAAGCACTTGGTGCTCTTTCTCACTGTGAGCGACATGGTACCTAAGCTGTTTTTTGGTTCTTATGAAGGTCTTTTTGTGTGTAGTTAGTTGTTAAATTTGGTGTTCATATGGAGAGGACTATTTGTGGAAGTGTCTATTTAGCCATCTTGCTCCACTTCCTCTATAGTTCAGATTTTCTATTTCTTCATGATTCAGTCTTAGTAGGTTGGTGTTTCTATGAATTTATTCATATCACCTCGGTAATCCAATTTTTGTTCTACAGTTGTGCATTGTATTTTCTTATAATCCTTTTTAGTTTATAAAATTATAATGTTTCTTTTTCATTTCTGATTTTAGTTGAGTCTTCTTTCTTTTATTCAATCTAGCTAAATGTCTCAATTTTGTCAGCCTTTTCAAAAAGCCAATTCTTGATTTCATGGATTTTACCTATTGTTTTTCTGTTTACTTCATTTATCTCTGATCTTACCTTTATTAATTTTTCTGCTAGCTTTGGGTTTAGGTTGTCCTTCTTTTTCTAGTTTTTTTTTTAAGGCATAAAGTTAGGTTGTTTATTTGAGATTTTCTTTTTGTGTGTCTACAGCTCTAAATTTCATTTTTTGTACAACTTTCACTGCATCTTGTAAGTTTTAGGTAAATTTTTATTTTTGTTTTCATTTGTTACAAGATTTTTTTTTTTTATTTTACTTTAAGTTCTAGGGTACATGTGCACCATGTGCTGGTTTGTTACATATGTATACATGTGCCATATTGGTGTGCTGCACCCGTTAACTCGTCATTTACATTAGGTATATCTCCTAATGCTATCCCTCCCCACTCCCCCGACCCCAGCCCCCAGCAGGCCCCAGTGTGTGATGTTCCCCACCCTGTGCCCATGTGTTCTCATTGTTCAATTCCCACCTATGAGTGAGAACATGTGGTGTTTGGTTTTCTGTCCTTGCAATAGTTTGCTCAGAATGATGGTTTTCAGCTTTATCCATGTCCCTGTAAAGGACATGAATTCATCCTTTTTTATGGCTGCATAGTATTCCATGGTGTACATGTGCCACATTTTGTTAATCCAGTCTGTCATTGATGGACATTTGGGTTGGTTCCAAGTCTTTGCTATTGTGAATAGTGCCGCATTAAACATACGTGTGCATGTGTCTTTATAGCAGCATGATTTATAATCCTTTGGGTATATGCCTAATAATGGGGCGGCTGGATCAAATGGTATTTCTAGTTCTAGATCCTTGAGGAATCACCACACTGTCTTTCACCATGGTTGAACTAGTTTACACTCCCACCAACAGTGTAAAAGCATTCCTATGTCTGTACATCCTCTCCAGCACCTGTTGTTTCCTGACTTTTTAATGATCACCATTCTAACTGGTGTGAGATGGTATCTCATTGTGGTTTTGATTTGCATTTCTCTGATGGCCAGTGATGATGAGCATTTTTTCATGCATCTGTTGGCTACATAAATGTCTTCTTTTGAGAAGTGTCTGTTCATATCCTTTGCCCACTTTTTGATGGGGTTGTTTGATTTTTTTTTTTGTAAATTTGTTTACATTCTTTGTAGATTCTGGATATTAGCCCTTTGTCAGATGGGTAGATTGTAAAAATTTTCTCTCATTGTGTAGGTTGCCTGTTCACTCTGATGGTAGTTTCTTTTGCTGTGCAGAAGCTCTTTAGTTTAATTAGATCCCATTTGTCAATTTTGGCTTTTGTTGCCATTGCTTTTGGTGTTTTAGACATGAAGTCCTTGCCCATGCCTATGTCCTGAATGGTATTGCCTGGGTTTTCTTCTAGGGTTTTTATGGTTTCAGGTCTAACATTTAAGTCTTTAATCCATCTTGAGTTAATTTTTGTATAAGGTGTAAGGAAGGGGTCCAGTTTCAGTTTTCTGCCTATGGCTAGCCAGTTTTCCCAACACCATGTATTAAATAGGGAATCCTTTCCCCATTGCTTGTTTTTGTCAGGTTTGTCAAAGATTGGATGGTTTACATATGTGGCATTATTTCTGAGGCTTGTGTTCTGTTCCATTGATCTATATATCTGTTTTGGCACCAGTCCATGCTGTTTTGGTTACTGTAGTCTTGTAGTATAGTTTGAAGTCAGGTAGCATGATGCCTCCAGCTTTGTTCTTTTGACTTAGGATTGTCTTGGCAATGCGGGCTCTTTTTTGGTTCCATATGAACTTTAAAGTAGTTTTTTCCAATTCTGTGAAGAAAGTCATTGGTAGCTTGAAGGGGATGGCATTGAATCTATAAATTACCTTGGGCAGTATGGCCATTTTCACAATATTGATTCTTCCTATCTATGAGCATGGAATGTTCTTCCATTTATTTGTGTCCTCTTTTATTTCGCTGAGCAGTGGTTTGTAGTTCTCTTTGAAGAGGTCTTTCACATGCCCTGTAAGTTGTATTCCTAGGTATTCTATTCTCTTTGAAGCAATTGTGAATGGGAGTTCACTCATGATTTGGCTCTCTGTTTGTCTGTTATTGGTATATAGGAATGCTTGTGATTTTTGCACATTGATTTTGTATTCTGAGACTTTGCTGAAGTTGCTCATCAGCTTAAGGAGATTTTGGGCTGAGAAGATGTGGTTTTCTAAATATACAATCATGTCATCTGCAAACAGGGACAATTTGACTTCCTCTTTTCCTAATTGAATACCCTTTATTTCTTTCTCTTGTCTGATTGCCCTGGCCAGAACTTCCAAAACTAAGTTGAATAGGAGTGGTGAGAGAGGGTATTGCTGTCTTGTGCCAGTTTTCAAAGGGAACGCTTCCAGTTTTTGCCCATTCAGTACGATATTGGCTGTGAGTTTGTCATAGATAGCTCTTATTATTTTGAGATATGTCCCATCAATACCTAGTTTATTGAGAGTTTTTAGCATGAAGCGCTGTTGAATTTTTTCAAAGGCCTTTTCTGCATCGATTGAGATAATCATGTGGTTTTTGTCTTTGGTTCTGTTTATATGATGGATTATGTTTATTGATTTGTGTATGTTGAACCAGCCTTGCATCCCAGGGATGAAGCCACCTTGATCGTGGTGGATAAGCTTTTTGATGTGCTGCTGAATTTGGTTTGCCAGTATTTTATTGATGATTTTTGCATCAATGTTCATCAGGGATAATGGTCTAAAATTCTCATTTTTTGTTGTGTCCCTGCCAGGCTTTGGTATCAGGATGATGTTGGCCTCATAAAATGAATTAGGGAGGATTCCCTCTTTTTCTATTGATTGGAATAGTTTCAGAAGGAATGGAACCAGCTCCTCTTTTTACCTCTGGTAGAATTCGGCTGTGAATTCATCTGGTCCTGGACTTTTTTTGGTTGGTAAGCTATTAATTATTGCGTCAAATTCAGAGCCTGTTATTGGTCTATTCAGGGATTCAGCTTCTTCTGGGTTTAGTCTTGGGAGGGTGTATGTGTCGAGGAATTTATCCATTTCTTCTAGATTTTCTTTTTTTTAATTTTTTTAGTTTTTTTTTTTATTATTGTACTTTAAGTTTTAGGGTACAGGTGCACAATGTGCTGGTTTGTTACATATGTATACATGTGCCATGTTGGTGTGCTGCACCCATTAACTCATCATTTAGCATTAGGTGTATCTCCCAATGCTATCCCTCTCCTCTACCCCCACCCCACAACAGTCCCCGGAGTGTGATGTTTCCCTTCCTGTGTCCATGTGTTCTCATTGTTCAATTCCCACCTATGAGGGAGAACATGCAGTGTTTGGTTTTTTGTCCTTGCGATAGTTTACTGAGAATGATGATTTCCAGTTTCATCCATGTCCCTACAAAGGACATGAACTCATCCTTTTTTATGGCTGCATAGTATTCCATGGTATATATGTGCCACATTTTCTTAATCCAGTCTTATCATTGTTGGACATTTGGGTTGGTTCCAAGTCTTTGCTATTGTGAATAATGCTGCAATAAACATACGTGTGCATGTGTCTTTATAGCAGCATGATTTACAGTCCTTTGGGTATATACTCAGTAATGAGATGGCTGGGTCAAATGGTATTTCTAGTTCTAGATCCCTGAGGAATTGCCACACTGACTTCCACAATGGTTGAACTAGTTTACAGTCCCACCAACAGTGTAAAAGTGTTCCTATTTCTCCACATCCTCTCCAGCACCTGTTGTTTCCTGACTTTTTAATGATGGCCATTCTAACTGGTGTGAGATGGTATCTCATTGTAGTTTTGATTTGCGTTTCTCTGATGGCCAGTGATGATGAGCATTTTTGCATGTGTTTTTTGGCTGCATAAATGTCTTCTTTTGAGAAGTGTCTGTTCCTATCCTTTGCCCACTTTTTGATGGGGTTGTTTTTTTCTTGTAAATTTGTTTGAGTTCATTGTAGATTCTGGATATTAGTTAGCCCTTTGTCAGATGAGTACATTGCAAAAATTTTCTCCCATTTTGTAGGTTGCCTGTTCACTCTAATGTTGGTTTCTTTTCCTGTGCAGAAACACTTTCGTTTAATTAGATCCCATTTGTCAATTTTGGCTTTTGTTGTCATTGCTTTTGGTGTTTTAGACATGAAGTCCTTGCCCATGCCTATGTCCTGAATGGTATTGCCTAGGTTTTCTTCTAGGGTTTTTATGGTTTTAGGTCTAACATGTAAGTCTTTAATCCATCTTGAATTAATTTTTGTTAAAGGTTTAAGGAAAGGATCCAGTTTCAGCTTTCTACATATGGCTAGCCAGTTTTCCCAGCACCATTTATTAAATAGGGAATCCTTTCTCTATTGCTTGTTTTTGTCAGGTTTGTCAAAGATCAGATAGTTGTAGATATGCAGCATTATTTCTGAGGGCTCTGTTCTGTTCCATTGATCTATATGTCTGTTTTGGTACCAGTACTATGCTGTTTTGGTTACTGTAGCCTTGTAGTATGGTTTGAAGTCAGGTAGTATGATGCCTCCAGCTTTGTTCTTTTGGGTTAGGATTGACTTGGCAATGCAGGCTCTTTTTTGGTTCCATATGAACTTTAAAGTAGTTTTTTCCAATTCTGTGAAGAAAGTCATTGGTAGCTTGAAGGGGATGGCATTGAATCTGTAAATTACCTTGGGCGGTATGGCCATTTTCACGATATTGATTCTTCCTACCCATGAGCATGGAATGTTCTTCCATTTGTTTGTATCCTCTTTTATTTCATTGAGCAGTGGTTTGTAGTTCTCCTTGAAGAGGTCCTTCACATTCCTTGTAAGTTGGATTCCTAGGTATTTCATTCTCTTTGAAGCAATTGTGAATGGTAGTTCACTCATGATTTGGCTCTTCTTCTTGATTTTCTAGTTTATTTGCGTAGAGGTGTTCATAGTATTCTCTGATGGTAGGTTGTATTTCTGTAGGATTGGTGGTGATATCCCCTTTATCATTTTTTATTGCGTCTATTTGATTCTTCTGTCTTTTCTTCTTTATTAGTCTTGCTAGTGGTCTATCAATTTTGTTGATCTTTTCAAAAAACCAGCACCTGGATTCATTGATTTTTTGAAGGGCTTTTTGTGTCTCTATCTCCTTCAGTTCTGCTCTGATCTTAGTTATTTCTTGCCTTCTGCTAGCTTTTGAATGTGTTTGCTCTTGCTTCTCTAGTTCTTTTAATTGTGATGTTAGGGTGTCAACTTTAGATCTCTGCTTTCTCTCGTGGACACTTAGTGCTATAAATTTTTCTCTACACACTGCTTTAAATGTGTCCCGGAAATTCTGGTATGTTGTGTCTTTGTTCTCGTTGGTTTTAAAGAACATCTTTATTTCTGCCTTCATTTGACTATATACCTAGTAGTCATTCAGGAGCAGGTTGTTCAGTTTCCATGTAGTTTAGTGGTTTTGAGTTATTTTCTTAATCCTGAGTTCTATTTTGATTGCTCTGTGGTCTGAGAGTCAGTTTGTTATAATTTCTGTTCTTTTACGTTTGCTGAGGAGTGCTTTACTTCCAACTATGTGGTCAATTTTGGACTACATGTGATGTGGTGCTGAAAGGAATGTATATTCTGTTGTTTTGGGGTGGAGAGTTCTGTAGATTTCTATTAGGTCCACTTGGTGCAGTGCTGAGTTCAATTCCTGGATATCTTTGTTAACTTTCTGTCTCGTTGATCTGGCTAATGTTGACAGTGTGGTGTTAAAGTCTCCCATTATTATTGCGTGGGAGTCTCAGTCTCTTTTTAGGTCTCTCAGGACTTGCTTTATGAATCTGGGTGCTCCTGTATTGGGTGCATATATATTTAGGATAGTTAGCTCTTCTTGTTGAATTGATCCCTTTACCATTATGTAATGGCCTTCTTTGTCTCTTTTGATCTTTGTTGGTTTAAAATGTGTTTTATCAGAGACTAGGAATGCAACCTCTGCCTTTTTCTGTTTTCCATCTGCTTGGTAGATCTTCCTCCATCCCTTTATTTTGAGCCTATGTGTGTCTCTGCACGTGAGAAGGGTCTCCTGAATACAGCACACTGAGGGTCTTGACTCTATCCAATTTGCCTGTCTGTGTCTTTTAACTGGAGCATTTAGCCCATTTACATTTAAGGTTAATATTGTTATGTGTGAATTTGATCCTGTCCTTATGATGTTAGCTGGTTATTTTGCTTGTTAGTTGATCCAGTTTCTTCCTAATATTCACGGTCTTTACAATTTGGCATGTTTTTGTCGTGGCTGTTACCAGTTGTTCCTTTCCATGTTTAGTGCTTCCTTCAGGAGATCTTGTAAGGCAGGCCTGGTGGTTACAGAATCTCTCAGGGTTTGCTTGTCTGTAAAGTATTTTATTTCTCCATCACTTATGAAGCTTATTTTGGGTGGATATGAAATTCTGAGTTGAAAATTAATTTCTTTAAGTATGTTGAATATTGGCCCCCACTCTCTTCTAGCTTGTAGAGTTTCTGCCAAGAGATCCGCTGTTAGTCTGGTGGGCTTCCCTGTGTGGGTAACCCGACCTTTCTGGCTGCCCTTAACATTTTTTTTTCTTTTTTTTTTTTGAGACGGAATCTCGCTCTGTTGCCCAGGCTGGAGTGCAGTGGTGCAATCTCGGCTTACCTCAAGCTCCACCTCCTGGGTTCATGCCATTCTCCTGGCTCAGCCTCTCCGAGTAGCTCAGACTACAGCTGCCCACCACCACGCCCGGCTAATTTTTTGTATTTTTAGTAGAGACAGGGTTTCACCTGGTCTCGATCTCCTGACCTCATGATCCACCCGCCTCGGCCTCACAAAGTGCTGGGATTACAAGCGTGAGCCACCGTGCCCGGCTAACATTTTTTTTTTCATTTCAACCTTGGTGAATCTGACAATTATGTGTCTTTGATCCCTTTACCATTATGTAATGGCCTTCTTTGTCTCTTTTGATCTTTGTTGGTTTAAAATGTGTTTTATCAGAGACTAGGAATGCAACCTCTGCCTTTTTCTGTTTTCCATCTGCTTGGTAGATCTTCCTCCATCCCTTTATTTTGAGCCTATGTGTGTCTCTGCACGTGAGAAGGGTCTCCTGAATACAGCACACTGAGGGTCTTGACTCTATCCAATTTGCCTGTCTGTGTCTTTTAACTGGAGCATTTAGCCCATTTACATTTAAGGTTAATATTGTTATGTGTGAATTTGATCCTGTCCTTATGATGTAGAGGATGTCCTTATGATATTGAGGAATATCTTTGTGGCATTCTCTGTATTTCCTGAATTTGAATGTTGGCCTGCCTCACTAGGTTGGGGAAGTTCTCCTGGATAATATCCTGCAGAGTGTTTTCCAACTTGGTTCCATTCTTCCCGTCACTTTCAGGTACACCAATGAGATGTAGATTTGGTCTTTTCACATAGTCCCATGTTTCTTCGAGGCTTTGTTCATTTCTTTTACTCTTTTTTTCTCTAAACTTCTCTTCTCGCTTCATTTCATTCATTTGATCTTCAATCACTGATAACGTTTCTTCCATTTGATCAAATCGGCTACTGAAGCTTGTGCATGTGTCACGTAGTTCTCGTGCCGTGGTTTTCAGCTCCATCAGGTAATTTAAGGACTTCTCTGTATTGATTATTCTAGTTAGCTATTCGTCTACTCTTTTCAAGGTTTTTAGCTTCTTTGTGATGGGTTCGAACATCCTCCTTTAGCTTGGAGAAGTACATTATTACTGATCATCTGAAGTCTTGTCTCGACTCATCAAAGTCATTCTCCATCCAGCTTTGTTCTGTTGCTGGTGAGGAGCTCTGTTTCTTTGGAGGAGAAGAGGTGTCTGATTTTTAGAATTTTCAGCTTTTCTGCTCTGGTTTCTCCCCATCTTTGTGATTTTATCTACCTTTGGTCTTTGATGATGGTGATGCCCGATGGGGTTTTGGTGTGGGTGTCCTTTCTGTTTGTTAGTTTTCCTTCTAACAGTCAGTACCCTCAGTTGCCGGTCTGTTGGAGTGTGCTGGTGGTCCACTCCAGACCCTGTTTGCCTGGGTATCCAGCGGAGGCTGCAGAACAGCAAATGTTGCTGTGTAATCCTTCCTCTGGAAGCTTCATCTCACACAGGCACCCGGCCTTTTGAGGTGTCAGTCGCCCCCCTACTGGGAGGTGCCTCCCAATTAGGCTCCTCAGGGGTCGGGGACCCACTTGAGGAGGCAGTCTTTCTGTTCTCAGATCTCAAACTCCGAGGTGGGAGAACCACTACTCTCTTCAAAGCTGTCAGACAGGGACGTTTAAGTCTGCAGAAGTTTCTGCTGCCTTTTGTTCAGCTATGCCCTGCCCCAAGAGGTGGAGTCTACAGAGGCAGGCTGGCTTCCTTGAGCTGTGGTGGGCTCCACCCAGTTGGAGCTTCCTGACTGCTTTGTTTACCTACTCAAGCCTCAGCAGTGGTGGATGCCCCACACCCAGCCTCACTGTTGCCTTGCAGTTCGATCTCAGACTGCCGTGCTAGCAGTGAGTGAGGCTCCACAGACGTGGGATCCTCCGAGCCAGGCACGGGATATAATCTCCTGGTATGCCATTTGCTAAGGCCATTGGAAAAGCACAGTATTAGGGTGGGAGTGTCCCGATTTTCTAGGTACCATCTGTCACGGCTTTCGTTTGCTAGGAAAGGGAATTCCCTGACCCCTTGAGCTTCCAGGGTGAGGCGATGCCCCACCCTGCTCCATGGGCTGCACCCACTTGTCTGGCACGCCCCATTGAGATGAACCCGGTACCTCAGTTGGAAATGCAGAAATCACCCGTGTTCTGTATCATGCACGCTGGGAGCTGCAGACTGGAGCTGTTCCTATTCGGCCATCTTGGTGCCACCACTGTCTCAAGATATTTTCTAATTTACCTTATGATTTACTGTGGGACCCCTTGGTAGTTTAAGAGCATGTTGTTTAAATTCAACATATTTGTGAATTTAAATTTTCCATCTCTAATTTCTAGTTTTTAAAAATTAGATTAGGAAATGTACTTCATATTCATTTTAATTTCTTTGTATTTATTAAGACTTGTTTTGTGTCCTAACATGTGGTCTTTCCTACAGAGTGTTCCATGTACACTGGAAAAAAATTGTGTATTTTGCTGATGTTGGGTGGAGGGTTCTGCATATATCTGTTAGGTCCAGTTGGGCTATCATGTTGTTCAAGTCAAATATTTACTAACTGCTCTTCTCTCTGCTTGTTGTGTCCATTATTAAAAGAAGAGTATCTATATCTCCAAGTATAATTGATCTGTCTATTTCTCCCTTCAGTTGTGTCAGTGTTTGGTTCAGATATTTTGGGACTCTGCTGTTTGTTATATATATATTTTTAATTGTTATATCTACTTGATTCATTGACCTTTTTATTAGTATGTACTGCTTGTCTTTGTTGTAACAGTTCTTGGCTTAAAGTCTGTTTTGTTTGATATTAGTGTAGCCATGCCAGTTTTTTTTGTTATTTTTTGTGTAGGATATCTTTCTCCATCCCTTCACTTTCAATCTTTTTGTGTCTTTGCATCTAAAATGAGTCTGTTATACATAGCATATCATTGGGTCATGTATGTATGTATGTGTTTAAAAGGTTTTGTCAATTTCTATCTTTAGATTGGAGGTTTAATCCACTTATATTTAATATAATACTGTTAAGGGGAACTTACTTTTGTCATTATTATATTTGTTTTCAGTATGTTTTAAGCCATTTCCCCTTCATTTCCTCCATTAGCATCTTCATTGTGTTTCATTGATTTTTTTCATAGTGTAACATTTTTTATTCTCCTCTCATTTTCTTTTGTATATGTTTTTAGTCTTTTGTGGTTAATATGGGGATTATAATTAACACTTTAAACTTACAACATCTTGAGTTGATGCTTTTAATTTTTATTTCAATAATATTAGGGATACAGTGGGTTTTGGTTACACGAATGAATTATACAATGGTGAAGTGTGAGATTTTAGTGCACCTGTCACCTGAGTAGCATATATTGTATCCAATATGTAGATTTTTAAATACTTCACCGATCCCCACCTTTCTTTTTGTATATGGTAAGCGATAGGGATAGAGTTTCATTCTTCTACACGTGGCTATTGAGGTTTCCCAGAACCATTTATTGAATAGGGTGTCCTTTAACCAATTTATGTTTTTGTATGATTTGTTGAAGATTAGTTTGTTTTAGGTATTTAGCTTTATTACTGAGCTCTCTATTCTGTTCCATTGGTCTATCTACTTTTATACCAGTACCATGCTGTTTTGATTATTATAACTTTGTATATTCTTTTTTAGTTCCATATTAATTTTAGGATTTTTTTCTGATTCTGTGAAAAATGATGTTGGTATTTTGATAGGAATTTCACTGATTCTGTAGAATAGGCAGTATGGTCATTTTTATGATATTGATTCTTCCAATCCATGAGCATGGGATGTGTTTTCATTTGTTTGTGTCATATGTGATTTCTTTCAGCAGTATTTTATAGTTCTCCATGTAGAGCTCTTTCACCTCATTTGTTGCGTATGTTTCTAGTTTTTTTTTTTTTTTTTTGCAGCTATTGTAAAAAAGATTGAGTTCTTGATTTGAGTCTCAGCTTGGTCATTGTTGGTGTATAGTAGTGCTACTGATTTGTGTACACTGATTTTGTAACCTGAGACTTTGCTGAATTCATTTATCAAATATAGGAGTCTTTTTGGAGGAATCTTTAGGCTTTTCTAGGTATATGATCATATCATTGGCAAACAAAAATAGTTTGACTTCCTCTTTTCCAATTCGGATGCCTTTTCTTTCTTTCCCTTGCTTGAATGCTCTGGCTAGGACTTCCCTAACTTAATTTTAATAGCCTGGAGAACCTCTGCTCGAGACTGCTCAATTCCCTGCACCCTGTATCTAATGACAAAATTACATCTTTATATGTTGCATACCCAATAATGGTGCAAAATTATTTCTTATTAATTTGTCTTTTAAATAATGCAGGAAGTAAAAAGTGAAGTAACAAATAAATGATGCAATAATATTGGCTTTTGTATTTGTCCGCATAATTATCTTTACCAGGAAACTTTATTTCTTCATATGGCTTTGAGTTACTACTTAGTGTGTTTTGATTTCAACCTGAAGGATCTCTTTTGTATTAACTGTCTCATGATCATGAACTCCCTATGTTTTTCTGGGAGCATCCTAATTTTCTCTTCATTTTTGAAGGACAGCTTTGCCAGGTATAGAATTCTTATTTGTTTTTTTTTTCTTTTAGTACCTTAAGTGGATCATCCACTGCCTCTGGCCTCCGTAGTTTCTGATGAGAAATTGGTAGTTAATCTTATTGAGGCTCACTTGTATGTGATGAGTCAAGACTTTCTGGAGTGTAGTAGCATGATCTCCGCTCACTGCAACCTCTGCCTCTGAGGTTCAAGTGATTCTCCTGCCTCAGCCCCCTGAGTAGCTGGGACTACAGGCACATGCCACCACACCAGGCTAATTTCGTATTTTCAGTAAGTCGAGGTTTCACCATGTTGACTAGGCTCGTCTCAAACTCCTGACCTCAAGTGAACCACCTGCCTCAGCCTCCCAAAGTGCTGGGATTATAGGCATGAGCTACCACGCCCGGCCCTAAGTTGTGTTTTTCTTAATTCAGCTTTCTTTTGGTTGCTGTAAACTTTTGACTGTTCGCCAGACTTCTGACAAAGTTGGTTCTGATAGTTTTTGCTTGTGTTTTATGTTTTTGTGGGGAGTTTGGAGCTTTCTATTCCACCATTTTTCTGACATTGAGAGGTGAAGCCAGCTGGACTTACTGGGTTGAGTGGGGACTTGGAGAACTTTTCTGTCTAGCTAAAGGATTGTAAATGCACCAATCAGCACTCTGTAAAAATGTACCAATCAGTGCTGTGTGTCTAGCTAAAGGATTGTAAGTGCACCAATCAGCACTCTGTGTCTAGCTAAAGGATTGTAAGTGCACCAATCAGCACTCTGTGTCTAGCTAAAGGATTGTAAACTCACCGATCAGCACTCTGTAAAAACACACCAATCAACACTCAGTGTCTAGCTAAAGGATTGTAAATGCACCAATCAGCACTCTGTAAAAATGTACCAATCAGTGCTCTGTGTCTAAAGGGTTGTAAATGCAGTCAGCACTCTGTAAAAATGTACCAATCAGTGCTCTGTGTCTAGCTAAAGGATTGTAAATGCACCAGTCAGCACTCTGTAAAATGGACCAATCAGCACTCTGTAAAATGGATCAATCAGCAGGATGTGGGTGGGGCCAAATAAGGGAATAAAAGCTGGCCACCCGAGCCAGCAGCGGCAACCCGATCGGGTCCCCTTCCACACTGTGGAAGCTTTGTTTTTTCGCTTTTCACAATAAATCTTGCTGCTGCTCACTCTTTGGGTCCGCACTACCTTTATAAGCTGTAACACTCACTGCGAGGGTTTGTGGCTTGATTCATGAAGTCAGCGAGACCACGAACCCACTGGAAGGAACAAACAACTCCAGATGCACCACCTGTAAGAGCTGTAACACTCACTGCGAAGGTCTGCAGCTTCACTCTTGAAGTTAGTGAGACCACGAACCCACCGGAAAGAAGAAACTCCAGACACGTCTGAACATCTGAAGGAACAAACTCCGGACATACCATCTTTAAGAGCTGTAACACTCACCGCAAGGGTCCGCGGCTTCATTCTTGAAGTCAGCGAGACCAAGAACCCACTGGAAGGAATAAATTCCGGACACAGACTTCTATCAAAGTTGGTTCTCATAGTTTTTGCTTGTGTTTTATGTTTTTGTGGGAGTTTGGGAGCTTGAGGCTTTCTATTCCACCATTTTTCTGACATCACTATGCTTATTAATATTTAATTGGATTCTACTTTGATATTAATTTTTCCACCTATGCTTAATTTCTTTTTTTTTTTTTTTTTTTGCCTTATATACTTTTTCTTTTCTTAGAATTCTGCTCTGCCACTCACTAATGATGTGAACTTGGGAAAGTTTCTTAAACTCTCTTTACCTCAGATTCCTTATCTAAAATGAAGATGAAGTAAGTTAAGTTGAGTAACTTAATGTAGTTAAAGTGTTCAGAACAGAGTCTGCCATATCATCATCATTCATATGTCTCTTTCTAGCTTGTAAGTGTTTTTGATACATAATATTTGTACATACTTATAAGGCACATGTGACATTTGGATATATGCATACAATGTGTGATGATAAAATCAGGGTCTTTAGGATATTCATCACCTCAAACATTTATCATTTCTTTGTGTGGGAACATTTTAAATCTTATTTTATGGGCTATTTTGAAATATAAAATATTTTGTTAATATAGTCATCCTACTGTGCTATCACACACTAGAGCTTATTCCTTTTACCTAATTGTGTATTTTAATGCATTAGCTAATGTCACTTCATTCTCCCACCCCTTTCCAGGCTCTTGTAGCTATCATTGTACTCTATATCCGCATGAAATTCACTTTTTTTTTTTTTTTTAGCTCATACGTAAGAATGAGAACATGGAATATTCATCTTTCTGTGCCTGGCTTATTTCACTTAACATAATGGCCTCCAGTTTCCTCTGTGTTACAAATCACAGGATTTTATTCTTTTTATGGCTGAATAGTATTCCATTGTGGATATATACCATATTTTCTTTATCCATTCATCCATTGATGGACACTTAGCTTGATTTCATTTCTTAGCTATTGTGAATAGTGCTGCAGTACACAGGATGGTGTAGGTATTCCTTTGATATACTGATTTCATTTCCTTTGGATAAACCCAGTAGTGGGATTGCTGGATCATATTGTAGATATATTTTTAGCTTTTTGAGAAACCTCTATAATTTTTTTATAATGATTATACTAATTTACATTTCCACCAGCAATGTGTGATAGTTCTTTTTTTTTGCATCTTTGACAGTGTTTGTTATTTTTTGTCTTTTTGAAAATAAGCATTTGATCTAGAATAAAATGATACCTCATTCTGGTCTTGATTTAGATTTCGTTATGATTAATGATGTTGAGCATTTTTTAAATGTTTGCTGCTTGCTTGTATGTTGTCTTTAAGAAATGTCTATTTAGATTTTTTGCCCAATTTTTAATAGGATTATTTGTTTCTTTGCTATTGAATTGTTTGGGTTTCTTGTATATTTTGGATATTAGTTTCTTGTTGAAGGAATAGTTTGCAAATATTTTCTCTCATTCAACAAGTTGCCTTTTTATTGATTGTTTCTTCTGCTGGGCAGAAGCTTTTTCATTTAATATAGTTCCATTTGTCTATTTTTGTTGTTGTTGCCTGTGCTTTTGTGATCATGGCCATAAAATCTTTGGCTAGACCAATGTCCTAGAGCATTTCTCCTGTGTTTTCTTCTAGTAGTTTTATAGTTTCAGGTCTTACATTTAAGTCTTTAATGCATTTTGCATTGATTTTTGAGAGATTGGGGCCTAGTTTCATTTCTTTGCACATGAAGATTTAGTTTTCCCAGCACCATTTTTAGAGTCTGTCCTATCCCCAATGTATGTTCATGGCACCTTTGTAAAAAGTGAGTTGACTGTAAGTGCATAGCTTTACTTCTGGGTTCTCTATTCTGTTCCATTGGTCTGTGTGTCTGTTTTTGTATCAATAATATGATATTTTAGTTACTATAGCTTTGTAGTATATTTTGAAGTCAGGTAGTGTGATGCCTTCAATTTGGCTCTTTTTGCCCAGAATAGCTTATTTGAGTTCTTTTGTGGTTCCATATAGATTTAAAAAATTTCTTTTAATAATGTTTATGGTATTTTGATAGTGATTGCATTGAAACTGTAGTTTGCTTTAGGTAGTATCTTTATTTTTACCATATTAATTCTTCCAGTCAGTGAGCATGAGATATTCTTTCATTTTTTTGTATTCTCTTCAATTTATTTTATCAATGTTTTACAGCTTTCTTTACAGAGGTCTTTCACCTTCATCATTACATTTATTTTTAGGTATATTACTTTTTCTTATAGCTATTTAAATGGGATTGCTTTTTCGTTTTTCTTTTTCAGCTAGTTCTTTAATGTTGTATAGAAATGCAACTGATTTTTTTATGTTGACTTTGTATGCCATAAATTTATTGAATTAATTGAGCAGTTCTAAGAGTTTTCTGGTGGAATCTTTAGGTATTTCTGTAAATAAGATCATGTCATCTGTGAAAAGTGACAATTTGTCATCTTCCTTTCCTGTCTGGATGCCCTTTATTTCTTTCTCTTGCCTGATTGTTCTGTTTATGTGATATGGTTTAGATATTTTTCCCACCCAAATGTCATGTTAAAATGTAATCCCCAGTTTTGGAGATGGGGTCTGGTAGGAGGTGTTAGAGTTGTGGGGGTAGATCCTTCATGGCTTGGTGCTATCCTCATGATAGTGAGTTCTCCTGAGGTTTGGTTAAAAGTATGTGACACCTCCCCCGCTCATTACTTCCACTCTCTCTATGTGAAAAGCTGTCTCTCTCTTTGCTTTTCATCATGATTGTAAGCAGCCCAAGGCTTCACCAGACACCAAGCAGATGGCCAGTGCCATGCTTCCTGGACACCTGAAGAACCATGTGCCAATTAAACCTCTTTTATTTATAAATTACCCAGTCTCAGATAATTCTTTATACTAAGCCTAACACAGGAAATTGGTGCTGAGGAATGGGGCATTGCTACAAAGATACCTCAAAATGTGGATGCAACTTTGGAGTCAGGTAACAGGCAGAGGTTGGAAAAATTTGGAGGGCTCCGAAGAAGAACAAGTGGATGAGGGAGTTTGGAACTTCATAGAGACTGGTTAAATGATTATTACCAAAATGCTGATGGTGATATGGACAGTGAA
Source organism: Nomascus leucogenys (assembly GCF_006542625.1). Lineage (NCBI taxonomy): Eukaryota > Metazoa > Chordata > Mammalia > Primates > Hylobatidae > Nomascus > Nomascus leucogenys. The sequence continues at coordinate 49,284,205 of NC_044398.1, read as the reverse complement.
GTCCAGGCTGAGGAGGTCTCAAGATGCAAATGAGGAACTTATTGGGAACTAGAGCAAAGATCACCCTTATTATGTCTTAGCAAAGAATTTGGCTATATTTTGTCACATGCTAGGGATTTGTGGAAGTTTAGACTTAGGGTATCTGGCAGAAGAAATTTCTAAGCAGGAAAGCATTTAAGACATAGCCTGGCTGCTTCTAGTAACCTAAGTCAGATACAGGAGCAAAGAAATGACTTAAAATTCCAAGTTATATTTAAAAGGGAAGCAGAGAATAAAAATTTGGAAAATTTACAACCTGGCCATATACAAAAGAAAAGAAAAGCCTATTTTCAGGAGAAGAGTCCAAGCAGAGTAACCACTTGCTAGAGAGATTTGCATAGCAAAAAGGGAGCCAGGTTCTCATAGCCAAGACAATGGGGAAAAGGCCTCGAAGTCATTTCAGAGATATTCATAGCAGCCCATCCCATCACATGCCCAGAAGCTTAAGAGGAAAGAATGCCAGGGCCACGGCCCTGCTGCCCTGTGCAGCCTTTGGACACTGCTCTTTGTATCTAGGCTGCTTCAGCTCCAGCCTTGGTGCAAAGGGCCCCAGATACAGCTCAGGCCACTGCTTCAGAGGATACAAGCCATAAGCTTTGGTGGTTTCTACATGGTGTTAAGCCTGTAGCTGAACAAAGTACAAGAGTAAAGGAGGCTTGGCAGCCTCTGCCTAGGTTTCAGGGAAGGTATGAGAAATCTTGGGTGCCCAGGCAGAGTGCAAGGGCAGAGCCCTCGCAGAGAACCTCTACTAGGGCAGTGCCAAGGGGAAAAGAGGGACTGGAGGCCCCACACAGAGTCCCCAACAGGGCACTGCCTAGTGGTGTTATGGGAAGGGGCACTGTCCTCCAGACCCCCAGAATGGTAGATCCACTGGCAGCTTGCACCCTGTGCCTGGAAAAACTGCAGGCACTCAACTCCAACCTATAAGAGCAGCTGTGGGGCTTACCCTCCACAGCCACAGGGGCAGAGCTGCCCAGGGTTTTGGGAGCCCACCTCTTGTACCAGTATGCCCTGGATTTGGGACATGGAGTCAAAGGAGATTATTTTGGAGCTTTAAGATTTAATAACTGCCCTGATGGGTTTCAGATTTGTATGGGGCCTGTCGTCCCTCTCTTTTGGCCAACTTCTCCCTTTAGGAACAGAAATCTTTACCCAATGCCTGTACTGTATCTAGAAATAAATAAATGGCTTTGATTTTATGGGTTTATAGATAGAAGGAAATTGGCTTGAGTCTCAGATGAGAGTTTGGACTTGGGACTTTTGAGTTAATGCTGGAATGAGTTAAGACTTTGGGGGCTATTGAGAAGAGATAATTGTATTCTGAAATGTGAGAAGGATATGAGATTTTGGGAGCCAGATGCAGAATGATATGGTTTGGATATCTGTTCCACCCAAAGATCATGTTGAAACGTAAACCCCAACGTTGGAGATGGTGCCTGGTGGGAGGTGATTGGATTATGGGGGCAGATCCCCTGTGGCTTGGTGCCATTCTCACAATAGTGACTTCTCATGAGATCTGGTTGTTTAAAAGTATGTGGCATATCGCCTGACCCATCTTGCTCCTGCTTTCTCCATGGGAGACACTGGCTCCCCCTTTGCCCTCTGCCATGATTGTAAGCAGCCCAAGGCCTCATGAGAAGCTGGGCAGATACCTGGTACCATGCTTCCTGTTCAGCCTGCAGAACTGTGAGCCAATTAAACTTCTTTTCCTTATAAATTATCCAGTCTTAGGTATTTCTGTATAGCAATGCAGGAATGGCCTAACACATTATGACTTCTAATACCATGTTAATAAGAGTTGTGAAAGTGGCCATCCTTGTCCTATTTTAAATCTTAGAGGAAAAGGTTTCAACTTTTCCCCATTCAGTATAATGTTAGCTGTGGGTTTGTCATATGTAGCATTTATTGTGCCTGTCATGCCTACAATATGTTGAGAGTTTTTATGATGAAATGATTTTAAATTTTATCTAGATTTTCAGTATCTATTGAGATAATCAGTGGTTTCTGTCCTTGATTCTGTTTATGTGATGTATCACACTTACTGATTTGTGAACATCGAATCATCTTTATGTCCCTGAGGTGTATCCCACTTGATCATGGTGAATGAACTTTTTAAATGTTTTTTGAATTTGGTTTGCTACTATTTTGTTGAGGCTTTTTGCATCAATTTTCATCAGGGGTTTTGGCCTGTAGTTTTCTTTTTTGTTGTATCTTTTTCTGGTTTTGATATCAAGGACTTCATAAAGTGAATTAGGAAGAATTTTCTCTTCAATTTTATGGAATAGTTTGAGAATAATTGGTGTTAGTTTCTCTTTATGAGTTTGGTAGAATACAGCAGTAGAGCCATCTTGTCCTGGGCTTTTTTGTTGTTGTTGACTTTTTATTACTGATTTAATTTTATTACTCATTATTGATCTGTTAAGGCTTTTTAATAGACACTGTTCAATTTGGTAGGTTGTATGTGTCCAGGCATTTATTCATCTCTTCCACTTTTTCCAGTTTGTTAGCATATAGTTTTTCACAGTAGTCTCTGATGATCTTTTGTATTTCTCTGGGAACTATTGTAATGTGTCTTTTTTCATTTCTGATTTCATTTGGGTCTTCTCTCTTTTTTTCTTGCTAACAGTTCATCAATTTTGTTTAGCTTTAAAAAATCCAACTCTTTTTTGTCCTTTATATTGTTTTTAGTATCTGTGTTTTAGTTCTGCTCTGATCTTTATTTTTTTCTTCTACAAATTTTTGGCTTGGTTTGTTCCTCCTTTTCTAGTTCCTTGAGGTGTAGTATTTTATTTGAGCTGTTTATTTGAGATCTTTCTGCTTTTTTGATGTAGGCATTTATTGCTATGAACTTTCCTCTGAGTACTGCTTTTGTTACATTCCATAGTTTTAATGTGTTGTGTTTCAATTTCTATTGTTTTATGATTTTTTTTGACTTCCAACTTTTTTTATTTATTAATTTTTTATGTTTTTGAGACAGAGTCTTGCTCTGCTGCCCAGGCGGTGTGCAGTGGTGCGATCTAGGCTCACTGCAACCTCTCCCTCCCAGGCTCAAGCAATTCTTTTGCCTCAGCCATCTGAGTAGCTGGGACTACAGGCCTGCACCACCATGCCCAGCTAATTTTTGTATTTTTAAGAGAGACGGGGTTTTGCCATGTTTCCCAGGCTGGTCTTGAACTCCTGGCCTCAAGTGATCCTCCCACCTCAACCTTCCAAAGTGCTGGGATTACTGGCATGAGCCACCATGCCTGTCATGCCTTAATTCCCATCTTAATTTCTTCATTGATCCAATGGTTGTTCAGGAGCATGTTGTTTAATTTCTATGTATTTGTAGTTTCCAAAGATCCTCTTGCTATTAGTTTCTAGTTTTCCATTGTGGTTTTAGAAGATACTTGATATGATTTTGTATTTTAAAAATTTGGTGAGGCTGGTTTTGTAGCCTAAGATATGATCTGTCCTGGAAAGTGTTCCATGTCCTGATGAGAAGAATGCATATTCTGTAGCTGTTGGGTAAAATGGTCTTTAGAGGTCTGTTACATCCACTTAGTCTACATTGCAATTTAAGTCTGATGTTTCTTTGTTTATTTTCTGTCTAGATGACCTGTCCAATGCTGCTGTGTTGATGTTTCCCACTATTATGGCATTAGAGTTGATCTTTACCTTTATATCTAGTAATATTTAATATAAATATCTGGGTTCTTTGATGTTGTTTGCATATATATTTAGAATTGTTATATCCTCTGGCTGAGTTGATCCTGTTATTATTATGTAATGGTCTTCTTTGTCACATTTTACTGTTTTGACTTAGAGTCTTTTTTATCTGATATAGATATAGCTGTTCTTGCTTGCTTTTGGTTTTGGTTTGCATGGAATTTTTAAATTCTATCCTTTCACTTTCAATTTCCATAGGCTACATATACTTGGGTCATTTTTTAAAAAATCCATTCAGTTGGTCTATAGCTTTTAAGTGGAGAACTCATTTATATTCAAGGTTACTATTGATACACAAGGGCTAATATGGTTTGGATTTGTGTCCCCACCAAAATCTCGTGTTGAATTGTAATCCCCAGTGTTGGAGGTGGGGCATGGTGAGAGGTGACTCTATAATGGGGCAAATTTCCTATAAATGGTTTAGCACTATCCTCTTAGTACTGTCCTTGTGATAGTGAGTTCTCGCAAGATCTGGTTATTGAAAAGTGTGTGGCACCTCCCATCCCCTCTCTCTTACTCCTACTCTGGCATGTGATGGGCCTGCTCCCTCTTCAACTTCTGCCATGATTGTAAGTTTTCTGAGGCAGTTGACCTGGTAAATGAGATGGCTACTAAGTGAGCAATGGCTGAGTAGTGTCTATAGTGCAGATATGCTGAACAAAGAGATGTTTCATGTCCTGGGTGAGATGGAGTGAGATAGCATGATTTTTTTTGCATGTGTGTATATGTGTGTGTGAGTGTGTGTGTGTGTGTGTGTGTGTGATTTGTAAAATTTTTAAATATATTTAGGGGGTACATATGCAGATTTCTTTTTCATTTATTTATTTTTTTTTTTTTTGAGACAGAGTCTTGCTCTGTCACCCAGGCTGGAGTGCAGTGGCACGATCTCGGCTCACTGCAAGCTCCAGTTTCCGGATTCATGCCATTCTCCTGTTCAGTCTCCCGAGTAGCTGGACTACAGGTGCCTGCCACCACACCCGGCTAATTTTTTGTATTTTTAGTAGAGACGGGGTTTCACCGTGTTAGCCAGGATGGTCTCAATCTCCTGACCTCGTGATCTGCCTGCCTTGGCTTCCCAAAGTGCTGGGATTACAGGCGTGAGCCAACGTGCCCGGCCCCAGATTTCTTTATTATTATTACTATTATTATTATTTTTTATTATACTTAAAGTTCTGGGATACATGTGCAAAATATGCAGGTTTGTTACACAGGTATACATGTGCCATAGTGGCTTGCTGCACCCATCAACCCGTCATCTACATTAGGTTTTTCTCCTAATACTGTTCCTTCCCTTGCCCTCTACCCTCACAACAGGCCCCGGTTTGTGATGTTTCCCTCCCTGAGCCCATATATTCTCATTGTTCAACTCCCACTTATGAGTGAGAACATGTGGTGTTTGGTTTTCTGTTCCAGTGTTAGTTTGCTGAGAATAATGGTTTCCATCTTCATCCATGTAACTGCAAAGGACATGAACTCATCCTTTTTTATGGCTGCATAGTGTTCCATGGGGTATATGTGCCACATTTTCTTTATCCAGTCTATCATTGATGGGCATTTTGGTTGGTTCCAAGTCTTTGCTATTGTGAATAGTGCCACAATAAACATATGTGTGCATGTGTCTTTATTGTAAAATAACTTACAATCCTTTGAGTATATACCCAGTAATGGGATTGCTGGGTCAAATGGTATTTCTAGTTCTAGATCCTTGAGGAATCGCCACACTGTCTTCCACAATGGTTGAACTAATTGACACTCCCACCAACAGTGTAAAAGCCTTCCTATTTATCTACATCCTCTCCAGCATTTGTTGTTTCCCGACTTTTTAATGATTGCCATTCTAACTGGTTTGAGATGGTATCTCATAGTGGTTTTGATTTGCATTTCTCTAATGACCAGTGATGATGAGCTTTTTTTCACTTTTGTTGGCAGCATAAATATCTTCTTTTGAAAAGTGTCTGTTCATATCCTTTGCCCACTTTTTGATGGGGTTGTTTGTTTCTTTCTTGTAAATTTATTTAAGTTCCTTGTAGATTTTGGATGTTAGTCCTTTGTCAGATGGATAGATTGCAAAAATGTTCTCCCATTCTGTAGATTGCCCGTTTACTCTGATGATAGTTTCTTTTGCTGTGCGGAAGCTCTTTAGTTTAATTAGATCTTATTTGTCAATTTTGGCTTTTGTTGCCATTGCTTTTGGTGTTTTAGTCATAAAGTCTTTGCCCATGCCTGTGTCCTGAATGGTATTGCCTAGGTTTTCTTCTGGGCTTTTTATGGTTTTAGGTCTAACATGTAAGTCTTTAATCCATCTTAAGTTAATTTTTGTATAAGGTATAAGGAAGGGGTCCAGTTTCAGTTTTATGCCTATGGCTAGCCACTTTTCCCAACATCATTTATTAAATAGGGAATCCTTTCCCCATTGCTTGTTTTTGTCAGGTTTGTCAAAGATCAGATGGTTTACATGTGTGGCATTATTTCTGAGGCCTGTGTTCTGTTCCATTGATCTATACATCTGTTTTGGCACTGGTACCATGCTGTTTTGGCTACTGTAGCCTTGTAGTATAGTTTGAAGTCAGGTAGCATGATGCCTTCAACTTTGATCTTTTTGCTTAGGATTGTCTTGGCTATACAGGCTCTTTCTTGTTTCATGTGCAATTTGAAGTAGTTTTTTCTAATGCTCTGAAGAAAGTCAATGGTAGCTTGATGGGAATAGCATTGAATCTATAAATTACTTTGGACAATATGGCCATTTTCACAATATTGATTCTTCCTATCCGTGAGCATGGAATGTTTTTCCATTTGTTTGTGTCCACTCTTACTTCCTTGAGCAGTGGTTTGCAGTTCTCCTTGAAGAGGTCCTTCACATCCCTTGTAAGTTGTATTCCTAGGTATTTTATTCTCTTTGTAACATTTGTGAATGGGAGTTCACTCATGATTTGGCTCTCTGTTTGTCCATTCTTGGTGTATAGGAAAGCTTGTGATTTTTTGCACATTGATTTTGTATCCTGAGACTTTGCTGAAGTTGCTTATCACCTTAAGGAATTTTTGGGCTGAGACAATGGGATTTTCTAAATATACAATCATGTCATCTGCAAACAGAGACAGTTTGACTTCCTGTCATCCTATTCGAATACCTTTATTTTTTTCTCTCGCCTAACTGCCCTGGCCAGAGCTTCCAATATTATGTTGAATAGGAGTGGTGAGAGAGGGCATCCTTGTCTTCTGCTGGTTTTCAAAGGGAATGCTTTCAGTTTTTGCCCATTCAGTATGATATGGGCTATGGGTTTGTCATAAATAGCTCTTATTATTTTAAGATATATTCCATCCATACCTAGTTTATTGAGTGTTTTTAACTTGAAGGGGTGTTGAATTTTATTGAAGACCTTTTCTACATCTATTGAGATAATCGTGGTTTTTGTCACTGGTTCTGTTTACGTGATGGATTACATTTATTGATTTGCATATGTTGAACCAGCCTTGCATCCCAGGGGTGAAGCTAACTTGATCATGGTGGCTAAGCTTTTTAATGTGCTGCTGGATTCAGTTTGCCAGTATTTTATTGAGAATTTTCACATCAATGTTCATCAGGGATATTGGCCTGAAATTTTCTTTTTTTGTTGTTGTTGTGTCTCTCTGCCAGGTTTTGGTATCAGGATGATGCTGACCTCATGAAATGAGTTAGGTAGGAGTTCTTCTTTTTCTATTATTTGGAAAAGTTGCAGAAGTAATGGTGCTAGCTCCTCTTTGTACCTCTGGTAGAATTCGACTGTGAAACTGTGTGGTCCTGAACATTTTTGGTTGGTAGGCTATTAATTACTGCCTCAATTTCAGAACTTCTTATTGGTCTATTCAGGGATTCTATTTTTTCCTGGTTTAGTCTTGGGTGGGTGTATGTGTCCAGGAATTTATCCATTTATTCTAGATATTCTATTTTATTTGCCTAGAGGTATTTATAGTATTCTCTGAAGGTAGTTTGTATTTTTGTGGGATCGGTGGTGATATCCCCTTTATCAATTTTATTGCATCTATTTGATTCTTTTCTCTTTTCTTCTTTATTAGTCTGGCTAGCAGTCTATCTATTTTGTTATTCTTTTCAAAAAAATAGCTCCTGGATTCATTGATTTTTTGAAGGAGTTTTTTGTCTCTATCTCCTTCAGTTTTGCTCTGATCTTAGTAATTTCTTGTTTTCTGCCAGCTTTTGAATTTGTTTGCTCTTGCTTCTCTAGTTCTTTTAATTGTGATGTTAGCATATTGATTTTAGATCTTTCCTGCTTTCTCATGTGGGCATTTAGTGCTATAAATTTCCCTCTAAACACTGCTTTAGCTCTGTCCCAGAGATTCTGGTATGCTGTGCCTTTCTTCTCATTTGTTTCAAAGAACTTATTTATTTCTGCCTTAATTTTGTTATTTACACAGTAGTCGTACAGGAGCAGGTTGTTCAGTTTCCATGTATTTGTGCAGTTTTGAGTGAGTTTCTTAATCCTGAGTTCTAATTTGATTGCATTGTGGTGATTTCCGTTCTTTTGCATTTGCTGAGGAGTGTTTTACTTCTGATTATGTGGTCAGTTTTAGAATAAGTGCAATATGGTGCTGAGAATAATGTATATTCTGTTGATTTTGGGTGAAGAGTTCTGTAGATGTTTATTAGGTCTGCTTCTGTAGATGTTTATTAGGTCCAGAGGTGAGTTCAAGTCCTGAATATCCTTGTTAATTTTCTGTCTCATTGATCCAGTATTGACAGTAGGGTGATAAAGTCCCCCACTATTATTGTGTGGGAGTCTGAGTCTCTTTGTAGGTCTTTAAGAAGTTTCTTTATGAATCTGGGTTCTCCTGTATTGGGTGCATATATATTTAGGATAGTTAGCTCTTCTTGTTGCATTGATTTTTTTTACCATTATGTAATGTCCTTCTTTGTTTCTTTTGATCTTTGTTGGTTTAAAGACTGTTTTATCAGAGACTAGGATTGCAACCTCTGGTGTTTTTTCTTTCCTTTTCTTTTTTTGCTTTGCTTTCCATTTGCTTGGTAAATCTTCCTCCGTCCCTTTATTTTTAGCCTATGTGTGTCTTTGCATGTGAGATGAGTCTCCTGAATACAGCACAGCAATGGGTATTGACTCTTTATCCAACTGTGTCTTTTAATTGGGGCATTTAGCCTGTTTACGTTTAAGGTTAATATTGTTATATGTGAATTTGATCCTGTCGTTATGAAGCTAGCTGGTTATTTTGCCCATTAGTTGATTCTGTTTCTTCATAGTGTCAACGTGCATATTCTTACATGCATATATTTCATAGTGGTGCAATCTGGGCATTTAGTGTACCTCTCACCTAAATACTGAACATTGTACCAAATAGGTAATTTTTCAACCCTCCCACATTTTAGTCTCCATCAAAACCTGTGGATTGACTCACCCTGCTTTCCACAGCTGGTACTCACACACACCACTGGGGAAACAGGGTGGAACCACCCACCTTCTGCCATCAGCACCTGCACATGTCCTTTGGGGGCCAAGGAGTTTGATCTATCCCACCCACTGCTGCTTTCAGTTTTTCCACTCTGTGTGTCCGTTGTACCTATAGTTTAGCTCCACTTATAAGTGAGAACATGCAGTTTTTGATTTCCATTTCTGAGTTATTTCACTTAGTATAATGGCCTCCAATATCATCCATGTTGCTGCAAAAAACATGATTTCATTTTTTATGGCTAAATAGTATTCCATAGTATGTGTGTATATGCATACCTACACCCACCCACCACCACCTCCACATACACTACATTTTCTTTATCCATTCCTCTGTTGATGGACACAGGTTGTTGATTCCATATCTTTGCTATTATGAATAGTTCTAGGATAAACATACAAGTGCAGTTATCTTTTTGTATAATGATTTTTCCCTTTGGGTATATATCCAATAGTGGGATGGCTAGATCAAATGTTATTTCTATTTTTACTTCATTGAGAAATTGCTGTACTATTTTCTCCATAAAGGTTGTATTAATTTACATTACCACCAACAGTGTATAGTGTTCCCTTTTCTCTGCATCCTTGCCAACATCTGTTGTGTTTTGACTTTTTAATAACAGCCATTCTGACTGGTGTAAAATGATATCTCATTGTGCTTTTATTTGCATTTCTCTGATGATTTGTAAGATTTGACCTTCTTTCACAGTTTGTTGGCTGCTTCTGTGTCTTCTTTTGAAAAATGTTTGTTCAACATTTCCCTTCCTCACTTTTTAAGTGTTTTTTTTCTTTGTTAAGCTGTTTGAGTTCTTTGTGATTCTGGATATTGGCCCTTTGTTGGATGCCTAATTTACAAATATTTTTTCTCATTCTGTAGGTTGTCTGTTTACTCCATTGATTGTTTCCTTTGCTGTACAGAAGCTTTTTGGTTTAATTAAGTCCCATATGTCTGTTTTCATTTTTGTTGCATTTGCTTTGAGGACTTGTTCATAAATTCTCTGCTTAAGTCAATGTCCAGAAGAGTTTTTCCTAGGTTTCTTCTAGGACATTTATAATGTCAGGTCTTAGTTTAGGTCTTTAATCCATCTCGAGTTAATTTTTGTATATGGTGAGAATTATGGGTCCAATTTATTTCTTCTGTATATAGCAATCCAATTTTCCCAACACTGTTTATTGAATTAGGATATCTTTTCCTCAGTGTAAATTTTTGTTGAATTGGTCAAAAATCAGTTGATTGCAGGTATATTGTTCTTTATTCTGTTCCATTGATCTGTGTATCTATTTTTATACCAGCACCATGTTGTTTTGCTTACTCTAGCCTTGTAGTATAATTTGAAGTCAGGTAATGTGATGCCTCCGGCTTTGTTCTTTTTTGCCTAAGATTGCCTTGGCTATTTGGACTCCTTTTTTGATTCCATATGAATTTTAGGATTGTTTTATCGAATTCTATGAAAAATGATGATAATTTGATAGAGGTTCTGTTCAATCTGCTGATTATTTTAGGTAGTATGGTCATTTCAATAATATTGTTTCCTTCAATCCATGAGCATGGGATGTTTTTCCATCTGTTTGCATAGTCTGTGATTTCTTTCATTAGTATGTTACAGTTCTCCTTATAGAGATCTTTTTTCTCCTTGGTCAAATATTCCTAGATATTTTATTTCATTTTTATAGCTATTGTAAATGGGAATGCCTTCTTGATTTGGTCCTTGACTAAGTCATTATCAGTGTGTAGAAATACTTCTGATTTCTGTATATTAATTTTCCATCCTGAAACTTTTCCGAATTGATTTATCAAATCTAAGAGGTTTTTTTTTTTGGTGAAGTCTTTAGGGTTTTCTAGAATAAGATATTATCATCAGTGAACACGGATAATTTGATTTCCTCATTTCTAATTTCAGTGCCTTTTTGTTTTCTCTTGCCTGATTGCCCTGGTGAGGACTTCTAGAATTATGTTAAATAAGAGTGGTAAAAGTGGGCATTCTTGTCTTCTTTCAGTTCTTAGAGGGAATGCTTTCAACTTTTCCTAAGATGTTTGCTGTGGATTGGTCATATATTACCTTTATTATGTTGAAGTATGCTTTTTCTATGCCTAGTTTGTTGAGGATTTTTATCATGAAGGGATGCTGAATTTTATGGAATGCTCTTTCTCTGCCTATTGAAATGATTATGTGGTTTTTGTCCTTAATAATGTTTATGTGATGTATTTCATTTATTGATTTGATACTTATTATTGGTCTGTTTGAGAGTTTTAGTTTTTTCTGGTTCAATCTTGGGGGTTTGTATGTTTCCAGAAATTTATTTATTTCCTCTAGATTTTCTAGTTTGTGAGTGTAGAATTGTTCATAATAGTCACTGATGATATCTTGTATTTCTGTGGAATCAATTGTAATATCTCTTTTTTCATTTCTGATTGCATTTATTGAGATCTTGTCTCTTCTTTTCTTGATTAGTCTACTTAGTTTTTTGTCAATTTTCTTTACCCTTTCAAAGAACTAACTTTTTGTTTCATTGATTATTTGTATTTTATTTTGTTTTCTATTTCATTTGGTTCTTCTTTGATATTTGTTTTTTCCTGTTAACTTTGGGTTTGGTTTATTCTTTTATCTCCAGCTTTTGAAGTGTGATGTTAAGTTGTTAATTCGTGGTCTTTCTACTTTTTTGTTGTAGGCTTTAATGCTATAAACCCCTCTTAGCACTGCTTTTGCTGTATCTCACAGGTTTTGGTATGTTGTGTTTTCATTTTCATTGATTTAATAAAATTTTTTAATTTCTATCTTATTTTTTTCATTGACCCAGTGATCATTGAGAAGCATACTGTTTAAATTTCCATGTATTTGTATCATTTCTGAAGTTTCTCTTGGTATTGATTTCTAGCTTTATTCCACTGTAGTCTGAGAAGACACTTGATATGATTTCGATTTTTGAAAATTTGTTAAAACTTGTTTTATGGCTTTGCTTTAACATGGTCTACCTTGGAGAATGTTCTATCTGCTTATGAAACCAATGTATATTCTGTAATTGCTTGGTAGAGTGTTCTGTAAATGTCTATTAAGTCCATTTGGTCTAAAAGCCGGGTTAAGTTCAGTGTTTCTTTGTTAAATGATCTGTCTAGTGCTATGACTGTGATGTTGACCTACTCCTCTATTAATGTATTGCTGGGTGTTTTGATGTTGGGTGCCCATGTATTTAGGATTGTTATATCCTTTGCTGAATTGATCTCTTTATCATTATATAATGTCTTTCTTTGTCTTTTACTACTGTTTTTGATCTAAAGTCTGTGTTATCTGATTTAACCATAGCTACTTGTGTTCCCTTTTGGTTTCCATTTGCATGGAATATATTTTTTACCCCTTTACTTTTAGTCTATATGTGTCTTTATAGGTAAGGTGAATTTCTTATAGGAAGAATGTAATTTGATCACATTTTTAATGCATTCTGCCAATCTCTATCTTTGAAGTGGAGCATTTAACCTATTATATTAAAAGTTAATATTGATATATGAAGCTTTGTTCTTGTCATATTTTTAATTATTTTCAAGTTGTTTTAAATTTTTTAATTTTCTTCTCTTTTTGTCTTTGTGTTTTGATGAAATTCTGTTGTGATTCCATTTGATTCCTTTATTTTCCTCCTTTGTGTGATTATTTTATAAAAACTAAGTTTTATATTTCTATATGTTTTCATAATGGTGATTATCGACCTTTCATTCCCATGTCTAAGGACTCTCAGCATTTTCGGCAAGACCAGTCCAGTCACCAAAAATTTTCTAAGTATTTGCTTATCTGGGAAAGACTTTATTTTTTCTTGATTTATGAAGCTTCTTCTGGCAGCATATAACATTCTGGTCTGACAGATTTATTTTTTTTTTCTCTCAGCACTTTGAAAATGCCATCTTATTCTCTTCTGGCCCATAAGTCTTCTGTTAGTCAGATGTGGTTTCCTTTGTAGGTCACCAGCTGATTTTCTCTTTCTAACTTTAAAATTCTTTCTTTCACTGACTTTAGACATTCTGAATATATATGCTGTGGTGACTCCTTTTTGCAATGTATTTGCCTTGGGATAGGAAGTTCTCAGCAATTGTTTCCTTAATTTGTTTTCTAAATTTTTTGATTGCTCTTCCTTCCTCAGGAATACCAACAATGCATAAGTTCTATAGCTTTATGTAGTCCCAGGCATCTCAAAGCTTTGTTCATTCTGTTCTATTCTTTTATCTTTATTTTTATCTGACTGGATTATTTCAAAAGACCTTTCTTCAAGTTCTGAGATTTTTTTCTTTTGAATGTATTTAATATTTCCTTCAATTGTTTTTTTTTGTTCTAGAATTTCTGCTTGGTTTTATTTTATTTTATTTTATTTTTCAAGGCCAAAGCCTTTTAGTAAAGACAGTAATCTTATTTTGATAAAAAGTATATTTCAAAATAAAAATGTAATGTTAATAAATCCTAAAGCATCAAATAACATGAAAAACATAGTAAAACTTGTGAGCAATATAAGAGAAAATGACTTGTACATCTATAAAACCAAAGAGATTCCATTATAAAGCTACTTGAATTGATAAAAACAATTCAACAAAATGGTAGGATGAGATAAATATACAAAAATCAATAGCTAGCCTGTATAATAACAATAATGTATTAAAATTATGATGAAAAAGGAAATAGCATTGAAAATATAATAATGGTAGGGAGCACACTGGGGTCAATATTTGATCAAACTAGTATAAAATTTATTTAGAAGAATAAAACATATACAGTAACACACATATGCACACATACAGGCGTATATGTTAAAGGCAAGCATAATGAGGAGTAATTAGCCCTACCAGATCTTAGACGATCTTATACTTGAATAATTAAAGCAGCATGGTATTGATGCAAAAATAGACAGATAAATGAACAAAATAAATAACCTTGAAATTGATCCTGAGCTCAAGCAATCTTCTTCCTGCTTCAGCCTCCTGAGCAGCTAGGACTACAGGCTCGCACCACCATGCCAGGCTATTTAAAAAAAAAATTTTTTTTGTTGAGACAAGGTCTTGCTATGTTGCCCAGCCTGGTCTCAAACTCTTGGCCTCAAGTGATCCTCCCACCTCAATCTCCAAAAGTGCTGGTATTACAGGCATGAGCCACTGCTCCCAGCCCTTCAATGTATCTCTTTTTTTTTTGTTTGTTTGTTTGTTTTTTTGAGACAGGGTCTTGCCCTGTTGCCCAGGCTGGAATTCAGTGGCATGATCTTGGCTCACTGCAACCTCTGCTTCCCGGGTTCAAGCAATTTTCCTGTCTCAGCCTCCCAAATAGCTGGGACTACAGACATGCACCACCACACTCGGCTAATTTTTGTATTTTTAGTAGAGATGGGGTTTTGCCATGTTGACTAGGCTGGTCTCGATCTCCTGGCCTCAAATGATCCACCCGTCTTGGCTTCCCAAAGTGCTGGGATTATAGGCATGAGCCACTGTGCCCAGCCTCAATGAGTCTTTTAATTCTGTTATTGCACTTTAGGTTTTCTTGCATTGTTTTATTTTGGTGATCTTTATTTACATTCGTGATTTTATCTCAAATTGGTATTCTCATATAATTTCCTGCACCTGTTTTATAGCATGATAATATCATCTTCTACTGTACTGAAGTTGCCAGACAGTTTTGAAAATAATTTTTTTAGAGTTCTCATATTACATAATTTTAGAGGTATAATTTCCTTTTTCCTTTATCACATTTTTTTTCTGTTTTATGGTCACCCTCACATTGGATTTTTTTTTGTGTGTGAGTAATTCCTCTATAATTCTGGTACTTGATTGCCATTTATAATTTTGGTATTTTTGTGAATGTTCCTACATATTTTATCTTCCTACATATTTTCCTACATATATCTTCCTACATATTTTAGTGAAAAGTATGGAGAGACACTGCTAGACACTGTTGATTTCGTATTTATATTTAAGAACTTTTCCACTGTCCAGCCATGGCTGACTGAGCCAATCCATCCTGTTAGTTTAGCAGTGTCTGATTAAGGTTTAGATACTGTTAAGTGGTTGTCTCAGATGTTACAGACTAAAGGGAGAATTTTATCACCATATAATATAGCCGGAGAGGTCTACAGTCATTGTTACTACTTTCAGCAGTGCAACTTAAGGAGGATACTGTGTTCCTTCACGACTGTAAATATGGTATGCAGAGTTTTAGTGTCTTAATAGCCAAAATAATACCATTAAGCACAGAAACATTTGAGCTGAATTTAAGCTTGACATTGGAAGTTTTGATAAATTACTGAATATAATCCCATCTCCAACCTGCTCTGGACTATTCTTATTATTAAGAAATAATGTGTTTTAGTTTTCCAGGACAAAGCTGGTTTAGTCTGATTGTTTCAGTGTAATTACTAATAGCAACCCTGTTGTTTTCAAGATTATCAAGATTTAGATGATAAATTATATGGTCACTTTACTTTGAAGGATTTTATTTCTGATCTTCTTACAATCATATTACCCATGTGATATAGATGCTTTCATGAATGAAATACTTCCTTACCTTATGCTTCCATTACCATCTCTTGAAGATACTGCTGTCTCATCTTTATACCACAAAGAAAACTTCTGTTTTCAAAGATTTTTTTATTAGGATTCCCAATTCATGTCCCAGAGATTGAGGACAATTTCCAAAGCCTTACAGGTTTTCATTATCTGTCTACTGCCACCACTGTATTAGGCTTTCCCCCAGAAAGAGAACCAATAGAATCTGTCTGTCTATCTGTCTATATCTCTATCAATATATAGATACACATGAGGATATTTATTATGAGAATTGGCTCACATGATTATGGATGCTGAGAAGTCCCATGATATGCCATCTGGGAAAGGTAATAGTGTAATTCAGTCTGAATCTGAAGGCCTGAGAACCAGAGGTGCTGATGGTGTAACTCCCACTCCAAGGTCAAAAGCTTAAGATCTGGGAGGCCATTGGTTTAAGTCCTGGAATCTGAAGGCCCAACAACCAGGAGCTCCAATTCCAACGGCAGGAGAAGATGGATATCCCAGCCAAGAAGAAAGGGTGAACTTATTGTTGCTCAGCCTTTTTGTTCTATTTAGGCCGTAAGTGATTTGGATGACACCTGTCCACATTGGTAAGGGTGGATCTTCTTTAGCCCTTCTATTGATTCAGATGCTTATAATTTCTAGAAACACTCTTACAGACACACTGAGAAATAATGTTTTACTAGCTATCTGGGCATCTTTTAGCCCTATCAACTTGACACATAAAATTACCCATCACAAGCACCGTTGTACTTACAGAGCTTACCAATCTCAGATCTCACAAATTCAAATGTTCACTCAGTTTATGTGTGTTTTATCTCTCACCTTTCTCTATGGAATTCAGTTTGCGAATGTACTGTCTTCTGTGTATACTTCATCCTGTATTCTGAGATTCTTTTTGACTCTTGGCTAACTCTCGCTCTCATGATCTCAGTTTCACTTACAGCTTTAGATAAAAGGCAGTGTCCTTTTTCTAACATTGGACCCATGGAGTCCCATCTACTTGCTTTGGCTAGTTTTAGCTACCCAGTCTGGATTTTTTTCTCAAATAGGTAAATTCAGACAAAGGAAATATGAGATTTAATGAAGAATTATTGTATAAATAGATTTGTTTTTTTTCCCATCAGCTTCTATTTTATTCTATATTCTTGTCAAATACATACTCTTCTTTGTGTATGGAGAAAAGGAAACATTAATTATATACTAGATGCCCATGTTGCTAAAAAATTCTAAACTATAACTCAGCACAGATAATAAATTAAGTAACATATTTCAAAAAAATACAAGACTCAGAAACTATAGCTGTTATTTTAGCTTAATATCATTATGTGTGTTTGTCTCCATCGTGTTGGCAGCATAACCTACCCTCTGACTTTTGCTCTATGTCCGTTTCTTTATCTGTATTACGGAGATAATATGAGTACCTACCTCATAGAGCTGTTTTAAGGATTACAAGAGTTATATATAGAGCTTTTAAAACAGTGGCCACATATTGTAATCTCTCAATAAATGTTAGCTAACCTCCTGGAAATAATATTTTTCAATGGTTTAAAACTTAAAAATGTATTTGTGGATGATGCATTTGGTATTTTTAAACACACGATGGAGATTTGTGTTTTAATGAAACCAACCCCATCCCACCTAACTCAATCCAAGCCTTCTCTTACTTGGGCAGCAATTTACATAATAGACTGAAGAGGCAAATTTGTAGTTAAGAATAACTGCAGTGATAGTGAAGATGTACTATGGGGGTGGGAGTGGTTCAGAATTGAGAATTTTTTTTAGGATATAGAATTGATAAGTCTTGGTTAAACTGAGCTGTTTAATCAGTGTTTCTCAACCTCTGCACTGTTGACATTTTGGCCCAGATTATTCCTCTTGTAAGAGGCTTACCTATGTATTGCAGGATGTTTAACAGCATGCCTGTTCTCCATCCATTAGATGCTAGTAGCGACCCTCAGTTGTAAGAAAGAAAAATGTAACTGAGCACTGCCAAATGTCCCCTGGGGGAAAAACACCTCCAGTTGAGAACTACTGTGTTAAATAAATGGCATATGCTTTGCCTTGCAAACTGTTACAGGGTCAGCAATAATTATTTCTATGATAATAAGTTTAAAAAATAGATATTATTAATAATAAAATGTTTTTATGCCTGAGGATTGCAAGGTTGGCTTAACACTTGAAAATTAGTGTAATTCACTGCATTAACAGAAATTGGCATATTTTCAAATGGTTGATGACAATTCTCAATCTCTCTTCTGAATGTGTCATACAACATGTTGTTCTTCTGTTTTATTTTCTCATCAAGTTTTCAGCATCCCCTACAGATCAGGAATATTGATTTTGTTAACTTTTTCCTGCCATATAGATTGCAAGTGTCTTTCCTAGACTCTTACTACATTTTGTTTGTTACACAAAATATTGTGTTATTATATTTCTTTTGTAAATTCAGGAATTCCTTTTTTATTTAAGAGTCTTGTCCTTCCAAATGTTTTATAAAAATTATCCTATACATTCTGAAATTTTATTTTATTTCACATTTGGGTCTTTATTGCAGTTGGATTTTATTTTTGTATTTGATATATGATAGGGTATATAACCTGATTATGTGAGCTTCATTTATTAAAACATATTTTCTATAATGAATATAAATGCCACTTTTTAATATATTTTCATTTTTATGTATTTCTATTTTGGATTTCTATTCTGTTTTATTGATACAATTATCTATCATTGCACAAATACTTTGTTTTTAACACTTTAGTAAGTTTTAATGTCTTTATTTTCCCTCTTCTACAACCTGCTTCTCCCTTAGTTGCCTTACCTCGATAAATACTATTAATAACTCTGTCAGATACTGCTTTAGTCCCTGTGTGTTGACATAAGGAAATACTTGAGGCTGGGTTATTTATAAGGAAAAGAGGTCTTATTTTGTCTCATGGTTCTGTAGGCAGTACAAGAAACATGGTGCCGGCATCTGCTTCTGGCGAGGGCCTCAGAGAGCTTCTACTCGTGCAGGAAGGTGAAGTGGGAGCAGATATGTCACACGGTGAGTGTGGGAATGAGAGAGTAATGGAAGAGCTGCTACACACTTGAAGAACCAGATTTCGCCTGAACTGAGTGAGAACTCACTTCTCCCCAAGGGGATGGTGCTAAACTATTCATAAGGGATCCTCCTGTATAATCCAAACACCTCCCACTGGGCCCCACTTTCAACACTGAGGATTACATTTCAACATGAGATGTGGAGGGGACCAGTAACCAAACCATATCAGTTATTCAGTCTGAAAACCTTAAGAGTTTTTCTTGACTGCTAACTTTCTCTCACAATCCTTGTTCAATGCACTAGAACATTCTTTTCTTCCTTTTATCAGAATATATAAAAAAATCCACCACTTTTCACCACCTCCACCACTTTCACATTTATCACCTTAGTTTATTCCATTATCTTTTTTGTTGCCCTGGACTATTACAATAGTTGTTTGATTCCCCCATTTCTAATCTTGATCACATAGCAGCCAGAGTGATCTTCTTAAAATATAAATCACATTCTCATTCTCTCCAACCACTTTCCAAAGAGCTGCAGGCTTAGCATACACATTGTCTGCCTTCCAAGTTGTAGCAGTCAACAGTTCTACCAAATGGCATGCTGTTTCTATCTATTCCTTTGCCTTTTAACAATCAAATGCTAAACCAATGCCACTAATTTTAAATTTATTGATTTAGGTAAGGGTATTCTCAGTGCTTCAAAAGCAGTGTCAAAATCTCAATGCCTTAATATAACTGAAGTTTGTGTCTCTCTCATCTAATAGTTTAATGAGGGTCAGTGGATAAGTTTCTTATCCATAGAGTCATCTGGTTACCTAGACTCCTTTTATGTAGTGGCTACATTCCATAAGGCTTTGGAGTCCTCTATTGCATCTTCCCACCTACTTGGAATGAAATTTGTACAGCAGGTTTTAGAGGACAGCACTGGGTGTGTGTGTGTGTGTGTGTGTGTGTGTGTGTGTGTGTGTGTGTGTTGATGACTTTTTCATATACTTACTGGCCATTTGTATGTCTACTTTTATGAAAAAGTCTATTTTGGTCATTTGCCCATTTTTAATTGGGTTATTTGGGTTTTGGTGTTGAATTGCTTGAGTTCATTATATTTTGTTTTTATATTAATTCCTTATCAAATTTATGGTTTTTATGGTTTCTCCCAATCCATAGGTTGCCTTTTCATTTCGTTGACTTTTTTCTTTGCTTTGCACAAGTTTGTTTTTTTTTAGCTCTTCACTACTCTGCAGGGGTTCTACTTGTTTATTTTTGCTTTTGTTGCCTGTGATTTTGGTGTCATACCCAGAAAATCAAGAATTATGTCCAGGAGCTTTTCCCCTATGTTTCCTTCTGGGCGTTTTATGGTATTATGCTTAAAATTTTAATTCATTGAGTTGATTTTTGTGTGTGTGTCAAATAAGTGTCCAATTTTATTTTTTGCATGTGGATATCCAATTTTCTCAACCTCATTTATTTAAGGAATTATGTTTTCTTCATTGTGTATTGTTGGCACCCTTGTCAAAGACTAATTGACCATATATGCCTAGGATTGTTACTGGGCTCTCTAACCTATTTGTTTGACCTATGTGTCTGTTTTATTATTATTATTTTTATTTTATGTGTCTGTTTATATACCATTACAATACTGTTTAAATTTTTAAATTTTATTTATTATTTATTTTATTATACATTGAAATTTACAGCTGTATTTATTATGGGGTATGAAGCAATGTTAGGATTTACGAGTATAATGTAGAATACTTAAAGCTAATTAACACATCTGTCAGCTCAAATATCACTTTTTATAGTGAGAACATTTGAAATTTACTCTCATAGCAATTTTGAAATGGACAATATGCTATTATATTCACCATGCTGTGCAGTAGATATCAAAAAAACCTTTATTCCCCGTGAATAACTGAGATTTTGTAATTTTTGACATCATCTCCTTATTACCTCTGCCTGAAGCCTCTGCAGCCACCATTCTGCTCTCTGCTTCTATGAGTTCAGTTGTTTTATCTTCCACATATAAGTGAAACCATGTGGTATTCGTCTTTCTGTGCTTGGCTTATTTCACTTAGCATAGTGTTCTACAATTCTATCCATGTCATTGCAAGTGACAGAATTTCATTTTTAAAGGCTACATAGTATTCTACTCTCTCTATATACTACATTTTCTTTATCCATTCATCCATTGATAAACAGGTTGATTCCATTACTTGGCTATCATGAATACTGCTGCCTGCAGTGAACAAGGGAGTGCAGACATTTCTTTGACAAACAGGTTTTAAACTTTTGGTAAATACCCAGAAATGCAATTGCCAGATCATATGGTGATTCTATTTTTAGTATTTTGAGGAACCTCCATAGTGTTTTTAATAGTGGATGTACTAGTTTACATTCGCGCTAACAGTGTACAAGAGTTACCTTTTCTCCATATGCTGACCAACATTTATCTTTGGTATTTTTGATAATAGACATTCTGACCGATGTGAGATGACATCTCATTGTGGTTTTAATTTGCATTTCCTTAATGATTAATGATGTTGAGCTTTAAAAAAATATATGTCTGTTTTCCATTTTTGTGTCTTATTTTGAAAAATGTACATTCAGTCCCATTACTTGTTTTTTTTTTTCAAAGGGTAGTTAGTTTATAGAAGGCTTTTAACTATTTGGTTGATCCCTGGATCCAGATGACAACACATAGTATATTGTCATGGTCCCACATTTCTTTTGCAAATTTCAACATGGACCACATGAGTAGTAAACCCCTGGAAATAACTGGAAACCCAGTGCTCTTGCCTTCTGCAACATGGAATCATCTGCTCCTTGTTTCCATCCAAATCAGCATCAGGAGCCATAGAAAATGGGCCTCACATTTAAAGCAAAGAAAAAAGAGAAGTGGGAAATCACACAAATGGGAACACTCACAATTCTCTTCATTGTTTTTTAATCTATGATTGTGCCCAACACTGTTGTCGTGGATTTATATTCAACCAATGAAATCAGTAATGCTGGATGACTTACATTCTTGACAATTTATGGCAATTGAATTCAGCATTCTGCACTTCTAATAGCAGTAGCAGCAAATACTCAGAAATGTATAGCATGAATGTATTCACTAGTATCTTCTCATTCTGAATCCCCTGAATTGCTCTCCCAGTTTCAAAAAGTGTCCCTGAACCCTAAATAATAGGTGAACCATGCAATGCAAATCAATAGATTTTTCACGAGCAATAATTGTTTCTCTCTGGGAGATTCTCATTAGTCCCAGAAGGAAAAATATTTTGATTGACCTCAGGGAACACAGCAGATGTGGATAAGCTGTGTGTGCTTCTGACCTTATCAGAAGAAAACCAGGCCTTGAAAATCACAGGGGAACACCCTGGACATGTGCATATTGGCTGTGGGAAACCAAATGGCTGGTTAAGTGTGTGTTCTCCTTCAAAACCAACCAAACCAATACAGGCAGACTGTGCAAGGGAAAGGAGAAAAAATGGTGTATGAATTAAAATTTCTTTATGTTTAAAACAGTCTCATGAAATAATAATATCAAGGGAAAAAATGGTATGTTGTGAGCATCTGGGAATCTTTGACCCATTAGTAAAAAGATTTTCTACATAAACTTCTGGAAACTGTGTTGCTTAAGCCCCTGGGTACAGAGGAGAAGTTTACTCTGTTACCTTTGAATGCCACATTTCCTGCTCTGCTTGGGGGTTATATGGCCAAATAAGATCACAAGAAGAGGGTGGAAAATCAGCAAAATATATTTTTCATGGAGAGTTCCAACCCAGGGGAACAGGTTAAAATACTTGAGAGAGAGAAGGAAGAAAGGGAGGAAGAATTTAGGGGATACTCGGAGAAGTCTTTACTTTGAAATGGGAGGAGTTCTTAGTTCCACTAAAATCACTTTCATTTTATTTTATTTTATTTTATTTTATTTTATTTTATTTTACTTTAAGTTTTAGGGTACATGTGCACAATGTGCAGGTTTGTTACATATGTATACGTGTGCCATGTTGGTGTGCTGCACCCATTAACTTGTCATTTAACATTAGGTATATCTCCTAATGCTATCCCTCCCCACTCCCCCCACCCTACAACAGGCCCCGGAGTGTGATGTTCCCCTTCCTGTGTCCATGTGTTCTCATTGTTCAATTCCCACCTATAAGTGAGAACATGCCTCCAATGGACTACAACTTCCAAAGTAAAATGCGACAAATTACCCAGCACAAATGTTACTGCTTGGTCATTAGAGTGTTTAGTGCAGTCCCTGATGGCTTGAGTTAGATAATAATGGCAGAACATTATAAATGCCCACAAGAGAAAGCAGGAAAGATCCAAAATTGACACTCTAACATCACCATTAAAAGAACTAGAAAAGCAAGAGCAAACACATTCAAAAGCTAGCAGAAGGCAAGAAATAACTAAAATCAGAGCAGAACTGAAGGAAATAGAGACACAAAAAACCCTTCAAAAAATTAATGAATCCAGGAGCTGGTTTTTTTGAAAAGATCAAAAAACAGATCTGCAGCTCTGTTGGAGTTTGCTAGAGGTCCACTCCAGACCCTGTTTGCCTGGGTGTCAGCAGTGGTTGCTGCAGAACAGCAGATTTTCGTGAACCGCAAATTCAGCTGTCTGATCGTTCCTCTGGAAGTTTTGTCTCAGAGGAGTACCCGGCCGAATGAGGTGTCAGTCTGTCCGTACTGGGGGGTGTCTCCCAGTTAGGCTGCTCGCGGGTCAGGGACCCAGTTTAGGAGGCAGTCTGCCCGTTCTCAGATCTCCAGCTGTGTGCTGGGAGAACGGCTACTGTCTTCAAAGCTGTCTGACAGGGACATTTAAGTCTGCAGAGGTTACTGCTGACTTTTTGTCTGTCTGTGCCCTGCCCCCAGAGGCGGAGCCTACAGAGGCAGGCAGGCCTCCTTGAGCTGTGGTGGGCTCCACCCAGTTCAAGCTTTCTGGCTGCTTTGTTTACCTAAGCAAGCCTGGGCAATGGCGGGCACCCCTCCCCCAGCCTCGCTGCCACCTTGCAGTTTGATCTCAGACTGCTGTGCTAGCAGTCAGCAAGACTCCGAGGGCGTAGGACCCTCTGAGTCACGTGTGAGACACAATCTCCTGGTGTGCTGTATTCCAAGCCCATTGGAAAAGCCCAGTATTAGGGTGAGAGTGACCCGATTTTCCAGGTGCCATCTGTCACCCCTTTCCTTGACTAGGAAAGGGAACTCCCTGACCCCTTGCACTTCCCAAGTGAGACAGTGCCTCACCCTGCTTCTCCTCGGCTCGCGCATGGTGCGCTAAACTGACTGTCCTGCACCCACTGTTTGGCAACCCCTAGTGAGATGAACCTGGTACCTCAGATGGAAATGCAGAAATCACCCATCTTCTGCATCACTCACGCTGGGAGCTGTAGACCGGAGCTCTTCCTATTCTGCCATCTTGGCTCCATTACTCTTTATGGTCCTTTTTTTTGCCCCTTTTTTTTCCCTTTACCCCTGTCTTTTTTTTTAAATAATTAAATAATAATAAAATAGAGACAGGGTCTCACTATGTTGCCCAGGCTGGTCTCAAACTTCTAAGCTCAAATAACTCATCCTTTTTCATGGCTGCATAGTATTCCATGGTGTATATGTGCCACATTTTCTTAATCCAGTCTATCATTGTTGGACATTTGGGTTGGTTCCAAGTCTTTGCTGTTGTGAATAGTGCCGCAATAAACATACGTGTGCATGTGTCTTTAGAGCAGCATGTTTTATAATCTTTTGGGTGTATACCTAGTAATGGGATGGCTGGGTCAAATGGTATTTCTAGTTCCAAATCCCTGAGAAATCACCACACTGACTTCCACAATGGTTGAACTAGTTTACAGTCCCACCAACAGTGTAAAACTTTTCCTATTTCTCCACATCCTCTCCAGCACCTGTTGTTTCCTGACTTTTTAATGATGGCCATTCTAACTGGTGTGAGATGGTATCTCATTGTGGTTTTGATTTGCATTTCTCTGATGGCCAGTGATGATGAGCATTTTTTCATGTGTTTTTTGGCTGCATAAATGTCCTCTTTTGAGAAGTGTCTGTTCCTATCCTTCGCCCAATTTTTGATGGGGTTGTTTTTTTCTTATAAATTTGTTTGAGTTCATTGTAGATTCTGGATATTAGCCCTGTGTCAGATGAGTACATTGCAAAAATTTTCTCCCATTCTGTAGGTTTCCTGTTCACTCTGATGGTGGTTTCTTTTGCTGTGCAGAAGCTCTTTAGTTTAATTAGATCCCATTTGTCAATTTTGGCTTCTGTTGCCATTGCTTTTGGTGTTTTAGACATGAAGTCCTTGCCCATGCCTATGTCCTGAATGGTATTGCCTAGGTTTTCTTCTAGGGTTTTTATGGTTTTAGGTCTAACATTTAAGTCTTTAATCCATCTTGAATTAATTTTTGTATAAGGTGTAAGGAAGGGATCCAGTTTCAGCTTTCTACATATGGTTAGCCAGTTTTCCCAGCACCATTTATTAAATAGGGAATCCTTATCCCGTTGCTTGTTTTTGTCAGGTTTGTCAAATATCAGATGGTTGTAGATATATGGCATTATTTCTGAGTGCTCTGTTCTGTTCCATTGATCTATGTCTCTGTTGTGGCACCAGTACCATGCTGTTGTGGTTACTGTAGCCTTGTAGTATAGTTTGAAGTCAGGTAGCGTGATGCCTCTGACTTTGTTCTTTTGGCTTAGGATTGACTTGGCAATGCGGGCTCTTTTTTGGTTCCCTATGAACTTTAAAGTAGTTTTTTCCAATTCTGTGAAGAAAGTCATTGGTAGCTTGATGGGGATGGTATTGAATCTATAAATTACCTTGGGCAGTTTGGCCATTTTCATGGTATTGATTCTTCCAACCCATGAGCATGGAATGTTCTTCCATTTGTTTGTATCCTCTTTTATTTCATTGAGCAGTGGTTTGTAGTTCTCCTTGAAGAGGTCCTTCATGTCCCTTGTAAGTTGGATTCCTAGGTATTTTATTCTCTTTGAAGCAAATATGAATGGGAGTTCACTCATGATTTGGCTCTCTGTTTGTCTGCTATTAGTGTATAAGAATGCTTGTGATTTTTGTACATTGATTTTGTATCCTGAGACTTTGCTGAAGTTGCCTATCAGCTTAAGGAGATTTTGGGCTGAGACAATGGGGTTTTCTAGATATACAATCATGTCATCTGCAAACAGGGACAATTTGACTTCCTCTTTTTCTAATTGAATACCCTTTATATCCTTCTCCTGCCTGATTGCCCTGACTAGAACTTCCAACACTATGTTGAATAGGAGTGGTGAGAGAGGGCATCCCTGTCTTGTGCCAGTTTTCAAAGGGAATGCTTCCAGTTTTTGTCCATTCAGTATGATATTGGCTGTGGGTTTGTCATAGATAGCTCTTATTATTTTGAGATACATCCCATCAATACCTAATTTATTGAGAGTTTTTAGCATGAAGGTTGTTGAATTTTTTCAAAGGCCTTTTCTGCATCTATTGAGATAATCATGTGGTTTTTGTCATTGGTTCTGTTTATATGCTGGATTACGTTTATTGATTTGCGTATGTTGAACCAGCCTTGCATCCCAGGGATGAAGCCCACTTAATCATGGTGGATAAGCTTTTTGATGTGCTGCTGGATTCAGTTTGCCAGTATTTTATTGAGGATTTTTGCATCGATGTGCATCAGGGATATTGGTCTAAAATTCTCTTTTTTTGTTGTGTCTCTGCCAGGCTTTGGTATCAGGATGATGCTGGCCTCATAAAATGAGTTAGGGAGGATTCCCTCTTTTTGTATTTATTGGAATAGTTTCAGAAGGAATGGTACCAGGTCCTCCTTGTACCTCTGGTAGATTTGAATGTGAATCCATCTGGTCCTGGACTTTTTTTGGTTGGTAAGCTATTAATTATTGCCTGAATTTCAGAGCCTGTAATTGGTCTATTCAGAGATTCAACTTCTTCCTGGTTTAGTCTTGGGAGGGTGTTTGTGTCACGGAATTTATCCATTTCTTCTAGATTTTCTAGTTTATTTGCGTAGAGGTGTTCATAGTATTATCTGATGGTAGTCTGTATTTCTGTGGGATCAGTGGTGATATCCCCTTTATCATTTTTTGTTGCGTCTATTTCATTCTTCTCTCTTTTCTTCTTTGTTAGTCTTGCTAGTGGTCTATCAATTTTGTTGATCTTTTCAAGAAACCAGCTCCTGGATTCATTGATTTTTTTGAAGGGGTTTTTATGTCTCTATTTCCTTCAGTTCTGCTCTGATCTTAGTTATTTCTTGCCTTCTGCTAGCTTTTGAATGTGTTTGCTCTTGCTTCTCTAGTTCTTTTAATTGTGATGTTAGGGTGTCAATTTTAGATCTTTCCTGCTTTCTCTTGTGGGCATTTAGTGCTATAAATTTCCCTCTACACACTGCTTTGAATATGTCCCAGAGATTCTGGTATGTTGTGTCTTTGTTCTCGTTGGTTTCAAAGAACATCTTTATTTCTGCCTTCATTTCGTTATGTACCCAGTAGTCATTCAGGAGCAGGTTGTTCAGTTTCCATGTAGTTGAGTGGTTTTGAGTGAGTTTCTTAATCCTGTATTCTAGTTTGATTGCACTGTGGTCTGAGAGACAGTTTGTTATAATTTCTGTTTTTTTTTTTTTTTGAGATGGAGTCTAGGTTTGTCACCCAGGCTGGAGTGCAGTGGCCATCTTGGCTCACTACAAGCTCTGCCTCCTGGGTTCACGCCGTTCTCCTGCCTCAGCCTCTCTGAGTAGCTGGGACTACAGGCGCCCATCACCACTCCTGGCTAATTTTTTGTTATTTTTAGTAGAGACGGGGTTTCACCATGGTCTCAATCTCCTGACCTCGTGATCTGCCCACCTTGGCCTCCCAGAGTGCTGGGATTACAAGCTTGAGCCACCGTGCCTAACAATTTCTGTTCTACATTTGCTGAGGAGTGCTTTACTTCCAAGTATGTGGTCAGTTTTAGAATAAGTGTGATGTGGTGCTGAGAAGAAATGTATATTCTGTTGATTTGAGGTGGAGAGTTCTGTAGATGTCTATTAGGTCTGCTTGGTGCAGAGCTGAGTTCAATTCCTGGATATCCTTGTTAACTTTCTGTCTCGTTGATCTGTCTAATGTTGACAGTGGGGTGTTAAAGTCTCCCGTTATTATTTTGTGGGAGTGTAAGTCACTTTCCAGGTCTCTAAGGACTTGCTTTATGAATCTGGGTGCTCCTGTATTGGGTGCATACATATTTCGGATAGTTAGCTCTTCTTGTTGAATTGATCCCTTTACCATTATGTAATGGCCTTCTTTGTCTCTTTTGATATTTGTTGGTTTGAAGTCTGTTTTATCAGAGACTAGGATTGCAACCCCTGCCTTTTTTTGTTTTCCATTTGCTTGTTAGATCTTCCTCCATCCCTTTATTTTGAGCCTATGTGTGTCTCTCTGTATGTGAGACTGGTTTCCTGAATACAGCACACTGATGGGTCTTGACTCTCTATCCAATTTGCCAGTCTGTGTCTTTTAATTGGAGCATTTAGCCCATTTACATTTAAGGTTAGTATTGTTATGTGTGTATTCGATCCTGTCATTATGATGTTAGCTGGTTATTTTGCTCGTTAGTTGATGCAGTTTCTTCCTAGCCTCGATGGTCTTTACAATTTGGCATGTTTTTGCAGTGGCTAGTACTGGTTGTTCCTTTCCATGTTTAGTGCTTCCTTCAGGAGCTCTTTTAGGGCAGGCCTGGTGGTGACAAAATCTCTCAGCATTTGCTTGTCTGTAAAGGATTTTATTTCTCCTTCACTTATGAAGCTTAGTTTGGCTCGATATGAAATTCTGGATTGAAAATTAATTTCTTTAAGAATTAATTTTCTTAAAGAAATTAATTCTTGAATTAATTCTTGAATATTGGCCCCCACTGTCTTCTGGCTTGTAGAGTTTCTGCCGAGAGATCAGCTGTTAGTCTGATGGGCTTCCCTTTGTGGGTATCCCGACCTTTCTCTCTGGCTGCCCCTAACATATTTTCCTTCATTTCAACTTTGGTGAATCTTCCAATTATATGTCTTCGATTTGCTGTTCTCGAGGAGTATCTTTGTGGCATTCTCTGTATTTCCTGAATTTGAATGTTGGCCTTCCTGCCTTGCTAGATTGGGGAGGTTCTCCTGGATAATATCCTGCAGAGTGTTTTCCAACTTGGTTCCATTCTCTCCGTCACTTTCAGGTACACCAATCAGATGTAGATTTGGTCTTTTCACATAGTCCCATATTTCTTGGAGGCTTTGTTCATTTCTTCTTTTTCTTTTTTCTCTAAACTTCTCTTCTTGCTTCATTTCATTCATTTGATCTTCCATCACTGATACCCTTTCTTCCAGTTGATCAAATCGGCTACTGAAGCTTGTGCGGTCATCCTGTAGTTCTTGTGCCATGGTTTTCAGCTCCATCAGGTCCTTTAAGGACTTCTCTGCATTGATTATTCTAGTTAGCCATTCATCTAATTTTTTTCAAGGTTTTTAACTTCTTTGCCATGGGTTCAAACTTCCTCCTTTAGCTTGGAGTAGTTTGATCATCTGTAGCCTTCTTCTCTCAATTCGTCAAAGTCATTCTCTGTCCAGCTTTGTTCTGTTGCTGGTGAGGAGCTGCGTTCCTTTGGAGGAGGAGAGGCGCTCTGCTTTTTAGAGTTTCCAGTTTTTCTGCTGTGTTTTTTCCCCATCTTTGTGGTTTTATCTACCTTTGGTCTTTGATGATGGTGACTTACAGATGGGGTTTTGGTGTGGATGTCCTTTTTGTTTGTTAGTTTTCCTTCTAACAGTCAGGACCCTCAGCTGCAGGTCTGTTGGAGTTTGCTGGAGGTCCACTCCAGACCCTGTTTGCCTGGGTATCAGCAGTGGAGGCTGCAGAACAGCGGATATTGGTGAACAGCAAATGTTGTTGTGTGATCGTTCCTCTGGAAGTTTTGTCTCAGAGGAGTACTAGGTCATGTGAGGTGTCAGTCTGCCCCTACTGGGGCGTGCCTACCAGTTAGGCTACTTGGGGCTCAGGGACCCTCTTGAGGAAGCAGTCTGTCCGTTCTCAGATCTCCAGTTGCATACTGGGAGAACCACTACTCTCTTCAAAGCTGTCAGACAGGGACATTTAAGTCTGTAGAGGTTTCTGCTGCCTTTTGTTTGGCTATGCCCTGCCCCAAGAGGTGGAGTCTACAGAGGCAGGCAGGCCTCCTTGAGCTGCAGTGGGCTCCACCCAGTTTGAGCTTCCCAGCTGCTTTGTTTACCTACTCAAGCCTCGGCAGTGGCAGGCACTCATCCCCCAGCCTCGCTGCCGCCTTGCAGTTTGATCTCAGACTGCTGTACTAGCAGTGAGCAAGGCTCCATGGCTGTAGGACCCTCCGAGCCAGGTGCAGGATATCTCCTGGTGTGCCATTTGCTAAGATCGTTGGAAGGGTGGGAGTGACTCGATTTTCCAGGTGCCGTCTGTCACCCTTTCTTTGACTAGGAAAGGGAATTCCCTGACCCTTTGAGCTTCCCGGGTGAGGTGGTGCCTCGCCCTGCTTCGGCTTATGCTCGGTGCACTGCACCCACTGTCCTGCACCCACTTTCTGACACTCCCCAGTGAGATGAACCCAGTACCTCAGTCGGAAATGCAGAAATCATCCGTCTTCTGCGTTGCTCACACTGGGAGCTGTAGACTGGAGCTGTTCCTATTCGGCCATCTTGGTTCCAGCACCTCATTTAGTTCTTTTTTTTTTTTTTTTTTTTTTTTTTGAGACGGAGTCTTGCTCTGTCGCCCAGGCTGGAGTGCAGTGGCGCAATCTCGGCTCACTGCAAGCTCCGCCTCCCGGGTTCATGCCATTCTCCTGACTCAGCCTCTCCGAGTAGCTGGGACTACAGGCGCCCGCCACCACGCCCGGCTAATGTTTTTTGTATTTTTAGTAGAGACGGGGTTTCACCATGGTCTCGATCTCCTGACCTCGTGATCCACCCGCCTCGGCCTCCCAAAGTGCTGGGATTACAAGTGTGAGCCACCGCGCCAGGCCTCATTTAGTTCTTAGAAAGATTTTCTTATTGTATCCTAGAGTATGGATGAAGAATTGGATGAAAATATTTTGCCTGACACTTATAGCTGTTAGAAGAAAAAGACTCAGCGTAAATGTAATGATGAATATTGTTAAATTATTTTTAATTAAAGTTAACTTTGAATAAATTAAGCAGAATTTGGTTTATGGATGTGTATCACATTAGGACTGTAGAAGCATTCATTAAATTGTGCTATTTAAAGTAGTATTTATTTTTTGATTTCCTTTAATTTTTTGTTAGTTCTGACATTTACTAAGAGAGGCATGTTGAATTCTCCTCCTATTATTTTGGATTTGTCTATTTCTTCTTGTAGTTTTGTCTTCTTTTTAAATGCTGCTTATGTTATTGGTGCATATGTATAAAAATTCCATATTTCTGGCAAACTCAACTTTTTCATTTTATGAAAGGAACCATCTGAATCTCTGGTAAGGTCATTTGCCTTAAATCCTATTGTGTCTTACATTGACATACTATGGTGATTTTTTTTAGCGTATGTGTGGTGTATCTCTTTTCATCTACTTGTTTTCTATATTTCTGGATTTTTATAATTTACTGACATGGCTTATAAATCACCTATAGTTAGATTTTTTTTTTTTACAAATCCAGTGTGACTGTCTTTTTTTATTCCTAGAACATGTTTGAATGTTTTAATTTAAAATTATTATAATTATTGACACATTTGGATTTAAATATTTTGAGCTGCTTTTTGTTTCTTCTACCCAATCCATGTTTACTTCTCTTTAATTTATTTCTTTATGTTGGAATTTTTTTTATTCATTCTGATTTTTAAATCAATTATTTCTGTTTTAAAATGTTTAAACTTTTTTAAAAAGGTTAATACTCTTGGAAAAATAAAATTGACTTTCAACTTTTTAAGTGCATATAGTATATGAAGTAATAGAGTGTTTCCACATCCTTGCAGTAGAAACACTTTTACGATTTTTACATGTAACTTCATAGTTTATTTTGAAAATTAATTGGTCTTTTTTATCATTTAATTGAATTGTGGTCTTTTGCTTAAATTTTTATAAAAATGAATGGAAACTTTGATTTCTGGTATATTTTTAACAATTCAGAGGCTTCACAATTAAATGGTGTCACTATTATAGTCTAAGCCTCTCTTCCTTTTTATTTAAGATTTTAATTTATAATTGACATAATTGTACATATTCATGGGGTACAATATGGTGTTTTAGTCCATGTATACATAGTATAATGATTGAATCAGGGAAATTACCATATATATCGCTAGAAGAACTGGTCATTTTTATGGTAATAACATTCAAAATCTTCTTGTCTAGCTATCTTGAATTATACACTACAGTGTTATTTGCCGTAGTACCCTACTGTGTAACAGAACACTAAAACTTATTCTTCATGTCTAACTGTATCTGTGTACCCATTAACAAGCCACTTGCAGTTCCTCCTCCCCCAACCCCTCCACAGCCTCTGATAAGCACTATTCTACTCTCTATTTCCATAAAATCAACTTTTTTAGATTCCCCATACGAGTGAGATAATTCGGAGTTTGTCTTTCTTGCCTGGCTTGTTCTACTTGACATAATGTCCTCTAGGTTCATCCATGTTGTTGCAAATGACAGGGCACCATTTCTGTTTTATGGCTGGTGATATGGTTTGGCTATGTCCCCACCCAAATCTCTTCTTGAATTGTACTCCTATAATTTCCACATGTTGTGGGAGGGACCCAATGGGAGATAATGAATCATGAGGGCAATTTCCCCCGTACTGCTGCTAGTGAATAAGTCTCATGAGATCTGATGGTTTTATAAGGGGTTTTTGCTTTCACTTCTTCCTCATTCTCTTCTCTTGGGCTGCCACCATGTGAGACATGCCTTTCACCTTCTGACATGATTGTAAGGCCTCCCCAGTCACATGGAACTGTAAGTCCATTAAACCTCTTTCTTTTGTAAATTACCCATTTACATATCTGTCTTTATCAGCAGCATGAAAGTGTACTAATACAACTGGATAGTATTCATTGCAGAACCATGAGCCAATTAAACCTCTTTTCTTTGCAAATTACCCAGTCTCAGGTATTTCTTTATTAGCAATGTGGAAGCAGACTAATACAAATCTTATTTTAAAAATGGGCTAAAGATGTGAATAGATATTTCTCAAAAGAAGACATACAAATGGCCAACAAATATATGAAAAAATGTTCAACATCACTAATCATCAGAGAAATTCAAATCAAAACCATAATGAGATATCACTTTATCCATGTCAGAATGGCTATTATAAAAATGACAAAAATAACAAAATCTTTCAAGGATATGGAGAAAGGGGAACTCATACACTGTTTGTGGGTATATAAATTAGTGTAAACACTATGGAAATCAGTATGTTTTTTGTACTTTATTCTGTTAATGTGATGTGACATATTTATTTGTTTGTGGATATTGAACCATCTGTACTTCCCTGATATGAATCCCACTTGATCATGGTAAATGATCTTTTTAATGTGTTGTTAAATTTGGTTTGTTAGTCTTTTGTTGAAAAATTCTGCATAAATTTTCATCAGTGATACTGACCTGTAGTTTTATTTTCTGTTGAGTCCATGTCTTTTTTTTTTTTTTTTTTAATCAGAGTAATGCTGGCCTTGTAGAATGTGCTTGGAAGTATTCCTTCCTCTTCAAGTTTTTGGGATAGTTTGAATAGAGCTGGCATTAGTTCTTCTTTAAATTTTGGTAGCAGTCAGCAGTGAACCCATCAAGGTTCCTGGGCTTTTCTTTGATGGAAAGCTTCTAATTATTGCCTTTGATTTTGTTTCTCATTATTGATGTGTTGAGATTTTCTATTTCTTCACGATTCAATCTTGGTAACTTGCATGTGTCCGAGAATGTATCCATTTCCTCTAGGTTTTCCAGTTTGTTGGCATATAGTTGTTTGTAGTAGCCTCTTATGATCCTTTGTATTTCTGTGGCATCAGCTGCAATGTTACCCTTTTCTTCTCTTGTTTTAGTTATTTGAATTTCCTCACTTTTATTTTTAGTCTATCTAAAGGTTTGTCAAGTTTGTTTATCTTTTCAAAATACAGCTCTTTGTTTTGTTCATCTTTCATTTTTTTAATCTCTTTTTTGTTTATTTCTGCTCTGGTTTTATTAGTTTGTTCCTTCTACTTATTTTGGGATTGTTCTTTTTTTTTTTATTTCTTCGAGGAGTAATGTTAGGTTGTTTTTTGGGTTCTTTCTAGTTTTTTTCATGTAGGTGTTTATTGCTATAAACTTTATTTTAGGGGCGTTTTTCCTATATTACATAGGCTTTGGTATGTTGTATTTTCATTTTTCATTTGTCTCAAGGACTTTTAAAATTAAAAAACTTTCTTTTCTTTGATGCATTGTTTTTTTTCATGAACATGTTGTTTAATTTTCATGTATTTGAACAGTTTCCAAAGTTCCTTCTGTTATTGATTCATAGTTTTATTCCATTGTAATCATAAAAGATACTTCATATGATTTCAATTAAAAAAATTGTTAACACTTGTTTTGTTGCCTAACATATGGTCTATCCTGGAGAATCTTCCATGTGCTATGGTGAAGAATGTGTATTCTCTAGCTGTTGGGTGACATGTACTATAAATGTCTGTTAGGTTCATTTTGTCTAGAATGCAGTTTAAATTAAGTGTATATTTTCATTTTTTTATTTCAACTTTTCTTTCAGATACAGGTGTGGGGGTTACATGTGCAGAATTTTTACATGGGAATGTTACACAATACTCAGGTTTGGAGTATGGATCCCATCACTTTGGTAGTAAGCATAGTACTACATAGGTAGTTTTTAAACCCACCACTACCTTCCACTCTCTAGTAGGCCACAGTGCCTATTGTTCTCATATTTATATCCACATGTGCTCAGTACTTAGCTCCCACTTATAAATGAGAACATGCAGTATTCAGTTTTCCGTTCCTGTATTAATTTGCTTAGGATTATGCCCTCCAGCTCCATACATGTTGCTGCAAAGGACACAATCTCATTCTTTCTAATGGATGCATAGTATTGCATGGTATATATGTTCCATATTTCCTTTCTCCGATCTACCATAGTTGGGCAACTAGATTGATTCCATGTCTTGCTATTGTGAATAGTACAGTAATGAATATTTGCGTGCATGTGTTTTTTTGGTAGAATGACTTATATTCTTTTCCGTTTATACCCAGTAATGGGACCACGGGGCTGAATGGTAGTTCTGTTTTAAGTTCTTTGAGACATCTCCAAACTGCTTTCTATAGTGGCTGAGCTAATTTACATTCCTACCAACAGTGTTTAAATGTTCCCTTTTATAGGCTGGGAACAGTGGCTCACACCACTAATCCCAACACTTTGGGAGGCTGAGGTAGGTGGATTGTTTGAGGTCAGGAGTTTGAGACCAGCCTGGCCAACATGGTGAAGCCCCATCTCTACTGAAAATAGAAAAAAATCAGCCAGGTGTAGTAGCACATACCTGTAATCCCAGCTACCTGGGAGGCTCAGGCAGGAAAATCGCTTGAGCCCTGGGGGATGGAGGTTGCAGTGAGCTGAGATCGTGCCACTGTACTCCAGCTTGGGTGACAGAGTGAGACCCTGTCTCAAAAACAAAAAGTTCTCTTTTCTCCACAGCCTTACCAGCATCTGTAGTTTTTTGACTTTTTAATAATAGCCATTCTGACTGGTGTGAGATGTATCTCATTGTGCTTTTGACTTGCATTACTCTAATGATTAGTGATGCTGATCATTTTTTCATATGCTTGTTGGCAGCATATGTCTTTTTTTGATAAGTGTCTATTCATGTCTGTTGCCCATGTTTAATGGAGATTTTTTTTCTTGTTGATTTGTTTAATTTCCCTATAGGTTCTGGATATTAGGCCTTTGTTGGATACATAGTTCGTGAATACTTTCTCTGATTCTATAGATTGTCTGTTTGCTCTGTTGACAGTTTCTTTTACTGTGCAGAAGCTCTTTAGTTTAATTAAATCCTACTTGTTAATTTTTGTTTTTGTTGCATTTGCTTTTGGGGACTTAGCCAAAAATTATTTGCCAAGGCCTATGCCAAGAAAAATATTTCCTAGGTTGTCTTCTAGGATTTTTATAGTTTGAGGTCTTACATTTAAGTCTTTAATCCATTTTGAGTTAATACTCATATAAGGTGATAGATATGGGTTCAGCTTCAATATTCTGCA
The DNA here is from genome assembly GCF_006542625.1 of Nomascus leucogenys. Classification (NCBI taxonomy): domain Eukaryota; kingdom Metazoa; phylum Chordata; class Mammalia; order Primates; family Hylobatidae; genus Nomascus; species Nomascus leucogenys. The sequence continues at coordinate 49,248,193 of NC_044398.1, read as the reverse complement.
TAAAGCTAGGCAGTTATTCTAGCATCATTTATTGAATTGGGAGCCCTTTCACCATTGCTTGTTTTTGTTGGTCTTGTCAAACATCAGATGGCTGTAGGTGTGGGGCTTTATTTCTTAGTTTTCTATTCTATTTTATTGGATTATGTGTCTGTTTTCGTACCAGTACCAAACTGTTTTGGTTATTGTGGCTTTATAGTATAGTTTGAAGTTGGCTACTGTGATGCTTCTGGCTTTGTTCTTTTTGCTTAGTATTGCTTTGGTTATTTGGGCTCTTTTTTCCTTCCATATAAGTTTTAGAATAGTTTTGCCTAATGCTAGGAAGAATGGTGTTGTTAGTTTGATAGGTATAGCGTTGAATCTGTAAATTACTTTGGGCAGTGTGGCCATTTTTACTATATTGATAGTAAATAGTGCTGCAACAAACATATGCATGCACGTATCTTTATAATAGAATGATTTATATTCCTTTGGCATATACCCAGTAATATATTTGGGATTGCTGGGTCAAATATTTCTGCCTCTAGGTCTTTGAAGAATCACCAGACTGTCTTCCACAGTGGCTGAACTAATATACACTCCCATCAACAGTGGAAAAGTGTTCCTTTTCCTCCACAACCTCGCCAGCATCTGTTATTCTTTGACGTTTTAATAATAGCCATTCTGAGAGACTTGAGATGGTATCTCATTTTGGTTTTGATTTGTATTTCTCTAACGATCAGAGATACTGCATTTTTTTTCATGTTTGTTGGCCACATGTATATATTCCTTTGAGAAGTGTCTGTTAATGTCCTTTGCCCACTTTTTTATGGTGTTTTATGTCATTGCAGCACTATTTACAATAGGAAAGTCATGGAATTAACCTAAATACCCATCAATGACAAGTTGGATAAAGAAAATGTGGTACAGATATACCATGGAATACTATGCAGTCATAAAAGGGAACCAGATCATGTCCTTTTGTAGGGATATGGTTGGAGTTGGAAACTATTATCCTCAGAAAACTAATGTAGGAACAGAAAACTAAATACCGCATGTTCTTACTTATAAGTGAGAGCTGATGGATGAGAATACATAGATACATGGGGGAATCAACACACACTGGGCACCTGTGGGAGGTGTGGTGGGAGGGGGAGTGTCAGGAAGAATAGCCACTGGATTCTGGGCTTAATACCTGGGTGATGGGATGATCTGTGCAGTAAACCACCATGGCACACATTTACCTATGTAACAAACCTGCACATCCTGCACATGTATCCCTGAACTTAAAATAAAAGATGAAGAAAAATAAAGAAAATTGGCCCCCAATCTTTTCTGTCTTGTAATGTTTCTGCTGAGAGGTCTGCTGCTAGGCTGATGGAATTCCTTCTCTAGGTGACTGGCACCTTCTCTCTAGCTGCTTCTAAGGATTTTTCTTTTGCAATCACATTGATGAATCTGATGATTAATTGCCATGGGAATGATTATCTTATATAGTATCTGGCTGAAGTTCTCTGTATTTCTTGGATTTGCATGTTGACTTCTCTAGCGAGAGTAGGAAAATATTTGTGGACTATATCCTCAAATATATTTTACAAGTTGCTTATTTCCCTCTCTCAGGAATGCCAATGAATTGTTAATTTTGCCTCCTTACATAATCCCATATTTCTGGGATGTTTTGTTCATTTTTCTTAATTGTTTTCTTTATTTCTGTCTGACTGAGTTGATTCATAGAACCAGTCTTCAAACTCTGAGATTCTTTCCTCAACTCGGTCTATTCTGCTGTTAATACTACTGATTGTATTATGAAATTTTTGTAGTGAGCTTTTCAGCTCAGGAAGTTCAGTTTGGTTCTTCTTAAAAAGGGAATTTTGTTATTCAGTTCTTTGTTTGAGTGGATTGCTTGGCTTTCTTGGATTGATTTTCAACTTTCTCCTTGATCTCAATGAGCTTCTTTGCCATCAAGATTCTGAATTCCATGTCTGTCATTTCAGACAATCCAGACCAGTTATGAACCATTACTAGGAAAGTAGTGGGCTCATTTGGAGGCAAGGCGACATTCTGGCTTTTTGAATTGCCAGGGTCCTTGTCCTGATTTGTTCTCATCTGGGAGGACTAGTATTCTTTTCATTGTGTTGTAAATTGAGCATAGTCCATTGGCTTTGCTTCTGGAAGTTTCAGAGGACTAAGGCTCTTTATAGGGTCTTTGTTGTAAAATTCTTGTTCTTGGTTTCACAGTGGGGAGAATTAGTAAAGTGATTTTTGGTGTTATAGTTTGGGTTGCCATACGGTAGATGGTGCTCGAGAGCAATGAGCAGTAGATAGGCTCTTAACCACACATTTCCTTTGTGCATCTTCACATTTGCAACTGTGTTCTGCCATGTGAGGAGAAGAGATGTAACTCTCTCACCAGGCTTGCCCATGAGACTTGGGAGAACCACTGCCAACCACTGGCACTGTGCCTGCAATTTTGTTGTGGTGGTGGTGGTTAGATCTTTTGGGCCACAGGGCTCCCTTGGGGAGAGGTCTGGTGGGGAAACAGGCAACACCCTTTATGGATCAACCTTGTGCAGGGAGGCATGGCTAGGTCTCACACCAGCTTGTGAGCCTGTACCACTCAGAACTCTCAGTTTTCTGAGAGTATGGGCTCCTGTCCTGTTCAAGTACCAAGGACAAATCTCAGCTCAACCCTCCTGAGCCACAGGCTACAGCCTGAGGGCCCTAGGGTCTGCTTGCAGCTCCCTCCTCTAGGCACTCAGGGATGGGTTCTGGGTGCAGTGTGGGATCTGAAGGGCTCCCAGGATGCCAGAATGCCCTCAGGTGGAGCAAAACACCCAGGCTGGGCAGTGGAGGCTGCATTAGGTACATTCTCTTACGGGACAGTCAGGGAGGTTTCCTGGGAGGGGCTGGCAGGCAGGTGGGCCTGCGGGTCAGATGTGCCTCAGTCCCACAGGGAAGCACAACCTGTTTTCTCCTTGGTGGGTTCAGAGCCTCTCAGAGGGAGACAGGTAGCCCTGGGAATGGATGCTTATGGCTGAGCTCTGCTGGGACTGACCTGCACTCAAGGGTCCTCAGCTTTGCACCTGCTGCAGCTCTGTCTCCATCTAATCTTCAGGGAGATGTCCCCTGCTAGCTCACACATACATGTGGGAGTGAGATCCCCTGCAATGAGGATCTCAGAGGTTTGCAGTAAGATTGAGCAGTCTCCCAGTCTCTTAACTCACCCCTTCCTCAGGCACCATTTGGTGCTGGGAAACAGCTGGGGTGCTCAGGTGCTCCAACTTGGGTTCCCAGCTTCCTCCCTATTCAGCCTCAGCATGTGAGTCTTTTTTCCATCCACATTTGGTGTTTCCTGTCCAGAGATTGGTTCAAATTATGTTGCTATAGTCGAAATTGTGAGCTCTATCTATGGGAGCAGCAGTTCCTGGTGACATCTAGTCAGTTGTCTTGGAAAATGTTAAGAGTTAAAGAAAAAGGAAAGAAACATGAAAAATGGCTCAACAGTCAAAGACAGGTTTATTTTGGAGAATAAACTGGAGAGCGGTTTCTGGACAATTTCGGACAGGAGCATTCTCTGTTACAGACCAAGAGTATTTAAGGGTTCAGGGTGAGAGAGCTTATCACAGGGTAGGAAGTTTCTGCTTGGAGGAGAAGTTTATTGCAGGGTTGGAATGTCCCTGGTCGGAGGGGAGGTTGTCTTGGGGCTGACACGTCTCTGGCGGGAAGGGAGGTTTTCTTGCGGCTGGCATGTCTCTGGTTGGGGAGGATTTTATCTTAGGGTTAGAATGTTTCTGGTCAGAGATGTCATCTGTGGTTTATGGTCATGCTGACATTAGCCATTAGGCTGATGCCCTTTGGGAAGATTTAGGGGGTTTTTTATTAAGGTGAACTTCAAAGTGGCAGTGCTTGTCCAAGATGGCAATGCTTCTGCTCTGTCAGAAAAATTTCCAGTGTTTCTTTGTTGATTTTTTTGTCTGGATGGTCTGAAAGTGTAGTGTTGAATTCCCCTCCTATTATTGTATCACACTCAATCTCTTTTAGTCTGTTAATATTTGCTTTATATATTTAGGTGCTCCAGTGTTGTGTGTACATATATTTATAATTGTTACATCCTCATGTTGTATGAGCCCTTTATCATAATATAATGGTTTGATTTATATTTTTAAAATAATTTTTAACTTAAAGTGTATTTTATCTCGTATAAATATAGCTACTTCTGCTCTTTTTTGGTTTCCCTTTGGTTGCAAGATCTTTTTCCAACCGTTTTTTTCAGCTTATGCATGTCTTTATAGGTGAAGTAGGTTTTCTATAGGACACATATAGTTGGATCTTATTTTTTTCATTCAGCCACTCTATGTCTTTAATTTGGAGAATTCTGTTCTTTAACATTCATGGTTGTTATGCATAATTAAGGTCTTACTATTGATATTTTGTTGCTAATTTTACTGTTGTTTTGTAATCTTCTCTTTCTTTCTTTCTGCCTTCTTTTGTGGTTGTTTTTCTCTGATGGTATGTTTTCATTCATTGCTTTTTGTTTTTAGTGTATCTATTATAGGTTTTCACTTTATAGTCACAGAAAACATCTTATGTAACTATTTTAACCTGATGACAAGGTAACATTGGTCACAAAGAAAAGAGAAACAAAACTAAAAAAAAACTTTACACTTTACTCCTCACATTTTGACTTTTAGATATCTCAATTTCTATATTTTTATATTGTTTAATGCATAATAAATTTTTCTAGTTATTATTTTTTAATAGTTTTGTCTGTCTTCAAACTAAACATATGAGTCCTTTATATACCACAGTTACAGTATTAGAGTATTCTGAATTTGTATGGTTTCTATTAGCAGAGATTTTTATAATTTCTGATGTTTCATTGTTAAATATTAGCATCCTTTGCCATCAGATTGAGTAACTTCCTTTAGTATTTCTTATAAAACAGGTTTGGGTGTGATAAGTTTTCTCACCTTTTGTTTGTCTAGGAAAGTCGTTATCTTCCCTTTATGTTAGAAGGAGAGCTTTGTTGAATACACTATTTTAGGTTGTCAATTCTTTCCTTCAGCACTTTGAATATGTCATCTCACTTCCCCCTAACCTGTAAAATTATTATTATTTTTTAAATTTGGGACCTGAAGTCACTTTAGTCAGCTGGTGGTGAAGGGGTATAGGACTCAGGTTCCTCTTGCTGGGGCAGCTGATTCCCTTGGGGCTGGGGTGAGTCTCAATGCTCCCTATGTGAGCACTGGCTAGAATCAAGGACCACAGAGTTCTAACCTGGTGCTGTGTTTTACTGTAGCAAAGCTGGTACTAAGTTCCAATACAGCCCCACCCGCTGACACTTTCCTCTCCTTCAAGAAGAAAGATTTTGCTACACACTGTGCCACTTGGGTTTGGGGGAGGGGTGTGAGACTGTACTTTCTGCTCTGTTCAATGAATATTTTCTTGTTATTATGCTAAAACCAGGTACCGTGACCTCTCACCTGATTCCTTTAGTTCTTGTGAAGGTGTATTCTTGCATGGATAGTCATTCAATTTGACGTTCCTGTGGATGGATAGGGTTCTTCCTCCATCTTGCTCTGGTGATTCTATCTCAAAGCCTTTCTTCTTATAGCTGAGAAAATGGGTGAGGTTTTTTTAGCCAAAGGAAAAATCTTACACCTGAATATGAATTTTAAACTCAAAAGCCCATCTCAAATTACAAATGTTGCAATTTCTAGAAAACAATTTCTATGACAATTTGACTATGATACATGTATGTGTGGATTTCTATGAGTTTATTTTTGAATTTATGGAACTTCTTGATGTGAAGATTAATGCTTTGACAAAATTTGGGAACTTTTCATTCACTATTTATTAAAAAATTTTTTTCTTCTCTTCCTCTTTTCTCCTTCTAGAATGCCCATTATGTATATGTTGGTATACTTGGATGGTGTTGTACCAATTTCTGAGGCTCTGTTAATTTTATTCATTCCTTTTCTTTATGTTTCTCTGACTAGGTAATTTCAACTTATTTGTCTTTAATGTCACTAATTTTTTTGCCTTTTAAAATATTCCTTTGATTCCATCTTTCCATTTCAGTTATTATGGTTTTTAACTCCAGAATTTCTATTTGGTTACTTTGGGTAATTTATATCATGCTATTGATATTCTTTCACAGTGAGATATTATTACACTTTAACTCTTTAGATATGATTCCCTTTAGTTATTTGAATAGTTTTATAACAGCTGATTTAGAATCTTTGTCTAGTAAGTCCAACATCTTGGCCTCTTCAGGGAGAGTTTTTATTAACTGATCTATTTTTCTTTTGTGTATTGGCTATTTTCTTGTTTCTGTGCATGTCTGATAATTTTTTGTTTAAATTTTAAATAATATGATGTGAAATTCTGAAAATTGGATTACTCTTCTTTCCCAGGGTTTGTTATTTTGCTGTTTTTGTTATTTGTTTGATTAATGCATTTCTTGGACTAATTTTGTAAAGTTTGTATATTTTGTTGTTTGTTAACTACTGAAGTCTGCTTTGTTAGCTTAGTGATCAGCTAATGACTAGACAGAGATTTCCTTAAATGTATTGAATTGATGTCTCCCACCCTTGTAGAGGGGCTCCCTGTGTGTCCCTGTGTGTCTTGAGGCATGCTTTCAATGCTGAGGTAAGAAGTTTGTAACTCTGCCTTAGCCTTCATTTCCTGCTTGCTCAGAACCTCAAGGTCAGTTAGAGGTGAGAGATCTGGGAATATTCATGTCTTTCCTAAACCTGTGCACAGCCCTACATATATGTTTTGTCTATTAGATTCCCTGATACATGTTAGAGCTTTGTAGAGCCACTCCTTATGGATATCTAATTTCTCAATTTTTCTTTTTGAGATTTTGATGGTCAGCCCCAACCTGGTAATGCTCATCACATGTCTACTATGTTAAGCAGTTACCACTGATCATTTTTTGACAAATGCCCTAGGGTGAGGGATATTCTGCACAAAGAAAGCTCTAAGTCAGGTCAAATAGATATATACCTTGACAGTGCATCTTTTCAGGAAGCTGGCAGATACATCATCAAATAGTGGTTATCCTCTAGGAATGGTGCTTTTGGGGATCTTCAAACTTATTTTGCCCTCTCTAGGGGCTGTTAGGCAGCTGGATTTCACAGCTATTATAGTTGTGAGGCTGTTGGTTGACTGGGCTATCAAGGACCTAGAGTGAGGGGAATGGAATTAGGGCATGTTAACATGCTAACTCTTACCAAGGTCAGCCATTAGAAAATGTATTTGTTCTATAATGACTGTACACATATTTTCAATTGCACCAACATTATACAAGGTTTTTCTTTCTCCAGATTCTCACCAACATTTGTTATCTTTTGTGTTTTTCATTATAGTTGTTCTAACAGGTGTGAGGTGATATCTCATTGTGGCTTTAATTTGCATTTCCCTGATGATTAAAAATGTTGAGGATTTTTTCATATACTTGTTGACTATTTATGTATCTTTTGTTTTTGTTTTTGTTTTTGAGAGACAGAATCTCACTCTGTTGCCCAGTGAGGCTGAAGTGCAGTGGTGTGATCTTGGCTCACTGCAACCTCCACATCCTGAGTTCAAGTGATTCTCCTACCTCAATTTCCCAAGTAGCTGGAACTACTTGGGATGCCACCCAAGTAGTGCATCCCACAATGTCCAGCTAATTTTTATATTTTTTAGTAGAGATGGGGTTTCACTATATGTTGGCCAGGCTGGTCTCAAACTCCTGATCTCAAGTGAGCCACCTACCTCAGCCTCCCAAAGTGCTGGGATTACAGGCATGAGCCACCATATCTGGCCTATATGTCTTCTTTTGAGAAATATGTATTAGGCTTTTTGTACATCTTTAAATTGGGCTGTTTCTTAATATTGAGTTGATTGCATTCCTTACGTATTTTGACTATTAACTCCTTATCAGACCTATAGTTTGCAAACATCTTCTCCCATTCTGTAGGTTGTCTCTTCGTACTGTTGATTGTTTTGTTTTCTGTGCAGGAACTGTTTAGTTTGATACAATCTTATTATTCTATTTTTGCTTTTGGGGTTGTATTAAAAAAATCATTGCTAAGACCAATGTCAGGGAGATTTTTCCCTATGTTTTCTTCTAGTAGTTTTATTGTTTTATATTTATTATGGCAGTTCCTCAAAAAATTAAAAATAGGGTTACCATCAGATCCAGCAGTTCCATTTCTGGGCATACAGTCAAAAGAAATTAAATTAGTATGTCAAAGAGATATCTGCAATCCTGTGTTTGTTGCAGCATTATTCATAGTAGACAAGATGTGGAATCAACTTAAGTGTCTGTGTTAGTCCATTCTCATGCTGCTATGAAGAAATATCTGAGACTGGGTAATTTACAAAGAAAAGAGATTTAATTGACTCACAGTTCTGCATGGCTGGGGAGGCCTCAGGAAACTTACAATCATGGCAGAAGGGGAAGCAAACACATCCTTCTTCACAAGGCAGCAGGAGAGAGAAGTGCCAATCAAAGGGGGAAAGCCCCTCATAAAACCATCAGATCTTGTGATAACTCACAATCATGAGAATAGCATGGGGTTAACTGCCCCCATGATTCAATCACCTCCCACTGGGTCCCTCCCATGTCATGTGGGGATTATGGGAGCTACAATTCAAGATGAGATTTGGGTGCAGAGAGCCAAACCATATTATTCCACCCAACCCCTACCAAATCTCATGTCCTTACATTTCAAAACACAATCATGCCCTTCCAACAGTCCCCCAAAGTCTTAACTCATTCCAGCATTAACTCAAAAGTCTAAGTACTTGTGAGACAAGGCAAGTCCCTTCTGCCTATCATCCTGTAAAATCAAAGGCTTACTTTCCAGATACAATGGGGGAACATGCACTGGGTAAATACACCCATTCCAAATAGGAGAAATTGGCCAAAACAAAGAGGCTACATGCCCCATGCAAGTTCAAAATCCAATAGGGCAGTCATTAAATTTTAAAGTTCCAAAATGATCTCCTTTGACTTCATGTCTCACATCCAGGGCACACTGGTGCAAGAGGTGGGCTTCCATGGCCTTAGGCACCTCCACCCTGTGGCTTTGTGGGGTACAACCCCATTCACAGCTGCCTTCACAGCTGGCCTTGAGTGTCTGCAGCTTTTCCAGGCACATGATGCAAGCTGTCAGTGGATCTTCCATTCTAGAGTCTGGAGGATGGTGGCCCTCTTCTCACAGCTGTACTAGGCAGTGCCCCAGTGGGGACTCTGTGTAGGGGCTCCAACCCCACATTTCCCTTTTGCACTGCCCTAGCAGAGGTTCTACATGAATGCTCCCCACCTGCAGCAAACTTCTGCCTGGACATCCAGACATTTCCGTACATCCTCTGAAATCTAGGCAGAGGTTCCCAAATCTCAATTCTTGACTTCTTTATACCTACAGGCTCAAACCATGTGGAAGCTGCCAAGGCTTGGGGCTTGCACCCTCTGAAGCAATGGTCTGAGCTGTACCTTGGTCCATTTTAGCCATGGCTGGAGCCGAAGCAGCTGGGATGTAGGGCACCGTGTCCTGAGGCTGCACGGAGCAGGGGGACCTGGGCCTGATCCAGGAAACCATTTTTTCCTCCTAGGCCTCTGGGCCTGTGATGGGAGGGGCTGCTGTGAAGGTCTCTGACATGACTTGGAGACATTTTCCCCATTGTCTTGGTGATTAACATTGGCTCCTTTTTACTTATGCAAATTTCTGCAGCAGGCTTGAATTTCTCCCCAGAAAATGGGTTTTTCTTTTGTATTGCATCATCAGGCTGCAGATTTTTCAAACTCTTATATTCTGCATCCTCTTGAACACTTTGCTGCTTAAAAATGTCTTCTGCCAGATACCATAAATCATCTCTCTCAAGTTCAAAATTCCACAGATCTGTAGGGCAGGGGCAAATGCTACCAGTCTCTTTGCTAAAGTATTGCAAGAGTCACTTTATTCCAGTTCCCAACAACTTCTTCATCTCCATCTGAGACCACCTCAGCCTGGACTTCATTGTCCATATCATTATCAGCATTTTGGCCAAAGCCATTTAACAAGTCTCCAGGAAGTTCCAAACTTTCCCACATCTTCTTGCCTTCTTCTAAGTCCTCCAAACTGCTCCAACCTCTGCCTGTTACTTAGTTCCAAAGTTGCTTCTACATTTTTGGTTATCTTTATGGCAGTGCCTCACTACTGTGGTACCAATTTACTGTATTAGTTCATTCTCAAACTGCTATGAAGAAATACCTGAGACTAGGTAATTTATAGAAAAGAAGTTAATTTACTCACAGTTCTGCATGGCTGGGATGGCCTCAGAAAACTTACAATTATGGTGGAAGGAGAAGCAAAGACATCCTCCTTCACAAGGTGGCAAGAGAGAGAAGTGCTGAGCAAAGGGGGAAAAACCTCTTATAAAACCATCATATCTTGTAAGAACTTATTTACTATCATGAGAATAGCATGGAGGTTGCCACCCTCATCATTCAATTACCTCCTGCTGGGTCCCTCCCATGACACATGGGGATTATAGGAACTACAATTCAAGATGAGATTTGGGTGGGGACACACACAAACCATATCAGTGTCCTTTGACAAATGAATAGATAAAAATGTGCTGTATATGTACACAATGAAATATTATGTGGCCTTAAATAAAGAAGTTCTGTCAGTTGCAACAACATTGATGAACCTGGAGGATATTATGCTAAGTGAAATAATCCAGGCCCATAAAGACATATATTGCAGTCTTGGTAAGTTACATACTTCTATGAATTTATCCATTTGTTCTAGATTATTCAATTTTTTGGTGTATAATTGTTCATAGTAGTCATAATTTTTTGTATTTCTGTGGTCAGTTGTAATGTCTCATCTCTCATTTATAATTGTATTTATTTGAATTTTCTTTTTTGTGTAGCTAAAATTTTGCCAATTTTGTTTATCCTCTCAAAGAATAAGCTCTTAGTTTTGTTGACCATTTCTAGAGTTTTTCTAGTCTCTATTGCATTTAGTTCTGCTCTGATCTTCATTATTTCCTTCCTCCTATTAACTGTGGACTTAGTTTGCTCTTTGTTTTTAGTGTTCCATGACATGTACTACTAGATTTTTGGATTTGAGGTCTTTCTTTTTTTCTTAATGTAGACATTCATTGCTATAAACCTCCCTGTTAGGACTGCTTTTGCATCATTTCATGTTTTGTTATGTTGTGTTTCCATTTTAGTTTATCTTTAGTTATTTTTGATTTTCCTTTTTATTTTCTCATTGACTCATTGGTTATCCAGGAGTGTGCCACTCAATTTTCCCACGTTTTGGATTTTCTGAAAAATTTCCTGTGATTGATTTCTAGTTTTATACCATTGTGGTAAGAAAAGATAATTGATATGATTTCAGCCTTCTAAAATTTGTTAAGACTTATTTTATGGCCTAAAATATGACCAAAGTCATACCTTGGAGATACTGCAGGTTTAGTTCTAGACCACCACAATAAAGCAAATATCACAGTAAAGCAAGTTACACATTTTTTGTTTCATGGTACATATGAAAGTTATGTTTAAGGTCTAATATCCAGCATGTATAAGGAACTGAAACACATTTACAAAACAACAACAACAACAACAACAAACAACCCCATTAAAAAGTGGGCAAAAGACATGAATGGACACTTCCAAAGAAGACATACATGTAGCCAACAATCATATAAAAAAAGCTTAACATCACTGATCATTAGAGAAATGCAAATCAAAACCATGAGATGCCGTCTCCCACCAATCAGAATGGCTATTACTAAAAAGCCCAAAAATAACTGATGCTGGCAAAGTTGCAAAGGAAAAGGAACACTTATACACAGTTGGTGGGAGTGTAAATTAGTTCAACCATTGTGGAAGACAGTATGGTGATTCATCAAAGACCTAAAAACAGAAATAGCATTTAGCCCGGCAATCCCATTACTGGGTATATACCCAAAGGAATAGATATCATTCTCCTATGAAGACGTGCACATGTACATGCCTGTTTGGTGCTCACTGCTCTGTGCCTGAGTGGGTACCTAAGGTACAAGACAAAGTCCCCTTTACTTTTTCCTCTGTTTTTCTCAAGCAGAGGGAGTTTCTTACTATAGGCACCACAGTTGGAAATGTGCTGGGTCTCACCTGAAGCCAGCATATCTCAGAGTCTCACCCGATGCCCATAGCATACTACCTAGATATTGCTGCTGATTATTCAGGGCCCAAGGGCTCTTTAGTCAGCAAGTAACAGATCTTGCCAGGACTGAATTCTTCCCTTGAAGGTGGCAAGTTCCCTTTTGGCCCAGGGTGTGTCTAGAAATGTCATCCAGGAACTAGGGCCTGGAACGGAGGCCTCAAAATTCTGCCCAGTGCCCTATCCTACTGTGGCTGAGCTGGTATCCAAGATACAAGATGAAATCCTCTTTATTCATCCCTCTCTTCTCCTTAAGAAGAAGGAGAAGAAGGTCTTTTTTGGAGCTGTGAGTTGCACTGCCTGGGTTTGGAGGAGGGGTGGCACAGCACTCCTTTAGCTGTCCTGGTTGGTGTCTCAGTAGATGCCCCCTAAGTTCACGGCTCTGAATCCAGCTCAGCACTAGACTTGCCTAGGAGTTGCAGTCCTTGTGGCCTGTATTGCCTTTGAAGTTAAGTTCCAGGGAACTTTAGCCTATGGTGGTGAGGCTTGCCAGAACTCAATTTCCAACAGCAGGGATATGCAGTTCCCTTTTGGCCTCTCTCCATAGGTGGGCATCAGCTGAGTTTAGCTTGATTTTTCTTTCTGCCATGACAGAGTAGCACTGAGTTCAATGCAAAGTCTCACAATCACTGCACTGTTTCTCTCAAAAAGCACAAATAATTTCTCTGCACCAAGCGGACAGTGCTGAGCAATGGGGGAGGGATGGCATTAGCAATTCAAGACTGTCTTTTCTACCCTCTTCAGTGCCTCTTTCAACAATATGAAGTTAAAACCAGATACTGTGAGTGTTCAGCAGATTTTTGGTTCCTATTAAGGTGCTTTTTCATGTATAGATAGTTTTAAATTTGTTGTTCCTGCAAGGGGGATAATTGGTGTAACCTTCTATTTGACCATCTTGCTCCACCACTCTGGGTATCCAGGATAGTGCTTTTATTAGCTACAGGAGTCCTCACTATTTGGACTGTAGGGGGGCTCTGTGTTGTGCCCCCATGACTATTAAAAGATCATAAGCATCTAATGGAGAGCCCCTCAATCTCTTCCTCGAGACCTTATTGTTGAGCAACTACAGCCATAGATGTCTTTGAGAAGGGACTTAAACAGCTGGTCCAGGAGTGAGTACCCAGTTACATTTTTACATCACTCTGACTGCTAATGAAATATTGTTATCTTGGCAGTAGGTTCTTTTGTCTTGCATGGAAATTTTTCAGTTAAGATCTGGATTGTGCTGCTAACTATTTCACATCATCAAGTTCAATTGAGCTAGATAACCAATGAGAGTAGCACAAATGAACCTAGGTCTGAGTTTGGTAAATGATCTTATTTGTCATCTGTTGTTCTTACTCCTTATTGCTGAAGTAAGAGACTATCAGGTAGCTTTCAGGGCACTTTGGAGGTGACTGGAAGAGTGATCAAAAAAGGTTTTTCAGTGGCAGGGAACTCACCACAATTGGACCAAATTAGTCAGAGGCCGAACAGCAGCCAGCTAAGAAAGGAGAGGGTCTCATATGTATATAAAACTTTCCCCCTACCCACTTCTTCATCCTTCTTGGGCAAAGTGGCCATGGAAGGACATTCTGAATAAGGAGGTCTGCAGTGACACACCTCATAAGTGCCACTGTCCCTAATTAAATGTAACAAGAGTATCTCATTTAAGGTAAAGGTGAACTATTCACATCTCTTCTATGGTCTCTTTTGATTGGTGTGCAATATGATCATGAGGGCTCTACATATTTTTTCATCACACATGGAAAAATGAATAAAACATGAAAACATGCATTGTAGACATTCAATGCTAGGAACATGCTTAGCTTTAACAATGGTCATTGGATGCAATTTTGCATATAGGGTCTATGCAAATTTTGGTCACCAACTACTTTGTGTTCTGGATTATCTTTCCTGTGTTTCAATTTCTAAAAGTATCTCTTTACATTTATTTCCTAATGGATAGCATACTTGATATCTTTCTTCTATTTCAATTTTTTCTCACTTAACATTACCTTCTATAAATCTCTCTAAATCAGGTTGTAACAATCTTTTTATTACTTTTAGAGCTTCCTGTACAACTCTTTGTATCATATTAAATATTGTAGTTGATAATACCACAAATTATAATATGTACCTTTTTATTAACCAATTTCATATGCTTGTACATTTAAGTGATTTTGAGTATTTTGTAATTAAAAGTATGCTGTAATGAATAAACTTGCACATGTGAATTTTCATTGCTTTGCCTATGAATATATATTAATCTAAACTATAAATAATCAAGAACAAGTAGAGACTAATATAAATATTTGATGCCAAGAAATATCTAAATAATGAGACTACTTCACCTCAGATTCAGTATTTTCATGTCAGATCTAGAATTATAGTAATTTACTTATATTTTACTTGTATAAAAATGAGACAGAATATGACTGTATACTTGTTGTAAATCTGAAATCTAGAAATTTCACTATAGTTTATGTTTAGTGCACTAAATTTATTAATTCGTGTAGCTCATATTGATGTACCAGAAGAAAATCTTATGCTTGAACAAGACACAAAGTCAAAAACGGAAGTAGAAGTAAAGAAACAAAAATCTTTCCAAGATAATCAACTCAATAGTAAGTGTAATAATTGTAGATAACCTTAAAATAATTTAAGATTTATTTTTAATTGCCAAGTAAAAATTATATAAATTCATTGTGTACTACATGGTGTTTTAATATATAAATTGTGGAATAATAAATTGTGGAATTTAAATATAAATTGTGGAATAATAAAATCAAGCTATTTAACATATATATTACCTTTTTTTGTGTGTTGAGAAGACTTAAAATTTCTCTTAGCAATTTTGCAATATGTTATTATTAACAGTACTCATTAAGTACAGTAGATCTCTTAAACGTTTCTCATTTCCAGCTGAAATGTGTGTCCTTTGACCAACATTGCTTCAGTCCTCCCACCATCAGCCTCTTGTAACCAACATTTTACTCTCTGTTCCTATGAGCTTGACTTTTTAAAACTCCACATATAGGTAAGATAATGCAGTATTTGTGTTTAGTGACTGGCTTACTTTATTTAACACTATGTTCTCCACGTTCATCCATATTATCACAAATGACAAAATTTGCTTCCTTTTTTTAATGCTGATTTTCGTTATCTATTGATCTGTGGCTGGTCACTAAGTTTGATTCCTTATCTTGGCTATTGTGAGTAATGTTACAGTGAACATGGGAGTACAAATATCTCTTTTATATACTGATTTCATACTGAAGTGAAATTGTGGATAATATTGTAGTTCTATTTTTAATTTTTTGAGGAATCCCTGTAGTGTTTTCCATTATGGCTTTACTAATTTACATTCCCACCAACAGTGTATAAGTGTTCCCTTCTCTTCACATCTTTGCCAGCACTTCTCTTCCATCTTTTTGATAATAGTTACTTTAGTGTGTGGGAAGTGATATTTCATTGTGGTTTTAATTTGCATGTCCCTGATGATTAGTGATGTTGAACATTTGTTCATATACCTGTTGGCTATTTGCATGTCTTCATTAGAGAAATGTCTATTCAGATCCCGTGCTCATCTTTTATTTGGGTTGTTTTCTAACTATTGAGTTGTTTGAGCTGCTTCTATACATTGGATCTTAACTGCTTATCAGATTTATGATTTGCAATTGCTTTCTCTCATGCGGTAGGCTATTTCTTCCTACTGTTGATTGTTTGCTTTGCTGTGCAGAGCTTTTTAGTTTGGTTTAATACCATTTACTTATTTTTGCTTTTATTACCTTGCTTTTGGGGTCATATCCAAAAAATCTTTGCCCAGATCAACATAATCGAGTGTTTCCTATATTTTCTTCTAGCAATTCTAGTTTCAGATCCTAAATTTATGTCCTTAATCCAATTTGAGTTGATTTTTGTATATAGTGTGAGATGAAGGTATAATTTTATTCTTATGCATGTGGATATCTAGTTTTTCAACACCATTGTATATTTTATTCCAGTGATCTACATGTCTGTTTTTATACCAGTACCATGCTGTTTTGTTTGCTGTAGCTAAATAATATGTTTTAAAATTAGGATGTACAATGCCTCCAGCTTTGTTTTTCTTGCTCAAGATTGCTTTGGCTATTAGGGTCTTTTATGGTTACATATGAATTTTTGGATTTTTTCTATTTCTGTCAAAAAATGTTATTGGGATTTTGATAGGGATTAAATTCATAACTGATTAAATTCATAAAATGATGGGCATTTTAACAATATTAATTCTTCCAATCCAGGAACATGGGATATCTTTTTATTTATTTGTGGTTTCTTAAACTTCTTTTACTAATATTTTATAGTTTTCATTGTAGAACTTTTTTTCCTCCTTGTTTAAATTTATTCCTAGGAATTTAATTTTTTGTAGATATTGTAAATGAGATTTTTTTGTATTTCTTTTTCAGACAGTTCGTTGTTAGAGTATAGGAACACTACAAATGTTTGTTTGTTGACTTTCTACCCTGAAAATTTTATAAATTTAATCATTTGGTCCAATAGTTTTTTGGTGGAGTCTTTAGAGTTTTCTTTTTTTTAATTTTATTTATTTTATTGTTATTATACTTAAAGTTTTAGGGTACATGTGCACAATGTGCAGGTTTGTTACATATGTATCCATGTGCCATGTTGCTTTGCTGCATCCATTGACTCGTCATTTAGCATTAGGTATATCTCCTAATGCTATCCCTCCCCCCTCCCTGCACTCCACAGCAGTCCCCGGAGTGTAATGTTCCCCTTCCTGTGTCCATATGTTTTCATTGTTCAGTTCCCACCTATGAGTGAGAACATGCAGTGTTTGGTTTTTTGTCCTTGCGATAATTAGCTGAGAATGATGGTTTCCAGTTTCATCCATGACCCTACAGAGGACATGAACTCATCCTTTCTTATGGCTGCATAGTATTCCATGGTGTAAATGTGCCACATTTTCTTAATCCAGTCTATCGTTGTTGGACATTTGGGTTGGTTCCAAGTCTTTGCTATTGTGAATAGTGCCGCAATAAACATATGTGTGCACATGTCTTTATAGCAGCATGATTTATAGTCCTTTGGGTATATACCCAGTAATGAGATGGCTGGGTCAAATGGTATTTCTAGTTCTAGATCCCTGAGGAATCGCCACACTGACTTCCACAATGGTTGAACTAGTTTACAGTCCCACCAACAGTATAAAAGTGTTCCTATTTCTCCACATCCTCTCCAGCACCTATTGTTTCCTGACTTTTTAATGATGGCCATTCTAACTTGTGTGAGATGGTATCTCGTTGTGGTTTTGATTTGCATTTCTCTGATGACCAGTGATGATGAGCGTTTTTTCATGTGTTTTTTGGCTGCATAAATGTCTTCTTTTGAGAAGGGTCTCTTCATATCCTTCGCTCACTTTTTGATGGGGTTGTTTGTTTTTTTCTTGTAAATTTGTTTGAGTTCATTGTAGATTCTGGATATCAGCCCTTTGTCAGATGAGTAGGTTGTGAAAATGTTCTCCCATTTTGTAGGTTGCCTGTTCACTCTGATGGTAGTTTCTTTTGCTGTGCAGAAGCTCTTTAGTTGAATTAGATCCCAT
Organism: Nomascus leucogenys; assembly: GCF_006542625.1. Taxonomy (NCBI): domain Eukaryota; kingdom Metazoa; phylum Chordata; class Mammalia; order Primates; family Hylobatidae; genus Nomascus; species Nomascus leucogenys. Next base: position 49,230,445 of record NC_044398.1, on the reverse strand, counting down.
TTGTCAATTTTGGCTTTTTTTGCCATTGCTTTTGGTGTCTTAGACATGAGGTCCTTGCCCATGCCTATGTCCTGAATGGTATTGCCTAGGTTTTCTTCTAGGGTTTTTATGGTTTTAGGTCTAAGATGTAAGTCTTTAATCCATCTTGAATTAATTTTTGTATAAGGTGTAAGGAAGGGATCCAGTTTCAGCTTTCTACATATGGCTAGCCAGTTTTCCCAGCACCATTTATTAAATAGGGAATCCTTTCCCCATTGCTTGTTTTTGTCAGGTTTGTCAAAGATCAGATAGTTGTAGATATGCGGCATTATTTCTGAGGGCTCTGTTCTGTTCCATTGATCTGTATTTCTGTTTTGGTACCAGTACCATGCTGTTTTGGTTACTATAGCCTTGTAGTATAGTTTGAAGTCAGGTAGTGTGATCCCTCCTGCTTTGTTCTTTTGGCTTAGGATTGACTTGGTGATGCGGGCTCTTTTTTGGTTCCATATGAACTTTAAAGTAGTTTTTTCCAATTCTGTGAAGAAAGTCATTGGTAGCTTGATGGGGATGGCATTGAATCTATAAATTACCTTGGGCAGTATGGCCATTTTCACGATATTGATTCTTCCTACCCATGAGCATGGAATGTTCTTCCGTTTGTTTGTATCCTCTTTTATTTCATTGAGCAGTGGTTTGTAGTTCTCCTTGAAGAGGTCCTTCACATCCCTTGTAAGTTGGATTCCTAGGTATTTTATTCTCTTTGAAGCAATTGTGAATGGGAGTTCACTCATGATTTGGCTCTCTGTTTGTCTGTGATTGGTGTATAAGAATGCTTGTGATTTTTGTACATAGATTTTGTATCCTGAGACTGCTGAAGTTGCTTATCAGCTTAAGGAGATTTTGGGCTGAGATGATGGGGTTTTCTAGATATACAATCATGTCATCTGCAAACAGCGACAATTTGACTTTCTCTTTTCCTAATTGAATACCCTTTATTTCCTTCTCCTGCCTAATTGCCCTGACCAGAACTTCCAACACTATGTTGAATAGGAGTGGTGAGAGAGGGCATCCCTGTCTTGTGCCTGTTTTCAAAGGGAATGCTTCCAGTTTTTGTCCATTCAGTATGATATTGGCTGTGGGTTTGTCATAGACAGCTGTTATTATTTTGAGATACATCCCATCAATACCTAATTTATTGAGAGTTTTTAGCACGAAGGGTTGTTGAATTTTGTCAAAAGCCTTTTCTGCATCTATTGAGATAATCATGTGGTTTTTGTCTTTGGTTCTGTTTATATGCTGGATTACATTTATTGATTTGCATATGTTGAACCAGCCTTGCATCCCGGGGATGAAGCCCACTTGATCATGGTGGATAAGCTTTTTGGTGTGCTGCTGGATTCAGTTTGCCAGTATTTTATTGAGGATTTTTGCATCAATGTTCATCAGAGTTTTCTATATATTGATTTATGTTATCTGACCAAGATAATTTTACTTCCCCCATCCAATTTGAATGCCTTCTGTTTCTTTTTCTTTTGTTATTTATTTGCCTGGGGCTGCCAGTGTTCTGTAGAATAGAAGTGGTGAGAATAAGCATCCTTGTCTTGTTTCTTATCTTAGAAGAAACGCTCTCAACTTACTACCATTGAGTGTAATGTTAGCCGTGGCTTGTTTGTTGTATATGGCTTTTACTGTAGTGAGGTACAATCCTCCTATACCTAACTGGTTTAAAATTTTTATTTTGAAATGATTTGGAATTTTAATGGATGTTTTTTCTGCATCTATTGAGATTTTCATGTGGTTTTTGTCCTTCATTCTATTAATGTGATATATAACATTTATTGCTTTATGTTGAACCATCCTTGCACCCAGGAGATAAACCACACTTGATCATGGTGAATTCTTCTTTAAATGTGCTGTTGAATTTAGTTAGTATTTTGTTGAGGTTTTGCATGATCATCAGAGATATTGGCCTTTAATTGTCTTTTCTTGTAGTGTTGTTGTCTGGCTTTTTTTTAATCAATAATGCTGGCCTCCTAAAATGAGTTTGGAAGTGATCTCTCCTGTTTTTTTGAAAAATTTGAGGGGCATTAGCATTAATTCTTCTTAAAACATTGGGTAGAATTTAGCAGTGTATCCATGAGGCCTTAGCTTTTCTTTAATAGAATATATTAGTGATTTAGTCACATTACTCATTATTAGTTTATTCATATTTCTCTTCTTCATGATTTAGTCATGGTAGGTTGCATGTGTCTAGGAATTATTCATTTCTTCAGGGTTATTGAAATTGGTGCCATATAATTATTCATAGTAGTCTCTCATGATCTTTTGTATCTCTGTGACATCAGTTGTGACAGTTCTTTTATTCCTGATTTTGAGTCTTTTGTCTTTGTTAGTTTCATTAAAGTTTCGTTGATTTTGTTTGTCTTTTCAAAATACCAACTCTTAGTTTTGTTGATCTTTTCTGTTGTTTTTTTTATCCCTTCTATTGTTTTTCTAGTATCTATTTTGTTTATTTCTTCCATGAGCTTTATTATTTTCTTCCTTCTATAAACTTTGGATTTAGTTTGTTCTATTTTCCTTAGTTCCTTGTGTTGTAACATTAGGTTGTTTATTTGGGATCTGTTATTTGATGTGGGCTTTTAGTTCTATAAATGGTACAGTTGTACAGTGTGTTTGTGTTTTAAGCTGTGTTATTACAAAAGAGTAAAAAAGTAAAAAACATTAAAAGTTTATTAAATAAAAAGTTACAGTAAACTCAGGTTAATTTATTATTGAATAAAGGAAATTCATTCAAAATTTAGTGTAACCCAAGTGTACAGTGTTTATTAAGTCTACAGTAGTGCGCAGTAATGTCCTAGGCCTTCACATTCACTTACCACTCACTTACTGACCCACTCAGAGTAACTCTTAGTTCTGCAAGCTACCTTGATGGTAAGTACTCTATACAGGTATATCAGTTTTAAAACCTTTTATACCATATTTGTGCTGTTTTTCTAATTTTTCTGTTTAGATATACAAATATTTACCATTGTATTCAAATTGAATACAGTATTTAGTATAGTAACATACTGTACAGCTTTATAGCATAGGAGCAGTAGACTATATCATATAACTTAGGTGTGTAGTAGGCTATATCATGTAGGTTTATGTAAGTAACTCTATGATGTTCATGCAGTGATAAAATTGCCTAAAGACACGTTTCAAGACATATCCCTGTTATTAAGTGACACACATAACTATTTTTTCTAACTTGTCTGATCCTCCTAAAAAATGTTTTGAATTTTTTGTGAGGCAATTCTTATATCTGCATTTCTTTGGGATCAGCTTCAGGAGATTATTGTGGTGTTTTGGTCATGTTATATCTTTGATTTTTCATGTTTCTTGTTGCTTTACATTGATGTCTGCAAATCTGGTGCAGTGGTCACCTCTTATAGCCTCTTCTGACTAGTTTAGCTGTTGAAAGACCTTCTCCTACAGGGGTGTGAGGGCACTTGCTGGGTGGGATGCTGCAGTTCTGGCACTCATGAGATTGAGAGTTTTTTTTTTTATTATTATACTTTAGGTTTTAGGGTACATGTGCACAATGTGCAGGTTCATTACGTATGTATCCATGTGCCATGTTGGTTTGCTGCACCAATTAACTCGTCATTTAGCATTAGGTATATCCCCTAATGCTGTCCTTCCCCCCTCCCCCCACCCCACAACAGTCCCCGGAGTGTGATGTTCCCCTTCCTGTGTCCATGAGTTCTCATTGTTCAATTCCCACCTATGAGTGAGAACATGCGGTGTTTGGTTTTTTGTCCTTGTGATAGTTTACTGAGAATGATGGTTTCCAATTTCATCCATGTCCCTACACAGGACATGAACTCATCATTTGATATGGCTGCATAGTATTCCATGGTGTATATGTGCCACATTTTCTTAATCCAGTCTATCGTTGTTGGACATTTGGGTTGGTTCCAAGTCTTTGCTATTGTGAATAGTGCCGCAATAAACATACGTGTGCATGTGTCTTTATAGCAGCATGATTTATAGTCCTTTGGGTACATACCCAGTAATGGGATGGCTGGGTCAAATGGTATTTCCAGTTCTAGATCCCTGAGGAATCACCACACTGACTTCCACAATGGTTGAACTAGTTTACAGTCCCACCAACAGTGTAAAAGTGTTCCTATTTCTCCACATCCTCTCCAGCACCTGTTGTTTCCTGACTTTTTAATGATGGCCATTCTAACTGGTGTGAGATGGTATCTCATTGTGGTTTTGATTTGCATTTCTCTGATGGCCAGTGATGATGATCATTTTTTCATGTGTTTTTTGGCTGCATAAATGTCTTCTTTTGAGAAGTGTCTGTTCATATCCTTCGCCCACTTTTTGATGGGGTTGTTTGTTTTTTTCTGGTAAATTTGTTTGAGTTCATTGTAGATTCTGGATATTAGCCCTTTGTCAGATGAGTAGGTTGTGAAAATTTTCTCCCATTTTGTAGGTTGCCTGTTCACTCTGATGGTAGTTTCTTTTGCTGTGCAGAAGCTCTTTAGTTGAATTAGATCCCATTTGTCAATTTTGGCTTTTGTTGCCATTGTTTTTGGTGTTTTGGACATGAAGTCCTTGCGCATGCCTATATGTCCTGAATGGTATTGCCTAGGTTTTCTTCTAGGGTTTTTATGGTTTTAGGTCTAACATGTAAGTCTTTAGTACATCTTGAATTAATTTTTGTATAAGGTGTAAGGAAGGGATCCAGTTTCAGCTTTCTACATATGGCTAGCCAGTTTTCCCAGCACCATTTATTAAATAGGGAATCCTTTCCCTATTGCTTGTTTTTGTCAGGTTTGTCAAAGATCAGATAGTTGTAGATATGCGGCATTATTTCTGAGGGCTCTGTTCTGTTCCATTGATCTATGTCTCTGTTGTGGTACCAGTACCATGATGTTTTGGTTACTGTAGCCTTGTAGTATAGTTTGAAGTCGGGTAGCGTGATGCCTCCGGCTTTGTTCTTTTGGCTTAGGATTGACTTGGTGATGCAGGCTCTTTTTTGGTTCCCTGTGAACTTTAAAGTAGTTTTTTCCAATTCTGTGAAGAAAGTCATTGGTAGCTTGATGGGGATGGCATTGAATCTATAAATTACCTTGGGCGGTATGGCCATTTTCACCATATTGATTCTTCCAACCCATGAGCATGGAATGTTCTTCCATTTGTTTGTATCCTCTTTTATTTCATTGAGCATTGGTTTGTAGTTCTCCTTGAAGAGGTCCTTCACATCCCTTGTAAGTTGGATTCCTAGGTATTTTATTCTCTTTGAAGCAATTGTGAATGGGAGTTCACTCATGATTTGGCTCTCTGTTTGTCTGTGATTGGTGTACAAGAATGCTTGTGATTTTTGTACATTGATTTTGTATCCTGAGACTTTGCTGAAGTTGAGAGTTGTGTCACCTTTGTGTAGCTCTGGGAACTGAGGTTGGTGATTACAAAGATTTCGAGGATCCTCAGCAGCCAATGCTGTGAATGTTTGCAATTGTGGCAAAGATTATTGTGGTCTTCAGTGGCAATGACTATTAAAGTTCTTCTGATTTCTTTTTCTCTCAGTGGGGAAGTTTTTGCTGATAAAATCCCTCTTGGTTCCAGGTGTGACTTGTCAGCTTGCTTGCATTGGTAGTGGCATGAGTATTTGATTAGTGGTGCCAATGGAGTGGCTGCAGAACTGAGATGTGAAGCACAGGAATGTGTGGAGGGAGCATGGTTCTGGGACCCAGGGCAGTAACAGCACTTATGCCCAGGGCACATGCACCTCTGCTGCCACCTTGGTAACAGAATCAAGGTGCAGATTCCTGTGAAATAGCTGGGCAGCTAAGAATGAGAATATTGATATCCACACAGTTTGAGCTGTTCTGGAGTTGGGGCACAGTCCAGCTCTCTGTGGTGGCTAAACCAGTGCCTGGAGCATGGGCACACACAGTGAATGTGTGGCTCTGGGATTTGGAGTGCAAACTACCTTGCTGTGACAGTGATTCCCAATGTCTGAGATGTGGGTGGGTTCAATGTAGACACAAAACCCAGGTCTGGAATGTGGTTACTTGCAGAGTGGCTATGTTTTGGGTCAGGGCACACATGGGGTTAGAGGAGGTGGTGACTGCTTTCCCAATAGTGGCTTAACAGTGCTGATTCTTGTTTCGAGGTGAAGTGTACAGACACATCACCCTTTCTGGGGTTTCCTGGTGGGGATGGCTCTTGGTTACCTCAGTAAAAAGAAATGGTAGTGTCCTGGATGGATCAGGCCATTGGGAACCATGGTGGTTCCAGCAGCATGGCTGATGCCCATAGCCTCCACCTTTCTTCTTTGCTCCTAGCTATCTCCTGGTGTCTAAGATATGCTGACTTCACCAGGGATCCTTTCTACTTGGACATTGTGCTCCACTGTGTTGCTACAGATTCATTAATGGGCCCATGACACCTCTCTGGGCTATTGTAGTTTGTGAAAGGTATCTATATTTGTTTCATAGCAGGAGGGAGGAAGGTTGCTATCTCCTCTGCCCTCTTGGTGCTGTCCTACCTTATTTATTTTTTAAACCACTTTACTAAGGTTGATTTTTTGTGTATAGTGTAAGATAAGGGTTTAATTTCATTCTCTTCCATGTGGATACTCTGTTTCCCCAATGCTATTGAGGAGACTATGCTTTCCCTTTTGTGTATTCTTACCACCCTTGCAGAAGATCAGTTCACAATATGTGCATAGGGATTAATTCTGGACTCCCTGTTACATTGGTGTATATGTCTTTTATGTCAGTACATATTTTTGACTTACTATAATATAAGCTTTGTAATGTGTTATAAAATCAGGAAGTATGATGCCTCCAGTTCTTTTTTCTTGCTCCAGATTGCTTTGACTATTTGGTTTTTTTTTGGTTCCATATGAATTTTAGAATTGTTATTTCAATTTCTGTAAAAGTGTGCCATTGGTATTTTGATAGGAATTGTACATCACTTTGGGTAGTATGGGCATTTTAACAATATTAATTTTTCCATTTTGAACAAAAGATGTCTTTCCATTTTAATTTCTTTCAGCAATATTTTATTGTTTTCAGTGTACAAGCCTTTTGCCTTTTGAATAAGTTTATTGCTAAGTGTTTTTTTCCTTTTTGATGTGATTGTAAGTAGGATTGATTTTGAATTCCTTTTTGGATAGCTCATTGTTAGTATATTAAAACAAAACCAATTTGTATATGTTAATTTTATATTCTGTACCTTTACTGAATTTGTTTATTAGTTCTAACTATTGTGCGCACGTGTGTGTGTGTGTGTGTGTGCGTGCGTGTAGTTTAGGGTTTTCTACATTAAAAAATCAATAACAAATAGACTGAACCAGTAACCAGAATCTCCCAACGTGAAAACCATGAATCAGTCTTATTATTTACTATTGACCTTTTCAAGTTTTCCATTTTTTCTTGATTCAGTCTTGGTAGGTTCTAGGAATTTAACAATTTCTTCTGTGTTGTCCAATCTGTTGGTCCATAAATTGTTCATAATAGTCATTTGTGATCTTTTCTCATTTCCATGGCATCAATTATAGTGTCTCCTCTTTCATCTAGTTTTATTTATTTGAGTCTTCTCTTTTTAAAAATTAATCTAGCTAATAGTTTGTCAATTTTCTTTATCTTTTCAAAAACCAAACTCACATTTTCATCAATTTTTTCTATTTTTTTGTTACCTATTTTATTTATTTCTGTTCCAATTTTATTTTGTTTTCTGTGAACTTTGGCTTTAGTTTCTTATTTTTCTTTTTTCTTGAAGTGTAAAGTTAGGTTGTTCATTTGAAATATTTTTTATAGTGATTATCAAGTTTCCTTATGGTACTGCTTTTGCTGCATCCTGCTGTAAGTTTTGGTATATTTTAGTTTTGTGGATTTTTAAAAATCTCAAGATAGTTTCTAATTTCCCTTTTGATTTCTTCCTTGATCCAATGGTTGTTCAAAATTTGTTGTTTAATTTTCATGTATTTGTGATTTTTTTCCATTTTTCTTTCATTACTGATTTCTAGTTTCATACCATTGTAACTGGAAAATAATCTTATAATGGTTTTAATTTTCTTAAATGTTTAAGACTTGTTTTGTGATATAGCATGTGTCTTATCCTGTAAATATCTCAGTGTGTAGGAGAATTGTGTGTATCCTGCTGCTTTTGGATGGAATGTTCTTTAAATGACTGTTAGGTCCATTTGGTCTATAATGTTGTTCGGATCTGTTGTTTATTGATTTTCTGTTTGGATGATCTATCCATTTTTGAAACTGGAGTATTGAAATCTCTCTCTTCATACCTGTTATTATTTTTCTTATGTATTTATGTGCTCTGATGTTGGACACAGGTATATTTATCATTGTTATATACATATATATATTTTTGAGATGGAGTCTCGCTCTGTCTCCCATTTTAATGGTGAATTGACCCTTTTATTTTTGTGTGGTGACCTTTTTTTGTCTCTTATAATCTTTTACTTGACATCTTAGTTATCTAAGTACAGCCACTTCTGCTCTCTTTTTGATACCATTTGCATGGGATATCTTTTCCTCTCCTTCCCTTTTAGCGTTTAAGCCCCTCACTTTTAGTTCAGTTTGTCCTTAACTCTAAAGCAAGTCTCTTGCAGATAGCATATAGTTGGATCTTGCTTTTCTCATCCTTTCAGCTTCTCTATAGCTTTTGAATGGTAAGTTTAACCTATTTATATTTAAAATTATTATTGCTAGGCAAAGACTTACTGTTGCAATTATATTGTTTTCTGCCTGTTTTATAGCTGTACCCTATCTTCCTCTTCATTTTCCCTTGTGATTTGATGACTTTTTATAATGATATACTTTATTTTCTTTTCATCTTTTTTGTGTCTGATATAGGTTTTACTTTATGATTACCATGAGGTTTGAGTAAAATACGGTTAAAATGGTCTATTTTAAATTGTTAACAACTTCAATTGTATACAAAAATTTTACATTTTTATTCCACCCCCATTTTTTGTTATTGATGTCAAAAATTACTTTATATTCTGTATCCATTAGCCAATTTTTGTGCTTATAGTTATCCTTAATACTTTTGCTTTTGACTTTTATACTAGAGTTAAAATGATTCATGTACCACTATTACAGTATTACATTATTTTCTGATTATCAATATATTTACTTGCTAGTGATATTTATACTTTCATACACTTTGGTGTTACTGTTGAGCATCCTTTCATTTCAACTTTAATAATTCCCTTTATCACTTCTTGTAAGGCTGGTCTAGTGTTGATTAACTCCCTGAATTTTTGTTTGTCTGGAAAAGTATCTATGCTTAACTTTTAAAGCACAATTTTTTTGGGCGTAGTATTCTTGGTTGACATTTATTTCATTCAGTACTTTGAATATATTATTTCATTCTCTTCTGGCCTGCAAGGTTTCTGCTGAAAAGCTTATTGATAGTTTTATGGGTTTATCTTGTATGTGATGTCATTTTTTTCTTTCCATTTTCAAAATTTTCTTTGAGTTTTGACAATTCAATGTGTCTCAGTGTAAACTTCTTAAGATTCAACCTATTTAGGATCCTTTGTGTTTCATGTATCTGGAAGTCCATTTTCCTCCTCAGATTTGAAAAAAACTGTATTCATTATTTCTTTAAATAAGCCTTCTGCCATTTTCCCTCTCTTTCTTCTTGGACTTCCATATGCATATATTGGTTCACATGATGGTATCCCACACATCTTATAGGATTTCTTCACTCTTTTTCATTATTTTTATTTTTGTTTCTCATAATGAGAAATTTCAAAGGACCTGTCTTAGAGTTTGTTGCTTTGTTATTTTCTTCTGCTTAATAAAGTCTGCCTTTGAGGCTATCTATGAAATTTTTCAGTTTATTCATTGTGTTCCTCTGTTCCAGACTTTCTGTTTGGTTTACATTTTTATGGTTGGTAAGTCTTTGTTGAACCTCTCATTTTTTGTTCATGTGCTGTTTCCCTAATTTTATTTGGTTGTCTATCTGTGTTCTATTTTAGTTCACTGAGCTTGTTTAAGGCCGTTATTTTTATGTCTTTGTCAGGAAGGTCATAGATCTCCATTTTTAAGAATCTCTTATTTGAGCTATATTTTGTTACTTTGGTGGGGTTGTATTGCCCTGATTCTTCATGATCCTTGTATTTTCATTGATGTATGTGCATTTAAAGAAGCATCTTTACATGCTAGCTTTGGCCCTTCACTAGACAGCCCAGCCAGAGTTTGTGTGGGTCCATTAGCAGGGTTCATGGGCAGGTCAGCTGTCAGGGTCCACAGGAGTGCTGGCTCTCAGGGTTCGTGGGCAAGCCTGCTGCTGTGATTTGTATGTCAGCTATTGGGTCCATACTATTTCTTGAGAGCTTCTGACCACCCCTCTTCCTGCCTTTTTTTTTTTTTTTTTTTCGTTTTTAGCTACCTTCAGGTGATCTAGCCATGCTGATTCCCTGAGTGTTTTGACTGTGGTGCAATATAAGCAGGCCTCTCAGTTTATACCATAACAGGCTGGGAAAAGTCCAATGCTCAGTTTATTCCCCACAGGAAAACTGAAAATCCCAGGAGATCTCTCTTGGCACTGTGCTGTGACAGCTTGGGGGAGGTGTGGCATGAGTAGAGTTGAAACTGTTCTTATTATCCTTTAATTGCACTTTTGCCTTGTTTCTGTGTTCCACTGCTGTGCTGTAGCCACTCATTTGAATTCCAGAGGTCTCATAAAGGTAATTTTATCCTAGTCTGGTTGTTAAGTCTTCATTTTTGTGGAAGAATGAGGGCTGGGCCTCCTATTCCACAATCTTACTTACATCAATCCCCCTATTTTAATTTATTTTAAGTTCAACTTAGCAGAAATTTTTTTTGATTCATGAATATGTATTTGGGCATATGTTTCATAGAAATTTTTAACTTTGACCTAAAGCATGTGTACTCTAAGATAATTAGAAAACAAAAATATTGATAACTTTTGGTTGGAATTTCTTGTCTTGAGACGATTTCACAAGCATGGGTTGTGTGCTCAGTATTCACCAAAGCCTGATAAAAGTCCAATAATTGTCTCTTAAAGGGTATATACTTTTCAGGTATTTCTGAAAATGACAGGGTCAAAAGCCCGATAGATTCCTCTGACCTGTGGCAGTGTCCTTCTGCCATAACCTCCAACTGGCAAACAGAAGACCTCTTACTCAAACAGTAAATGGATATCACAGTGGCCCGGGGTAGTGCTGTTTGGGTTGCTTGTTGGAGGACCTCCAGGCCATCCTCCTGATTGTGGCACATTTAAAGGAAACAACTTTCTTCTAACCCCGTAGTTGGATGGCATTAAGATTGCCACATGGGCAATACAAGAGTGTAAGTAGTCGAATAGTCTCATTAATCTTCTTTTTAATTGTTTGATCAGAGAAAGCCAGAGCCAGTATTATCACATGGAATAAGACAACATTCCCCTTACAGATAATGCTCAGGAATTACACTTGTGTACTAGGTACTTGTACTTTGTAATAATGATTTAGAGAGTTATCACCTGCGCATCAACAGAGCATCCAGTCCTATTTGGGGGGTTTCATGTTTGGGATGGTGTCATGAATGGATTAGAAGGCTAGTCCTTCCTCTGGTAGTGAGACCTTTTCTATGTTATGGTTTATGCATTGAAGACAGATAGGGAATTAAGTATATTAGTGGTCAATTTTATCCATTCCATACAAGGGTAAACTGATCCTAATCATCTCTATGTAAATAGATACTGAATGGGGCATGTGCAGTGTTAATTGTTACATAAGTTTTCACACTCTAGACAATAGCTTCTATTTTGTTTACAATGTCAGATACCATTGACAAAGGCCAAAGAGCTGTTGTATGGATTGAACAGCCAAAATCAATTGAAAATCTTTTATTGATCCAAGGCCCTACACTTATATGTACTGAGTTATTGAATGAGGATATAATCTCAAGGAGACTTTCTCTATATTAACTTCAGCAAAGAAGGCAGTTGTTTCTTTTTTATTCCTAGACAGATTTTGGGAGACAGAGGTGCTAAGTATAGGACATTGGGCAGGTTCACAGTCTTCCTGTGCCCTGCTGAAATGGTTCTAACTGCAGCAATAAGTTAAGGAATAATAAGGAAATAAGCCTTCCATGAGGACTTGGATAAGTCAGTGGGGTTGCACGTAGATAATATATCCATATTCATAAGATCTTCACTAGTTGGGGCCATACCAATGAAACTTTATGTTGGCCCATAGGGACACACATATGTTCTTTCTTTTCTTTTTAATTTATTATGCTTTAAGTTCTAGAGTACATGTGCACAACATGCAAGTTTGTTACATAGGTATACACGTGCCATGTTGGTTTGCTGCACCGATCAACTCATCATTTACATTAGCTATTTCTCCTAATGCTATCCCTCCCACTGACAGGCCCTGGTATATGATGTTCCCCGCCCTGGGGACACACATATTTTCTTACCCGGGTAAAGGTCCTCTTGATGTTGGCCTCAGACCAAAAACCAGACAGCATTATCTATTTGCCTGTCATCTTTGCGTCAAGGGTTGTCAAGATCACAGTCATCTTGACACCACTATTCAAAATGCTTAAAAAGTGTACTTTCCATCTCCCAATTCATTACTTTTCTTAGCAGAGGTCCTTGGGTAATGGGGACATAAGGACCTGATCTACTCCATATTTTCGTTCACTTTTGAAAAATGAGAGAATTTGGGGTAAGTTTCACCAGGCTCTCTGACTTATTTAAAGATTCACTGGAAGAAGCTGAGTGATAACACTTGTTTTAGTCATAGGAACTATTACGATGTGTACTCTAGTCAATGAGCACCCCTTGGTTACTACATGTCCCTGAGTGCTTTCATGGAGAGCCCCATCAGTCTCCTCCTTTGAGATTCCATTTTCAGTAACAAAAGATCTCTTCAAGAAAGCCTTTGCTCAGATTTTCCAGGAGTTAGTCCTCAGTTACTATTTTTTTTTTTTCATCACTCTCTCAGCTAGTAAGTAATTGCTGTGCTGGAAGTAGCTGCTATTTCAGCCTAGTAATTTGTCAGTTAACAGCTGAATTTTGTGGTGGGCCAATTGACTGGACCTGTGTCTGTGGGAGGTAGTGGTGGGGAAGGCTAGGATTGGTTAAGTCCACAATACTGAGTCAGAACTGAGAAAAGTTTCTTTAAGGATTTCCTCTACCTCACTACCTCACACCATAGGTGGTCTGGGCAGAGGCAGTGACTGAACAATACAGTCATTGTTTGTCACAATACAGCTACTGTCTGAACAATACAGTCAAGCCCCCACTCTCCCCTATAAAGAGGTTTTCAACTTAAGGCGACTAGACTAAAAATGTTATATGCCCAAGAGCCTGGTTGGCCAAGGGGAGAGGAGTTGATTCAAGACTGCAACTACCTCCTATGCCTGCAGTACACAAATCTTACCTCAGGTCCCTTTTGTGTTGGGAATCTCTATGATAATTGCCAGGTAATGCCTTTGTAACTGTCCATGATTGAACTTGAAAGATCACACAATAGCAGGGTTGGCCTGAAGTTGGATTCTTCAGTGTATTTATATTTATATTTATATTTATATTTATATTTATATACACACACACACACACACAGCTTCATACACACGTCTGCATACATATACAAGTGCATATAAACATGGATATATACCTGTAAAGTCATGTTTAGAATTCATGGCAAATCTCTTGGACACCTTAAATTCCAGTTCATTTTCTTAGAGGTTGTTCTTGTCTTTCTCCATTTCATATATGTATATTCTTTCTTCTTCTGTGTGAATCCTGACTAGTCCACAACACAATTACTCAATTGTATCAGCATCATTATTATTTTTCAACTTTTATTTTAGGTTCAAGTGGTACACTTGCAGGTTTATTACATGACTATATTGTGTATTGCTGGAGTTCGATGTACAAATGATTTTGTCACCAAGGTAGTGAGCATAGTACCTAACAGGTAGTTTTTTAGTCCTCACACTCTTCCTACCCTCCACCCTCAAGTAAGCCCTGGTGTCTATTTTTCCCCTCTTTGTGTCCATGTGTACTCAATGTTTAAGTGTACCCACTTACAAGAGAGAACATGTGGTATTTGGTTTTCTGTGCCTGTGTTAATTTCCTTAGGATAATTTCCTTCCAGCCTTATCCATGTTGCTGCAAAGGATACAATTTATGGTGTATATGTACCACATTTTCTTTATTCAGTCCACTGTTGATGAGCAGGTTGATTCTGTCTTTGCTACTGTGAATAGTGCTGTGATGAACATGCACATGCATGTGTCTTTATGGTAAAATGATTTATGTTCTTTTGGGGTTATTCACAGTAATGGGGTTGCTGGATCAAATGGTAGTTCTAAGTTCTTTGAGAAATTTCCAAATTGTTTTCCACAGTGGCTGAACTTATTTACATTCCCATCAGCAATATATAAGCCTTCCTTTTTCTCTACAACCTCATCAGCATCTCTTATTTCTGACTTTTTAGTAGTAGCCATTCTGACTGGTGTGAGATGGTATCTCATTGTGGTTTTGATTTGCATTTCTCTAATGATTAGTGATGTTAAGCGTTTTTCCTATGCTTGATGGCAGCATGTATATCTTCTTTTGATAAGTGTCTGTTCATATCCTTTGCCCATTTTTAATGGGGTTCTTTGGTTTTTGCTTGTTGATTAGTTTAAATTCCTTGTAGATTCTGGATATTACACCTTTGTTAGATCCATAGTTTGAGAATATTTTCTCCTATTCTGTAGGTTGTCTGTTTGCTCTATTGATAGTTTCTTTTGCTCTGCAGAAGCTCTTTAGTTTAATTAGATCCTACTTGTTAATTTTTAATTTTTAATTAGATCCTACTTGTTAATTTTGTTAAATTTTGTTTTTATTGCAGTGGCTTTTTTATCATCTTTCTCATGATATCTTTGCCAAGTCCTACTTCCAGAATGATATTCCCTAGGTTAATTTTCAGAGTTTTATATTTTTGAGTTTTACATTTAAGTCTTTAATTCATCTTGAGTTTATTTTTTTATGTGGTGAAAGGAAGGGGTCCAATTTCAATCTACTGCATGTGGCTAGCCTGTTATCCTAGCACAACTTACTGAATAGAAAGTCCTTTCCCTGTTGCTTGGTTTGCCAGCTTTGTCAAAGATCGGATGGTTGTAGGTGTGTGGCTTTATTCCTGAGTTCTCTAACCTGTTTCCTTGGTCTACGTGTATGTTTTTATACCACCACCATGCTGTTTTGGTTACTGTAACCTTGTAGAATAGTTTGAAATTCTGTAGTGTGCTATCTTGCACTTTGTTCTTTTTGCTGAAGATTGCTTTGGCTATTTGGGCTCTTTATTGCTCCATATGAATTTTAGAATAGGTTTTTCTTATTCTGTAAAAAAAAGTTGTTAGTAGTTTGATAGGAATAGCATAGAATATGTAAATTGCTCTGAGTAGTATGGCAATTTTAGCAATATTGATTCTTCCTGTCTATGAGCACAGAATGTTTTTCCACTTCTTTGTGTCATCTCTGATTTCTTTTAGCAGTGCTTTGTAATTCTCATTGTAGAGATCTTTCACCTTGCTGGTGAGTACTGCTGCAGCAGCAATGGCAGAGGGGCTGGTTGCCAGTTGCCAATGGGAATTCCACCCCATAGAAACACAGAGCTGCCACAGATGGAAGTGATCAGGCAGAGGTAGGGTGGCTGCGTTGAGGGCCAAGGTCGGAAGGCCCTGCTTAGTAAGGAGTAGCAAGGCCTGGGACCTGCATGGAAAACAGTCTGGCTGTTTTTCTTTATGGCACATGTCGCCTGTTGGAGGCACGTGATAGCTTTTGAGCTCTATACTCTCTCCCTAGCCTCAGGGCAACGGGGACTGGGGGGACTATGGCAGTGGCAAAAGCTGTGGGCCTATTGTGTTACCTCTGGAATCTCTGCCTCAGAGAAATGCAGAGCTGCAGCCAGCTCAAGTGATCAGGTTGGGGGGTGGGGGTGAGGTGGGTAGCTGTGCTGGGGACCTAGGCCGGTTGGCTTTGCTTGGCAAGGTGCCCCAGAGGTGAGGCCTACAGTCTGTCCACATTTCAGTATCCTAGATGGGGCCCTTATCCTGGGGCGCATGGGAGATCCCTGCCTCCCTTGTTGGCAGAGCTATGGCAGCTGGTCCCAGGGTGCTCAGGAATCCAAAGCCCTTGGAGCTCCACATGGGCCTGAACAGCGGCTCTGCCAAGACTCCATGCAGCTTTCTGTGTCAGTCTGGGGGCCCCAGGGAGTAGGGTTGGGCAGGATCTCTTGTGCCTAGGTTTGCAAAGGTTCCTGGCAGAGGTATGTGTCCCCAGGGACTCTCAAGCACTCTCTCTTTCCCCACGATGGGGAGCCTTCCTTGGCTCTGTGCCAATCCCAGGCAGGTAGCTGTCCTGTTTCACTCCTCTCTGCTCTCCATGGGTCACCACTACTTCCTTGATGAATCCCAAGATGGCCTCCTGGATGATCCAGTTGAAAAGCCCCTTGCCACTTACAAATTTGTAAGTTTACTTGCCACTCTGTCTTCTCTCCTGTGAAAGCAGTTCACACTAGCTGCTTCTAGTCAGCCATGTTGGTCTTAAAATCTAGATGTATTGCAGTTCCAAAATTATTTTAGAATTGCTTAGCACATGCTTCTAGAAAAACAAACCTACTGAAAATATTTTGTGATGTGTGTACCGTCTCTTCTCCACACACTTGCCCAAGTATTAGGGCATATGTTAAATATTGTATTGATGATTTACCTGTATGAGTTCTTTTTTCCCTTTAATAGGTTCACTAAGTTTGCTTTCAGTTTTAGTTTCTTCTTATCCTTTGTGATTTAATTTTATTTTTTTGAAATATATGAAAGCTGAAACTGATTCCAAAAGTAAAAAATATGCAAGATATACTTAGAGAAGTTCCATTCTTTCCCTAGTTCTCCCTCTTTCATCTTGTAGGTAATCAACTATATTGTATTCTTACATTTCACCTGTTTCATTTTGTAAAGCTAAGTATCTTTCTAATTTCCTTTCTTTCTTTTTTTAATCCTTCTTCCTTACCTAACGGTGGCTTACAAGTTTTCTCTTTTTTGGATTTTTTTTTTTTTTTCACTTAACATTGTCTCCTGGAAATCCCTACAGGTCAGTTTATAGAGATTTTTTTAAATTGCTTTTACAACTCTGTGTATAGCTATTGTACCACATTATTAACCATAACTTTCATTATACTATAGTTTATAGCAAGCTTGTCCAACCTGCCTTATTTTGTTGTTGTTGTCATTCTGGTCTGTTTTGTTTTAGGCTTTTAGCAGCCCAAAGCCATGGTTTTTAGTTTGTCTCTAGTGATAAGCGGAAAAGAGGAATGAGAAAGGGGCTTTACTGGCTCAACCAGAAGCAGAGACTAAGAATCCATGACTGTATTTTCTCTCTTGGACACCCCTAGAACTTTATGGTGTATACATTGGCTTATTCAACCAATATCCAATGCTTGAACATTTATGTGGTTTTGAGTATTTTGTAATTACAAATAATGCCATAATGATAATCTTGTACATATGTATTTTTATTGTTTGGTTTATGACATCTATATGATCTATACAATATAAATAATCTAGGAAAAATATAGACTAACTATATATGATTCCTAGAAATGTTTATAAAGAGAGAAAGCATCAACATACAGCCATTAAATTTCTTTTCAGCATTTTCTCATCAAATCTATTATTATTGTAATTTAGTTATAACTTTGTAGAAGTGACAGAGATTGCTCATGTAAATGTTTTATAAATTTGAAATACAGAAATTTCACAACAGATCCATTTTTCTATTTAGTGAAATAAATGTATTTTCTTTATGTAGCTCATAATGAAGTACCAAATGAAAGGCTTGTAGTTGAACATCAAGAATCATTGTCAAAAACCAAATTGCAAGTAAAGAAACAAGAAACTTCTACAGAGCAACCACTCACCAGTAAGTATAAAAATTACACATAACTTTACATTATTTTAAATTAGTCACAGCAAAGATATTTTTCTTCAGTTCATGAATATTGAATTTACAGAAATTTTACCTTGAACTTAAAGTATGAATACCATAAGATAACTAGAGAACAAAAGCTAGAGTATTTATTACTTTTAGTTAGTATTTCTGGTTGTAACAGTATTTTGTAGCCATGATCATGTGCTCAGTATTCACCAAGGACAATAACAGGCCAATAATTGTCTTTCAAAGAGTGTGTACCTTTTATACAACTCTAGGAAGTTACAGGTCCAAAAGCCCAATTTATTCCACTGACCTGTTCAGTAAGCTGTTTCCATTTGGCATCAATCAGTGAAAGTTTGCCAAGACCTGTAACTCAAATAAAGATCAGAGATGCTAAGGGGAACAGTGGCATAGGAGGCCTGTTGGACGGACTCCAGGGCATTCTGTTGGTTGAGGCCTGCTCCAAGGTAGAGGCCTTTTTGGTAACTTTAAAATGATTGCAATCAGGATTCCATCAAGGGAACTGCCAGTAGCAGAATAGGTTCACAAATTGCTTGGCCTCTTGTGTATTTGTTGCAATAGAGAGGGACTATAGTTTGACAGTTATCTCCTCAGGAGTGAGACGTGTTTCCTCTTTCTAGTTTACTCCCAGGAATTCCTCTTGGGTAACAAGGTCTTTGTACTTTTTATGTATTAATGGCCCAGCCATGTTGCTGCACGTGAGCCAATACAACATCCAGTCCTTGCTGGGTAGTGGATTTGCCTTGGCCTACTCCCTACCAGTAGTGAGTCATCAATGTCGTAGAAGATTAATAGGAACAGAACTGTTTCCAGATCATGGTTTTGTGGAGGGATTTTAAAGATGTATCGCAACCTGTTCCATATAAGACAAACTGTTCCTGATCATCTGTGTGGACAGGAATGCTGAAAAGGGCATTTGCTGTGTCAATTGCTTTATACCTACTTCCCTCAGCTTGGGTAATTACCTTTATGGACAGTCACAATGTCAGGTCATATCAGTGTTCTAAGAAGTACCATAGCATTAAGCTTCCCATAATCAATGGAGTTTATAGGCACCCAAGGTGATACACGGGCCAACTTAGTTATTGCATGGAGAAATAGTCTCATGAACATCTTTGGCTTCATGATCATGAAGAGCTGAGCAATAAGGGCAGTGATTTCTATTTCTCCCTCAGGTAATTTTTGGAGACCAATCTCTAGACACTTGTGGTTTAGAAGTTCACAGTCTTCCACATGCTTCACTAAAATGACCTTAACCGCAGTAGTTTGCCTTAGGGCTTGAGGCTGATGTGATTGGGGATTCACACAGAAGATACAGCTATATCAATAATATATTCAGTAGAGGGAATCATTAAAATGGAGGTTTGTAGTGGCCCAGTGGGACCCACCCATAGTTGTGTTTGGGTAAGGGTCATGTTTTTGGTGGCTTCAGACCTCATACCATATAGCATTATCTGTTTCACCCTCATCCTGGTGTCAGAGATTGTGGAGATAAATCATTGGTAAACTAGTATTCAAATGATGCGAGTTATGCAATTCTACACTATGACCTCTTTGAACTCTGACTTGGTATACATCCTCAGGTGCCACTGTGGAAATAGGGACGTTGGCCTAACCCCTAATTTTGTTTTGTTTTGAAAGCTGAGACTTCTGGGTAAACACAGACCATGTTCTCTGATTCATCTTAAGATCACTGTGATGGGTAGAGAAAATAGCACATGTGTTAGTTATAGGTATCATCACCATTTTGACTCTAGTGGGGCTGTATATTGGCCCTATGCCCTACTGCCTGGCCAGAAGATCCTTAGTGGGGAGTCCATCAAGCTCTTCTTTGAGACTTCATTGTTGAGTAACTAGACAATGCTTGCAGTGTCAGGGAACTCATCATGAGTGGGCCAAACTTTCAGAAAACAAATGATAGCCTGCAGAGAAAGGAGAGTGTCTCTAGTGCTCATATCTCTTTTTTTTCCCTGCCACCCTTCCTCATCTTCCTTGGACACTTTTAGGGCACTCAGAACAAGGGGCTGTGTTGTGACACACTATACATGGTGCCACTGTTGCACACTGTCTTAACACGATTACCTCCTTTATGGTAGAAGCAAACTACTCAAGTTCCTATAAACTCCTCAGGTCACTGGTGAGGTGAACCTGAGAGATCTTTATTCTTTCAAATTTAATATAAATCTCAAACAATTGTGTCATCATAGGCTCTCTGTTCATGCCAGGGACATATTTAGAGTTAACAATAGTCATTGGGTGCAACTCAGCAAGCAGTGTTTGCAGTGACTTGGTAACAAACTACTTTGTTTTCTGGTTTATCTTTCTGTGTTTATTTAATAAAGATAGATATCTCCTCATATTTTTCTTATTTCCTCTTCTTTCTTATTTAAAAGATAGTATACTAGATATTCTCTCTTTTGATTTTTTTCCACTAAACATTATTTCATAGAAATATCACCAAGTCAGTTTGTAGGGATCTTTTTCATTCCTTTTGTAACTGTATATACAGTTTTTTGGACCACATTATAGCCCATAGCTGATATTGTCATCATTTATATGCTTTACTCAACAGATCTATGCTTGTACATTTAGGTGGTTTTGAGTATTTGCAATTATGCTGTAATGAATAACCTGGTGCATATGCATTTTCATTGTTTGGTCTATGAATATGTATTAATTGAAAATATAAAAAACCTAAGAAAGCCAGAGACTAAGATTAAACATATTCAAAGTGCAAGAATATTGATATGATTAGATAGTTTCAACACACACCCACTGAAACTCTTCTCACCATTTTCATAGTAGATATAGCATTATGGTAATTTATTCATAACTTTACAAAAATGAGAGAAAATGCCCCTGCACACTTGTAAATTTGAAATCTATAGAATTTCAAATAGATTTATTTTTAATTTAGCGGACTAAACGCATCTTTTTCTGTAGCTCATGATAAAGAACCAGATGAAAATCTTATACTTAGGCATCAAGACTCGATGTCAAAATCAGAAATGCAGGTGAAGGAACAAAGAACTCTCAAAGGGCAAAGAATTACTAGTAAGTATAAAAAGTAAAGATAACTTTAAATTATTTAAAAGTAAGTTCATCCGAAGGTATTTTTGCTTTGGTTCACAAAAGTTTTAAACTTTGACTAAAATGTGAATACCCTACCATAATTAAAGAAAAAAGGGAAAAATATTGATACATTTTGCTTGAGATTTCTGGCCCTTAGATTATTTCATGACCACAGGACACACAGTATCCCCCAAAGTAGTGTGCCTTTCAGCCAACTGAAAGTAATTATGGGGCCAAAAACTTAATGGGCACCTCTCACCTGTGGCCTTCTTCCATAGGCACCAATCAGCAAAGATATTGCTAAGGTCCGCAACTCAAAACAGCAAATGGGGATCATAATAACCTAGGGAAAGGTAACCTAGGACACCTGTTTAAGGGACTCTAGGGCATCCTTTTGGTCATGGCCCCACTTAAACAGAATTTCTGGTAACCCCATAGATGAATGAACGTCATCAAGGATCCCACATAGGGAAAATGAGAGCGTATTTATCCAAACAGTTCCAGTAACTGCTGGGCTTTTTTTTTTTTTTTTTTTTTTTTTTTTTGAGACAGGGTCTCACTTTCTTGCCCAGACTAGACTGGAGTGCAGTGGCCCGATCTTGGCTCACCACAACCTCCACCTCCCAGGCTCAAGTGATTTTCCTGCCTCAGCCTCCCGAGTAGCTGAGATTATAGGCACGCACCACCACGTCTGCCTAATTTTTGTATTTTTAGTAGAGACAGGGTTTCACCATGTTGGCCAGGCTGGTCTCGAACTCCTGACCTCAAATGATCCACCCACCTTGGCCTCCCAAAGTGCTGGCATTGCAGGTGTGAGCCATTGCACCTAGCCTGGGCTTGTTTTTATTTGTTAGACCAGAAAGGATCAAAGCTTGGCAGTCTCCTCTGGAATGAGATGTCACCCTTTAGAAATCAATCCTAGGCATTTTATCCAGGTACTAGGTAACTGTATCTTGTCTGAACTAATGGCCCAGTTAAGAGCCGCTGGTGAGTCATTAGAGCATCCAGTCCTTTTGGGTGATGTCCTTGCTTGAGTCCACTGAAATGATATAATTAATATAATGAAAGGCTAGTCCTCCCCTTGGGACCAGGCCATTTAGAGGTCATTATGCGTTGATGACAGATATTAGAGCAGTTTGGTAGCCTTGTGGAAGGATATTAGTTATGTTTTCCAACTTATTCTATATAAGGTTAAACTGAACATCTAAGTGAAAAAAAGATATGGAAAGGCATTTGAGGTGTCAGTTGTTGCAAACAAGTTCCCTCAGTTTGGAAAATATCCTGTATGACAACTATAGTCTCATGTGTCTTTGGTGCCCAGGGCTGTAATATAGCATTGGACCAGCAAAATCAATTGAGTCATTATGCACCTGAGGGTATGTACAAGATCTACTTAGTTATTGAATGCAGAAATAGTCTCATGGAGAACTTTTGCTTCATTAAGCTCGACAAATGACAACAGCCATTTCTGTTTCTTCCTAGGAAGCTATTCTGGGAAACAAAGGTGCTAGGTGCTGTTAATCTGGATATTTACATTCTTCCATATGCCCCACTAAAATGACCTTAAATGCCTCAGTTTCCATCAGGGACTGGGATGAATGCAAGTGGGGGTTCACATAGAAAATACATCTATACCAACAATACATTTGGTGGGGGAGGGGAATAAAATGGAGTTTTGCAGTTGTCCGAAAGGATACTCTCATGGTAGTGTTTGATCAAGGGTCCTTTTGGTGGTGTCCTCAGATGCAAAACCAGAGAGCATTACTTCTTTTCCCCAGTTCCTGGTGTCAGAGGTTGTGGGGATCACAGGCACCTGTGCACCAGTATCCTAATGGCCCTAGAAATGCAATTTCTTCCCACCTTCCCTTTGAATTCTGACCTTACCATACATTCTCAGATTACCACTGGTAATATAGGGATCTTGGCCTAACTCTTAATTTTCTTTATTTTTGAGAGCATGAAGTTTGAGCAAAAGTAGTGGAGGGTTCTCTGATTGATTTCAATATCACTGGGAGGTGCAAAGGGAAGAGCACTTTTATTAGTCATAGGGGTCATCGCAGTCTGGATTTAGTGGGGCTGTGTGTTGGTACCCATGGCCCACTACCTGGCCAGGAGATTCTTGGTGAAAAGTCCATCAGTGTCCTACTTCAGATTCCATCGTTGATTAACTAGACTCATATATTTCTTGGGGAGAGCCCTTAACTAGATCATCCAGGAATGGGTGCCAAATTACCACTTTTAGGTCACACTGTTCACTGGTCACTCATTGCTATCTTGGTGGTAGATGCTTTTTCCATGCCCAGAAATTTGTCAGTTAAGATCTGAATTGTGCCACAAATTAATTGACATTATCTTATAAGGAGGTTTAATTGAGCTAGTAAAGGCTATGAAATGAAACTAGAGATCTGAGTCTGGTCAAATCTTGTCATTACTGTCCTCACTCCATCAGTGACCTTAGAGACAGTGGAGTGGCTCAAGGGCCATTATAGCCTCTGCAGATGAAGGCCCAAACATGTTTTCCAGTAGCAGGGAACACAACTGTCCTCACTCCATCAGTGACCTTAAAGACAGCGGAGTGCCTCAAGAGGCCATTGTAGCCTCTGCAGATGATGGCCCAAACATGTTTTCCAGTAGCAGGGAACATGTCATGGGTGGGCAATCCTGTCAGAGCCAAAAATAGTACCCAACTGAGGAAGGAGAGGGTTTCAGATGTTTACATCATTCGTCCCCCTTTCCTGCACTTCCTTAGGCAATATGGGCACTGTCAAGATCCTCTTAAGGAGGCATTCTGTAGTGATAAGCTCCACAATATGCCCCTCTCACTCCCTAAGTTAAACAAGATTATTGCTTTCTTGTGAAGGCACACTACCCACGTCTCTTAGTTCCTGGGCAAAATGATCATCAGGAATCTGCTTTTCATTAAAGCATGAGTCTCAATAACTGACTGCATTACAGGCTGTCCACCATTTTTAGGGGAGTGCCTAGGGCTAAGAATAGTCATTAGGTACAACTCAGTATGCAGAGTCTCCAACTTTTTTGAGTGCATTGACTTAGGGCCAGGAGCAGTAACCACAAAATTGCTTCCCTAGCTTTGTCAGAGCCCACCTGCTGGATTTTTCAATTGACTCATTGGATATCTTGGTATGTGAATCAGAGGATAAAGAGACTATTGTTCCATGTCAGAATTGAAAAGCTCATGTAAATAACACATTAGCGTTCTAGAAAACCGCATGGTGTCTGCTGGCACTTTCTAAGAGAGATGATTGATTGACATGACTGGCAGAGTGCCCTGTGGGATGCTGAGTCTCTTGCAATTGATCCAGTAGCCTCCCCATCCCCCTTCCACTGAGAGTGTCCTGCAGGCTCACTAGCACTTATCAAAGTGTTCCTTCCAGAAAGGCTTTGTGCTTCATTGACCACCCTGCTCTTTGTGGTAGTTTGTCAGAAACAGAAATGCCAGTTTTTGAGTTGGTCTATTAAGATAACATGCCAAACTCAAAGTAACAATTAACCTTATTCACTTACTAGCATATTAAAAGCCATAGCCTAGATAGAGGCAGGTCCCCAGCTCTACCAGTGTCCCATTTTACCCCACAGAAAAGCACTTAGCAAGGGTCAGATGCATCAGTGTAGACTGTGTGAGTGGGCATGGGATGGGGTTGTCTCACAGTGGAAGGAGTCCCAAACAAGAAACTATTTTCCATTTTATGGACCCTGAGGCTGAGTTAGCTGGAGCTCTGAACCACATGAATACCTTTAGTTATTTGCTCCCTATTCTAATTCCTCTCAAATTGATACTAGAACAACAACTAAAAAGATTTCATGATTTGTTTACACTCCACCTCCACCTCTCACGTCCAATAGTGAGGGTTTATGTCAAATACTATATTGATGAGTTATTGTTTTTATTTTTTCTTCAATGATTTCATTTCATCATTTCCTTTTAATTTTCATCCCACCTTCTTTTCCTTGATGATTTAATTTTGTTTTTGAAATCTGTAGGACATGAAACTACTTTCAAAAGTAAAACGATGTATATGCAAAAAGTTATACTTAGAGGAGTATATTTTCTTCCCCAGTCCTCTCCCCTCATTTTGTAGGTAACCAATAATATTGTTTCTTATATCTTTCCTGTGCTTCTTTTTGTAAAGATAACTGTCTCTCTATTTCCTTCTCTATTTTTTTTCTCATTTCTTCATCTTCCTTCCCCAAAGATGGCATTCAAGTTTTCCCCTTTGTAGGTATTTTTTTCCTCCACATTATTCTTTGAAATCCCTTCAGGTCAATTTATAGACATGTTTAATTTGTTTTACAGTTACACTTACAGTTGTTTGTACCACATTATTTACCATATGTACTATACCATAGTATGTGGTACGGCACATCCTTGAATAACATCATTTTGTTCAACATTGTTTGATTATAATGTTAATAAGAAAAAATTTGATTCCTAGCCAGGCACATGGTCTGGAGTTAGCACATTCTCCCTGTGTCTGCATGAATTTTCTCCGGGTGCTCCAATTTCCTCCCACATTCCAAAGATATGTATGTTAGGTAAATTGAAGTGTCTAAATGGTCCCTGTCTGAGTGAGTGTGGGTATGTGTCTGAGTGCACCCTGATATGGCATGGCATTCTGTCCAGGGCTGGTTCCCCCTTGTGCTGTGAGCTGCTAGGATATGTTCCAACCACCTGCAAACCTTAACTGGAATAAGTGGGCTGCAAAACAAGTGATGAATATGTAGTTGAGCATATAGTTTATGGAAATTTTACACTTTACAGTGTGAATACCTTAAAATAACTAGGGAACAAAAGCCATATAATATTTGGTTGGAATTTCTGGTCTTGAGACTATTTTATGGCATGCTCATGTGCTTGGTGTCCACCAAATCCAATAAAAGTCATTAGTCTATCAAAGGGTGTTTGCTTTCAGCCAACTGTAGGAGATTATGGGTCCAAGTGTTCAACAGGAACCTTGGGACATGTGGCAGTATCCTTCTGTCGTAGACTCTAATTGGCAAACAGAGAGATTGGTGAGATGTGTAACTCAAATGACAAAATGCATCAGAGAAGGCCAACGGGAAAAACAGCCTATGTGGTCACTGGAGGGTCTCCAGAACATCCTATCTTTAGGCTGCACCTAAGGGTAGAGGTCTTATTGGTAACCTGATAGATGGTGTCATGAAGATGCCAATTAAGGGAATGTGAGAGCTCTAGTCTGGGCTTTCCTTTCACTTGTTGGGGCTGAGAGTGACTAAAGCTGAGAGTGACCCAGCCCTTGCCGGGTAGTGTTTTTGTCTGGGCCCAGTGGAAGATGCGATGAATATAGTGGAAGGCCAGTGCTTCATCTGGGAGTGGTGCTGTTTTCACGTCACAGCCTTGAGGAGGACATTAAAGGTGTAATGCAGCCCATTTAATGTAAGGCAGACTGATCTTGATCATCTTTGTGGACAAGGATGCCAAAAAGGGCATTTACAATGTCAATTGCTTTATAACTGTTTCCCTCAGCTTGGGTAGTAGCCTCTGTGATAGTCATAGTGTCAGGTAACACCAGTGCCAAAGACAGAACTATAGCATGAGCCACCAATAGTCAGTTATTTTCCAGGCACACAATGCCTTAAGCAAAAGGCCAGTTGGTGAACTTTGGCTTCCTTAAGCACAGCAATGAAGACTTTTTTTTTTTTTTTAATCCCCAGGACAGTTGATAGTGTTTTTAAGAGACAAAGACAATAGGTGCTTGTAGTCTGGCGGGTTTAGTCTTCCATATACCCCACCAAAATGGTCCTAATTGCAACAATTCCCCTCAGGGACTGGGGGTGAATACAGTCAGGGGTAGACATAGACAATATGTCATAACAATAACCCATTCAGTAATGGGTTCCATAATGATGGAAGTATGTAGTGGCTTGAAGAGACCTACCTATAGTCAGATTAGGATCTTGGTCATGGTGGCCTCCAACTGAAAACCAGAAAACATTATCTATTTCCACCTCATTCTCATGCCAGGGATTTTGGGGATCACAGTCACCTGTGCATTATTATGCAAAAGGCCCAAGAAATGAAATTCTCCATGTCCACTTTGAACTTTAACTTTGATATAGGGCCTCCATTCCTCACTGGGGACATAGGGACATTGGCCATGTCATAGTCTTGTCTTCTGTTTTTTTTTTTTTAGCCAAAAGATTTGCATAAAAATTGGCAGGACTCTCTAATTCATTTCAAAATTCAATGGGAGAAGAGGAGAGCAGCATTTGTATTAGTTATAGGGGCCAGCACTAGGCAGAACCTAGGAGGCTGCCATTGAGCCCAAAATGGCACACTACCACCAGGCCATGAGTTCCCTGGTGAAGAGCCGATTAATCTCCTTTTTTGAGTCCTTATTGCTGGGTAACCAAACCTAGGGATCTCTGGTGAGGCCCTTACCTAGATCATTGAGAAGTGTGTGCCCAGTGACTAGTTTTATGTTGCTGTCTCTGATGATCTCTTTTTGCTTTTTTGTAGCAGTTGCTTCTTCCATGCTGAGGAATTTGACATGTATAGGCCATTGCTTACAGTATCACAATACATGAAAAAAATTATGATCTAGATCAGTGGTCCTCAACCTTTTTTGCACCAGAGAAAGTGAACAAAATTAACATTTTTTCCATGGACCAGGGCTGAGGTGGGGGATGGTTTTGGGATGATTCAAGTGCATTACATTTATTGTTCACTTTATTTATATTATTACATTGTAATATGTAATGAAATAATTATACACCATAATGTAGAATGAGTGGGAGCCCTGAGCTTGTTTTCCTGCAATTAGATGGTCCCATGTGCGGCATGGAAGATAGTGACAGATCATCAAGCGTTAGATTCTCATAAAGAACACACAACCTGGAACCACCCAAGGTGGCCTAATAGGAACAGCTCCCAGCTACAGCTCCTAACATGAGCGACCCAGAAGATGGGTGATTTCTGCATTTCCAACTGAGGTACTGAGTTCATCTCAATGGGACTGGTTGGACAGTGGGTGCAGCCCATGGAGTGTGAGCCGAAATGGCAGGACATCGCCTGACCCAGGAAGCATTAGGGGTCAGGGAATTCCCTTTCCTAGTCAATGGAAGCCATGACAGACGGTACCTGGAAAATCAGGACACTCCTGCCCTAATACAGCGCTTTTCCAATGGTCTTAGCAAACGGCACACCAGGAGATTATATCCTGCACCTGGCTTGGCAGGTCCCACACCCATGGAGCCTTGCTCACTGCTAGCACAGCAATCCGAGATCAAACTGAGAGGTGGCAGCGAGGATGAGGGAGGGGCATCTGCCATTGCTGAGGCTTGACTAGGTAAACAAAGCAGCTCAGAAGCTCGAACTGGGTGGAGCCCACTGCAGCTCAACAAGGCCTGCCTGCCTGTATAGACTTCACCTCTGGGGGCAGGGCATAGCTGAACAAAAGGCAGCAGAAACTTCTGCAGACTTAAATGTCCCTGTCTGACAGCTTTGAAGAGAGCAGTGGTTCTCCCCACATGGAGTTTGAGATCTGAGAATGGACAGACTGCTTCCTAAAGTGGGTCCCAGACCCCCCAGTAGCCTAACTGGGAGACACCTCCCAGTAGGGGCTGACTGACACCTCATACAGCCAGCGGCCCCTCTGAGACAAAGCTTCCAGAGGAAGGATCAGGCAGCAACCTTTGCTCTTCTGCAATATTTGCTGTTCTGAAGCCTCCGCTGGTGATACCCAGGCAAACAGGGTCTGGAGTGGACCTCCAGCAAGCTGCAACAGACCTACAGCTGAGGGTCCTGACTGTTAGAAGGAAAACTAACAAACAGAAAGGAATGGCATCAACATCAGCAAAAACAACATTCACACCAAAACCCCATTTATAGGTCACCATCATCAAAGACCAAAGGTAGATAAAACCACAAAGATGGGGAGAAACCAGAGCAGAATAGCTGAAAATTCTAAACACCAGAGCACTTCTTCTCCCCCAAAGGATCGCAGGTCCTTGCCAGCAACGGAACAAAGCTGGACGGAGAATGACTTTGACGAGTTGGGAGAAGTAGGCTTCAGAAGATCGGTAATAATAAACTTTTCTGAGCTAAAGGAGGATGCTCAAACCCATTGCAAGGAAGCTAAAAACCTTGAAAAAAAGGTTAGAA
Source organism: Nomascus leucogenys (assembly GCF_006542625.1). NCBI lineage: Eukaryota > Metazoa > Chordata > Mammalia > Primates > Hylobatidae > Nomascus > Nomascus leucogenys. The sequence continues at coordinate 49,201,260 of NC_044398.1, read as the reverse complement.
GAAAAGCTAACTAGAATAAACAGCATAGAGAAGACCTTAAATGACCTGATGGAGCTGAAAACCATGACACGAGAACTACGTGACGCATGCACAAGCTTCAGTAAACAATTCGATCAAGTGGAAGAAAGGGTATCAGTGATTGAAGATCAAATGAATGAAATGAAGTGAGAAGAGAAGTTTAGAGAAAAAAGAGTAAAAAGAAATGAACAAATCCTCCAAGAAATATGGGACTATGTGAAAAGAACAAATCTACGTTTGATTGGTGTGCCTGAAAGTGACAGGGAGAATGGAACAAAGTTGGAAAACACTCTTCAGGATATTATCCAGGAGAACTTCCCCAACCTAGCAAGGCAGGCCAACATTCAAATTCAGGAAATACAGAGAATGCCACAAAGATACTTCTCGAGAAGAGCAACCCCAAGACACATAATTGTCAGATTCACCAAGGTTGAAATGAAGGGAAAAATGTTAAGGGCAGCCAGAGAGAAAGGTTGAGTTACCCACAAAGGGAAGCCCATCAGACTAACAGCAGATCTCTCAGCAGAAACTGTACAAGCCAGAAGAGAGTGGGGGCCAATATTAAACATTCTTTTTTTTATTATTATACTTTAAGTTTTAGGGTACATGTGCACAACGTGCAGGTTTGTTACATATGTATACATGTGCCATGCTGATGTCCTGCACCCATTAACTCATCATTTAACATTAGGTATATCTTCTAATGCTATCCCTCTGCTCTCCCCCTACCCCACAACAGGCCCCAGTGTGTGATGTTCCCCTTCCTGTGTCCATGTGTTCTCATTGTTCCATTCCCACCTATGAGTGAAAACATGCAGTGTTTGGTTTTTTTGTCCTTGTGATAGTTTGCTGAGAATGATGGTTTCCAGCTTCATCCATGTCCCTACAAAGGACATGAACTCATCCTTTTTTATGGCTGTGTAGTATTCCATGGTGTATACGTGCCACATTTTCTTAATCCAGTCTATCGTTGTTGGACATTTGGGTTGGTTCCAAGTCTTTGCTATTGTGAATAGTGCCACAATAAACATACGTGTGCATGTGTCTTTATAGCAGCATGATTTATAGTCCTTTGGGTATATACCCAGTAATGGGATGGCTGGGTCAAATGGTATTTCTAGTTCTAGATCCCTGAGGAATTGCCACACTGACGTCCACAATGGTTGAACTAGTTTATAGCAGCAGTGTAAAAGTGTTCCTATTTCTATACATCCTCTCCAGCACTTGTTGTCTCCTGACTTTTTAATGATCGCCATTCTAACTGGTGAGAGATGGTATCTCAATGTGGTTTTGATTTGCATTTCTCTGATGGCCAGTGATGATGAGCATTTTTTCATCTGTCTGTTGACTGCATAGATGTCTTCTTTTGAGAAGTGTCTGTTCATATCCTTTGCCCCCTTGTTGATGGGTTTGTTTGTTTTTTTCTTGTAAATTTGTTTGAGTTCATTGTAGATTCTGGATATTAGCCGTTTGTCAGATGAGTAGATTGCAAAAATTATTTCCCATTCTGTAGGTTGCCTGTTCACTCTGACGGTGGTTGCTTTTGCTGTGCAGAAGCTCTTTAGTTTAATTAGATCCCATTTGTCAATTTTGGCTTTTGTTGCCATTGCTTTTGGTGTTTTAGACATGAAGTCCTTGCCCATGCCTATGTCTTGAATGGTATTGCCTAGGTTTTCTTCTAGGGTTTTTATGGTTTTACATCTAACTTTTAAGTTTTTAATCCATCTTTTTTTTATTTTTTATTTTTGGTTTAAGTTTACGGTTTTAGGTCTGACATTTAAGTCTTTAATCCATCTTTTTTTTATTATTATTATACTATAGGTTTTAGGGTACATGTGCACAATGTGCAGGTTTGTTACATATGTATCCATGTGCCATGTTGTTTTGCTGCACCCATTAACTCGTCATTTAGCATTAGGTATATCTCCTAATGCTGTCCCTCCCCACTCCCCCCACCCCACAACAGTCCCCAGAGTGTGATGTTCCCCTTCCTGTGTCCATAAGTTCTCACTGTTCAATTCCCACCTATGAGTGAGAACATGCGGTGTTTGGTTTTTTGTCCTTGCGATAGTTTACTGAGAATGATGTTTTCCAGTTTCATCCATGTCCCTACAAAGGACATGAACTCATCATTTTTTATGGCTGCATAGTATTCCATGGTGTATATGTGCCACATTTTCTTAATCCAGTCTATCGTTGTTGGACATTTGGGTTGGTTCCAAGTCTTTGCTATTGTGAATAGTGCCGCAATAAACATACGTGTGCATGTGTCTTTATAGCAGCATGATTTATAGTCCTTTGGGTATATACCCAGTAATGGGATGGCTGGGTCAAATGGTATTTCTAGTTCTAGATCCCTGAGGAATCGCCACACTGACTTCCACAATGGTTGAACTAGTTTACAGTCCCACCAACAGTGTAAAAGTGTTCCTATTTCTCCACATCCTCTCCAGCACCTGTTGTTTCCTGACTTTTTAATGATGGCCATTCTAACTGGTGTGAGATGGTATCTCACTGTGGTTTTGATTTGCATTTCTCTGATGGCCAGTGATGATGAGCATTTTTTCATGTGTTTTTTGGCTGCATAAATGTCTTCTTTTGAGAAGTGTCTGTTCATGTCCTTTGCCCACTTTTTGATGGGGTTGTTTGTTTTTTTCTTGTAAATTTGTTTGAGTTCATTGTAGATTCTGGATATTAGCCCTTTGTCAGATGAGTAGGTTGCAAAAATTTTCTCCCATTCTGTAGGTTGCCTGTTCACTCTGATGGTAGTTTCTTTTGCTGTGCAGAAGCTCTTTAGTTGAAGTAGATCCCATTTGTCAATTTTGGCTTTTGTTGCCACTGCTTTTGGTGTTTTAGACATGAAGTCCTTGCCCATGCCTATGTCCTGAATGGTATTGCCTAGGTTTTCTTGTAGGATTTTAATGGTTTTAGGTCTAACATTTAAGTCTTTAATCCATCTTGAATTAATTTTTGTATAAGGTGTAATGAAGGGATCCAGTTTCAGCTTTCTACATATGGCTAGCCAGTTTTCCCAGCACCATTTATTAAATAGGGAATTCTTATCCCATTGCTTGTTTTTGTCAGGTTTGTCAAAGATCAGATAGTTGTAGATATGCGGCATTATTTCTGAGGTCTCTGTTCTGCTCCATTGGTCTATATCTCTGTTTTGCTACCAGTGCCATGCTGTTTTGGTTACTGTAGCCTCGTAGTATAGTTGGAAGTCAGGTAGCATGATGCCTCCAGCTTTGTTCTTTTGGCTTAGGATTGACTTGGCGATGCAGGCTCTTTTTTGGTTCCATATGAGCTTTAAAGTAGTTTTTTCCAATTCTGTGAAGAAAGTCATTGGTAGCTTGTTGGGGATGGCATTGAATCTATAAATTACCTTGGGCAGTATGGCCATTTTCACGATATTGATTCTTCCTATCTATGAGCATGGAATGTTCTTCCATTTGTATGTGTCCTCTTTCATTGTGCAGTGGTCTGTAGTTCTCCTTGAAGAAGTCCTTCACATCCCTTGTAAAGTTGGATTCCTAGGTATTTTATTCTCTTTGAAGCAAATGTGAATGGGAGTTCACTCATGATTTGGCTCTCTGTTTGTCTGTTATTGGTGTATAAGAATGCTTGTGATTTTTGCACATTAATTTTATATCCTGAGACTTTGCTGAAGTTGCTTATCAGTTTAAGGAGATTTTGATCTGAGACAATGGGGTTTTCTAGATATACAATCATGTCATCTGCAAACAGGGACAATCTGACTTCCTCTTTTCCTAATTGAATACCCTTTATTTCCTTCTCCTGCCTGATTGCCCTGGTCAGAACTTCCAACACTATGTTGAATAGGAGTGGTGAGAGAGGGCATCCCTGTCTTGTGCCAGTTTTCAAAGGGAATGCTTCCAGTTTTTGCCCATTCAGTATGGTATTGGCTGTGGGTTTGTCATAGATAGCTCTTACTATTTTGAGATACATCCCATCAATACCTAGTTTATTGAGAGTTTTTAGCATGAAGGTTGTTGAATTTTGTCAAAGGCCTTTTCTGCGTCTATTGAGATAATCATGTGGTTTTTGTCTTAGGTTCTTTTTATATGATGAATTACGTTTATTGATTTGCATATGTTAAACCATCTTGCATCCCAGGGATGAAGTCCACTTGATCATGGTGGATAAGCTTTCTGATGTGCTGCTGGATTCAGTTTGCCAGTATTTTATTGAGGATTCTTGCATCCATGTTCATCATGGATATTGGTCTAAAATTCTCTTTTTTTTGTTGTGTCTCTGCCAGGCTTTGGTATCAGGATGATGCTGGCCTCATAAAATGAGTTACAGAGGATTCCCTCTTTTTCTATTGACTGGAATAGTTTTAGAAGGAATGGTACCAGCTCCTCCTTGTACCTCTGGTAGAATTCGGCTGTGAATCCAGCTGGTCCTGGACTTTTTTAAGTTGGTAAGCTATTAATTATTGCCTCAATTTCAGAGCCTGTTATTGGTCTATTCAGGGATTCAAATTCTTCCTTGTTTAGTTTTGGGAGGGTGTATGTGTTGAGGAATTTATCCATTTCTTCTACATTTTCTAGTTTATTTGCATAGAGATGTTTATAATATTCTCTGATGGTAGTTGGTATTTCTGTGGGATCAGTGGTGATATCCCCTTTATCACTTATTATTGCGTCTATTTGAGTCTTCTCTCTTTTCTTTTTCATTAATCTTGCTAGCAGTCTATCAATTTTTATGATCTTTTTAAAAAACCAGCTCCTGGATTCATTAATTTTTTTGAAAGGTTTTTTGTGTCTCTATCTCCTTCAGTTCTGCTCTGATCTTAGTTACTTCTTGCCTTCTGCTAGCTTTTGAATTTGTTTGCTCTTGCTTCTCTAGTTCTTTTAATTGTGATGCTAGAGTGTCAATTTTAGATCTTTCCTGCTTTCTCTTGTGGGCATTTAGTGCTATAAATTTCCCTCTACACACTGCTTTGAATGTGTCCCAGAGATTCTGGTGTTTTGTGTCTTTGTTCTCATTGGTTTCAAAGAACATCTTTATTTCTGCCTTCATTTCGTTATGTACCCAGTAGTCATTCAGGAGCAGGTTGTTCAGTTTCCATGTAGTTGAGCAGTTTTGAGTGAGTTTCTTAATCCTGAGTTCTATTTTGATTACACTGTGGTCTGAGAGACAGTTTGTTATAATTTCTGTTCTTTTACATTTGCTGAGGAGTGCTTTACTTCCAACTATGTGGTCAATTTTGGAATAAGTGTGGTGTGGTGCTGAAAAAAATGTATATTCTGTTGATTTGGGGTGGAGAGTTCTATAGATGTCTATTAGGTCCACTTGGTGCAGAGCTGAGTTCATTTCCTGGATATCCTTGTTAACTTTCTGTCTCGTTGATCTGTCTAATATTGACAGTGGGGTGTTAAAATCTCCCATTATTATTGTGTGGGAGTCTAAATCTCTTTCTAGGTCTCTAAGGACTTTCTTTATGAATCTGGGTGCTCCTGTATTGGGTGTATACATATTTAGGATAGTTAGCTCTTCTTGTTGAATTGATCTCTTTACCATTATGTAATGCCCTTCTCTATCTCGTTTCATCTTCGTTGCTTTGAAAGCTGCTTTATCAGAGACTAGTATTGCAACCCCTGCCTTTTTTTGTTTTCCATTTGCTTGGTAGATCTTCCTCCATCCCTTTATTTTGAGCCTATGTGTGTCTCTGCATGTGAGACGGGTTTCCTGAATACAGCACAGTGATGGGTCTTGACCCTTTATCCAATTTACCAGTCTGTGTCTTTTAATTGGAGCTTTTAGCCTATTTACATTTAAGGTTAATATTGTTTTGTGTGAATTTGATCCTGTCATTATGATGTTAGCTGGTTATTTTGCTCGTTAGTTGATGCAGTTTCCTCCTAGCCTCAATGGTCTTTACAATTTGGCATGTTTTTGCAGTGGCTGGTACCGGTTGTTCCTTTCCATGTTTAGTGCTTCCTTCAGGAGCTCTTTTAGGGCAGGCTTGGTGGTGACAAAATCTCTCAGCATTTGCTTGTCTGTAAAGGATTTTATTTCTCCTTCACTTATGAAGCTTAGTTTGGCTGGATATGAAATTGTGGGTTGAAAATTCTTTTCTTTAAGAATGTTGAATATTCGCCCCCACTGTCTTCTGGCTTGTAGGGTTTCTGCTGAGAGATCAGCTGTTAGTCTGATGGGCTTCCCTTTGTGGGTAACCCGACCTTTCTGTCTGGCTGCCCTTAACATTTTTTCCTTCATTTCAACTTTGTTGAATCTGACAATTATGTGTCTTGGAGTTGCTCTTCTCGAGGAGTATCTTTGTGGCATTCTCTGTATTTCCTGAATTTGAATGTTGGCCTGCCTTGCTAGGTTGGGGAAGTTCTCCTGGATAATATCCTGCAGAGTGTTTTCCAACTTGGTTCCATTCACCCTGTCACTTTCAGGTACACCAATCAGATGTAGATTTGGTCTTTTCACAGAGACCCATATTTCCTGGAGGCTTTGTTCATTTCTTTTTATTTTTTTCTCTAAACTTCTCTTCTCGCTTCATTTCATTCATTTGATCTTCTATCACTGATACCCTTTCTTCCGGATGATCGAATCGGCTACTGAGGCTTGTGCATTCGTCACATAGTTCTCGTACCTTGGTTTTCAGTTCCATCAAGTCCTTTAAGGACCTCTCTGCATTGGTTATTCTAGTTAGCCATTCGTCTAATTGTTTTTCAAAGTTTTTAACTTCTTTGCCATGGGTTCGAACTTCCTCCTTTAGCTCAGAGTTGTTTCATCATCTGAAGCCTTCTTCTTTCGACTCGTAAAAGTTATTCTCCACCCAGCTTTGTTCCATTGCTGGTGAGGAGCTGTGTTCCCTTGGAGGAGGAGCGGTGCTCTGATTTTTAGAATTTTCACTTTTTCTGCTCTGTTTTTTCTCCATCTTTGTTATCTACTTTGGTCTTGGATGATGGTGACGTACAGATTGGGTTTTGGTGTAGATGTCCTTTCTGTTTGTTAGTTTTCCTTCTAACAGTCAGGACCCTCAGCTGCAGGTCTGTTGGAGTTTGCTGGAGGTCCACTCCAGACCCTGTTTGCCTGGGTGTCAGCAGTGGAAGCTGCAGAACAGCGGATATTGGTGAACAGCAAATGTTGCTTCCTGATCGTTCCTCTGGAAGTTTTGTCTCAGAGGAGTACCCAGCTGTGTGAGGTGTCAGTCTTCCCCTACTGGGGGGTGCCTCCCAGTTAGGCTACTCGGGGGTCAGGGACCCACTTTAGGAGGCAGTCTGTCCATTCTCAGATCTCAAATTCCATGCTGGGAGAACCACTACTCTCTTCACAGCTGTCAGACAGGGACATTTAAGTCTGCAGAGGTTTCTGCTTTCTTTTGTTTGGGTATGCCCTGCCCCCAGAGGTGGATTCTACTGAGGCAGGCAGGCCTCCTTGAACTGTGGTGGGCTCCACCCAGTTCGAGCTTCCCAGCCACTTTGTTTACCTACTCAAGCCTCGGCAATGGCAGGCGCCCTTCCCCCAGCTTCGCTGCCGCCTTGCAGTTTGATCTCAGACTGCTGTGCTAGCAGTGAGTGAGGCTCCGTGGGCATAGCACCCTCCGAGCCAGGCGCGGGATATATTCTCCTGGTGTGCCATTTGCTAAGGCCGTTGGAAAAGCGCAGTATTAGGGTGGGAGTGACTTGATTTTCCAGGTGCCATCTGTCACCCCTTTCCTTGGCTAGGAAAGGGAATTCCCTGATGCCTTGCGCTTCCCGGGTGAGGCAATGCCTCACCCTGCTTCGGCGCACCCACTGTTCTGCACCCACTGTCCGACAATCCCCAGTGAGATGAACCCAGTTCATCCTCAGTGGGAAATGCAGAAATCATTCGTCTTCTGCGTCGCTCACGCAGGGAGCTGTAGACTGGAGCTGTTCCTATTCAGCCATCTTGGCTCCCAATATTAAACATTCTTACAGAAAAGAATTTTCAACCCACAATTTCATATCCAGCCAAACTAAGCTTCGTAAGTGAAGGAGAAATAAAATCCTTTACAGACAAGCAAGTGCTGAGATTTTGTCACCACCAGGCCTGCCTTACAAAAGCTCCTGAAGGAAGCACTAAACATGGAAAGGAACAACCGGTACCATCCACTGCAAAAACATGCCAAATTGTAAAGACCATCGATGCTAGGAAGAAACTGCATCAACTAATGGGCAAAAGAACCAGCTGACATAAAAATGACAGGATCAAATTCACACATTACAATATTAAACTTAAATGTAAATGGGCTAAATGCTCTAATTAAAAGACACAGACTGGCAAATTGGATAAAGAATCAAGACCCATCAGTGTGCTGTATTCAGGAAAACCATCTCACGTGCAGAGACACACATAGGCTCAAAATAAAGGGATGGAGGAAGATCTACCAAGCAACTGCAAAACGAAAAGGCAGGGGTTGCAATCCTAGTCTCTGTAAAAACAGGCTTTAAACCAACAAAGATCAATAGAGACAAAGAAGGCCATTACATAATGGTAAAGGGATCAATTCAACAAGAAGAGCTAACTTTCCTGAATATGTATGCACCCAATACAGTAGCACTGAGATTCATAAAGAAAGCCCTTAGAGACCTACAAAGATACTTAGACTCCCACACAATAATAATGGGAGACTTTAACACCCCACTGTCAACATTAGATGGACCAACGAGACAGAAAGTTAACAAGGATATCCAGGAATTGAACTCAGCTTGCACCAAGTGGACCTAATAGACATCTACAGAACTTTCTACCACAAATCAACAGAATATGCATTCTTCTCAGCACGTCATCGCATTTATTCCAAAATTGACTACATAATTGGAAGTAAAGCACTCCTCAGCAAATGTAAAAGCAAAGAAATTATAACAAACTGTCTCTCAGACCACAGTGCCATCAATTTAGAACTCAGGATTGAGAAACTCATTCAAAACTGCTTAACTACGTGGAAACTGAACAACCTGCTCCTGAATGACTACTGGGTAAATAATAAACGGAGGCAGAAATAAAGATGTTCTTTGAAACCAATGAGAACAAAGACACAACATACCGGAATCTCTGGGACACATTCAAAGCAGTGTGTAGAGGGAAATTTATAGCACTAAATGCCCACAAGAGAAAGCAGGAAAGATCTAAAATCAATACCTTAACATCACAATTAAAAGAACTAGAGAAGCAAGAGCAAACACATTCAAAAGGTAGCAGAAAGCAGGAAATAACTAAGATCAGAGCAGAACTGAAGGAGATAGAGACACAAAAAGCCCTTCAAAAAATCAATGAATCCAGGAGCTGGTTTTTTGAAAAGGTCGACAGAATAGATAGATGGCTAGCAAGACTAATGAAGAAGAAAAGAGAGAAGAATCAAATAGATGCAATAAAACATGATAAAGGGGATATCACCACTGATCCCACATAAATACAAACTACCATCAAAGAATACTATAAAAACCTCTACACAAATAAACTAGAAAATCTAGAAGAAATGGATAAATTCTTGGACACATATGCCTTCCCAAGACTAAAGCAGGAAGAAGTTGAATCCCTGAATAGACCAATAACAGGCTCTGAAATAGAGGCAGTAATTAATAGCCTACCAACCAAAAAAGGTCCAGGACCAGATGGATTCACAGCGGAATTCTACCAGAGGTACAAAGAGGAGCTGACACCATTCCTAATGAAACTATTCCAATCAGTAGAAAAAGAGGGCATCCTCCCCAACTCATTTTATGAGGCCAGCATAATCCTGATACCAAAGCCTGGCAGAGACACAACCAAAGAAGAGAATTTTAGACCAATATACCTGATGAACATCAATGCAAAAATCCTCAATAAAATACTGGCAAACTGAATTCAGCAGTATATCAAAACGCTTATCCACCACAATTAAGCTGGCTTCATCCCTGGAATGCAAGGCTGGTTCAACATATGCAAATCAATAAACCTAATCCATCATATAAACAGAACCAAAGTCAAGAACCACATGATTATGTCAATAGATGCAGAAAAGGTCTTTGAGAAAATTCAACAGTTGTTCATGCTAAAAACTCTCAATAAATGGGAGTACTGATGGGATGTATCTCAAAATAATAAGAGCTATCTATGACAAACCCACAGGCAATATCATACTGAATGGGCAAAAACTGGAAGCATTCCCTTTGAAAACTGGCACAAGACAAGGATGACCTCTCTCACCACTCCTATTCAACATAGTGTTGGAAGTTCTTGCCAGGGCAATAAGGCAGGAGAAAGAAATAAAGGGTATTCAATTACGAAAAGAGGAAGTCAAACTGTCCCTGTTTGAAGATGACATGATTGTATATCTAGAAAACCCCATAGTCTCAGCCCAAAATCTCCTTAAGCTGATAAGCAACTTCTGCAAAGTCTCAGGATACAAAATCAATGTGCAAAAATCACAAGAATTCCTACACCAGTAACAGACAAACAGGGAGCCAAATCATGAGTGAACTCCCATTCACAATTGCTTCAGAGAGAATAAAATACCTAAGAATTTAACTTACGAGGGATGTGAAGGACCTCTTTAAGGAGAACTGCAAACCACTGCTCAATGAAATAAAAGAGGACACAAACAAATGGAAGACCATTCCATGCTCATAGATAGGAAGAATCAATATCGTGAAAATGGCCATACTGCCCAAGGTAATTTATAGATTCAGTGCCATCTCCATCAAGCTACCAATAACTTTCTTCACAGAATTGGAAAAAACTAAAGTTCATATGGAACCAAAAAAGAGCCTGCATTGCCAAGACAATCCTAAGCCAAAAGAACAAAGCTGGAGGCATCACGCTACCTGACTTCCAACTATACTAGGAGGCTACATTAACCAAAACAGCATGGTACTGGTACCAAAACAGAGATATAGACCAACGGAAGAGAACAGAGCCCTCAGAAATAATACCACACGTCTACAACTATCTGATCTTTGACAAACCTGACAAACACAAGAAATGAGGAGAAGATTCCCTATTTAATAAATGGTGCTGGGAAAACTGGCTAGCCATATGTAGAAAGCTGAATCTGGAACCCTTCCTTACACCTTATACAAAAATTAATTCACGGTGGATTGAAGACTTAAATGTTAGACTTAAAACCATAAAAACCTAGAAGAATACCTAGGCAATACCAGTCAGAACACAGGCATGGGAAAAAACTTCATGACTAGAACACCAAAAGCAATGGCAACAAAAGCCAAAATTGACAAATGGGATCTAATTCAACTAAAGAGCTTCTGCACAGCAAAGGAAACTACCATCAGAGTGAACAGGCAACCTACAGAATGGGAGAAAATTTTTGCAACCTACTCATCTGACAAAGGGCTAATATCCAGAATCTACAATGAACTCAAACAAATTTACAAGAAAAAAACAAACAACCCCATCAAAAAGTGGGTGAAGGACATGAACAGACACTTCTCAAAAGAAGACATTTATGCAGCCAAAAAACACATGAAAAAATGCTCATCATCACTGGCCATCAGAGAAATGCAAATCAAAACCACAATGAAATACCATCTCACACCAGTTAGAATGGCCATCATTGAAAAGTCAGGAAACAACAGGTACTGGAGAGGATGTGGAGAAATAGGAACACTTTTACATTGTTGGTGGGACTGTAAACTAGTTCAACCATTGTGGAAGTCAGTGTGGCGATTCCTCAGGGAACTAGAAATACCATTTGACCCAGCCATCCCATTACTGGGTATATACCCAAAGGACTATAAGTCATGCTGCTATAAAGACACATGCATACGTATGTTTATTGCGGCACTATTCACAATAGCAAAGACTTGGAACCAACCCAAATGTCCAACAACGATAGACTGGATTAAGAAAATGTGGCACATATACACCATGGAATACTATGCAGCCATAAAAAATGATGATTTCATGTCCTTTGTAGGGACATGGATGAAACTGGAAAACATCATTCTCAGTAAACTATCGCAAGGACAAAAAAATCAAACACTGCATGTTCTCACTCATAGGTGCCAATTGAACAATGAGAACTCATGGACACAGGAAGGGGAACATCACACTCCGGGGACTCTTGTGTGTTGCGGGGAGCGGGGAGGGACAGCATTAGGAGATATACCTAATGCTAAATGACGAGGTAATGGGTGCAGCAAAGCAACATGGCACATGGATACATATGTAACAAACCTGCACATTGTGCACATGTACCCTAAAACCTAAAGTGTAATAATAAAAATAAAATTCTAAAATAAAAAAAAGAAATATTTTACTTCCATTTATATTTGTAAATTGCTTTCTCACTCCAAACTCATCAAAATAACAAAAATTTTAAAAGTGTTAATAAGTTTGAATATATATGTTCATCATTATTTGGTTTTTTTTCATGCTTTCTATACCAGTTAATAGTATGTTTAGTCATGGATGAAAATCATCTCTTTCTTTTTTTCTTGCATTTTCATGACTACTAGTCAGGCAGAACATCTTTTATTTCTTACGTCTTTTCATTTCCTTTTCTGTTATCATGTTGTACCCTTTGCCCATTTTTTATTAGGTTGTCTGCTTTTTAAAAACATTGTAGGTGCTTTTATATATTAACAAAATAAGTCAGATAGCACATACTTTTAAAATCATTTTATAGTTCTATCTTTTATATGCTGGCACTTTTTTTTCAATTTATTGTGGTCTTTTATGTTTCTACTTTATTTACAATTCTATGTTTCTGTTCTTACTTAGGAATGTCCCTTTAATCTCAAGCTTATATGAATATTTTTCTATGTTTTCTTTTAGTATTTGCTTATTTTTACATAGTTTTTAATCCATCAGGCACATATATTTCATAAGGTATATGATTGTTATAAATACTTTTGCTTTCTTTCATAGGGCTAGGAAATCGTATTTCCAATGTTTAACTCTTAATATTGACAGAGAAACAGATTCAAACATGCTCACAACTTATCTAATGCTAATTAACTCATAAAACTGAAATATGATATGTAAAGGCCCAACATTATATAAATGATCAAAGAAAATATAATAGTCTACAAAAACATGAGGTCAAAAAAACCAAGAAAGCATAATGAAAAACATACAGTAAGTATATGGACTAAAGATATGATTGATTAAAATAAATGTGAATTACTTAAATTCAAATTTTATACAAGCATTCTTAAATTCTATAAAAATGCATAAAGCAGTTATCATATTTAACTAATATGATGTTACTGATTATGAGACATGTCCTTTTTAAGTAACATAAGGAAGCAGAAATGTTAACAATCAAATTGTGAAACAGTGCTTTATTTTTCATTTATTGTAATGTACTTCAATTTTGGAGAAGCTAACGTAAAAATATTTGCATTATTAAAAGTATAGTAATAATGTTTTTAAGAAATGAACACCAACAATATTGTGAAAATGGCCATACTGCCCAATTTAATTTATAGATTCAATGCCATCCCCATCAAGCTACCGCTGACTTTCTTCACAGAATTGGAGAAAACTACTTTAAAGTTCATATGGAACCAAGAAAGAGCCCACATTGCTAAGTCAATCCTAAGCCAAAAGAACAAAGCTGGAGGCATCATGATACCTGACTTCAAACTATACTACAAGGCTACAGTAACGAAAACAGCATGGTACTGTTACCAAAACAGAGATATAGACCAATGGAACAGAACAGAGCCCTCAGAAATAATGCTGTATATCTACAACTATCTGATCTTTGACAGACCTGACAAAAACAAGCAATGGGGAAAGGATTCCCTATTTAATAAATGGTGCTGGAAAAACTGGCTAGCCATATGTAGAAAGCTGAAACTGGATCCCTTCCTTACACCTTATACAAAAATTAATTCAAGATGGATTAAAGACTTACATCTTAGACCTAAAACCATAAAAACCCTAGAAGAAAACCTAGGCAATACCATTCAGGACATAGGCGTGGGCAAGGACTTCATGTCTAAAACACCAAAAGCAATGGCAACAAAAGCCAAAATTGACAAATGGGATCTAATTCAACTAAAGAGCTTCTGCACAGCAAAAGAAACTACCATCAGAGTGAACAGGCAACCTACAGAGTGGGAGAACATTTTTGCAACCTACTCATCTGACAAAGGGCTAATATCCAGAATCTACAATGAACTCAAACAAATTTACAAGAAAAAAAAACCCCATCAAAAAGTGAGTGAAGGATATGAACAGATGCTTCTCAAAAGAAGACATTTATGCAGCCAAAAAAACACATGAAAAAATGCTCATCATCACTGGCCATCAGAGAAATGCAAATCAAAACCACAGTGAGATACCATCTCACACCAGTTAGAATGGCCATCATTAAAAAGTCAAGAAACAAAAGGTGCTGAAGAGGATGTGGAGAAATAGGAACACTTTTACACTGTTGGTGGGACTGTAAACTAGTTCAGCCATTGTGGAAGTCAGTGTGGCGATTCCTTAGGGATCTAGAACTAGAAATACCATTTGACCCAGCCATCCCATTATTGGGTATATACCCAAAGGATTATAAATCATGCTGCTATAAAGACACATGCACACGTATGTTTATTGTGGCACTATTCACAAAAGCAAAGACTTGGAACCAACCCAAATGTCCAACAATGTTAGACTGGATTAAGAAAATGTGGCACATATACACCATGGAATACTATGCAGCCATAAAAAAGGATGAGTTCATGTCCTTTGTAGGGACATGGGTGAAGCTGGAAACCATCATTCTCACCATACTATCACAAGGACAAAAAACCAAACACTGCATGTTCTCACTCATAGGTGGGAATTGAACAATGGGAACAGATAGACACAGGAAGGGGAGCATCACACACCGGGGACTGTTGTGGGGTGGAGGGAGGGGGGAAGGATAGCATTAGGAGATATACCTAATGCTAAATGATGAGTTAATGGGTGCAGCACACCAACATGGCACATGTATACATATGTAACAAACTTAAAGTATAATAATAATAAAATTTAAAAAAAGATGATGTTAAAAAAAAAGAAATGAACATCTAAAACAAGATAGCTCAGAAAGGTTCAAAATAAAGATTGTCACCCCACCCTGCACACACAAGACAAATTGAAATGGAAAGTATATAGGAGATAGAAGTATGCCTTCACCTTAATTCTGACTTCCTCAACATATATTTTCAGCTAAACTATGAGAGAAGACCCCAAATTGTGTGCTAGTCATGGTGATATTCAGTATATTTGACAACTGGTATGGCAATATATTAATAATATAACGTATGAATTCAGAAATGGAAGTAATTGTATTCTCTAAAAGTAACTATTATGGCACTCCCAGTCATTGTCAGTTTCAGGCTATAATAAATTCACTAGGCAAAACAGACTTTAAACTAATATTACATTTATTTGGCTTCTTAACATAATACAGAAGAGGGAATACAGAAAGCACAGTGTCTCTCTCACTGGGGCACCCAGCAGCTACCACATACCTTGTTTCTTTTGTTCTCTTCACCTATATTGACCATGTGCAGCTACTAATAAAGGAATAAAAGGGTATATGATACTTGATACAGAACAAAGAGAGCACTCATACCGTGGCATCATATGGTAATAGGACACAAAATATCACCACTGGATACTCCTAATCAAATACTTAAAAATGGCAGGTTTCTGAGTGACCATGTGTTTGATACCGTAACGTATTTTTGCCAAAGTAATGAGTATAATGAGATTAGCTGGTTACTCTTATTATGTTAGACGAAGTGGGGAAGGAAAAGTAGGAGCTTGGAATTCAGATTTCCAGCCCAAGAGCCACATAATGACCTAAAACTTTCTATGACTACCCTGAAAGAAACCCTGGTCTCCTATAGCTACAAATTGCTGAAAACTAGCTCAGATTGCTGAAAACCATATCCAGAGTCTCATCCTGTGAGTGGCTGAATTATAATGCAAGTTGAATTCCCAATTTTGTAGGATATCTTCTGTTAAAATGAGAGCATCGATTAGGATAGAACAAAATCCTAAAAATTGGATTGAGGAAATATGGGAAGATCCTCATGAAGCTAGGGATGTTTACCTCTAAACTCTGCTGAGTCCTCCTTGCCATTGGAAGCAGGATTTCTAGAGACTGATGTCAGTAACATGGTGGAATAGGAGGTTCCTTACTTTTCTCTCTCCCACAGATGCAGAGAATAAACATTTCCACATGGATCAATTCTCTCTGAGAGCCAGAGTGTGGTTGAGTGACTCCTGCACATTGGGAAACTGAAAAAATATCCACATATTGGGTAGGGAAAGCAAAGACTCATGCACAAACTGCATCCTAAGCACAGTGTGATACAGTTGGGAAATAATCCACAACTCATAACTTCTTCCTGAGGAATGAAGGGTTTGGACCACATATAGTGTTCCGCCACATTTTCAGTTTCTGTCAGAGGGTTTGGCTCTTAAATCACCTATTCAGGGAGTGGAGGGAACTTGGAAGTCATGAGTTTGCCTGGAGAAGAGAGAACAAAGAGATGGTTTTGAATGAGTGTGCGAGCACTTCTCATGGCTAGCTATAGGTCCCCAGAATCTAGTTTCTTCCTGGAAGTGGTTTGTTGGCACACTCTTCCAGAAGCTGCCTGATATATATATAATAAATATATATATATACTACCCAGAGTCACATAGATTCAACACAGTGCTTATCAATATTCCAATTACATTTTTAGAGAAACAGAAAACAAAAATTCTATAACTTCTGTGGAATCACAAAAGACATCAAGTAGCCAAAACAGTCTTTAAAAAGAAAAACAAAGTTGCAGGCATCACACTTTCTGGTTTCAAATGGTATTACAAAGCGATTTTAAAATATAAAAATATTTTTTAAATATTTTTAAAAAACAACTATGGTACTGGTATAAAAACAGATATACAGACTGATGGAAGAGAATAGATGGCCCAGAAATAAACCCAAGCATTTATGTCAACTAATTTTTCACAAGACCATCAACAAGACACAACGGGAGAATGGCCATCTCTTTAACAAATAGTGTTGGGAAATTTGAATACTCAAACGCAAAATAATGAAACTGGAACTTATTTTATAACATTCACAAAAATAAAATGTATTGAAGACCTAAACATAATACCTTAAACTATAAAACTCCTTGAAGAAAACATAAGGGAAAAACTTCTTGATATTGATCTTGGCAATAATTTTTAGATAGCTCACCAAGAGCACAGGACACAGAAGCAAAAGTATATAAGTGGAAGTATAACGAAACTAAAAATTTTCTGGACAAAGGAAACAATGCAGAAAATGAAAAGAGAGCCAACAGATTCAGAGAAAACATTCGTGAATCATATATTTTTAGATAAGCAGTTGATATTCAAAATATGTGAGGAACTCACAAACTCAACAACAAAATAACAATAGTAATAGTCTGATAAAAATGGGCAAAGAACCTAAATAGACATTTTTTGAAATAAAACATACAAATGGTCAACAGGCATATGAAAAGATGCTCAACATCACTAATCATCAGGGAAATGCAAATAAAAACCATGAGTTATCATCACACACGTATTAGAATGGCTATCATCAAAAAGATAACATATGTTGGTGAGGTTATGGAGAAACAGAATCCTTACATACTGTTCAGGTGGTGAAAAACAATAGAGAGTTTCTTTAAAAAATTAAAAATAGAATTAGCATATAACCCAGCAATTCCCCTTCTGGATACATACCCAAAGGAAATGAAATAAATACCTAGTAAAGATATCTGCATCCCTGTGTCCATGCAACAGTACTCACAATAACCAAGATATGGAAACAACGTGTCTGTCAGTGGATGTATCGATAAAGAAATTGTGGTGTTCTCACACAATGGAATAGTATTCTTCCTTTTAAAAAGGAGATACTACCATTCTCAACAACATGAATGAACCTGGAAGACATGCTAAGTGTAATAAGCCAGGCACATAAAGAAAAATGCTACATGATCTCACATATATGTTGAATCTAAAAAGTCATACTCATAGAAATGGAAGGTAAAATGGTGGTTACCTGAGGCTGGGGGAAGGGGGAGAAATGGGGAGATGTTACAAAAGGGCACAAAATTTCAGTTAGATAGGAGTATTAATTTCTGGACAGCTACTGTATAGCATAGTCTTTATAGTTAATAAAATATTCTGTATACTTGAAAATTGCTAAGAGAGTAGACTTTATTCTCACTACAAAAAATTATATGTGAGGTGATATATATATTAACTTGATTTAATCATTCTGTCATGTATACATATATCAAAACACCACTCATACCCCATAAATATATACAATAAAAAGACAGAAGCAGCCTTTTCATTCCTGTCAGAAGAAATTAATCTTGCTTTGTCCGAAGAAACGATAATTGCCTCCCTTGAGATAATTACCTTCAAAACACTTCTGATTCTCCCCAAGACTCACCCCCACCACCCTCTTTTGCCTGTAGACCTAGAATTAGACTCAAGTCCCACCAGCTCCCTAAAGATGAAGTACAAAGTATGACTCATGAGAAGATGCACTGAATTCCAAAAAAACTACATAATTTTTCTAATTTATTTAGACAGAAATCAGGGGAATATGTTTGGGAGTCAATATTGCATGTATAGGATGAAGATGAAAAGAACAAAGTTAGATCACACCAAATTTATTGATATGGTGTAATTTATTTATCACTAAGCAGAGATTCTTGGTTTAATGTTGCAGCATGGAGGTTAGAAAGGACTGTAACAGTCAGTTTGGTTGGCTGAAAATGGACCAAAAGGTGGCCTATACTAAGTGAAGTTGAAATGCAGAATTGCCTTGGTTTACTGAAAAGGAAGGGATTCGAAGGCCTAGGAAAATTGGAACGTTAATGTGGATTTATCATTTAAGATCTGCTTATCCGTCTTAGGAGGGTCCAGAGGACATACCTTTCACCACAACTGTGAGAAATGTGAAGACAGCCCCAGCATTCTCAAACAGCCCTGTGGTTGCTCTTCTCTATAGCTCAGAAATCACACTGGATGTTGCTGCTACTGAATTGGGAACCTTATGCAATAGGAATAATTGGGTCTCAGAGGCCAATTGGTGGCATTTAAACATCAGAAACAACAGTGTCATGGTTACCATAATGGAAATCAGAGTCAAAGTAGAAATCAGAATAGTCTGAGTTGAGATATCTATGGCATTGGCTAGTTGATAATTGTGTTTGTTGAAGTGACATAAATGGTCAGTCTACTAAATTCTTACTTAATCTGTATAAGCAGAAGAGTTCTCGATCAAGTGGACAAAGTCTAATTTAAATAATAAAAACACAGTCATGGCCTCTCAATCAATTCCTAGACTTGATCAAGTTTACAGACCCCGGACCCCTTGAAGGAAGGGTACCCTTGAGGAAGGACCTAGTATACTGCCAAAAATTTATACCTTTAAGTTTTCTCCCAGCCTTCCTCAAAGGGACCTGTGGCCCTTTTGCTGGGTTACTATGCAACATATAAAAGGAAATAATAAGATTTTTTAGGGATTAATGGACAGTGCCTCTGAACTGACACTATTTCTAAAAGGCCAAAAACGTCATGATGGTCCACTGGAAAGGAAACTATGGAGGGCAAGTGATCAATGGGACTTTAGCACGGATCTGTCTCACAGTGGATCCAGTGGGAGCTGAACTCATCCTCTTGTCATTTCCTCATTTCGTGAATGTATAATTTAATAAATGTACTCATCAACTGGCAGAATTCTCACATTGGTTTCCTGACCTGTGGAATAAGGACCATTATGGTAGAAGAGGCCAATTAGAAGCTACTAGAACTGCTTCTACCTAGGAAAATTGTAAACCAAAAGCACCATTACATTTGCAGAGAGATTTGGAAGATTAGTGACTTCATCAAGGACTTGAAAAATGTAGGGGTTGTGATTTCAACCACACCCTTCAACTCACCTATTTGGCCTGTTCAGAAAACAGGTGGATCTCAGAGAATAACAGTGGATTATCATAAATTTAAATAGGTGGTGATTCTAATTGTAGATACTGTACTAGATAATGATTTCATTGCTTGAGCAAATTAACATATCCCCTGGTAACTGGCATGCAAATATTGATCTGGAAGATTGCTTTATTTTCTGCTTTCCTATAGTGAAGAAGCAGTTTTCTTTTAGCTGGAAAGTCTAGCAATGCATCTTCATTGTCCTGCCTTGAGGGTATATCAGTTCTCCTGCTCTATATCATAATTTAGTTTGCGAGGAACTTGAAAGCCTTTCTACAAGATATCATACTTGCTTATTATATTGATGATATGCTGACTGGACCTCTTGAGTAAAAAGTACTCTAGATATATTAGTAAGACATTTGCATGTCAGAAGGTGGGACAAGAATCCAAAAAATTTATGGGCCTTCTACATCAAGAAATGTTTAGAAGTCTAGTGGAATGGGACATGTCAAAAGATTCCTTCTGAAATAAGGAAAAATTGTTGCATCTGGCCTCTCCTACTACCAAAAAACAGGTATAATGCCTATTTGACCTCTCTGTATGTTAAGGCAACGTATTCCTCATTTGGGCGTGCTACTGTGGCTCACTCACTTACTGAGTGATCTGACAATCTGTTAGTTTTGAGTGGAACCAAGAACAAGAGAAGGTTCTGCAGCAGGTACAGGGTGCTCTTCCACTTGGGAAACATGATCTTACAGATCCAATGGTGCTGGAAGTGACAGTAGCAGATAGGGATGCTCTTTAGAGCCTTCGGCAGTTCCTATAGGTGAATCACAGTGCAGGCCCCTTGGAGCAAAGCCATCTCATTCTCTGCAAATAATTATCCTTTTTGTAAAACAGTTCTTGGCCTGCTATTGGATGTTAGTAGAAACTGAACACTTAACCATGGACCGCCAAGTTGCCAAGCAATCTGAGCTGCCCATCATGAACTGGATGTTATCTGACCCTCCAAATAGTTTGGCATGCAGGTAGTACTCCATCATCAAATAGAAGTGGTGTACATGAGACAGTGCTCAGGCAGGCCCTGAAGGCACAAGTAAAATATGTGATGTGGCCAAATACCTATGGTCTCCACTTCTGCTACATTACCTTCTCTCTCCCAGCCTACTCTCTTCAGTACCCCTTTCAGCAATATGAGGTTAAAACCAGGTACTATGAGTACTCACTTGATTTTTGGTTCTTGTGATGGTGCTTTTTTTCCACGTTGTTAGTTGTTAAAATTTGATGTTTCTGTAAGGGGGATGAATAGTGTAGACTTCCATTCAGCCATCTTGCTCCAATCCTGCCAGGCTCTTTTCAACAACCAGATCTTGCATGAACTAATACTAATAGAGTAACAACTCACTCATTACTGTGGAGAGGGCACCAAGCCATTCATGAGAAATTTTATCCCATAGCCAAAACACCTCCCACTGGGCACATGTCCAACATTGGTGATCAAGTGTCAACATGAGATTTGGAGGGGACACATATGCAAACCATATTAGTTTTCCATTAAATTTTTGTTTGGCCACTGTTCTGGGGATTGTAAGAGATATGATATATTCATACCATGTTTTTCCTTTTACCTAATTTTTATACACTGGTCATGTTAAATGTGATTCTTTGTCCAAATGAGATATATTTCAGGGAGCCAACTGGTATAAAATGTGTTTTTCTAAACTATTGATTGTATTTTCTGCTTTGGCTTCTTTTAGAAGAAATTTAAAAAACCAAAATAGAACAAGTATCTATTCCTTTAAAAATTTATTTGTGAAGTGGAGGCAGAGCAAGATGGCTGAATAGAATGCTCCAGGAGTCATCCTCCTCTCCTCCCTGCAGGAACATCAAATTGAACAACTATCCGTACAAGAGAGCACTTTCATAGAACCAAAAAATCAGCTGTCTGAAGAAGGATGGGTACAAGCAAGTCCAGACTGCAAAGACTGGCATAAATACCTAAACTTTTCAATGCCCAGACATTAACAAATGTCCACAGGCATCAAGAATATATAGGAAAATATAACCTCATCAAACTGATTGAATAAGGTATCAGTAACCAGTTCTGGCAAAATGGAGATATGTGACCTCCTAGAGAATTTAAAATAGCTGTTTTGAGGAAGCTGAATGATATTCAAGATAACGTAGAGAAGGAATCCAGAAATTTGTCAGAGAAATTTAACAGAGATTGAAGTAATAACTTTAAAAACACCCAGAAATTCTGGAGTTGAGAAATTCAACGGACATATACAAAAATGCATCGGAGTATCTCAACAGCAGAAGTGATCAAGTAGAAGAAAGGATTACTGACTCAAAGACAGGCTTTTGAAAATACACAGAAGAAAAAAATGGAAAAGAATGCAGTATGCTTACAAGATTGTATGGCTATTTCAATAACATTATTTAAATATTACAAGTATGTATTTAATACTTGTATTTAACATTACAAGTATGGCTATTTAAATAATATTAATTCCTTTCTTTCATCAGTTTTCTGTATTTTTCCTTGTAGTGATCTTTCTCCTCCTTGGTTAAATATATTTAAGTATTTTATTTGTAGCTATTGTAAGTGGGATTGCCTTCTTTATTTAATTCTCAGCTTGTTAGGGTATACAGAAATGCCACTAATTTTTGTACATTGATTTTGTATCCTGAAACTTTACTGAATTTGTTTATGAAATCTAAGAGTTTTGGAGAAGTCTTTAGGTTTTTCTAGATATTAGATCATATTATCAGTGAACAAAGATCATTTGACTTCCTATTGTCCTATTTTGATGCCTTTTATTTTTTTCTGTTGCCTGACTGCTCTGGGTAGGACTTCCAGTATTATGTTGAATAGGAGTGGTGAAAGTGGGCATCCTTGTTCCACTTGTTAGAAGATTGCTTTTAACTTTTGTGTGTTTAGTATGATGTTGGCTGTGGGTTTGTCATATATGGCCTTTATTATTTTGAGGTATGTTTCTTCTATACCTAGTTGATTGAAGATTTTTATCCCGAAGAAATGCTGAACTTTATCAAATGCCATTTTTAAATATGTTGAGATTATCAAAAGGGTTTTGTTTTTAGTTCTCTTTTTGTGTTGAATCACATTTATTTATTTGCATATATTGAGCCATCCTTGAATCCCTGGAAGCATTTAATCATGGTATATTACATTTTTGATGTGCTATTGGATTTGGTTTGCTAGCATTTTGTTGAAGATTTTTTCAACTATAATCAGCAGGGATTTTGGTCTGTAGTTTTTTTTGTGTGTCTTTGTTCAGCTTTGGTATCAAGGTGGCTTCGTAGAATGAATTCTAGAGGATTCTCTCTTTTTATAATTTTTGGAACAGTTTCAACAGGATTGGTACCAGTTCCTCTTTGCACATTTGGTAGAATTTGGCTGTCAATCCATCTAGTTCTGAGCTTTTTTTTTTATTGGGAGATTTTTATTACTAGTTCAATCTTACTACTCCTTATTGGTCTGTTCAGGATTTCTGTTTCTTCCTGGTTCAATCATGGAAGGTTGTATATTTACAGAAATTTATCCATTTCCTTTAGGTTTTTCTCTTTGTGAGCATATAGTTATTCATGTACTCTGATAATCTATTTAAATTTCTGTGGTATCAGTTCTTATGTCTCCTTTTTCATATCTGATTATGTTTACTTGGATTTTTTTTTGGTTAATCTAGATAGTGATTTATCAATTTTTAAAAATCTTTTCAGGGAACTGAGTTTTCATTTTGTTGATCCATTGTATTATTATTATTATTTCTTTTTGAAATTATACTTTAAGTTCTGGGATACATGTGCAGAACGTGCAGGTTTGTTACATAGGTATACATGTGCCATGGTGGTTTACTGCACCCATCAACCCGTCATCTACATTAGGTATTTCTTCTAATGCTATCCCTCCCCGAGCCCCACCCCCCAACAGGCCCCAGTGTGTGATGTTCCCCTCCCTGTGTCCATGTTTTCTCATTGTTCAACTCCCACTTATGAGTGAAAACATGCAGTGTTTGGTTTTCTGCCCCTGGGTTAGTTTGCTGAGAATGATGGTTTCCAGCTTCATCCATGTCCCTGCAAAAGACATGAACTCATCCTTTTTATGGCTGCATAGTATTCCATGGTGTATATGTGCCACATTTTCTTTATCTAGTCTATCATTGATGGGCATTTGGGTTTGTTCCTAGTCTTTGCTATTGTGAATAGTGCTGCAATAAGCATACATGTGCATGTGTCTTTACAGTAGAAGGATTTATAATCCTTTGGGTATATACCCAGTAATGGGATGGCTGGATCAAATGGTATTTCTAGTTCTAGATCCTTGAGGAGTCACCACACTGTCTTCCACAATGGTTGAACTAATTTCCATTGTATTATTTTTAAGTCTCAATTTCATTTAGTTCTGCTCTTATCTTTGTTATTTCTTTTCTTCTGCTGGTTTTGGGTTTGGTTTGTTCTTGTGTTTCTAGATCCTTCAGGAGCAATGTTGGGTTGTTAACTTGTGATATTTATATTATTCGATGTAGGCATTTAATGTTAACTTCTCTCTTAGCACTGCTTTTGCTGTATTCAAGAGGTTTTGGTATATTGTATCTCCATTTTCACTTGCTTCAGAAAATTTTTAAATTTCCATCTTAATTTCGTTATTGACCCAAATATCATTCAGGGGCATGATGTTTAATTTCCATGTATTTGTATACTTTCAAGAATCCCTCTTGGAATTGATTTCTAGTTTTATTCTTTGTGGTATGAGAAGACACTTGATAAGATTTTGATTTTATAAAATTTATCAAGATTTGTTTTATGGCCTATTATATGGTCTGTCTTGGAGAATGTTCCATGCGCTGATGAGAAGAATGTGTATTCTGAAGATCTTGGGTAGAATTTATTATAGATACCCATTAAGTTTATTTGTTCTAGCATGTCATTTAAGTCCATTGTTTCTCTGTTGACTTTTTGTCTCAAAGATCTTTTGAGTGTTATCAGTGGTCTATTGAAGTCCCACTGTTATTGTTTTGCCATCTTATTTCTTATGTCTAGTAGTAATAGTTTTATGACTCTAGGAGCTCCAGTGTTTGGTACATATAAATTTAGGATTGTAATATCTGCTTGTTGAATTGATCTTTTTATCATTATATAGTGACCCCCATTGTCTTTTTTTTCTTTTTACAGTTGTTGCTTTGAAGTATTTTGTCTGATACAAGAATAGCTACTTTTGCTCACTTTTGGTTTCCATTTGTGTACAATACCTTTTTAATCCCTTTTCCTTGAGTTTATATGAATCCTTCTGTGTTAAGTGAGTCTATTGAAGACAGCAGAGATTTGGGTTGTGATTTTTTATCCATTCTGAATATTTTAAGTGGATCATTTAGGCCATTTACATTCAATGTTAATGTTAAGATGTGAGGTACTGTTTTCTTCATCCTGTTAATTGTTACCTGATTTTTTTTATTGTGTTTTTATTTTATAGGCCCTGTGAGTTTTAAGCTTTCAAGAAATTATATTTCGGTGCATATTGTGCTTTTGTTTCAAGGTTTAGAATTCCTTTTAGTATTTCTTGTAGGGCTGATTTGGTAGTGACAAATTTCCTCAGCATTTGTCTGACAATGACTTTATTTCTTCTTCATTTATAAAACTTAGTTTTGCAGGATACAAAATTCTTGGCTGACAGTTATTCTGTTTAAGGAGCTTGAAACTTAGTTTTGCAGGATACAATATTCTTGGCTGACAGGTATTCTGTTTAAGGAGGTTGAAGATAGTTCTCCAATCCCTTCTGGCTAATATGGTTTCTGCTGAGAAATCTGCTGTTAGTCTGATAGTTTTTTTCTTTTTAGGTTACCTCATGCTTTTGTCTTACTGCTTTTAGGTTTCTTTCTAACTTCCCAGTGAAGTTGCCACATTCCAGGCTGCTGATGGGGCATGTCTGCAAGGTGATGTGACCTGTCCTCAAGTTTTCCAGTAGTGGGTACCAGCACCAGCTTTAATGGGGGTGGCAGGAGAGTCACAGAGACTCTGTGAAAGTACTTGGTTATTGATAGCCTCAGTGTGTTGGCTTTTTTGAACACCAGTTAAGAGTAGTAATGAACTGGTCCCATGGACAGACTAAGGACCTCCTGGTTAGCAGAGTGGTGCAGGCAGTAGTGATAGCTGAGATCATGCAGCTATTTTCTTCTTCTTGGGTGCAGTGCTATTCTACCAGGAGATACTGTAGTGGATTATGTTGGTTGGCCTCCAGTCAGATGGCAGTGCTTCCAACTGTGGAAGTAGTAGTGGGATTTTTGCTTGCCTTAGGTTGTCCAGGGTGGGGTACTCTGATTTCATGGGCAATAGGCAGGGCCATGTAGCTTTCAAGAGATCCTATCCTTTGTGTTAAGCCAGGATGTGTGGCAGGGCAAAGCCAGGTGGGAACTGGGTCTGGTGGGTTTGTACTCTGAGTCTCCCTGTGCAGGGCAAACAGCAACCCCTGTGGGTGTTGGGGAATGGGAGTGGGTCTCAGACCACTAGGTTCATGTTCCACAGGGGAGCATTGCTGCCTCTGCTATGCAGAAGAGTTTGTGCAGGGAGTGGGGAGTAGCAGGCAGTGGTAAACCCCACATAGTTCCCACTCATTTGGTGAGGCAGATCCACTCCCACAGTGTTCCACTGGCAGCAGAAAGCTGAGTTCCAGTCAGTCTATAATCAGAACTCACAGCTACTGGGAGTCATAACCTTTCCCCAGGGAAATAGCAACCATAGCTTTTAGGCCACACTCCTCCCTGTTCACTGCAAAGCCAGGCACCCAGCTCCTGCATCCACAGCTACAACACTCAGGACTCCTGTACTCAAAGTCTGCTTTTCACTCTCCCCAACCATGGCCCTAGCCAAGAGGGTTTGTGTTATATTGTGAAACCCTGTTGGGAGCTTCTTTCAACCTGTGACCAACACCTTAACTTTTTGGCTGTCCTCTGCAGGGTCCCCTGTTAAGATCAGTAAGGAATGGCTGCCCTTGGTCCACACTGGAATCTGGGAGTGCATTCAAAGATCATGCTGCTCCTACTTTTATATTCCATTATCCTCCCCAAGTCAGTTCCTTCACTGGGTGAGATCAGGGCCTTCCCTGGTCATATGGACTTTCAGGATCCCTGGTGGGGGTGTGTATGCCAGAGGCAAACTTCCCACCTCTCACATTCTGGGGACTGGGAGCCCTTCACCTGACTCACAGTGTAGGCTGCAGCCTTTTGCTTCTTTCAAAGGGTCCGTAGATTCCTTTGGTTTTCTTGTTCTGGTTTGGCATCACTTCTTGAAAAAAAGTTCACAGTGTCAATCTCATTATCCCGTCATCTCCTGATCTCCAGGGTTTCTGCTGAGAAATCAACTGAAAGTTGTATTAAGACTTCATTAATTTTGATATGTTTCTTTTCTCTTGCTACTTTTAATATTCTGTCCTTAACTTGTTAATTTGATTATGATATGCCTTGATTATTACATTTTGGCTTGAATTTGACTGATGACCTGAGCTTCCTATACCTGGATGCTGTTTTCTGTCTCCATGTTTGGGATAATTTCAATCATTATTTCCTTAAATATGCTTACTAGGCCTTTTCTCTCTTCTATCATTTAGCAACTCCTATTATGCTGAGGTTAGCTTATTTGATGTCTCGTAATTCTGATAGGCCTTCTTCATTGTTTTTTATTCACTTTTCTTTTTGCTCCTCTAATTGTATAATTTCATATGTTCTGTCTTTGAGTTCACTGATTTTTTTTCCTGTTTAAGTCTGCTGTTCAGCTTTCTTTGAATTTTTTAGTTCAATTTACATATTCTTTATTTTGAGAGTTTCTCTTTGGTCTTAAAAAATTGTTTCTATTTCTTGGTTAAATTTATAATTTTGTTCCTGAATTGTTTTCCAAATTTCATTTAGTTTTCTATCTGTATTTTTTTGTAATTCCTTTAACTTTTAAAAGAAGATTATTCTGAATTACCAGTCATTTTATAGATCTTCAATTTTTCTGAGTCCATTACTGAAGGTTTTTTTGCTCTTTTTTGGTGGTGTCATATTGTCCTGAGTTTTTACAAGTCTTGCATTTTTATGTTGATGCCTGCACATTGAGTTTTGCAGGTGTTTTTGATAGTGTTAGGTCTTTACTGCTTAATATTAGAACTTAATCACTGGTCTGCTCTTGCTTCTGAGTCTGGGGAAGACTTATAGTGAGGACTGGAAATTAAGTGGTGCACTGGAAATAAATCACTGCCCTGTTGTTTTCAAGTCTGTGGAAGACTTATAGTGAGCCCTGTAACTTAAACACTGTTCTAGAACTATGTTGCTACCCTGCCATTGTTCTTCAATCCATTACAAAAACTATTAATATAAATAGTTTTTATGTTTAAGTGAGCACCAGAACTTAATTGCCAAACCTGTAGATGTTTCCAGATCAAGAGGAGGCTTCACATGAATATGTGGATTTTGTGGGAAATCCAGCTAGGAATTTGGTCCTTCCTGTGGATTGTGTCTTCTTCAGCACTATGGGCCATCCGCTTTACTCAATGTGGTATCTTCACTGATTGGAGCACAGAACACCTACAAAAATTCACATGCCAGTCAATGCAATTAGAACCTTCCCTTTTTTTTTTTTTTTTTTTTTAACCACAGTTCATCCCAGGTGGTTCAGTCCTCTCTGCACTTTAAATGTTCCATGGGACAGGACTGGAGTGAGCTTCCTGTGAAGATTCTATAACCAGCTGGGAGATTGAACATTCAACCCCAATTTCCTCCTCCCACCCTGGGAACCATGTGTCTAGGGAAATTCTGTGAATAGTGTTAACCATGCTTGCAGGAGGGGGTGACACCCTTTAAAGTGATTATTCCTCTTACCAGCATCAGATTTTCTTGATTTCTGTGTGTCCAGGAAGTTTCTCCACTACTCCCTTGAGTTTTGGTGAATTCAGGATGGTATTCTTGTCTTTGAATAATTTCTGGTTGTACTTTTTTTCTAGGGGAAGTGATGCTGGAAGATCTTCTAGTCTGCCGTCTTGCTTACATCACTCCGTGATTTTCCTGGTTATTTATCTTTTAGGTTTGTGATTGTTGCAGTTTCTGTGCTGGCTTCTCATGCTGGTTGGATTATTATTAATTTTTGAATGGGAACTTCTAAATAATAAAGTGGTTAGTGGAATGTATATGTGTGGTAGATTGATGGAGGATGAGATTTTGTGGGAAATGGATAGATTCTGTCCAGGTTTGGTGTCATATTATTAAATCTTTTTTTGTTGTTGTTAAAGAAGCTATTGCAACTCACATATGTGTCTTTTGTCTGTTGCAGTTTTGCACTATCTTCCTCCCTCTATTTTTAGCCATTTTTACTGTCAGCATTCCTAACTTCTATTAGGAATCTCTGTCTCAAGCAATAGAAATGGTCCATCAGTGTGGTTTCTTCTTCAACTCTTCTTTCTTAGGACCCTAAAGATTACCACCATAAAGGCATATTAGGCATGCCTTTCAGTGATGACACTTTGGAGGAAAACCTGTGTACTGTTATAGGTTCAAGACAGCATGACTATTATCTCTTAGTATTCTCCAAAGCCTTGTGCCAGATTTCATGACAGTACTTTTAGTATCGGGGGCTATGGAAATTTTCTTACTTTTTTTCTTTTGTTTCTGGGGGTTTTATAGGAAAAGTGAGGGCAAAGGGGAGCTTTATTCTGCCATCTTCTGAAGGATATAAAAATAGTAAATAACCAGAGACTTTGCAAGATTACTGTATGACTTTATGACGTTGAGTACTTTGGAGATTACTAAGAACACAAATTTAAATACCTATAGTAACTATCTGTTTTTAGAAAAAAACCGTAATGCTTTAGATCTCCAAAGTGATTTGGTGAGGAATAAACATATCTACTATATAATCCAAAATTGCTTTTCCGTGGTCCTAGATCATAGAGAGATATATTGGTGGGTAAATGATCATATTTTCGAAGGAAATATACCAGTGATTGGCCCTTAAATTGCACCCATATATTAGAATTAATCCCTTTCTAAAGACGGATAATTTTCTTGTAGTACTAGCTGAAGATTTGTCCTTCAAACATGAATATATGTCTTAAACTATCTGCAAATATTTTGAAATTTTGAAAATTATTGTAAATATCTAGATTTCTAGCTTCTTTGGGGAATTTAGAACACCTGAGAATATCTGTCATGCATTTGTAGTGGTAAGAATAGTCGTTTTTTTTTTTAATAAAACAGGTACTCTCCATTTCACCTTGCTCTTTATGCCATCCCTATCATCACCAGGCTCATTACACTCATATTACATACTCAGTCTCATTACACTCATATTACATACTCAGTCTCAGTAGACATTTGAGTTTATTAGTTGGAGAACAGATTTTGGAAACTAAAAGAATCAATTCATTCCAGGTTTTTATACTTAATAACTATGTGGCCTTCCACAATATGCATAATATCAATAAGTTCTATTTCCCTCATCTGTTAAATGGAGATAAAATACTTATTTTCTTCAATTATTATAATGATTAAATGAGATAATACTTCAAAAGTACTTAGTATAATCGATGGCATATAATAGCTATTTTGTATGAATTTGAAATTATTTAACATATTTGTATTCAATTGAATAATTAGTATGTTAAATTGCAAAGTAAATAAGGTTAGATGATTAGATGATTGGGAGGTAAAATATCTCTAATTAGTACTATGTACTATACTTCTGCCTCAAACAAAATGTTAGGGTTTTTTGTTGTTTTTTACTATGTGTACTTTTTTTACTTTTTCAGCTTCTATCTTAGAAGCAGCTGGTACACATGCAGATTTGTTACAAAAGTATATTGTGTGATGCTGAGGTCTGTGGTATGACTGAACGCATCACCCAGATAGCATAATACCCAAGAGGTCATTTTACCCCTTCTTCCTCCCCCTTTTAGTATTCCACAGTCTCTATGTCTGTGTTTACCCAGTGTTTATCTCCCACATATAAGGGAAGAGATGCAGTATTTGGTTTTCTGTGTCTGCATTAGCTCCCTTAGGATAATGGCCTCCAGCTGCATCCATGTTACTGCAAAAGACATGATTTTGTTCATTTTTATTGCTGTTTATTATTCCATGGTATATATGTACCACATTTTCTATATCCAGTTCACCATTGATGAGCACCTATGTTGATTCTGTGTCTTTGCTATTATGAATGGCACTGTGGTGAATGTATGGATGCATGTGTCCATTTGGTAGAACAATTTATTTTCCTTTGGGTATATAGCCAGGTATGGGATTGCTGAGTCAAATGGTATTTCAACTCTTGGTTCTTTGAGAAATCTCCAAACTGCTCTCCAAGTGTTTAGACTAATTTACATTCCCACTAACAGTGTGTACATGTCCCCTTTTCTCCACAGACTTGCCATCTGTTTTTATTTTTTATTTTTTAATAATAGCTATTCTGGGCTGGGTGTGGTGGCTCATGCCTGTCATCCCAGCACTTTGGGAGGTCAAGGTGGGTGGATCACTTGAGATCAGGAGTTCGAAACCAACCAGGCCAACATAGTGAAACCCCATCTCTACTAAAAATACAAAAAAAAAAAAAAATTAGCCAAGTATGGTGGCATGCGCCTGTAATCCCAGCTACTCTGGAGGCTGAAACAGGAGAATCGCTTGAACCTGGGAGGCGGCGGAGGTTGCAGTGAGCCAAGATTGTGCCACTGCACTCCAGCCTGGGTGACAGAGTGAGACTCCATCTCAATAATAATAGCCATTCTGACTGGTGTGAGATAGTATCTCATTGTGCTTTTAAATTGCATTTCTCTGATGATTAGTGATGTGGAGCATTTTTTTCATGTTTCTTGGCCACTCGTATGTCTTCTTTTGAAATGTTTCTGTTTATGTCCTTTGCCCCACTTTATAATGGAGTTATTTGTTTTTTTGCTTGTTGGTTTAAGTTCCTTATAGATTCTAGACCTTTGTTAGATGCATAGTCCATGGATATTTTTGTCTTATTCTATAGGTTGTCTGTCTACTCTGTTGATAGTTCCTTTTGCTGTGCAAAATATTTTTAGTTTAACTAGATCCCATTTGTCAATTTCTGTTTTTATTGCAATTGCTTTTGAAGACATAGCCATACATTCTTTGCCAAGGCTGATATTGAGAAGGGTATTTACTAGGCTTTCTTCTAGGATTGTTATAGTTTGAAGTCTTACATTTAAATCTTTAATCCTTCTTGACTAAATTTTTGTATATGATAAAAAGCAGGGATCCAATTTCATTCTTCTGCATATGGCTTGCCAGCTATCCCAGCATCATTTATTGAGTAAGCAGTCCCTATTGCTTATTTTTTTCTGGGATTCTCAAAGATCAGATGATTGTAGGTATATGGCTTTATTTCTGGGTTCTCTACTCTGTTCAGTTGGTCTATGTGTCTGTTTTTGTACCAGTACAATGCTGTTTTGGTTACTGTAGCCCTGTAATATAGTTTCAAGTCAGGTAGTATGATGCCTTCAACTTTGTTCTTTTTGCTTAGGGTTGCTTTGGCTATTAGACTTCTTTTTTGATTCATATGAATTTTAGAATAGCTTCTCCTAATTCTGTTAAAAATGACATTGGTAGTTTGATAGGACTCCACTGAACCTGTAAATTGCTTTGGGCAGTATGGCCGTTTAATGACATAGATTCTCTCAATCCATTCGCGTGGACGGTTTTTTCATTTATTTGTGCCATTTCTGATTTCTTTCAGCAGTGTTTTTGCAGTTCTTGTTGTAGAGATCTTTCACCTTCTTGGTTACATGCATTCCTAGGTGTTTCACAAAATGTTAGTTTTTTAAATCAACTACTTTGACAATCTGTTATTCTTACAGTTAAAAATGAAGCAGCCTCAGAACTTCCAGATACAGCAGAAAATCTTCCAGCAGTGTACCCATCAATTAGTGACCTAATAATTCGATTTGATTTAAACAAAGTGATCGGTAAGTACAGATTTATGTTTGGATACAGTAGAACACAATCTAAGAATTAAAATATTTCAACTGTATAGTTCTGTTAAAAAACAGGAAATTCAAAGAAGGAGTAGTCTTTCTCAACTTAAGTTCGTTCTGCTCAATCAATCTACATGTCAATTAAGTGTATCTTTAAATTACGTGTTTTTACTCCATCAGACAACATTAATTTTGTAATGTTTCATATATTTCCCTTTACCTACTCATGAAACAAAATACATATAGGCTTTCCACTACTGTGAATTTTCATAACATAAACTAGATGCTATATGAACAGTTCCTTGAGGACATAGTTGTCATTTCTTATACCATCTTTTGTATAACAAGATGGAAAGACAAATGGAACTAGTACCATATAGGCCATATGGCTGCCTTGTGATGTGCTTATTATTAAGTTTGCAATGTCAAATGGTGAAAAAGATCGTCAGAATGTGGAAGAAGCTAGAATATATGTGAAAGGTAGTGGTAGTGTGGTTAAGTGACTATTTTCTAATAAGATAAAACCAAAGTGTTCTGTGGTAGCTTTCAAATCACTCAAAGGCAACAGGCAAGCATGAGCCAAATGGCAAGCTGAAAACATCCAAACTCTCATTCCCTGACAGAAACATTGAAAAAAATTAGAATAATCTATCAGAACCAACTTTGTCAGAGCTCCAGAAAATAGTCACAGATTTATAGCAACCAAGAGAATACCTAATTAGGAAATGTCTCTCTTCAAATGGTAAGAAAGTTTTGTGGAACTGTCAAAGGAGTGCTCCAGCAAAAGCCAGTATGAAAAGAATATGAAAAACTCCTGGCAATCACGGCATTACTAGTAGACCTGCCCTATTAAAACTTCTAGGCTGGGTGCAGTGGCTCATGCATGTAATCCAAGCACTTTGGGAGGCCGAGGCAGGTGGATCATGAGGTCAGGAAATCAAGACCATCCTGGCCAACATGGTGAAACCCCATCTCTACAAAAATACAAAAAATTAGACGGGCGTGGTGGTACACGCCTATAGTCCCAGCTACTCGGGAGGCTGAGGCAGGGGAATCGCTTGAACCTAGGAGGAGGAGGTTTCAGTGAGCTGAGATCATGCCACTGCACTCCAGCCTGGCGACAGAGCAAGACACCGTCAAACAAACAAACAAAAAAACCCGGAATTGTTCAAGTTAAAATGAAAGAATGCTAGACAGTAACTTCAACCATATGAGGAAATAAAGATCTCTGGCAAAGATAGGTCCATTGGCAAATATAAAAGCCATTATTATTATAATTTTGGCTTGTAACTCTACTCTTTGTATCGATAATACTCAAAAGACAAATACATAAAAATAATTACAAATTTATGTTATGGACATACAATATATAAAGACATGATTTGTGATGTTAACAACAAGGATAAGTTAGACGGTGCTGCATAAGAGTATACTTTTTGGATGGATTGAAGTTGAGTTGGTGTCAATTCAAATTAAATTGTTATAACTTTAAGATGTTATATATTATTTGCTTGGTAATCACAAAGAAAATATCTATGGTGCATGCATGAAGAAAAGAGAAAGGAATCAAAACATGTCCCTACAAAAAGTCAACTAAACACAAAAAGATGGAATTAGAGGAAATGAAGAGCAAAAAAGTATAACATACAAAAAACAGGTATCAAAATGGCAGAAATGTCTTTCCTTATCAGTAATTATTTTAAATGTAAATTGATAAAACTCTTCACACAAAAGGCAGAAATTTGCAGAATGAATTTTTTTTTAAATGATCAACTACATGCTGCTTAAAAAAGATACACTTTAGATGAACAAAAATGACAAAACTTTAGCTAGATTGACTAGGGAAAAATAATACTCAAGTTGCTAAAAATCAAAACAGAAAGTGGGAACATTACAACCGATTTTAAAAGAATAAAAAGCATTGTAAGAGAACACTGTGAACAATTGTACGCCGAAAAACTGGATAACCTAGAGGAAATGAACAAATTGCTAGAAATACACAATCTACCAGAACTGACTTATGAAGAAATATCTAAATAGACCCCTAATTAAGATGAATACTGAATCCTAATTAAAATTTTCCAACAAAGAAAAATCCAGGACCAGACAACTTTATGGGTGAATATTACCAAATATTTAAAGAAGAATTAAAACTAATCCTTCTCAAATTCTTTCAAAAAACTGAAGAGGAGGGAATACTTCCTAATTCATTCTATGAGGACAGCATTATCCTGATACTAAAGTCAGAAATGCTATAAGAAAGCAAATGACAGACCAATATCCCTTATGAATAATGATGCAAAATCCTCAACAAAATATTAGTAAATAAAATTTAGTAGCATATAAAAAAAATACATCATGAATTTATGAGTTTTATTTCTCAAATGCAAGGATAGTTCAATAGACAAAAGTCAATCAGTGTGATATACCATGTTAGCATAATTAACAACAACAAAAAACCCCACTGGATCTTCTCAGTTGATGCAGAGAAAGCATTTGACCAAATTCAATACCCTTTCATGTAAAAACAGTAAACAAGCTAGGAATAGAGCACTTCCACATCATGATAAAAAGCCAAATACAAAAAATCCACAACTAACATCATATTCAATGGTGAAAGATTAAAAATGTTTTCCTTAAGATCAGGAGCAATATAAGGACACCTGTTTAGATAACTTCTAGTCAAAATAGTATTCAAAATCTATCTGGACCAGTTAGAATAGAAGATAGGTAGATGATAGATAGTTAACATCCAAACTGGAAAGGAAGAAATAAAATTATCTGCCAAGAGGTGACATTATCTTATATGAAGAAAGCCCTAATGATTCCACAAAACAACTGTTAGATCTAATAAACAAATTTAGCAAAGTTGGAGGACACAAAATGAACACACAAAAATTGGTTACATATCTATGCACTGGTAGTGAGCTATCTGAAAAGAATTAAGAAAACAGTTCCATTTACAATGGCATCAAAAGAACAAAATATTTAGGAATAAATTTAACCAAGAAGGCAAAAGGCAAAAGACTTGCATACTGAAAACTACCATATAATGCTGAAAACAATTAAGAAGGCATAAATAAATGGAAAGACATCTCATGTTCATGGATTAGAACTTGTTTTTTTGTTTTTGTTTTTGTTTTTGTTTTTTTTGAGATTGAGTCTTGCTCTGTCACCCAGGCTGTGCAGTGGCGCAATCTTGGCTCACTGCAACCTCCGCCTCCCAGGTTCAAGCAATTCTTCTGACTCAGTCTCCCTAGTAGCTGGAATTACGGGCACATGCCACCACGCTCAGCTAATTTTTGTATGTTTAGAAGAAACGTGGTTTCACTGTGTTGTCCAGACTGGTCTCAAACTCCTGACCTCAAGTGATTCGCCTGCCTTGGCCTCCCAAAGTGCTGGGATTACAGGCATGAGCCACCGTGCCCGGCCAGAAGACAGTATTACTAAGGTGACAATAATACCCAAAGTGATCTACACCTTCAATGCAATCTGCAGTTCTTATCAAATTCCCATAATACTTATGAGGTTATTGTTGCAAAATAGAAAACTCTATCTTAAAAATCATAGGAATACAAGGGACCACACATATCCAAAACAATTTTGAAAAAGGAGAATAAACTTGGAAGTCTCACACTTCCTGATTTCAAAACTTACTATAAAGCTATGGTAATCAAAAGAGTGATATACTGGCATAAAGCAGACATACAGACCAATGGAGATAGAATTGAGAAACTGGAATTAAATCCTTGCTATGTGGTCAAATAACTTTCAGCAAAGTTGCCAATACCATTTACTGGGAAAAAGGCAGTCTTTCCACAAACAGTGCTTCCACAAAAAGACAGCCTCTTCCACAAACCAGATATTCACGTCAAAAGAATGAAGTTGAATCCTTACCTTACCTTATATACAAAAATTAAAATGGACCAAATACCTACATATAAGACCTAAAACCATTAAAACTCTGAGAGAAAAACAGGGAAAAGGCATCATGACACTGAAGTTAGCAATTATTTTTTGGGTATGACTCCCAAAGCACAGACAACAAAAGAAAAAAATAGGTAAGTTGGACTTCATCAAAATTAAAAACTTTTCTCATCAAAAGACAGTATCAGAGAATAAAAGCACAACCCAGAGAGTGGGAGAAAATATTTGCAAATTACATATCTGATAAGGGCTTAATGTCTAGAATATACAAGGAAGTTTTATAAATTAACAAAAAACTCAATTCCATTTAAAAATGGGCAAGTGATTTGAATAGACATTTTTCCAGGGGAGATATACAAATTGCTAATTTGCCCTACAAAAGATACTTAGTATCATTGGCCATTAGAGAAATGCAAACCAAAATCACAATAAGATATCACTTCATAGCCATTAGGATGACTCTCATTATAAAAACAGAAAATAAGGAATGTTGGCAAGGATGTAGACAAATTAGAACTTTTGTAAATTGTTCATGGGAATGTAAAACTGTCATTGCTGTGAAAAACAGTTTGGCTGTTTATCAACAAGTTAAACATGGAGTTCTCATATGATCTATTTACTTCAAGGTGTAGGTGTAGACCCAAAAGAATTGAAAACAGGTACTTGTGCACCAGTGTTTATAACAGCATTATTCACATTAGCCAAAAGTTGTAAACAACCCAATCTCCATCAGCAAATGAATGCAGAAACAAAATATGGTATATACATACAATGAAATATTATTTCACTTTAAAAATGAATCATGTTTTGAAACATGCTACAAAGTGAATGAATCTTGAAATATTATGGTAAGTGAAATAAGGCAAATACAAAAGATAAATATTGTATCTTATTGTACCACTTATATGAGGTACCTAGAATAAGTAGACAGAAAGTAAAGGTTCCGAAGGCCTGGCAATAGAGGCTAACAGGGAGTTATTGCTTAATGGGCAGAGTTCGAATTTAGAAAGGTGAAGACTTTCTGAAGATAGATGGTGGTGATGGTTGCACAACAAAGTGATTGTGGTTAATATAATTAATCATACATTTAAAATGGTTAAAATAATAAATTTTCTATTATGTATATTTTACCACAATAAAAATGAAGGTATTCTGATAAAAATACAAAAACTACAAAAGAAATTTTATTTTATTTTATTTTTTAAGTTCCGGGGTACATGTGCAGGATGTGCAGGTTTGTTACATGGGTAAATGTGTGTTAAGGTGGTTTGCTGAACCTATCAACCCATCACCCAGGTATTAAGCCTGGCATGCATTAGCTCTTATTCCTAATGCTGTACCCCGCACCCCACAGCCCTCTGACAGACCCCAGTGTGTGTTGTTCCCCTCCCTGTGTCCATGTGTTCTCACTGGTCAGCTCCCACTTACAAGTGGGAATATGCGGTATTTGGTTTTCTGTTCCTGCATTAGTTTGGTGAGGATAATGGCTTCCAGCTTCATCCATGTCACTACAAAGGACATGACCTCATTTCTTTTTATAAGCCAAGGTTCTTTTTTTTTGAGACGAAGTCTCGCTCTGTCGCCAGGCTGGAGTGCAGTGGCGCAATCTCGCCTCCCGGATTCAAGCGATTCTCCTGCCTCAGCCTCCCGAGTAGCTGGGACTACAGACACGTGCTGGGCGCTGTGATTAGTGCCTGTAATCCCAGCACTTTGGGAGGCTGAGGCGAGTGGATCACCCGAGGTCAGGAGTTCGAGACCAGCCTGGCCCACATGGTGAAGCCACATCTCTACCAAAAGTACAAAATTTAGCTGGGCTTGGTGGCACGCGCGTGTAGTCCCAGTTACTCAGGAGGCTGAAGCAAGAGGCTTGCTTGAACCTGGGAGGCAGAGGTTGCAGTGAGCTGAGATTGCGCCACTGCACTCCAGCCTGGGAGAGAGAGCAAGACTGTGTCTCAAAAAATAAAACAAAACAAAAAAAAAAAAGAAAATTTCAAAACGTATGAAGAACTGTGCAGAATTTATGGATCTACAAAAGTTGAACATCTCTACACTATTTTCATCTCTATCAAATATTGCAGAAAAAAACTGGTTTATTAAGGATGTAAATCCTTCTGTGCTAGACATATTAAACAGATACTTATAGAACGCTTCACTCAATGAATGGAGTACACATGCAAAAATTGAATACATATTAGGCCATACATTAAGTTTCAATGAATACCAAAAAATGATTTCCACAAATCACATTTTCTATGATGCAATAAAACAGACCTAAATGATAAAAAAGATAAAAATTCTTCTGCAAAATTTAAAATCCTATTTATAAGCTGAAGAAAACATAATGGACACTAGGATATATTTGAGACCAAATTAAAATTAAAACACTACACAGAAGCACTTACAAGAGGTCCTTAAATAGGTTTTTATAAGGAAATTTAAAGGTTGCATATGATAGAAAATAAGGAAAACTAAAAAGTTAGGATTATAAGTTCATAGCAAGAAGGTAGAAAAAGAAGATGATAAAATCTGAAAACTAAAAGTAGAAAAAAGACTAAAATAAGAGAATTATTTTTTTAAAAGAAAAGGACATAGAAATAATATCAGTGGAATAAAAAGCTGATAGTTTACAAAGACTTATGCATGGAAGTATAATATATTTAGCAAATAAACTAGAAGGCATTAATTGAGAGGATTTAGGAAAGGTGGCATTTGTAGTGGCATAGTTCTAAATTTTCTTCATCTCTCTTTATGAGTTATAGTTTGGTCTCTTACCATAATCCCATATTTCCCCAAGTTTTTGTTCATTCTGTTTTATTCTTGTTTCTTTATTTTTGTCTGAGTTGTTTCAGGGAGCTAGTCTTCGAGCTCTGAGATTCCTTCCTCAGCTTGGTATATAGTGCTGTTAATACTTGTGATTAACAAGACATTAAACTTTCAACTCAGCCTTATTTCTGGGCTCAATGCAAGCCTAGCTAAGTGCTGAAGGAAGACTCTTAGGATAGAATTAACTGCAAATACTGTGAAAGGTGTTTGGTGTGTGGGGGGGCAGTTCTTTTAATTTAAAAAGAAATGCTGACATTGGAAGAAATCTCTATAAAAACAGTAACTGAACATGAGCTTTAAGTAACAGATTTCAGTGGTAACACACAGAATAAAGTAAAGTTTTTGTAAAAATGATTTGCGAATACCTAAACAAATGTCTGAATATAGCTTTCAGCAATCAAAATGAGCAATACTTGGGGAAGGGAGAAAAGATAATCTCTAGCATCACCCCTTTTAATATCCAAATGAACAACTTTCGATAGAAAAAAATTACAGGGCATAATAAAAAGAAGTAAGTATGGACAAATCAAAGGAGCAAAATAAATTGAGAGAAAGCATTCCTGAGGAAGCTTGTACAATGTACTTACTAGACAGACTTTAAAATGACTATATTAGGCCAGGTATGGTGGCTCAAGCCTGTGATCCTAGCACTTTGGGAGGCCAAGGCGGGTGGATCAGTTGAGGCCAGGAGTCTGAGACCAGTCTGGCCAACATGGCGAAACTTCATCTCTACTAGAAATACAAAAATTAGCCGGGCATGGTAATGCACACCTGTAATCCCAGCTATTAGGGAGGCTGAAGCAGGAGAATTGCTTGAACCCAGTGGGTAGAGATTACAGTGAGCCAAGATCATGCTACTGAATTCCAGCCTGGGCAACAGAGTGAGACTCCATCAAAACAAACAAACAAACAAAAAAAAACCACCCACTATCTTAAATATCCTCAAAGAGCTAAAGGAAAACATGGACGAAGAACAAAAGGAAATCAGAAAAACTTTGTAAAAAAAGTGGAATAAAGATGATAAAAAATAAACAATATCCTTAGTTCAAAAGTATAATAGTTGAAATAAATAATTCATAGAGAGATTCAACAGCAGATCTAAGCAGACAAAAGGAAGAATCAGTGAATCTGAACATAGGACAATTGTGATTATTAAGTCTGAGAAGCAGGAATAAAAACGAAGGAAAGGGAAGGGACCTGTGGGACACCACATCAAGTGGATCAGCAACACATTATGTGGGTATCAGAAGGAGAAAAGAGAAAAAAGCAGAAGGAATTTGTGAAGAAATGATGGGTAAAAAATATCCCGAATTTGATGAAAGACATGCACCTACACATTTAAAACTAACCAAACTCCAAGTAGAATAAACTCAGAGATCCACACCGAGACACACTGTAATTCTGTCAAAATGCAAAGACAGCCCTGTGGAATGACATCAGCAAGATGGTGGAATAAGATTTCCTAGTGCTTTTGCCCTTATAGAAACGTCAGTTTGAACAGCTGTCTACACATGAAAATACCTTTACAACAGCTAAAGAAACCAGATGAGAGATTACAGCACTTGAGTGTAACGCAGATATAAGAAAGATGCATTGAAGAGGGGAAGAAGGACAGTTTTACATAATCTGCCTCACTCCCTCCTTAACTTTGGGCAGCACAGTATGGAGAGAGATATCCTTAATGTGAGGAAAGGAAGGTTAAATGAGCACTGGACTTTTCCTTGGATCCCAGTATTCAGCCCACTGGAGTAAAATCCAATGCCAGCCAGGCCCCTACAGCCACAAACTCTAGGCCAGTATCTGCAGACCCAGCTTCCAGGCCCGCCCCAATGCCAGGCCAGCTCCCGTGGCTCCAGGCTTCTTCAGGCCAGCTCTGCAAATGCAGTCTCCAGTTTTGTCCACCATCAGACCAACCCTAGCAGCCCCAGCTCCAGGCTGGCCCCAGAGGCCCCAGGCTTCAGGCCCGCCCCTATTCCAGGACAGCTCCACAGACTCAAGCTTCAGGCCTGCCCCTGAAGGCCTCCTCTCCAGGCTTGCCCTACAGATGGAGCCTTCAGGCCCATTCTGGCACCAGTCCAGCTCCCACAGATTCAGCCTCTAGTCTTGCTCCACTTCCAGGCAAGCTCCAGTGATCCCAGCCTTCGGGCCAACCTCACCACTAGGCTGGAATTTGCAGCCCTAGAGTCCAGGCCACCACCTGCAAACCAACACTGCCTCAACACTGAGCTTGCCCCATAGACTGTCTTCTGGGCTGCCCCAGCACCAAGCTGGCCCCAGAGCTTCACACCCCAGACCGATCCCAGAGCCAGGTCAGCCCCAGTAGCTCCAGGCCCTAAGCTTGCCCCTGAAAACTCAGGCTTCAGATGTACCTGAGGCTCCAAGTCTGCCCCATTGTCAGGTCAGCCGTAGTAGCTCCAGGCTTCAGACTGCCACCAGCACTATACCAGCCTCTGTGAACCTATCCTCCAGATCAGTAGCAATCAACTAAGCTTTATTCCTGAGTTTAGGCCCCAGGCCATCAAATCCAGCCTCAGATTCCAGGCCTATTTATGTGTATCCAACCTCTAGGCCTGCCTCAGTACCAGGCCAGTCTGCAGATACTGGTACAGGCCTGCTCAGTGTCTGGTAATTTTCTGTGGCCCCAGACTTGCCTCTGCAAACTCAGGTTCAAGGTCCAAGTTTGCTTCAGAT
Organism: Nomascus leucogenys; assembly: GCF_006542625.1. Taxonomy (NCBI): domain Eukaryota; kingdom Metazoa; phylum Chordata; class Mammalia; order Primates; family Hylobatidae; genus Nomascus; species Nomascus leucogenys. The sequence goes on along the minus strand of NC_044398.1, from coordinate 49,158,920 downwards.
TTACCCACTGTCAGGCTGGCTCTCACAACTCCAGGCTTTAGGCCAGCACCCATGGACCCAGCCTCTAGCTCCACCCCAGTGCCAGGTCAGCACCAACAAACCCCAGAACCAATCCATCTCCATGGAGCAAAGTTCCAGGTTCATCCAAGCACCTAGCTGTCCCTACAGACTCAGGCTAAAGGTCCACCCCTGTACCAAGTCATTCTCCAAGGACCCAGACATCAGACCAGTTCCCACAAATACAAGATTCAGGCCTGCGCCTGTGGGCCCAGTCAATGGGTTCACTCCAGTGGACCCTACCTACAGACCTGATTTTGTGGACATGACTTATAGAATCATAGTGGATCCCAGTGCGAAGCCAGCCAATGTGGACCCAGGCTCTAGGCCCAACCTGGCAGACTCAGGCACCAGACCCACCCGCCTTCTCATCCAGACACTACGCCAGCCTGCCTGAGAACTCCAGCAGCAAGACTACTCATGAACCAAGCCAGATGACCAACCCATAGTCTCTGGTTGAGCTGAATGGTAAAGGGCTTTTTTTTTTTTTTGCCAAGGCCAGTTTGTAAAGACTGAAATAAGTGCTTACTTCTTCAAATGTGAAAATACCAATGCATGGGCACAAGAATTGTGAACAATCAGGAAACATAACATCACCAAAGGAACAAAAAGAGCACTAGTAATTGATCCTACATAAATGGAGATTTATAAACTGTCTGACAGAAAGTTCAAAATAATCTTAAGGAAATTCAGTGAACTACAAAGGAAAACAGACAACTAAGAAAAATCAGGAAAATAAGCAAAATGAATTCAATAAAGAGATAGAAATCATACAAAAGAACCAGACAGAAATTCTAGAGCTAAAGAACTCAGTGAATGAACTGAAAAATTCCATATTGCATTTCAGTAGCAGAATAGATCAGGCAAAAGAAACAATCAGTAAGCTGGAACACAGATCATTTGAAATTACCCAGAGAAAAAAAGAAAATAAAAAAGTAAAAAAAAAAAAAAAAAAAACCCTGCAAGAATTATGGGACACTGCTATAGTTTGAATATGTCCACCCAAAAGCATGCATTGGAAACTTAATTCCCAATGCAGCAGTGTTCAGAGGTGCAGCCTTAATGTGTGGTGATTAGGCCATGAAGGCAGAGTGAATAGATTAATGCTATTATCACAGAGGAGTAGGTTGTTATCTTAGGGGTGGGTTTATTGTAAAAGGGGAAATTTGATTCCATCTGTCTTTCTTTTGCCCCCTTTGTGCTTCCAAAATACACTGGTGGGACAAGAATAGAATAGGCATTGCCATCCCAAAGTGACAAAATAGGCAAGATAAAAGGAGATAACTGGCTCCAAGTAAGTCCAAAATACAACAAGGAAAGCAACGCTAAATCTTAAAAAATCTTACATTTTTTTGACTTCATGTTCCACCCTCTGAGCACACTTGGGTGGGGGTTGGGCCCTCAAAGTCTCAGGCAGCCCCACCTCTATGCTTTGCTGGCCTCAGCCCAGACAGCAACCCTCATGGGTTGGAGTCTTGTGCCTGCAGCTTTCCCAGACTGGCATTACATCTTAGTGGTCTACAGTTTTGAAATCTCATGGCCAGCCCCACTCCCAAGGCTCCACTGTGCCTAGTGGTAACTCTGACTCCACGGTCCACTCAGCATTGTTCTAATGGGGGCTGTCTGTGGTGGCTCAGCCCCTGTGACATGTTTCTGTCTGGGACCCCAGACTGTCCATGACATTCTCTGACATCTAGATGGAGGAAGACATGTCCCCACACTCTTGCATTCTGCATGCCTGCAGAACTAACACCACATAAACACCACCAAGGCCGACTGCTTGTGTCCTTTGGAGTGCTAGCCCAGACTGCACCTGGGGACATTGGCACCACAGCTGGAGCAGCCAAGGAGCACCTTGCCATTCCTGGGTCCGGGCTGCTGCACTCAGCCTTGCAGAACATGGGCTCTTTTGTGTTCTACCCTTCCAGGGTCCAGAGTGACTATTCTGGGGTACCTCCTCTCCCAGTGCCCAAGTTGCCAGTGTGGTCTGTTGGCTCTAGAACTCAAATTGCAGCTGTGCCCTTCTCCCAAGGGCCTGAGCCTTTGGAATGCATTTTTTCTCCAGAGCTGTGTCAGTGCTTCATTCTGATTCACAGGGTCAGGTTACAGCCATATTCCTGTCCCTGAGCCAAGCTACTGAAGAGTGCCTCAGAGTCAGAGTCCTCAGTTTTGTGGAAGATTTGCATCCACCTGTGCCTCAGAGAGTAAACCTGATCCCACATACTGGATACTACAGTAGTTTTGCAAGACACTAAGCACAGGACCCCAATTTTACAGCCACTTCAATCCTGTGCCCTGGAACATAGTGCTGCTGAGGCTGCCTGCAGGTCATATCAGACCCAACACCAAGAGGGATTTCTCAGCTAAGTTTCATTACTATGGGAAAAATGAGAGCAGGAGGTACTCCTTGAAGCCCTTGTCACTGAGAACCCTAACAGCTACACAGCTACGATCACTGCCACAAATTTCTGCCACCTAGGCCACTGAGGCACCCACAGTCATCACTGACGTGGATCCCAGGTAAGGAAGCTGCACAGAGATAACATCACTGTGCCTACCTGGAACCAGAGTCACCACGCCCTACCCAAAACACTACCCTCTGGTCCATCCGCAGGTGGGTCTTTTTCAAAAGAAAAGCCACTCTGTAAGTTTGGAAAGGAGACTGCTCTAACAGTGTGCAGACCTCAACACAGGTACATAAGAATCATAAAAAAGCAAGAAAAGACACCACCACTAAAGGAACACAGTAACCGACACCAAAGAAACAGAAATTTCCTGAAAAGGAATTCAAAATAATGATTTTAAGGTAACTCACTAAGATATAAGAAAATACAAATAGACAATTCACTGAAATCAAGAAAATAATTCATCATCTGAATGATAAAGTCAATAAAGACATAGATATTATTTTAAAAGGGAAATAAACAGAAATCTTGGAGTTGAACTCAGTGAATGAAATAAAAACTGCAGTTGAGAGCTTTGACAGCAGACTAGATCAAGCAGAAGAAAAAAGTCTGCGACCTTTCAGATAGGTCTTTTGAAACGACTCTATCAGAGACGAAAAAAAATGAAGAACACTAAAGGACTTATGAGACATCATTAGGTTAGCAAACATTGACACTACAGGTATTAAAGAAGGAAACAAAGTGGAGAAAGGGATGGAAAGCTTATTTAGTGAATTAAATGATGAAAATTATTTCAAGTCTTAAGGAAGACATGGATGTCTAGATCCGTGAAGCTCAAAGTTTTCAAACAGATTCAGTCCAAAAAAGTCATTTTCAAGGCACATTATAATCAAACTGTCAAAGTCAAAAGAATTTTTAAAACAGCAGGAGAAAAGCATCAAGTGACATCGAGGACATTTCCATCAGATTTCTTTGTAGAAATCTTGCAGGCCAGCAGAGAATTAAATGATATGTTCAAAGTTCTAAAAGAAAAAAAAAACATTAGTCAAGAATACTATACCCATGAAATATGTTCTGAGTAATAAAGGAAAAATAATATTTTTACAAAAAAAACTTGAGGGAATTTATTACCACTATATTTATTTTACAAAAAATGCTCAAGGGATTTCTTCAAGCGGAAATAAAAGGACAGTAAATACTATCATGAATACATGTGGAAGTATAAACATCATGGGTAGAGATAAACAAAAAAATCCAGAATACTGTAATGGTGGTATGTAGATCATATATATCTCTAGAATAAAGGTTAAAAGTCAAAATTGTCAGAAATAACTAAAGCTACAATAAGTTACATAATTCAAAAAGATGTAAATTGTGACATCAAAATCATAAATGGGGGAAGATATAAATCTACAGTTTAGATATGCAACAAAAATAAAGTTGTTATCAGCTTAAATTACTTGCTTAAAACCTAGATGTTGACTGGGCATGGTGGCTCATGCCTGTAATCCTAGCACTTTGGGAGGCTGAGGTGGGCAGATCACCTGAGGTCAGGAGTTCAAGACCACCCTGGCCAACATGGTGAAACCCCAACTAAAAATACAAAAATTCGCTGTGTGTGGTGGCATATGCTTGTAATCACAGCCGCTCAGAAGGCTGAGGCAGGAGAATCACTTGAACCCAGGAGGCAGAGGTTGCCGTGAGCCGAGATCACACCATTGCCCTCCAGCCTGGGTGACGGAGCAAGACTCTGTCTCACCTACATGTTTTATGTAATCCATAGTGTATTTATAGCAGATTTACAAACAATAAAGAGAAAAGAATCAAAGCTTAGAACTACACAAAATATTAAATCATAAAGGTAGGCAGCAAAAGAGAAGGAAAAGGGCAAAAGATCTGCAAAACAACCAGGAAACAAATAACAAAATGATAATAGTAAGTTCTTACCTATAAATAACCTTGAATGTAAATGGAATAAATTCTTAATCAAGGACATAGATTGGCCAAGTAGATTTTTAAAAATACACCTTCTTCTTATTAGGGTGTATTAATCTTGAACACTTTCACTTAGGTGAAATTGGGTGTGAGTCATGCAATTCAGGGAAGACTTTAGAATACAAAGGATTTACTGACATGATTCTTTACTACTTTTATGTCTGGTAGTAGATTACACATGTCCATTGGAAGATTACATAATCAAGGCTGAACAACTAAAAGGTTATTCCCTTCAAGAATAAAATTTTGAGCCATCTTAACTAGGAAAGAGCCTTAGGTAGCCAAGCAGTTGGCTGTGGGAAAGGGAGGACATGGAATTATTGGTGGAAGGAAGTGGAAAATATAAATTGAAGCCTTGTAATGGATTATAAATCCATTACTATAGTACCTGTACATATTTTAATGTATATATTAGTCATGTTTTTTTCTCCCTTTCTGTCTCTTAGTCTTATGTTTTTGATATTAGCTTTACAATTTACTTATAAATCAAAAAACATCTGAATGAGATCAGAAGGACAGAATAACCTTTATTAGTACCACTTTTTTTTTTTTTTTTTTTTTTTTTTTTTCAGAAGGAGTCTCGCTCTTTCACCCAGGCTGGAGTGCAGTGGCACGATCTTGGCTCACTGCAGGCTCCGTCCCCCAGGGTTCACGCCATTCTCCTGCCTCAGCCTCTCCGAGTAGCTGGGACTACAGGCGCCCGCCAACACGCCCGGCTAATTTTTTTTTTTTTTTTTGTATTTTTTAGTAGAGATGGGGTTTCACCGTGGTCTCGATCTCCTGACCTCGTGATCCGCCCGCCTCGGCCTCCCACAGTGCTGGGATTACAAGCGTGAGCCACCGCGCCCGGCCTTTGCTGTATCCCATACATTTGGTGTGTTGTATTCTCATTTTCATTTGTTTCAAGAAATTTTAAATTTCCTTAATTTCTATATTCATGCATTTGTTATTCAAGAAAATGTTGTTTAATTTCCATATGTTAATACAATTTCCAAGGTTTGTCATATTATTGATTGTAGTGCATTTATTACATTGTGCTTCAAAAAATACTTGATAGAATTTCTTTATTTTTTAATTTATCGAGACTGTTTTGTGGTATAACTATGATCTATTCTGGAGAATATTCCATGTGCTGACAAAAACGGTGAGTATTCTACAGCAGTTATGTGAAATAGTTTCTAAATGTCAGTTAGGCCTGTTTGGTCTAGTATGTAGTTTAACTTCAAAGTTTCCTTTTTTTCTACTTTTATATTAGGTTCGGGGTATATGTGGAGGTTTGTTACATGGGTAAATTGCATACTGCTAAGGCTTGGTGTATGAAAGATCTCATCACCAAGGTGGTGAGCATAGTACTCCATAGGTAGCCTTCCCACCCATGTCCCTCTCCCACTCTCCTCCACATCAGGCAGTCCCCAGTATCCATTGTTCCCATCTTTGTGTCCACATTGCAGTATTTGGTTTTCTGTCCCTGCATTGTATTAGGATAGTGGCCGCTAGTTGCATCTATGTTGCTGCAAAGGACATGATTTTATTCTTTTTTATAGTTGCATCATTTCCATGGTGTATTGTACCATATTTTCTTTATCCAGTCCACAGTTGATGACAATCATGGTTGATTCCATGTCTTTGCTATTGTGAATAGTGGGGTAATGAACTTTTGAGTGCATGTGTCTTTTTGGTAGAATGATTTATTTTCCTTTGTGCATATAACAAACAGTGGCATTGTTAGGACAAATGGTAGTTCTATTTTGAGTTCTCTGGGAAATTTCCACACTGCTTTCCACAGTGGCTGAACTCAGTTACATTCCCACCAGCATTATTATATAAGTGTTTCCTTTTTTTTTCAACATTGCCAGCATCTGTTGTTTTTTTGACTTCTTAAAAGTAGCTGTTCTAACTAGTGTGATATGTTATCTCATGGCTTTGATTTGTATCTCTCTAATATTAGTGATAATGCGCAATTTTTCATATATATTTTCATATATTTGTTGGTGCATGTATGTCTTCTTTTGAAACATGTCCTTTGCCCATATTTTAATGGGGTTATTTGCTTTTGCTTGCTGATTTATATTCCTTATAGATTATGGATATTAGACTTTTGTCAAATGTATAGTGAGGGTGAACAGATCAGACTTTCCCCAGTCCCATAGGAAAGACAGCCCTGTTCTCTCTAGGTATGGCAGCTTACTCAGGCTAGAGACATCCCTTCCTTAGGAGCTGTTCAGGGTCTGGAAAGTATCCTAGTGCTTGGCAACCCCATGTAGGGTTCCCAGATTTCTCCCCATTTAGTCTTGGCATCTGGATCAATCAATATTGAATAGATTCAATATTTCAGTTGAATCTATTTGGTTTTCTCTGACTTTCCTATACCTGAATATTTATATCTTTCTCAGGGTTTGGAAAGTTTTCTGTTATTCTTAAAAATAAACTTTGTACTCCTTTTTCTTGCTCAATTTCCTCTTGAACAGTAATAATTCTTAGATTTGGTCTTTCGAGGTTTTTAAATATTTTGTAGGCAATCTTTGTTCCATGTCATTCTTTGTTCTTCCCCCCTTCACTCTGTATTTTCAAATAGGCTGGCTTCAGGCTCACCCGTTTTTCCTCTGCTTGATCTATTCTGCTGTTGAGAGCCTCTAAAAATTTTTCAGTTCAGCAAATGTATTTCTCAGCTCCAAGATTTTTTGATTTTTAAAATTATTTCAATCTGTTAAATTTCTGTGATTTCTGAATTGCTTTTATTTGTAATCTTGTAGACTACTGAGTTTCCTTAAAACTTCTATTTTGAATTTTTGGTCAGAGAACTCATCATCTCATTAGCATCAGTCATTGTTTTTTTGCTTTTCCAACTGAAGAAGTCATGGTTCCTTGTTTGCTGTTATTTATTGGGGATGTATTCATGTATCTTTGCATTTAAGGATTAATTATTTATTTGTCTTCTTTGTCTGGCTTGTTTTGGGTTTTATTAGATACATTTGCTTAGAGATTCTTTGCAATTTCCATATTAAATTTTTTTCACTGCCTTATTTTTGGCACTAGGTGGAGCCTTAAACCCAGGTTTCCCTTGGCCATAGTAAACAAAGCAATGCCCTTCTCAAAGTGGGGGTTTCCAAAGGTGTGGGAAGGGTAGCTGGAAGTTTGTGCCCAGAGGACCTGTGGAATATACCTCCTACACAACAGTGCTTCTTATATGTTATTAAATTTTCCCTTGCTGCTTTTAGATCCTATATTTGTTTTGGGCCTTTGAGAGCCACTCTTAGTAGCCACTGATTTGACATCCTCTTTGGCCAAGTTACAGAGCAGTTTCCAGGGCTAAGGATGATAGGCTCACTTCTCCCTCTGTCTCCTCTGTTCTCAGGGATATTTCTCACTTCAGGCTCTCTTATTCTTCCCAGGGATTGAAGCAGGGACAAGTCGCTGTCTGCTTTGAGTTTTTGTTGCTTCTCTGTGGTCCTAAGAATTGTCTCATTCTCATAATGGGTTCTTGGATATTGCTGGTCATAATATTGGTGCTGTATATTTCTTTATGGCTTTCTGTGGGGGAAAGGGAGTAAAGCCAGATTGCTTCTATGCCAATATTTTAAAACCAGAAGCTTTCAATACTCAATTATTTGTTAGTAATCTCCCACCAACTGTCTTAAGTCTGTGGGTTCTCATTTGCTCATAAATAATTCTGCTACAAACCTCACATCTGCCTGCATTTCTGGCTGCAACTATGTGCAAAGGATAATGGTATATCTTCTGTCTCCCAAATATAGTATGGATATCTTTTTTTGGTAAATTCTATCTTAGAAAAATACAGAGAAATGGATTTAGCAATGTAGTTTCCTGAACTTTCTGTGCAGAGAATAGGAGATCTTAGAAACATGGAGCAATGATAGCAATGATAGTTATTTGCCATGCCCAAAATGCTTCTTTCAGTTTCTCAAATGTTTTATATTTCACCCCATCAGAGGGCCTTTGCACTTGCTTTTCACACTTTCTGAGATATCTATTTCCCAGAATACAATATTTGGAATTCCTGAAGAAGAATAAATAAAATGTACAATATATTATAAGGCATAATTGAAGAATTAATTTTAAAATAATGGATGACCCAAATCTATAAGTTGAAAAGACATCCCAGGACAAATTGGGAATTAATAACTTATAAAAATAACCTGGTGAAATTTACTGGCCTTTTAAAATTATTTTAAATATACAGAATTCTAGGGACATCAGACTTTACCCTCTCCTCCAAAAATTCCACACAAAATTTAAAAGACAATCTACTTAAGAGGGGGGAAGAAACAAGGTGACCTCAGAATTGTTCTAAGAAGTCATTATATGAAAAGATACTTGCACACGCATGTTTATAAGCAGCATAATTCGCAATTGCAAAAATGCAGAACCAACCTAAATGCCCATCAATCAACGAGTAGATAAACTGTGGTATGTGTATATATATATATATATATATATATATATATATATATGCGTATATATTTGTGTGTGTAAATATATGCGTATATATATACATGTGTGTATATATATACATATATAATATATATGATGGAATACTACTCAGCCACAAAAAGAATGAATTGATGGCATTCTCAGTGACATGGGTGACATTGGAGACTATTATTCTAAGTGAAGTAACTCAGGAATGGAAAACCAAACATTGTATGTTCTCACTTATAAGTGGGAGCTAAGCTATGAGGATGCAAAGGCATAAGAATGACACAATGGACTTTGGGGACTCAAAAGCAAAGGGTGGGGAGGGAGTGAGGGATAAAAGGCTACAAATTGGGTGCAGTGTATATTGCTCATATGATGGAAGCACCAAAATCTCACAAATCACCACTAAAGAACTTATATAACCAACACCACCTGTTCCCCAATAATTATGGAAATAAAAACATAATTTAAAAAATAAATAAAAGATAAAACCAAAGGGAAAAAATTTGTTAGTGGGTCAGTAGGGGTGATGGTGAGTGGTGCTACTTCCACTTCCACCCCTTGATTACTGGACCCATGAATCCTGGCTATGGGAGAAAGAGTACCACAAATTGAGTGTTGATTCAGAGCATACACAGCCTTCTGGAGAACTTTGCCCCAGCCCTGCAAAGTACTGCCACCTAATTGGCATTGTAATTGTGACTTCAAAAGGCCATTCCACCTTTCTATCAATCCAGCTGCTTCAGGATGATAGGGAACATGGTAACACCAGTGAATTCCATGAGCATTAGCCCACTGCTGCACTTCTTTATCTATAAAGTGAATACCTTGGTCAGAGGCAATACCACATGGAGTACCATGATGGTGGATAAGGCATTCCATGAGTCCGTGGATAGTAGTTTTGGCAGAATCATTGTATGCATCATAGGCAAATGCATAACTGGAGTACGTGTCTATTCTGGTGAGGAGAAACCTCTGCCCTTTCCCTGATGACAGAGGTCCAGTATAATCAACCTGCCACCAAGTAGCTGGCTGATCACCCCGAGGAATGGTGCCATATAGAGGGCTCAGTGTTGGTCTCTGCTGCTGGCAAATTGGACACACAGCAGTGGCCGTAGCCAGATCAGCCTTGGTGAATGGAAGTCCATGTTGCTAAGCCCATGTGTAACCTCCATCCCTGCCACCATGACCACTTTGTTCATGGGCCCATTAGGCAATGACAGGCATGGCTGGGGAAAGAGGTTGAGTGGTGTCCACAGAACGGGTCATCCTATCCACTTGATTATTAAAGTCCTCCTCTGCTGAAGTCACCCATTGGTGAGCACTCACATGGGATACAAATATCTTCACAGTTTTTGACCATTCAGAGAGGTCCATCCACATACCTCTTCCCCAAATGTCTTTGTCACCAATTTTTCACTCATGCTTCTTCGAAGACCCTGACCATCCAGACAAACTATTGGCTACAGCCCATGAATCAGCATATAATTGCACATCTGGCCATTTCTCCTTCCATGCAGAGTGCACAACCAGGTGCACTGCTCGAAGTTCTGCCGACTGGGAACATTTCCCTTCACTGCTGTCCTTCAGAGATGTCCTAGAAAGGGGCTGTAGTGCTACAGCTGTCCACTTTTGGGTGGTGCCTGTGTATCATGCAGAACCATTTGTGAACCAGACCCTAGTATTCTCTTCCTCTGTCCACTGATCATAGGGAACTCCCCATGAGGCCATTGGTGCAGGCTAGGGGAGAGAAGGCAGGGTGGCAGGAGTGGGGACCATGGGCATTTGAGCCACTTCCTCATGTAACTTACTTGTGCCTTTAGGAGCTGCTCAAGCCCGATCATGTATATACCACTTCCATTTGATGATGGAATGCTGCTGTGTATGACCTACTTTATGGCTAGATGGGTCAGAAAGCACCCAGTTCATGATAAGCAGTTCAGGTTGCATTGTGACTTGATGACCCATAGTCAAACGTTTAGTTTCTACCAAAGCCCAGTAACAGGCCAAGAGCTGACTCTCAAAAGGAGAATGATTATCTGCAGAAGATGGCAGGGCCTTGCTCCAAAATCCTAGAGGGCTCCACTGTGATTCACCTATGGGAGCCTGCCAATGTCTCCAAACAGCATCCCTATCTGCCACTGACACCTCACGCACCATTGGGTATGCTGGGTCATATGACCCAAATGGCAGAGCAGCTTGCATAGCACCCTGGACCTGTTGCAGAGCCTTCTCCTGTTCTGGACTCCACTCAAAACTGGCAGCCTTTTGGGTCCCTGGATAAATGGGCCAAAATAACACACCAAAATGAGGAATGTGTTGCCTCCAAAATCCAAATAGGCCCACTAGGTGTTGTGACTCCTTCTTGGTTGTAGGAGGGCCCAAATGCAGCAACTTATCCTTCGCTTTAGAAGGAATATCTTGACAGGCCCCACACCACTGGACCCCTAGAAATTTTACTAAGGTAAAAGCTCCCTGAATTTTAGTTGGATTTATTGCCCATCCTCTGGCATGCAAATGTCTCACCAATAAGTCCAGTGTGTTTGCTACTTCTCACTCACTGGATCCAGTGAGTATAATGTCATCAATATAATGGACCAGTTGATACCTTATGGAAGGGAAAAGCAAACAAGATCTCCCCAAACAAGATTATGACACAAAGCTGGAGAATTGATATATCCCTGAGGTAGTACAGTAAAGGTATATTGCTGGCCTTGCCCACTGAAGGCAAATTGCTTCTGGTGGGCCTTATGGACAGGAATGGAGCAAAAGGCATTTGCCAAATCAATGGCCACATACCAGGTATCAGGAGATGTGTTAATTTGCTCAAGCAATGAAACTACATCTGATACAGCAGCTGCAGTTGGAGTAAACACTTTGTTAAGCTTACGATAATCCACCGTCATTCTGCAAGATCCACCTGTCTTCTACACAGGCCAAATGAGAGGGTTGAATGGGGATGTGGTGGGAATCACCACCCCTGCATCTTTCAAGACCTTGATGGTGACACTAATCTCTGCAGTTTTTCTAAGGATGCGATATTATTTTGATTTATGATTTTTCTAGGTAGAGGCAGTTCTAATGGCTTCCATTTGGCCCTTCCCACCATAACAGCCCTCACTTTACCAGTCAGGGAGCCAATGTGGAGGTTCTGCCAGCTGCTAAGTATGTCTGTCCCAATTATGCATTCTGGCACTGGGGAAATGACCGCAGGGTGAGTCCAAGGACCCACTGGAGCCACTCTATGTTGGATCTGAGCTAAAACTCCATTAATTACCTGACCTCCATAAGCCCCTATCTTAACTGGAGGATCACAATAACATTTTGAGTCCCCCGCAATCAATGTCAGCTCAAAGCCAGTGACCAGTAGTCCCTGAAAGGTCTGATTATTTCCCTTTCCCCTATGCACAGTTACCCTAGTAAAAGGCTGGAGGTCTCCTTGGGGAAAGACGGAAGAAAGATTAACAGCACAAACTGTTGGTAGTGTAGTGGGATCCTTCGTCAAGGGGACCCAGCCTTTCCTTCAAGTAAACTGTTTCAAGTTTACAAACTGTAAACTGGTTCAAGTCTGGAAATTGGTTGAGGGTCCATGATTCTGTTTTTATAATTCAAATCAGTCTTTTGTCCACTTGTCATAGAATTTTTCTGCTTATATAAGTTAAGTAAAAATGCAGTGGGCTTCCTAGCAATTTCACTTCTAGAAACACCGTGATTAATTAGCCAATGCCAGAGCTCTACATGAGTCAGACTATTCTGATTGCTACTTTGCTTCTGCTGTCCATTGCAGTAACTATGCCCACCTTGCCTTTGATGGTTGAGTGCCATCGCTTGGCCCCTGCCATCTTGGGATCCAATTATTCCCATTGCATTTAAATTTTATAGCTGAGTGACTGTGGTTCCCACTGTAAGATCTGGCATATAGAGAAGAGCAATCACAGAGCTCTTCAAGGATGCAGGTGCTGCCCACACAAATCTATTTCATGAAGTATTAGTCAAGATTATGTCTTCTGGACCCTCCCAGCTGGGATGAGTAGGTCTAAAGTAACTAATCCACTCTAGTCTCCTGATCTCCTAAGCCTTTGGATCTTTTCCTCTACATTAAACCAAGAGAGATCAGGCATTTCCAGTTTGCTCACAGTGGGCCATTTTTTAATCCATATTTCAGCTAACAAAGCAAATAAACTATTAGAATCTTTTTTAACTCCCCAAGCTGCAACATTAAATGCAGAATCCCTGCTTAGTGGGCCTAAATCAATAAATTAAGCCTGTTCCAACTTTATGTTCCTTCCACCATTATCCTACACCCTTAATATTCATTCTTATGCATGTGCTGCAGATTTCTGCTTAAATAAATTAGAAAACTCAAGCAGTTCTTTTGGAGTGTAGTGCCCTCCATGTGGGTTACACTTTGAACCTCAACTCTAGGGGTCTGCCAGGACTTTAGCCTAATTATAGGTTTAGAAGCAAACAGAGGTGTTGGGAGTGGGTCCTGAGGAAAATCAGCATTGTCTTGCCTGGCACCTGCCCCAAGGGAGGCCATCACTGTTACCTCAGGCAGTGCAGGGTTAATTTTCTCAGCAAATGTGGAAGGGCTGATGGCAGCGTGGGTCATAGATTGGGGAAGGGATGTTGCTACCACTTGGAGTGGGGAGGCTGTTTCCTCAGCCCAAAAAGTCTCATCAGAATTTAGGAGCTCAGTGCCTCCAGCCTCATCAGGGTCCTCCCACATGTCCCCATTTTAAGTTGCATGGTCCCATTATTTTCCAATCAATGTCCTCACTTTAATAGTAGACACCTGGTGAGGCTGTGCATGCATCATTTGTTACAGGTCAGCCACTCACAGGATAAGAGCTTGTGTCTGATTTTCCACAATTTCAGCTTTTTTTCTACAGGAGATAAGACTCTCACTTAGGGCAATCTTAGAAGATTTGAGGCTTAGTATGTGCTTCTAGAGCTGGGAGATAGAATCCCTGAGTTCATTTTCTTTTATCACATTGTCTAGTGAACTTAGGAGCAACCAACCAACTTCATTACATTCTGTAGTTCTTCACATATGGTCAAAGGTATTATGTATAGAGTTACTAAACTCCTTGCGTCTCTTGAGCAGTGAATCAGGAGTACAAATGCATTTATTTTGCATAACTCTCTAAACAGTTCACACCAAGAATTATCAGTGTTCTCCATACTATTAGAAGTAGAGTCCTTAGCATTTTTGGGTCTAATCATATTAAGCAGGCAACTCCAGAAACCCCAAAGACAACTAAATACTCCATCCTTAAAATTCTGTTCCTCTAGAACCACTCCCAGTACCAAAATCTGTATTAGGGTTCTCTTGAGGGCCGGACTAAGAGGATAGATGTATAGACAAAAGGGAGTTTATTAAGGAGTATTGACTCACACGATCAAAAGGTGAGGTTCCTCAGTAGGCCATCTGCAAGCTGAGGAGCAAGGAAGCCAGTCCTATTTCCAAAACCTCGAAAGTAGGGAAGCTGACAGTGCAGCAGAAGGCCTGAGAGCCCCTGGAAAACCACTGGTGTAGGTCCAAGAGTCCAAAAGCTGAAGAACTTTGAGTCTGATGTTCAAGGGCAGGAAGCATCCAGCACAGGAGAAAGATGTAGGCTGGGAGACTAAGCCAGTTTAGACTTTCACATTCTTCTGCCTGCTTTTATTCTGGCTGTACTGGCAGCTGATTTGGTGGTGCCCACCCAGATTGAGAGTGGATCTGCCTCTCCTAGTCCACTGACTCAAATGTTAATTTCCTTTGGCAACACCCTCAAAGACATACCCAGGAACAATACTTTGCATCCTTCAATCCAATCACATTGATACCTTGTTTTATTTCATCATAATTTGAGAAGATAACTCATATGATTTTGACTTTTTAATATTTGTTTAGACTTGTTTGTGGCCTGATATGTGATCTTCCATGTGCCATTGAGAAAAATGTGTATTCTGCACTTGATCTTAGCCAAAAGGTGAAGTGATGAGAATGTGTATTCAGTAGTTGTTGGAGGAAATGTTCTGTAAATGTTTGTTAGGTCCATTTGATATATAGTGAAGTTAAAGTTTAATGTTGCTTTGTTGATTTTCTGTCTAGATGATATCCAGTGCTGATAGTGGGATGTTGAAGTTTCCAACTATTTTTGTACTGGGGACTCTTTCTCTCCTTAGCTCTGATAATTATTCCTGTTTAGAACTGGATTCTCTAGGGTTAGCTTTTTATATATTTATAATTGTTATATCCTCTCTCTGGATTGATTCCTATATCATTATATACTAATCTTTTTGTCTCCTTTTTAAAATTTAAAGTCTATTTGTCTATTGTAAGTATAGCTATTTCTGAACTCTTAGTTTCCATTCATGTGCATAATCTTTTTCGATTCATTCACTGTCAGTCTATGTGTGTCTTTACAGGTAAAATGAATTTCTTGTAGGCATCATATAGTTGCTTCTTGATTTTTTGTTATCAATTCAGTCTGTCTATATCTTTTAATTCAGGAATTTAAACCACTTACATTCAAGATTGTTATTGATAGATAAGAACTTGTTCTTGTCATTTTGTTGTCTTCTAATTGTTTTGTATATTTTTAATGTTATTTCTTAGCTTTGTAATTGGTGGCTTTTTATATTCTTTTTTTCATTTGTGTGTCCCTCTTCCAGTATGTTTTTGATATGGTTTGGATGTTTGTCCCCTCCTACCATTGAAACTACCATTTAATTGAACACTTTAAATGGGTAAATTATATAGTATGATATACACTCCTAATCACTACTTTCTAATATAAATTTCCCACTAATAACTTTCAGATATTTTAACATTTATTCATGAATTTAACTATTTCTCAAAAACTAAAAAGACATCTGTCTACTATGTCTAGGTAACAACTGGTTTTAGTTTCCAGTGTTTAGAGGTTTCTAGTAGGCACATGTGCTGCTGGAACTAGATTTCACCGACGAAACTTTAGTCCCAGTAGTTGACTTTAGTTCATCAATCCTGATTACCCCTTTCTAACATAAATTCCTCCTTAATAAATTTCAGGTATTTTTCCTGTTATTAAATATGGTTGGACTACTAAATCCAACAAAAAAGTCAAATTATGTAAAAACTCCAATGGAAAAGTACTCAATGTTACTTCTTGTATTTCTGCAAATTTAATCATATCCTAAGCTACGAGGTCCACATGGTAAAGGGACCTAAGAGGGCATGTTTTCCTCAATCTGCAAGATATCTTATTATTTTCCATCACTGGTGCTTACTTGATTTAAAGTTAACCTAAAAATCACATTAAAATATTTCTGGATGAGTCAAAGTTTTTCTGCACTATAATAATTTCCTATGATTATGAAGATCATTGTTTTCAAGTTGCTAGGTGAAAAAAAAGTTATGTTTCATCTTACCAGGTATATCCATATGGTATGAATGTGATTCAATGTAAACTTTAAAGTCATGTTATTATCATAAATTCTGTAGGATATTTTAATTTTGCATTAGAGATAAGCACTGTTAAAAGTATTGTGAGGCATCAGGTTGTGCAACAACTTTGTTATCACCTCGGTATGTGGTCTTGGTCGAATCACTAAACATCTCTATGCCTCAATACACTAAGGCTTATATGATTGCTAACAGACCTTCCACTCCTAATGTTTAGTGATTTGGCAATTCAGACATTTCGCTGTAACTTTTATTCATTAATAACAAAGGCTGATTAATTTAATACACACATGCACACGCACACACACACACACACACACACCCCTCACATTCGTATGTAAGGATTACCTTGCAAAGTATTTTTAAATCTATATATTTCTATAGAGACTGATATAGAAAGCTTGAGAGGTGCTTTGGGAAGATGCTTATTAAATGATGAATTCAAGACACAGTCAAAGAGTTTCCCTGGTAAGAAAATATTTTTAAGTCTAATATTTCTCATTTATTTTTCTCCTTCAAAGTTTAAGTGTGTATCCTTAATAGCAGTAGTACCCATGTGTTATTATGACATGGGCACAGGTTCTCATGAATACCCTCCCATTTTTGGTTTTACTCTAGAACATATTTACTAGAAATGTAAAGCTAGCTAGATATTATTACTTTTAGGACTCATCCATTTAGAAAGTAATCCATAAAATAATATAGTATAGTGAGCTTAGAATATACTTGGGACAAGTATGTTCAAAATTATTTTAGTCCCTTTCTATTTACAGTTTAGATAGAAAGTTACTTTAAATCTGCAAAAGCAGAAAGGCTATCTGATGAGTGCAATAAATAAAGGAAAAAGACATTTTATTCTTACAAATTCCCTCTATACTTTAAAATGTCAGGCATAGTAATCTCTCAACTATGGCAGAATCCTTCAGTTGTGTAATATAGTTCAGATATTATACTACTGCCTTTGGTACAAGAGTAGCAGTGTTAGGCAAAACACCCTTTGATCTCTGGTGTGATAGAAAGGAAGGCAGACAGGTTAGTAGAGAAATAAGTAAAAGACATACTCAAAGAGGGACCCTCTAAAACCACTGTCATCCAGAGGTGGTTGTTGCATGCCCAAAGCTGTTTTATTGTAGGAACAGCATTAGAGGCTTCACATTGCAGGATGTATTGAGCCATTCTTGCGTTGCTATAAAGGAATACCTGAGACTGGATAATTTATAAAGAAAAGAGGCTGTACAAGCATAGTGCCAGCATCTACTTGGCTTCTGGGGAGGCCTCAGGGTGCTTTTACTCATGGCAGAAAGTAAAGCAGAACAGCCACATTACATGACAAGAGCAGGAGCAAGAGAAAAAAGGGGGAAGGTGCTACATACTTTTGAACAACTGGATCTCACAAGAACTCATATACTATTGTGAGAACAGCACGATTCCATGGAGAAGGATCTGCCCTTGTGACACAAACACATCCCACCTCCAACAATGAGGATTACATTTCAACATGAGATTTGGACAGGAAAAACATACAAACCATATCACAGGGGAAAGAGGCTTCGGTAAAATAATCAAACCAAATCACTGAACAAATAAATAAGCAAACAATAATAACATACCCAGGAAGACGAGGAGAAGAATCAAAATTAAGAGTTGCTACATTATATGTCTAAAATGTCCAGTTTTCAGCATAAAAGTATGAGTTATTCTAATAAGGAAGAAAGTATGACCCATACACAGAAGAAAAGCAGAAAAAAAAACAGTTTATGAGAATCCTAGCTGTTAGACTTAGCAGACAATGACTACAAAGCAGTTAGTATAAATATATTGAAAGAACTAAAGAAAACCATTCTTTAACAAGAAAAGGAAGGTATTATGACAATGTTTCATCAAATAGAAAATATCTACAAAGAGATAAAAAATATTTTGCAAAGGGCCACGTGGAAATTACAGTGTTAAAAAGTACAAAAATTAGAATTTACTAGAGGGGTTCAAGTACATTTGAACTGTCCAAAGAAAGAATTAAAAAACTTAAAGTATTAGCAACACTAAAAAGAAAACAGAGAAAGGAGCAGAAAAAATATGGATGAAAACTTTTTGAAAAATATTTAATGATAAATGAGTCTACACATCCAAGCTCAATTAATTCTAAGTAGAATAAACACAAGGGAATCTATAATCACACTCATAGTAACAATGTTGAAAGATAAAGAGAAAAAGCTTAAAAGCAGCAAGAAAAAAACAATGCATGATGTAAAAGAGAACCACACTAAGATTAAAAGCTGACTACTTATCATTAGGAACTATTAGGGCCAGAAGGCATTGGGACAGCACATTCAAAGAGCTAAATGAAGGACTGTTAACCAAAAATCTTATATCCAGCAAAACTATTTATTAAACATGAAGGTGAAATGAAGATATTTCTAAATAGACTTTTTTAAATTAGAAAATTTATTCCTATCAGAACTGCATTCCAAGAAATGTAGAGTTCTTCAGGTTGAAAACCATTGACCTCTGACACTAACTTGAACCCATAAAATGAACATAGGTTAAAGGAATTCTATAACTCTGAAAGACCATATAAATGCATACTTCACTTCTTTCTACTCTTAATTTTAACTCTTAATTGATATAAAATGCAATTGTATAAAAAATATTTACAGAATTTTATTGCTGGGACTTTAAAATATAGACATGTAGTATATTCCAGAATGTTAGCACACAGGCGATGGTTGAAAGAAATGATGTATTGAAGTTAAAAAAAAATGACAAGAGAGGGGGCTCCAAGATGGCTGTCTTAAATATATCTGGCACTCTTCTCAACACACACAAAAAAACAAATTTGGGCATTGATAATCATATTTCAAATAGATCATCTAATCAGGAACACTAGAATTCAGCAGAGAATTAACAGGAAACACCTGAGGCATAGAAGGAAAGGGAAAGGAGGCAGCTGACATAACTAGGATCGATAAAGTCCAGAGAGGCTCCCCAGTGTGGGAAAAGGGTGAGAGGTCCCTAGAAGTCAACATTCCCACCATAGATTCCTGCAATCCTAGCCATGGGAGAGCCACCCTTACAGGCCCTGACCAGTGGCATTGCTCTAGAGAGGGAGCTCATGCTGAGACACACACACACCGTGAGAACCAAGCAGATGCAGCATAGTGCCTTTTTTCCTCCGCCTCCTGGGTTCAAGTGATTGTTCTGCCTTAGCCTCCCAAGTAGCTGGGATTACAGGCATGCACCACCACGCCCAGCTAATTTTTGTATTTTTAGTAGTGATGGGGTTTTTCCATGTTGGCCAGGCTGGTGTGGCCCAACATCCCTACATCCTAGAGCCCCACTGACATCCCCCTGCATCTATGCAATGGGCTGCAGAAGTGAAATCCTAGTTGGGCCCAACAGTGTGGCATGATCCCTAGCATTCAAGTGTTCAACATGCTGGAGAATGGGTGGTACAGCACACTGGAGAGGCTGCCCCTGGGACAAACAGAGCTGAAGCATGCAGTACCCAAACCCCAGAATGCCTGAGTCCATTGCCATTGCTGCAACCCTGCCCCCAGAAGCAGGAGGGCTACTGTGCACTTGTGCATGCCCTGAGAACAAGCTCTCATCATTTGTCACCACCACCAGAGGCTGAATCATGTGCTCACCAGAGCCTGAGAGCCACTTCCCTGGGGCCACTGCCACTGAGAGCAACTCAATCCTACCCAGTGGCAGGACCACCACACAGTTGGATGCACCCTGAGGACAGGCTCTCCCTGCCAACTGCCATTGCTGTTAATGCCACCCAGGCACACCATTTGGGGTCCCGGGGATTTCCCCACCCTGCCTGCCAAAGCATGTGCCCATGCATACCATTGGGGGATCTGAGAACCAGCCCTCTCAGCCTAGAACCATGTTTCAGTGCCCAAAAATGCCACCCAGGGGCCGGGGGATTACCTTGCCCCATCGGTTGCCCTGATCACCAGGGGACCTCACAATAGGCCCAGAAACTTGCCAACAGCACCAAATCATGACACCCAAAGGCTAGGGGCTCATCCTGCCCTATTTACCACCACAGGCATCTGTGCAATCTTCCTGGGTCCTGGAGGATGAACTCAGCTAGCCAGTTGTAGCCACTACTAACACCAGTGCATGCTACTTGGGAGGCTGTGGGTTGTTTCACCACTGCGACTTTTATTGCCCACATCATGTACACTGTCTAGGGGCTCAAAGACCAACCTACCTGCTGGCACCATGGCCAGCACTCAGGCAAGCCACCTAGAGGCCCAAGGATTAGCCTGCCTGGACTCACTAATCCTGATGCTCACATATATCACCTAGGGGCCCAAGGATAGGCATGCTCAGCCATTGCTGTCACTAATAAGGTCAAGGACTGACTCACCTGGGGTCCCTGTCCCCAGCAAAGCCTCACAGCAGCATCCACTAGCAACTACAGCCTAAGTCATTGAGGAAATGACAGACATCACTGACACTGTTTATGGCTGAAAAAAAATTATACAGAGGCTATATACCACTGCATACACCCAGAATCAAAGCTAAAATGCCCAACCTAGGGTAGGCATGGTGACTCATGCCTATACCCCAGCACTTTGGGAGGTGAAGGTGGCAGGATCACTTGAGATCAGACATTTGAGGCCAGCCTTGTTTCAAGACCAGTGAGACACTCTCTCTACAAAAAAATTTTTTTAATTTGAAAAGTGCTCTATCCAACCAACATCATAGATAGCATCTTCAGGTAAAAGTTTTGCTCTGTGAAAGCCAATGCACAAAACTGAGAGAAGTGGCTGTTACATGAGATGACAGACACATAAGTACGCAAGAGAAACATGAAAAAGCGAGGAAATGTGACACCTCAAAAAGAACACAATAATTCTTCAGCAACAGATTTCAGTGAAAAAGAAATTAATGAAACGCCTGAAACGGAATTGAAAATAATGATATTAAAGAAGCTCAATGAGGTAGAAGAGAACACAGATAAACAATACAAAGAAATCAGGAAAATAATTTTGAGACGAATGAGAAATTTATTAAAGAGGTAAATATCATTAAGAAAAGAACCAAACAGAAATCCCATAATTCAATTCAATTAATAAAAAATACATTCAATGGGAGAAAATTTTTGCAATCTACCCATCTGACAAAGGGCTAATATCCAGAATCTACAAAGAACTTAAACAAATTTACAAGAAAAATATCAACCCCATCAAAAAGTGGGCAAAGGATATGAACAGACACTTTTTAAAAGAAGACATTTATGCAGCCAACAGACACGTGAAAAAATGCTCATCATCACTGGTCATCAGAGAAATGCAAATCAAAACCACAATGAGATACCATCTCACACCAGTTAGAATGGCAATCATTAAAAAGTCAGAAAACAACAGATGCTGGAGAGGATGTGGAGAAATAGGAACACTTTTACACTGTTGGTGGGACTGTAAACTAGTTCAACCATTGTGGAAGAGAGTGTGGCGATTCCTCAGGGATCTAGAACTAGAAATACCACTTGACCCAGCCATCCCATTACTGGGTATATACCCAAAGGATTATAAATCATGCTACTATAAAGACACATGCACATGTATGTTTATTGCGCACTATTCACAATAGCAAAAACTGGGAATGAACCCAAATGTCTTACCAGTGATAGACTGGATTAAGAAAATGTGGCACGTATACACCATGGATGTGCAAACACACAAATGAGGAAGAAAAAGAACTCAAATGTTACTATGACAGAAAATCACCAAACCACAATGATCAACAACACCAAAGAAAGAAAGGAACAAAGAATAAAGAAAACAACCAGAAAATAAGAAAACAATAGGAATAAGTCCTCACATATCAATATTATTCTTGAATGTAAACAGAAAATGGCTGAATGGATTTCAAAAACATGACCAGACTATATACTGCCTGTAAGAAACTCACTTCACCTGTAAAGAAACATATAGACTGGGAGTGAAGGAACGGAAAAAATATTCCATGCAAACAGAAACCAAAAGTGAGCAGGAGTAGCTGTACCTATTTCAGATAAAACAGACTTTAAGTCAAAAACAATAAAAAGAGGCAAAGATAATTATTATATAATGATAAAAGGATCAATTCAGAAAGAGGATATACCAATTTTAAACTTACACTCACCCAACATTGAAGCATCCAGATACATAAAGCAAATATTAAATCTAAAGGGACAGAGAGAGTCCAATAAAATAATAGCTAGAGACTTCAACGCCTCATTCTCAGCATTAGACAGATCATCTAGACAGAAAATCAACGAAGAAACACTGAGTTTAAACATCAGTTTAAACCAAATGGCCCTAACAGATAATTACAAAGTATTTTCTTCAGTAACTGCAGAACACACATTTTTCTTGTCAGCACATGGAACATTCTCCAGGTTAGACCATATGTTAGGCCACAAAAGATGTCTTAACACATTTTTAAAAATCAAAATCATATCAATTATCTTTTCAGACCATGACAGATTAAAACTAGAAATCAAAAACTAGAGGAACTTTGGGAACTGTGCAAACATGGAAATTAAGCAAAGTGCTCATGAATGATCACTGAATCAATGAAGAGATTAAAAAGGAAATCAAAAAGTGCTTGAAACAAATGAAAATGAGAATACAACATACCAAAACCTATGGGATATAACAAAAGCAATGCTAAAAATGGAAGTTTATAGCAATAAACACCTCCATCAAAGAGTAAAAAGATTTCAAATGAATTAACAATGCACCTCAAGAGACTAGAAAAGCAAAAACAAACCAATCACAACAAAAATTAATAGAAGAAAAGCAATAAGGATCAGAGCAGAACTAAGTGAAATAGATACTTAAGCAAAGGATCAACCAAATCAAAACTTGGTGTTTTAAAAAGATGAAATTAATAAACCACTAGTTAGACTAACTTAAAAAAAGATAGAAGATACAAATTAACAAAATCAGAAATGAAAAACGAGATAGAACTGATATCACAGAATTACAAAAGATCATCAGAAAATATTATGAACAACTATATGCTGATAAACTGGAAAATCTAGAGGAAATTGATAGATTCCTGGACACATATAGCCTACCAAGATTGAATTAAGAAGAAATAGAAAATCTGGTTAATAGGTACTACAAACATGCTGTTAGATAAAAAGAATAAGTTATAAAGTTCAGTAGCAGAGGAGATTGATTATAGTTAATAACAATGTATTTTGTATTTCAGAATAGCTAGAGAGAGGTCTAGAAATGTTCCCAACACATAACTAGATGGCCTCACTGCCAATTTTTCCAAACCTTTAAAGAACTAACACCAATTCCCCTCAAACTATTCCAAAAAATTGAAGAGGATGGAATTCTCTGTAACCCAATCTACAAGGCCAGCATTTACTCTGATACCAAAACCAGACAAGGACATAAAAAAAATAAAAGTGCAAGTCAATATCTCTGATGAATATAAACATAAAAATCCCCAACAAAATGCTAGCAAACCAAATTCAACAACATATCAGGAAGATAATGCACTGTGATCAAGTTGGATCTATCCCACAGATGTAAGGGTGGTTTAACATATGCAAATCAATAAACAAGGTACATCAACAGAAAGAAGGACAAAACCATATAATCATCTCAGTAGATGCAGAAAAAACATTTGACAAAATTCAACATTCCTTCATGATAAAACTCTCAACAACTTAGGCATAAAAGGAATGTACCTCAAACTAATAAAGTCCATATATGACAGACCCACAGCTAACATCATACTGAATGATGATAAATCGCTGAGGTGATAGATATTCTAAATAATCTGACTTGATTTTTATGCACACTATACATATAACCAAATATCATATGTACCCCATAAATAGGCACAAGTATTATGTATTAACAAAAAAAGAAAATGACAAGATATGATAATCTGAAACCACAGGAACAAATTAATAGAACCAGAAATTACAAATAAGAAGGTTAATATAATAAACATTGGAAATATATATTTCTTTCTTGCCTCAGCTTTTTAAAAAAGCATAAAATTATATAAAGAAATAACTATAACAACAACTATAACCATGTCTTTATTATTTACAAATGTACTATATATAACAATAGCACAAAAATGGGGAACGGAATACAGCTATGTAAAAGTAACTTTTCTATATTTCACTGGAATTTAGTATAAATTTAAAGTACTTTTTAAACTGGACTGTGATGATGGTGACAGACATTACTGAATGTATTAAAATCCATAGAATTTAAGATTTTAGATAGCTTATTTAAAATACTCAGTGAACTTCAAGCAGAAAAACATTTTTAAAAGATTTAAAGCAAAGGGAGGATATTGCGAAGGAGAAAAAATGTAACTCTTACTAAATTATAAGTGTCTCTAGCACATACCTTTTAATTTCTAGCATTTAACCCAATATTTCCTCAGATGGTCTCATTTTTTCCCTGATTGTGTGAGGATCACTTGCTTGCTCATTTCAAATGAACCGGTCCTTCTTTGGTATATCAGTTGAAAGAACAAAGGAAGCTAAAATACATCTGCTGATGTTTCCAGTTTTGAGTTGCTATATCTCTTATATTGTTACTTAATTACTGAAAACTTGTTCTGCTCAATCTTATGGATCACTTTTTACTTTGGTAATGAGGCAGCGCTCAGTATAGGATACAGTTGTGGCATATTTGAGCAGCTGGTGTCATAATGCAACCATTTACATTGTTCATGTATTCACCAATTTTCCCAAAACAGCAACAAAAACAACAACAAACCACTCTACAATACAATGGAAGGATTATGACAGGTGTCCAACCATAGTTATATACTCTGCTGGAGCCAATTCTACCCACAGAATCTTAAGCCCAATGTTGACCTTATGTCACCAATCCTCATTATCCCCTTTTCAATATGAATTTCTTTTTAATAATTTTTATACATTTTTATCTCATTGAACTTAGTAGTTTCTAATTTCAGGAAAATATCAAACCACATAAAAACTTAAATGGAAATGGATCCAATAACAATTCTGGTAGTGCTGCAAATCTGACCATTACCTCCTTGATTCATGTTCAAGGGACCTCAGAGGGCAGTTTTTCTCAGTTTGACAAATATCTTGTAATTTTTTTCATAACTAATATCTAAAGAATTTACAATTGCATAATGTAAAAAGGGGAAAGAAATATTCCTCAATGAGACAAATAATTTCTGCCTCATGATAAGTTTCTGTGACTAATGAAGCCGTGGTTTGCAGCTTGACCTATGGAAAAAAATGT
Source organism: Nomascus leucogenys (assembly GCF_006542625.1). NCBI lineage: Eukaryota > Metazoa > Chordata > Mammalia > Primates > Hylobatidae > Nomascus > Nomascus leucogenys. The sequence goes on along the minus strand of NC_044398.1, from coordinate 49,133,331 downwards.
TCCACCTCACATAGTACATACCTACATGTTGAGTATGTTTTTAGTGTAAACTTGAAAGATACATTATCATCATAATGTCCCTAGGATGATTTCAATTTGCATAAGAAATAGCATTGTATAGAACAATTACTGGTTAAGAAATTATGCAGCATCAGGTTGTGCATCAGTTTTGCCTTTCCCTGGCTATATGATATTTCAATTCATTAAACATATCTAAGCCTGAATATAGTCTGGTTTATATAATTGTTAACATCCTTTCCTTTTTAAGGTTTTTGTTATTTTCCAATCCAGACATTTCATTTTAATTCTTCTATAAATACAATTTTTATCTTTATTTTATTTTATGTGTATATATATATATATATATATATATTTTTTTTTTTTTTTTTTGCCACAGAGTCTCGCTGTGTCACCCGGCTGGAGTGCAGTGGCACGATCTCAGCTCACTGCAACCTCTGACTCCTGGGTTTGAGTGGTTCTCCTGCCTCAGCCTCCCGAGTAGCTGGAACTACAGGCACGCACCACCACACCCAGCTAATTTTTGTATTTTTAGTAGAGACGGGGTTTCACCATGTTGGCCAGGATGGTCTCAATCTGTTGACCTCATGATCCACCTGCACTTTGGCCTCCCAAAGTGCTGGGATTACAGGCGTGAGCCACCGTGCCCAGCCACAAATATTTTAAGTTAGTAATACACACATACGTATGCACATGCACTCACACTGTCACATTTTTATATAAATGATTACCTTACAGTGTTTTGATACCTGTTTATTTCTATAGGGCCTGATATAGAACAATTGACAGATGCATTTGGAAGAGATATACTAAAGGATGAATTCAAGACACAATCAAAGAGTCTCCCTGGTAAGAATAAAAACTTTACACATTTAGTATTTCTGGTTAGTTTATATTCTTTGGAGTGTAACTAAGTGTGCATCTTTAAGGAGAACAGTGCCTATAAATTATTATGTAGGCAAAAGTCTTTATGAATACCGCTCTATAATATTTCAACTCTAGTTTCAACTAGCAATGTAATATTAGCTTTTCAAAAGCAGAAAGGCTAGATGATGGATGTGATAAGAAGATGAATATAACAGATAGTAATTTTATTGGTTACCAGTTCACTCTATATGGTAAAAATATCAGTCAAGTTTGTAACATCTCAGCTGCAATAAAGTTATTTAGTTATATTTTTCAGAGATTACACAACTGAATTTAGTCCTGGGGTTACAGTGTTAGACACACTTCTCTATGACCATTGGTGTGATACCAAAAGAAGACATTTTAACAAATAAATAATGGAAAGAGACATTCAAAGAGTGCCCTGCTAAAACCACTGTCATCCAAGGGAGACTGCATTGCCAAGGAGATGCCCTGAAAGAGCAACATAAGAGACTTTACACGGTAGAGGAAAGAGACTTTAGGAAAATACTTCTATCAAATCACACACATACACAAACACACACACACCCCACCACCACCAACAACAGCAACAAGCAACAAGCAAACAAAAACAACAAGCCCCACAAAAAGGAAGAGTCAATCAACATACAGATTTGCTATAATACGTTATCTAAAATGTCCAGATTTTAGCAAAAAAATTTAGGACATGCACAGAAACAGTACTCTGTAACCCAAACACAAGGAAAAAGGCAAGGAAAACTGCTTGTGAGAGTCCTACATGTTAGATTTAGCAGACAATGACTACAAAGTAGTCAAATAATAATAATAATATCATCAAATAATTAAAACATTTCTTAAAGAAGAAAAAGAAGTTACAATGACAATCTTTTATCAAATAGATGTCAACATTGTGATGTAAATTAAACTTTTTAAATAACCAAATTAATATTTGGAATTGAAAGGTAAAATAACTGCAAGGGAAAATTCATTACAGGATCAAGGAAAGATTTGAACTGTCAGAAGAAGGAGTAAGCAAACTTAATATAATGGGAATACCAGAAGGAGAGTCTTCCAAGTAGAGAGAGAATAAGAAAAAATATTTGAAGAAAATTGGCTGAATACTTTGAAAAATATTTACTGGGTAATATTAATCTATACATCCAAGTTCTATTAAATCTAAGTAGAATAAATACAAATCAATCCAGGACCAGACTAATCATTGTAAAAATGTTGAAAGACAAAGAGAAAATGTACAATGCATCAAAAGAAAAACAATTCATCCCATAGAAGGGAACCCCAGTGAGATTAACATCTAACTTAGCATTAGAAACTTATGAAGTCCAGAAGGCCATGGTGTTGTATATTAAAAGTGCTCAAAGAGCAGTGGAGCCAAGATGACCGAATAGGAACAGCTCCAGTCTACATCTCCCAGTATGAGCAACACAGAAGATGGGTGATTTCTGCATTTCCAACTGAGGTACCGGGTTCATCTCACTGGGGAGTGTTGGAAAGGGGTGCAAGACAGTGGGTGCAGCGCACTGAGTGTGAGCCGAACCAGGGCAAGGCATCGCCTCACCCGGGAAGTGCAAGGGGTCAGGGAATTCCCTTTCCTAGTCAAAGAAAGGGGTGACAGATGGCACCTGGAAAACTGGGTCACTCCCACCCTAATACTGCACTTTTCTGAGAGTCTTAGCAAATGGCACACCAGGAGATTATATCCCGTGCCTGGCTCAGAGGGTCCTACACCCACGGAGCCTTGCTCATTGCTAGCACAGCAGTCTGATATCAAACTGCAAGGCAGCAGTGAGGCTGGGGGAGGGGCGCCCACCATTGCCGAGCCTTGAGTAGGTAAACAAAGCGGCTGGGAAGCTCGAACTGGGTGGAGCCCACCACAGCTCAAGGAGGCCTGCCTGACTCTGTAGACTCCACCTCTGGGGGCAGGGCATAGCCAAACAAAAGGCAGCAGAAACCTCTACAGACTTAAATGTCCCTGTCTGACAGCTTTGAAGAGAGTAGTGGTTCTCCCAGCACACAGCTTGAGATCTGAAAACTGGCAGACTGCCTCCTCAAGTGGGTCCCTGACCCCCGAGTAGCCTAACTGGGAGGCACCCCCCAGTAGGGGCAGACTGACACCACACACGGCCAGGTACTCCTCTGAGACAAAACTTCCAGAGGAACGATCAGGCAGTAACATTTGCTGTTCACCAATATCCGCTATTCTGCACCCTCCGGTGCTGATACCCAGGCAAACAGGGTCTGGAGTGGATCTCCAGCAAACTCCAACAGACCTGCAGCTGAGGGTCCTGACTGTTAGAAGGAAAACTAACAAACAGAAAGGACATCCACACCAAAACCCCATCTGTACGTCACCATCATCAAAGACCAAAGGTAGATAAAACCACGAGGATGGGGAAAAAACAGAGCAGAAAAACTGGAAACTCTAAAAATCAGAGCACCTCTCCTCCTCCAAAGGAACGCAGCTCCTCACCAGCAACGGAACAAAGATGGATGGAGTATGACTTTCACGAGTTGAGAGAAGGCTTCAGATGATCAAACTACTATGATCTAAAGGCAGAAAGTTCAAACCCGTGGCAAAGAAGTTAAAAACCTTGAAAAACACTTAGACGAATGGATAACTAGAATAACCAATGCAGAGAAGTCCTTAAAGGACCTGATGGAGCTGAAAACCATGGCACGAGAACTACGCAATGTATGCACAAGTCCCAGTAGCAGATTTGATCAACTGGAAGAAAGGGTATCAGTGATGGAAGATCAAATGAATGAAATGAAGTGAGAAGAGAAGTTTAGAGAAAAAAGAAGAAAAAGAAATGAACAAAGACTCCAAGTAATATGGGACTACGTGAAAAGACCAAATCTACATCTGATTGGTATACCTAAAAGTGACGAGGAGAATGGAACCAAGTTGGAAAACACTCTGCAGGATATTCTCCAGGAGAACTTCCCTAATCTAGCAAGGCAGGCCAACATTCAAATTCAGGAAATACAGAGAACGCCACAAAGATACTCCTCAAGAAGAGCAACTCCAAGACGCATAATTGACAGATTCACCAAAGTTGAAATGAAGGAAAAAACGTGAAGGACAGCCAGAGAGAAAGGTCAGGTTACCCACAAAGGGCAGCCCATCAGACTGACAGCCAGAAGAGAGTGGGGGCCAATATTCAACATTCTTAAAGAAAAGAATTTTCAACCCACAATTTCATATCCAGCCAAACTAAGCTTCATAAGTGAAGGAGAAATAAAATCCTTTAAGAACAAGCAAATGCTGAGAGATTTTGTCACCACCAGGCCTGCCCTAAATGAGCTCCTGAAGGAAGCGCTAAACATGGAAAGGAACAACCGGTACCAGCCACTGCAAAAACATGCCAAATTGTAAAGACCATCGAGGCTAGGAAGAAACTGCATCAACTAACGAGCAAAATAACCAGCTAACATCATAATGACAGGATCAAATTCACACATAACAATATTAACCTTAAATGTAAATGGGCTAAAAGCTCCAATTAAAACACATGGACTGGCAAATTGGATAAAGACTCAAGACCCGTCAGTGTTCTGTATTCAGGAAACCCATCTCACGTGCAGAGACACACATAGGCTGAAAATGAAGGGATGGAAGAAGATCTACAAAGCAAATGGAAAACAAAAAAAGGCAGGGGTTGCAATCCTAGTCTCTGATAAAACAGACTTTAAACCAACAAAGATCAAAAGAGAAAAAGAAGGCCATTACATAATGGTAAAGGGATCAATTCAACAAGAGCTAACTATCCTAAATATATATGCACCCAATACAGGAGCACCCAGATTCATAAAGCAAGTCCTTAGAGACCTACAAAGAGACTTAGACTCCCACACAATAATAATGGGAGGCTTTAACACCCCGCTGTCAACAATAGACAGATCAGCGAGACAGAAAGTTAACAAGGATATCCAGGAACGGAACTCACCTCTGCACCAAGCAGACCTAATAGACATCTACAGAACTCTTCACCCCAAATCAACATAATATACATTCTTTTCAGCACCACATCACACCTATTCCAAAATTGACCACATACTTGGAAGTAAAGCACTCCTCAGCAAATGTAAAAGAACAGAAATTATAACAAACTGTCTCTCAGACCACAGTGTAATCAAACTAGAACTCAGGATTAAGACACTCACTCAAAACCGCTCAACTACATGGAAACTGAACAACCTGCTCCTGAATGACTACTAGGTACATAACGAAATAAAGGCAGAAACAAAGATGTTCTTTGAAACCAATGAGAACAAAGACACAACATACCAGAATCTCTGGGACACATTCAAAGCAGTGTGTAGAAGGAAATTTATAGCACTAAATGCCCACAAGAGAAAGCAGGAAAGATCTAAAATTGACACTCTAGCATCACAATTAAAAGAACTGAGAAGCAACAGCAAACACATTCAAAAGCTAGCAGAAGGCAAGAAATAACTAAGATCAGAGCAGAACTGAAGGAGACAGAGACCCAAAATACCCTTCAAAAAAATTAATGAATCCAGGAGCTGGTTTTTTGAAAAGATCAACAAAATGGACAGACCGCTAGCAAGACTAATAAAGAATGAAAGAGAGAAGAATCAAATAGATACAATAAAAAATGATAAAGAGGATATCACCACCGATCCCACAGAAATAGAAACTACCATCAGAGAATACTATAAACACCTCTACACAAATAAACTAGAAAATCTAGAAGAAATGGATAAATTCCTCGACACATACACCCTCCCAAGACTAAACCAGGAAGAAGTTGAATCTCTGAATAGACCAATACCAGGCTCTGAAATTGAGGCAATAATTAATAGTTTACCAACCAAAAAAAGTCCAGGACCAGATGGATTCACAGCTGAATTCTACCAGAGGTACAAGGAGGAGCTGGTACCATACCTTCTGAAACTATTCCAATCAACAGAAAAAGAGGGAATCCTCCATAACTCATTTTATGAGGCCAGCATCATCCTCATACCAAAGCCTGGCAGAGACACAACAAGAAAAAGAGAATTTTAGCCAGGCGCGGTGGCTCATGCCTATAATCCCAGCACTTTGGGAGGCCGAGGCGGGCGGATCACGAGGTCAGCAGATCGAGACCATCCTGGCTAACATGGTGAAACCCCGTCTCTACTAAAAATACAAAAAATTAGCCGGGTGCGGTGGTGGGCGTCTGTACTCCAAGCTACTCGGGAGGCTGAGGCAAGAGAATGGTGTGAACCCAGGAGGCGGAGCTTGCAGTGAGCCGAGATCACACCACTGCACTCCAGCCTGGACGACAGAGCGAGACTCGGTCTCAAAAAAAAAAGAAAAAAAACCAGAATTTTAGACCAATATCCTTGATGAACATTGATGCAAAAATCCTCAATAAAATACTGGCAAACCGAATCCAGCAGCACATCAAAAAGCTTATCCACCATGATTAAGCTGGCTTCATCCCTGGGATTCAAGGCTGGTTCAGCATACACAAATCAATAAACGCAATCCATCACACAAACAGAACCAATGACAAAAACCATATGATTATCTCAATAGATGCAGAAAAGGCCTTTGACAAAATTCAACAGCCCTTCATGTTAAAAACTCTCAATAAACTAGGCATTGATGGAATGTATCTCAAAATAATAAGAGCTATTTATGACAAACCTATAGCCAGTATCACACTGAATGGGCAAAAACTGGAAGCACTGCCTTTGAAAACTGGCACAAGACAGGGATGCCCTCTCTCACCACTCCTATTCAACATAGTGTTGGAAGTTCTGGTCAGCGCAATGAGGCAGGAGAAGGAAATAAAGGGTATTCAATTAGGAAAAGAGGAAGTCAAATTGTCCCTGTATGCAGATGACATGACTGTGTATCTAGAAAACCCCATTGTCTCAGCCCAAAATCTCCTTAGGGTGATAGGGAATTTCAGCAAAGTCTCATGATACAAAATCAATGTGCAAAAATCACAAGCATTCTTATATACCAATAACAGACAAACAGAGAGCCAAATCATGAGTGAACTCCCATTCACAATTGCTTCAAAGAGAATAAAATACCTAGGAATTCAACTTACAAGGGACATGAAGGACCTCTTCAAGGAGAACTACAAACCACTGCTCAATGAAATAAAAGAGGATACAAACAAATGGAAGAACATTCCATGCTCATGGGTTGGAAGAATCAATACCATGAAAATGGCCATACTGCCCAAGGTAATTTATAGATTCAATGCCATCCCCATTAAGCTACCAATGACTTTCTTCACAGAATTGGAAAAAGCTACTTTGAAGTTCATATGGAACCAAAAAAGAGCCCACATTACCAAGTCAGTCCTAAGCCAAAAGAACAAAGCTGGAGGGATCACGCTACCTGACTTCCAACTGTACTACAAGGCTACAGTAACCAAAACAGCATGGTACTGGTACCAAAACAGAGATATAGACCAATGGAAGAGAACAGAGCCCTCAGAAATAATGCCGCATATCTACAACTATCTGATCTTTGACAAACCTGACAAAAACAAGAAATGGGGAAAGGATTCCCTATTTAATAAATGGTGCTGGGAAAACTGGCTAGCCATATGTAGAAAGCTGAAACTGGATCCCTTCCTTACACCTTGTACAAAAATTAATTCAAGATGGATTAAAGACTTAAATGTTAGACCCAAAACCATAAAAACCCTAGAAGAAAACCTAGGCAATACCATTCAGGACATAGGCATGGGCAAGGACTTCATGTCTGAAACACCAAAAGCAATGGCAACAAAAGCCAAAATTGACAAATGGGATCTAATTAAACTAAAGAGCTTCTGCACAGCAAAGGAAACTACCATCAGAGTGAACAGGCAACTTACAGAATGGGAGAAAATTTTTACAATCTACCCCTCTGACAAAGGGCTAATATCCAGAATCTACAATGAACTCAAACAAATTTACAAGAAAAAAAACAACCCCATCAAAAAGTGGGTGATTGATATGAACAGACACTTCTCAAAAGAAGACATTTATGCAGCCAAGAAATACATGAAAAAATGCTCATCATCACTGGCCATCAGAGAAATGCAAATCGAAACCACAACGAGATACAATCTCACACCAGTTAGAATGGCCATCATTAAAAAGTCAGGAAACAACAGGTGCTGGAGAGGATGTGGAGAAATAGGAACACTTTTACACTGTTGGTGGGATTGTAAACTAGTTCAACCATTGTGGAAGTCAGTGTGGCGATTCCTCAGGGATCTAGAACTAGAAATACCATTTGACCCAGCCATCCCATTACTGGGTACATACCCAAAATATTATAAAACATGCTGCTATAAAGACACACGCACACATATGTTTATTGCAGCACTATTCACAATAGCAAAGACTTGGAACCAACCCAAATGTCCAACAACGATAGACTGGATTAAGAAAATGTGGCACATATACACCGTGAAATACTATGCAGCCATAAAAAAGGATGAGTTCATGTCCTTTGTAGGGACATGGATGAAGCTGGAAACCATCATTCTCAGCACAGTATCGCAAGGAAGAAAACCAAGCACCGCATGTTCTCACTCATAGGTGGGAATTGAACAACGTGAATACATTGACACAGGAAGGGGAACATCACACACTCGGGCCTGTTGTGGGGTGGGGGGCAGGGGGAGGTATAGCATTAGGAGATATACCTAATGCTAAATGATGAGTTAATGGGTGCAGCACACCAACATGGCACATGTATACATATGTAACAAACCTGCACGTTGTGCACATGTACCCTAAAAAAGTATAATTAAAGAAAAACAAAAAAAAAAAACAAAAAAAAATAAAAGTTCTGAAAGAAAAAAACAATCTACCAACCAATAATTTTATTGCTAGAAAAACTACTTTTCCGAAAAGGTGAAATATGAAATTACTAAATAAAAATTGAGAGATTTCATTTCTAGCAGAACTGTTTTCCAAAAAATTCTGAAGAAATTTCTTTAGGCTAAAATTGACCTCTGACAGTACTTTGAATCCCCCTAAAAAAGGTTTGAGTTAAATGTTACAATTGCAAAAGACAGTACATACAAATATATATTCCATCTCCTTTCTTTTCTTAATTTATCTAAAAGACAACTGTATAAAAAGATTTATATAATTGTATCATTGGGCATAAAACATATCAATATGTAATGTATTCACAATAGCATCACAAAGGTGATGGGAGGGAGAAGTGATTTAACACTGTAAGAAAATAATACTGGATGATAAGTACAGAGCAACAATAAAAAGAGTCAAAAAATGTAAATAAGTGTGTTCATATAACAAATACTATAAACATGTACTTGATCTTCTTTCTTTTCTCAGTTTATTTAAAAGGCATAAAGTTATACAAAGAAATAATTATAACAATAATTATTACATTGTCCTTAATGTTTACAGGTATAATATGTATAACAATAGCACAAAAACTGGGGAAAGAGAATAAAGCTATATATAAAGGAGTAATGTTTCTGTATCTCAGTAGAATGTAATTAGTGTAAATGTGAAAAAGATTATAAAGTTGGCTGAGGTAATGATTACACATTTCTGTAATAAGCATTGAATTGGACACTTTAAATGGAAAAATAGTATGGTTTAAAAATATACACATTTTTAAAAGCTCAGGAACTCTAAGCAGGATAAGATTTTGTAAAATTTAAAGCAAGAGGATAATAATGTAAGGGAGGAAAATTGTGACTTTTACTAGTTGATACATTTCTCCAGCACATAACTTTGTATTCCTAGTGTTTAACTCTAAAGTACTCTCCTCATTGACTCTCTGCTTATCTAAAAATCCTCTGATTTCTTAATTCAGATGAATCAGCCTTTCTTACTTATATCTGTAGGAGAAAGACAAAAGAGATGAAATACATCTGTTAATGTTCCTCAGTTTTCTGTTGCATATAGCTATTACTTTTACAAAATGTTGTTATTGAATTATTGAAAACTTGTTTTGTCCAATATGATGCTTTTTTTTTTTTTTGAGATAGTGTCTCACTCTGTTGCCCAGGCTGGAGTACAGTGATGTAATCTCGGCTCACCACAACCTCCGCCTCCCAGGTTCAAGCAATTATCCTGCCTTAGCCTCCTAAGTAGCTGGGACTAAGGCGCACGCCACTACACCCTGCTAATTTTTGTATTTTTAGTAGAGACAAGGTTTCACTATGTTGGCCAGGCTGGTCTCAAACTCGTGACCTTGAGATCTGCCCACCTCAGTCTCCCAAAGTGCTGGGATTACAGGCATGAGCCACTGCACCTGGCCAATATAATGCATTTTTACAATGATGTGTAACCTGGTTTCTGCCTCTATTTGAATTATATTGGTGGTATATTTGGGCTGCCATGATAATAGTGCAAATTTTAACATTACTAATGGGCTCAGCCAATTTTCCAAAGCAAGACTTCCGCTCTGTCGTTCAGGATCATTACAGGTGTCCAACTACCATTACATGCTCTGCTAGAACCAACTTTGACACAAAAAACTTTAGATTTAATAAACCAGGTTTACCAATTCTAATATCCGTTTTTCAATATGAAATTCTTTTTAGTAGATTTTTTAGTTTTTCCATCATTATATCTAGATACTAGTTTCTAAATCCAACAAAATGTATAAATCACATAAAACTCAAATGAAAAGGAATACAATCCTAATGCTGGTACCACTACAAATATTCCCGTTTTCTTCTTCCAAGCTACAAAGTCTACCTGCTAAGAGAACCAAAGAGAAGAGACTTTTTTTTTTTTTTTTTTTTTTGAGATGGAGTCTCGATCTATCGCCCAGGCTGGAGTGCAGTGGCGCAGTCTCGGCTCACTGCAAGCTCCGCCTCCCGGGTTCACGCCATTCTCCTGCCTCAGCCTCTCCGAGTAGCTGGGACTACAGGCGCCCGCCACCACGCCCGGCTAAGTTTTTTTTTGTATTTTTTTTAGTAGAGACGGGGTTTCACCGTGGTCTCCATCTCCTGACCTCGTGATCCGCCCACCTTGGCCTCCCAAAGTGCTGGGATTACAAGCGTGAGCCACTGCGCCCGGCCGAGAAGAGACTTTTTCACATTACATGCGTTATTTGTTATTCTTTTTTATCACTGATGCCTATTTGAATTATAGTTACACCACCTAAAATAGACTATTAAAATATTTCTGGATGAGTCAAGGAACTTCTGTTTTATTATATTTTGTGAGTTGTGATGACCATTGTGTGCAGACAGGTCAACTATGAAAAAAAATTTATGTTCCGTCTCACCAGATATACCCCTACAACATGAATATGTTCTTAATATATACTTGAAAGTTATGTTATTACCACAAACTATCTAGTGTGATTTAAATTTGCATATGAGATGGCATTATATGGAAAAAATAGTTAAGAAATAAGGTAGCATAAGTCTGTGCCTCAATTTTGTTATTACTTGCTATATGGTCTTGGTCAAATCACTAAATACAACTAAGCCTCAATATAATGAGGCTTATATGATTGTTAATTGCCCTTTCAATTTAAGTTCCTATGTTGCTGCAGTCTGGACACTTTATTATAATTCTTCTACTCTAATGAAGAATATTAATTACAATAGTATTAGACACATGCACACACACACGTTAATATTTACGTCAGAAAAGTGTTTTGAAATGTTTACTTTTATAGAGACTGATGAACGATTGCGTAGTGCAACTGAGAGAGGTACAATAAATGATGCAATTAAGACACAGTTAAAGAGAAAGAGTTACCCAGGTAAGAATAAGAATTTTTTAAATCTACTTATGGTTTACTATCTTCTCTGGAGTTTAAGTCTGTATCTCTAATGACAACAGTACCTATATGTAATTTTCACATGAGAAAAAGTCTTCATGAATTTCCTCCTATAATTAGTTGAACTCTAGTATTTATTCTCAATAGAAAATTAGCTTTAGGGCCCATTTATTTAAAAAGTTATCCATAAAAGTCTAATGCTATAGTGACCTTAGAATATGCTTGCAGATGTATTTCAAATGCTGTTCAATTTGCTATTTATGGCTAATTAGAAAAGTTGCTTTGTATTTGCAAAAGCAGAATTGCTAGCTTATGAACATGATAATAAGATGAATATAACTGATAATTATTTCATTGGTTACCCATTTCCTCTTATATTGTTATGTTATCAGGCAAATTGACAATGTTTCAGCTGCTTTAGTTCTATTATATAGTTCAAAAATTATACTACTGCACTTTTAGTGGTGAAACAGTGACACACTTCTCCTTAATTTTTGGTATGATACCCATAGAGGCAGAGAGCTTAACAGAGACTTAAGGGAAAGAGACAGACAAAGACAGCCCTGTTAAAACAACTCTCATCCAAAAGTGATTGTGTGTTATGATGGTTAATGCTGTCAATTTGATTGAATTGAAGGATTCCAAGTATTGATCCTGGTGTGTCTGTGAGAGTGTTGCCAAAGGAGATTAACATTTGAGTCAGGGGGCTGGGAAAGGCAGACACATCCTTAATCTGGGTGGGCACCATCTAATCAGCTGCCAGCGTGGCTAGAATATAAAGCAGGCAGAAAAATGTGAAAAGACTAGACTGGCCTAGCCTCCCAGCCTACATCTTTCTCCTGTGCTGGATGCTTCCTGCCCTCGTGTGAGTTATCTAATAAACTCCCATCTATATCATCTATATCTATCTATATATCTATATCTATATCTTCTATTACTTCTTTCCCTCTAGAGAACCCTAACTAATACAGATTTTGGTACCAGGAGTGGTTCTAGAGAAACAGAATATTAAGGATGGAGTTCTTTTGTTGGTTTTGGGGTTTCTGGAGTTGGCTGCTTAATATGATTAAACACAAAAATGTTAATGACTCTACTTCTAATAGTGTGGAGAACACTGATAAAGAGCTGATATTGTGGAAAAACAGACACAAGCTCTTATCATGCAAGTGGCTGACCTGCAATGAAAGGTGCATGCACAGCCTCACCAGGTGTCTACTGTTAAAGTGAGGGCAATGATTGAGAAAGAATGGGACCCTGCAACTTGGAATGGGGACGTGTGGGATGACCTGATGAAGCTGGGGACACTGAATTTGTAAACTTTGATGAATCTTTTTTACCAGAAGAAACAGCTTCCCCATCCCCAGTAGTGACAACATCCCCTCCCCAATCCATGCTGCCACAAGCTTTTGCATCTTTGTCTGAGGAGATAACCTCTGTGCTGCCTGAGGCAACAGTGATGGCCTCCCCTGAGGCAGTTGCCAGGCAAGATAATGTTTATTCTCCTCAGGAACCACCTCCAACATCCCTGTTTGCTTCTAGACCTATAACTAGACTAAAGTCCCAGCAGTCCCCTAGAAGTGAGGTTCAAAGTGTAACCCACATGGAAGTGCACTATACTCCAAAAAAACTGAGTTTCTGAAGAACTTGGAGTCCAATATGCGAGGGCAGGAAGCATCCAGCACGGGAAAAGATGCCCTCCTTTTGAGAGACAGCTCTTGTCCTGTTACTGGGCTTTGGTAGAAACTGAACATTTGAGTATGGGTCATCAAGTCACCATGTGACCTAAACTGCCTATCATGAACTGGGTGCTTTCTGACCCATCTAGCCATAGAGTGGGGCATGCACAGCAGCATTCCATCATCAAATAGAAGTTGTATGTACATGATCAGGCTTGAGCAGGTCCTGAAGGCACAAGTAAGTTACATGAGGAAGTGGCTCAAATGCCCACGGTCCCCACTCCTGCCACCCTGCCTTCTCTCCCCAAGCCTGCACCAATGGCCTCATGGGGAGTTCCCTATGATCAGTGGACAGAGGAAGAGAAGAATAAGTCCTGGTTCCCAGATGGTTCTGCATGTTATGCAGGCACCACTCGAAAGTGGACAGCTGCAGCACTACAGCCCATTTCTAGGACATCCCTGAAACACAGCAGTGAAGGGAAATCTTCTCAGTGGACATAACTTCGAGCAGTGCACCTGGTTGTGCACTCTGCATGGAAGGAGAAATGGCCAGATGTGTGATTATATATTTGATTTGTGGGTTGGAGCCAATAGTTTGTCTGGATGGTCAGGGACTTGAAAGAAGCATGATTGAAAAATTGGTGACAAAGACATTTGGGGAAGAGGTATGTGGATGGACCTCTCTGAATGGTCAAAAACTGTGAAGATATTTGTATCCCATGTGAGTGCTCACCAATGGGTGACCTCAGCAGAGGAGGATTTTAATAATCAAGTGGATAGGATGACCCATTCTGTGGACACCACTCAGCCTCTTTTCCCCAGCCATGCCTGTCATTGCCCAATGGGCCCATGAGCAAAGTGGCCATGGTGGCAGGGATGGAGGTTATACATGGACTCAGCAATGTGGACTTCCACTCACCAAGGCTGATCTGGCTACGGCCACTGCTGAGTGCCCAATTTGCCAGCAGCAGAGACTAACAGTGAGCCCTCTATATGGCATCATTCTTCGGTACCTGGTGGCAGGTGGCAAGTGGCAGGTTGATTATATGGGACCTTTTCCATCATGGGAAGGGCAGAGGTTTGTCCTCACTGGAATAGACACTTACTCCGGATATGGGTTTGCCTATTTTACATGCAATGCTTCTGCCAAGACTACCATCCGTGGACTCACAGAATGCCTTATACACCATCATGGCATTGCCTCTGACCAAGGCACTCACTTTATGGCTAAAGAAGTGCGGCAGTAGCATGTTCTCACTCATAGATGGGAGTTGAGCAATGAGAACACATGGACACAGGGTGGGGAACATCACACACCAGGGCCTGTCAGGGGGTGGGGGGCTGGGGGAGGTATAGCGTTGGGAGAAATACCTAAGGTAAATGATGAGTTAATGGGTGCAGCAAACCAACATGGCACATGTAAACCTATGTAACAAACCTGAACATTGTGCACATGTACCTTGGAACTTAAAGTATAATAAAAATAAATAAATAAATAAATAAATATCATGTTTTAAAATGGCCCTGCAAAGCCATATTTTTTGTGGAAGAAATTTCTATCTATAGAGAATCTCCATTAGTGCAGCCACGAAATCCCTTTCCAGGCATTTCCAAGATATAGGATAGATTAACTAAGTGCCTGCCATCTTTTAAGTCCTGAAAAGAGACATTTATCAGCTATTCTCTCTAAAGGCTGCTACCTGTGAGGCTTCATCTACGTAACAAAGACCTTGGCATCCACAATTCCCCTTATCTTGACTAAAGCATTTCTTTCCACTGACTTCAAGTCTTTAGACAAAGCTTAACTCTTTCAACCAATTGCCAAAATCAGAAAATCTTTGAATCTGCCTCCAACCTGGAAGTCTATGCCCCTTTAAGATGCCCTGCCTTTTTTTAGCTGAACCAAAGTATACCTTCCATGTATTGATTTATGTCTTTGCTTATAACTCCTGTCTCCCTAAAATGTGTAAAACCAAACTGTAATTCAATTACTTTGTGCATACTTTCTCAAGAACTCTTGAGACTGTTCCCTGGGCCATGGTTATTCATATTGGGTCAGAATAAACTTGTTTAAATTGTTAAAAAAAAAAAAAAAAAAAAAAACAAGAAGAAGAAGAAAGAAGAAAAAAGAAGAGAAGAAGAAGGAGAAGGAGAAGGAGAAGAAAGAAGAAGAAGAAGAAGAAGAGGAGGAGGAAGAAGAAGAAGAAGAAGAAGAAGAAGAGGAGGAGGAAGAAGGAAGAAGGAAGAAGAAGAAGAAGAAGAAGAAGAAGAAGAAGAAGAAGAAGAAGAAGAAGAAGAAGAAGAAGAAGAAGAAGAAGAAGGAAGAAGAAGAAGAATAAGAAGAAAAGAGCAGTGGACTCATGCTCTTGGAATTCACTGGTCTTACCATGTTCCCCATCATCCTGAAGCAGCTGGAAGGGCCTTTCGAAGTCACAATTACAATGCCAACTAGGTGACAATACTTTGCAGGGCTGGGACAAAATTCTCCAGAAGGCCATGTATTCTCTGAATCAGCATCCAATATGTGTTACTGTTTCTCCCATAGCCAGGATTCACAGGTCCAGGAATCATGGGGTGGAAGTGGGAAGTGGCACCACTCACCATCACCCCTAGTGATCCACTAGCACAACTTTTGCTTCTTATTCCTGTGATATTACTTTCTACTCACCTAGAGGTCTTAGTTCCAGAGGGAGGAATGCTGCCACCAGGAGACACAACAACAATTCAATTAAACTGGAAATTAAGAGTGCCACATGGACACTTTGGGCTACTCCTACCTTTAAATCAACAGGCTAAGAAGGGGGCTACGGTGTTGGCTTGGGTGATTGACCCGGACTATCAAGATGAATTCAGTCTACTACTCCACAGTGGAGATCAGGAAGAGTATGCATGGAATACAGGAGATTCATTAGGGCATCTCTTAGTATCACCATGCCCTGTGATTAAGGTCAATGGGAAACTATAACAGCCCAATCCAGGCAGGACTACAAATAGCACAGACCCTTCAGGAATGAAGGTTTGGGTCACTCCACTGGGAAAAAAATTCATAGCCTGCTGAGGTGCTTGCTGAAGGCAAAGGGAATACAGAATGCGTAAGTAGAAGAAGGCAGTCACCAATGCCAGCTACAACAACGTGACCAGCTGCAGAAATGCGGACTGTAATTGTCATGAGTATTTCCTCCTCCTTTTGTTAAAAAACACATTTGAGCATGTATACACTTGTACTAAGAACATATCTTCATTTTATTTCCTTTTTCCTTTATCATGTGACATAAGATTTATTGACTTCATATCAGCATTTAAGTATTGTTAACTTTAGGTAACAGTATTTGGGTTGGGGATTTGTGCGTTTCTGGTTGTATGAAGGATAGTTGTATTATGTTAGGCATAATCATGACTTTATTATTGCCTTTATTTGAAGATTATGTATGATCTCAGGAGATGTGTATGGGTTCAAATTGACAAGGAGTGGACTTATGATGTTTAATACTGAGTGTTAACTTGATTGGATTGAAGGATGCACCATATTGATTATGGGTGTCTCTGTGAGGGTGTTGCCAAAGGGGATTAACATTTGAGTCAGTGGACTGGAAAGGCAGACCCACCCTTAATCTGGGTGGGCACAATCTAATCAGCTGCCAGTGTGGCTAGAATATAAAGCAGGCAGAAAAACGTGAAAAGACTAGACTGGCCTAGCCTGCCAGCCTACATCTTTCTCCTGTGCTGGATGCTTCCTGCCCTCAAACACTGGACTCCTGGTTCTTCAGTTTTGGGACTTGACTGGCTCTCCTTGCTCCTCAGCTTGCAGGAGCTGACCTATTGTGGGACCTTGTGATCATGTGAGTTAATACTTAATAAATATATATATCCTATTAGTTATTATATATATATGTAAGGATATATATATATATATATCGTATTAGTTCTTTCCCTCTAGAGAACCCTAATACATGTGTATATACATCTGTGCCCACAGAGGAATAACATTAGAAGCTTCATATTGCAGGAGAAGACTTCAGTAAAATAGAAAATAGTCCACCCAAATAGCTAAATAAAGAAACGTGTACACAACAAGATTCCAAATGGTAAACAAGAAATCTGTATGTAGATTTGCTATCTAAAAAGCCCAATTTTAGCAAAATATGATAGACATGTAAAAAAGAAAAAAAAACAGGAAGATGTGTCCCATACATAGGAAGAAAGCAACAGAAACGTTTTATGAGGATGCCAAATGTTTGGTATAGCAGGGAGAGACTACAAAACAATTCCTATAAATATTTTTAAAAATTCATAAAATCTATGCTTAAGCATGAAAGGAAGATATGATGAGAATGTCTCACCAAATAGGGAATATTAACAAAAAGATTAAAAGTATTTTGATTTATGATTGAACATATTTATGGGACACAATGTGATGTTTTAGTGCATGTAAAAAGGAAATTCTAGCGTTGATAGTACAATAACTGAAGAAAAATTCACTAGAGGGGCTCACGAGTAGTTTTAACAGAAGAAATAATCTGTAAATTTAAAATAATAGGATTACTAGGAGAGAAAGAACAAAATAATTTAAAGAAATTATGGCTGAAATTTTGAAAAATATTTGATGTAAAATACTAGTCCACCAATCTGAGCTCAATTAAATCCAATTATATAAACACAATAGAATTCACAGCCAGATCCAACATAGTAAAAACGTTGAGAGACAAAGTGAAAACCTTGAAGTGGCAAGAGAACAACTACAGTCATGTGTTGCCTAATGATGGAAATGTGTCCTGACAAATGCATCGCTGGGTGACTTCATCATCATGCAAACATCATAGATAAGTTACAGTAAAAGATACAGTAAAAATACCAGATAAAAGATAAAAAGTGGTACACCTGTATAGAGCACTTACCATGAATAGAGCTTGCAAGACTGAATGTTGCTCTGGGTGTGTCAGTGAGTGAGTAGTGAGTGAATGCAAAGGTCTAGGACATTACTGTACACTACAGTAGACTTTATCAATCACTGTATGTATACTTAGGCATTCCCCCTGAAAACTGGAACAAGACAAGGATGCCTACTCTCACCACTTCTATTCAACATAGTACTGAAAGTCGTAGCCAGAGCAATCAGACAAGGAAAAGAAATAAAGGGCATCCAAATTGGTAAAGAGGAAATCAAACTGTCACTCTTTGCTGATGATATGATCATATACCTAGAAAGCACTAAAGACTCATCCAAAAAGCTCCTAGAACTCATAAATGAATTCAGCAAAGTTTCAGGGTACAAACTTAATATACACAAATCAGTAGTGCTGCTGTACACCAACAGTGACCAAGCTGAGAATCAAATCAAGAACTCCACTCCTTTCACAATAGCTGCCAAAACAAACAAACAAACAAAAAACAAAAAAAGGTAGGAATATACTTAACCAAGGACGTGAAAGACCTCTACAAGGAAAACTACAAAACACTGCTGAAAGAAATCCTAGACGACACAAACAAATGATCATATTGCCAAAAGCAATCTACAAATTCAATGCAATTCCCATCAAAATGCCAACATCATTCTTCACAGAACTAGAAAAAACAATCCTAAAATTCATATGGAACCAAAAAAAAGCCCACATAGCCAAAGCAAGACTAAGCAAAAAGAATAAATCTGAAGGGATCACATTACCCGACTTCAAACTATAAGGCCATAGTCACCAAAACAGCATGGTACTGGTATAAAAATACACACGTAGACCAATGGAACAGAATAGAGAACCCAGAAATAAAGCCAAATACTTACAGCCAATAGATCTTCGACAAAACAAACAAAAACTTGAAGTGGGGAAAGGACACCATATTCAACAAATGGTGCTGGGATAATTGTCAAGCCACATGTAGAAGAATGAAACTGGATCCTCATCTCTCACCTTATATAAAAATCAACTCAAGATGGATCAAAGATAAATCTAAGACTTGAAATCATAAGCTTCTAGAAGATAACATTGGAAAAATCCTTCTAGACATTAGCTTAAGCAAAGACTTCATGACCAAGAACCCAAAAGCAAATGCGACAAAAACAAAGATAAATAGATGGGACTTAATTAAATTAAAAAGCTTCTGCACAGCAAAAGAAATTATCGGCAGAGTTAACAGACAACCCTCAGAGTGGTAGAAAATCTTCACAATCTATATATCCGACAAAGGACTAATATCCAGAATCTACAAAGAACTCAAATCAGCAAGAAAAAAAAAATCCCATCAAAAAGTGGGCTAAGGACATGAATAGACAATTCTCAAAAGAAGCTATACAAATGGCCAACAAGCATATGGAAAAATGCTCAACATCACTCATTATCAGGGATATGCAAATAAAAACCATAATGTGATACCACCTCATTCCTGCAAGAATGGCCATCATCAAAAAATAAAAAAATAACAGATGTTTGCATGGATGCAGTGAAAAGGAAACATTTTTACACTGTTGGTGGGAATGTAAACTAGTACAACCACTGTGGAAAACAGTGTTCAGAGTCCTTAAAGAACTAAAAGTAGATCTACCCTTTGATCCAGCAATCCCACTTCTAGGTATCTACCCAGAGGAAAGGAAATCATTATACAAAAAGATAATTGCACACATATGTTTATAGCAGTACAATTTGCCACTGCAAAAATATGGAATCAGCCCAAATGCCCATCAATCAACGAATGGATAAAGAAAATGTGGTGTGTATATACCGTGGAATACTACTCAGCCATAAAAAGGAAGGAAATAATGGCATTTGCAGCAACCTGAATGGAATTGGAGCCTATTATTATAACTGAAGTAACTCAGGAATGGAAAACCAAACATTGTATGTTCTCACTCATGTGGGAGCTAAGCTATGAGGATGCAACGGCATAAGAATGGTATGTTGGACTTTGAGGACTTGGGGAAAGAGTAGGGGGTGGCAAGGGACAAAAGACTATGCATTGGGTACAGTGTACACTGCTCAGGTTGATGGGTGCCCCAAAATCTCACAAATCACCACTAAAGAACTTATTCATGAAACCAAACACGACCTGTTCCCCAAAAACCTATTGAAATAAAAAAATAAATTTTTTTTTAAAATTTAAAAAATAAAATAACACTGGATAGTAACTCAAATCCACAGGAACAAATGCAAAAAAATATATAAACAAGAAGGTTAGTATAGTAAACACTAAAAATATGTACTTGCTCTTCTTTCTTAGCTTAATTAAAAGGCACAGTATTATATAAATAATTGTAACAACAATTATAACAATGTCTTTAATATATATAGTAGTAATACACATAATAGTAGTGCAAAAATGTTGAACAGGACTAATGCTGTATGGGAGTAATATTTCTTTACTTCACTGGAATTTGATTAGTATATACTCAAGTAGAATCTAAAATTGACTGTGGTCAGAGCTACACAAATATGTGAACATCTTAAAAAACATTGTATTGAACATTTTACATAGGCATATAGCATGGTAGGTTATTTATTTTGTAAAAATATCTCAGTGAACTTCAGGCAGGATCGTATTTAAAAAGAAAGCAATGAGAGGATACTATGAAGGAGGAAACATGAATGTTACTAGATTGTAAATTACTTTAGCACAGATTCTCTTAACCTTATCTCCCCTAAAATGCTCTTTTCATTGCCTCCCTGCTTATCTAAGAATCTTTGCATACTCACTTGAAATGAACCATTCCTTCTTATGTGTGCTAGTTGGAGTAATAATCGGAGAGGCTATATGACTGCTCATATTCCCTTTTTTAATGTTTCTATAGATCTGCTTATGTTCACAAAATATAGCTGTGTACTTATGGAAAATACGTTCTTATGTGTCTCGGTTCATTTTGGTAATGATGCCTCAGCTGGTCCATACTTTGGTTTAGATTTCACTGGTGGTATATTTGGGCTTCAAATGTTACACTGTAATACTTAACATTTATTCAAGAGCTGAGACATTTCTTCAGAGCAAAACTTCCACTCTATGGTATCTGGGTCATTATAGGTTTCCAACTTTAGTCATATAGTCTGCTATAAACAACTTTCTTTCACAAAATATTAGGTTCACCAGTTGACCCAAGTCTCCCATTCTAATTGTCCCTGTTCAGTATGAACTCTCCTTTCATAACTTTCATGTATTTTTCCTGTTATATGACCTAGTCAGTAGTTTTCAAATCTAGCAAAAAATTCAAATCACATAAAAACTCCAGTGGAAAGGAATGCAATCTCAATGCTTATGCTACTACAAGTTTACTTACTTCGTCCTCCCCAGCTACAAAGTCTACAAACTCAAGAAGATATGAAAGTCACATTTTCATATTCCACAAAATATCTAATTATTTTTCTACATTATTGATACATACTTGATTTATAGTTACAAATCTTAGAAATGATATGAAGTCCTTATGAACAAATCAAAGTACTTTGCCCCACAATAACTCTCTGTGACTGTGGAGACCATAGTTTGCAAATTGACCTATTTTTAAAAATGTTATATTTTATCTCACCAGGTACATCCCACAGTAGATAGTGCTCTTGGTGTAAAATTTAAAGTTATATTATCATCATAAACTTTCTAGGATAATTGTAGTTTGCATAAGAGATGCATTATATGGTAAAGTCACTGGTTAAGGAATTATGAAGTGTCGGTTTGTGCATCAATTTTGTCATTATCTTGATGTGGTCTTGTTCAAATCATGAAGCATCTCTGAACTTCAATATGATAGGCTTATATGATTTCTAATAGCCCT
Organism: Nomascus leucogenys; assembly: GCF_006542625.1. Classification (NCBI taxonomy): domain Eukaryota; kingdom Metazoa; phylum Chordata; class Mammalia; order Primates; family Hylobatidae; genus Nomascus; species Nomascus leucogenys. The sequence continues at coordinate 49,111,238 of NC_044398.1, read as the reverse complement.
TCAAATTCTGTTTTGTGATGCTTACTGCGATAAGACATATTGTGACTCTTCTACTATAATAATAAAAACTCACATGTGCACTACACATGCACACACACACATAAAATGTTTACCTTATAAAATATATTGAAATCTGCTTTATTTCTATAGAGACTAATAAGGAACTCTTAGCAGATGCTATTGGGAGAGGTATAATAAAGGGGTCAATTAAAACACAATTTAAATGTCACCCAGGTAAAAAAAAATTTTTCAAGACTAATATTTATGGTTTATTCATATTCCTGGAGTTAAATTAGTATGGACCTTTAATGACAATAGTACCAATACGTTAGTATTATATAGGTGAAATTCTAAATGAATATCTTCCTATAATTAAACACACACACACACAAGTATGGTAATGATAATCTTACAAAAGATGCTGGCCCTCTCTGTTTTATTTCTGTAGAGACTGATAAGAACTTCTTTGCCTATGCTATTGGAAGAGGTCTAATGAAAGAGTCAACCAAGACACGATTAAAAAGTCACCCAGGTAAGAAAAAACAATTTCAAGACTAATATTTACGGTTTATTTATATTCCTGGAGTTAAATTAAGTGTGGACATTTAATGGCAATAGTACCTATATGTTGGTATTACACAGGTAAAATTCTTCATGAATATCCTTCCATAATTAAACACACCTACACACACACACACACACACACAGACACACACAGAGGTATGGTAATGTTTACCTTGTAAAATATATTGAAATCTGTTTTATTTCAATAGAGACTGATAAGGAATTCTTGGCAGATGCTATTGGAAGAGGTATAATAATAGGGCCAATCATTACACAACTGAAGAGTCACCGAGGTAAGAGAAAGAATTGTTTAAGTCTAATATTTAGGCTTATTTATATTCCCTGAGTTAAATTAAGTATAGACCTTTAATGACAACAGTACCTGTATCATAGTACTTTCCATAGGAAAAGATGCTATTGGAAGACATATAATAAAGGGACCATCAATGCACAATTAAAGAGTCACCAGGGTAAGAAAAAGAATTTTTGAGTCTAATATTTGTGACCTATTTATGTTCCCTGAGTTAAATTAAGTATAGACCTTTAATGACAACAGTGTCTACATGTTATTATTATATAGGTACCTATATCATAGTGTTACATTGATAAAATTCTTCATGAATAGCCTTCTATAATTAGTTAAACACACATGCATACACATGTATGGTAATGTTTACCTTATAAAGTATTTTGAAATCTGTTTAATTCTATAGAGACTGATAAAGAACTCTTAAAAGATGCTATTGGAAGAGATATAATAAAGGGACCAATGAATGCACAATTAAAGAGTCACCAGGGTAAGAAAAAGAATTTTTGAGTCTAATATTTGTGACCTATTTATGTTCCCTGAGTTAAATTAAGTATAGACATTTAATGACAATAGTGCCTACATGTTAGTGTTACATAGGTAAAATTCATCATGAATATCCTTTAATTAAGCTCTAGCATTTACTATCAGTGGAACATTAGCATATTATTGGTTTTAAAACTCATCCATTTGAAAAGTAATGCATAAAAATTCAGTGTTATAATTACCTTAGAGTCGTCTCAGTGTAGGCATTTCCAAAGCTATTCTACTAACTTTTGTTTCTGAAAAGTGGTGTTTAATTAGCAAAAGCAGAAAGGCAAAAACAGAAAGGCTAGCTGAAGACTGCGATGACAAGAGGAGTATAACACATAATTATTTCACTGGTTATCCATTCCCTCTGTTTGATAAAAATGTCAGGCAAATTTATAAAATCTCACCTGCAATACAGTACTTTATTTGTGTTACATAATTCAGAGATTACATTACTGGCTTTTGTCTTGGTATAAGGGTGTTATGTAGTTATACAATTTTCTTTGATCTCTGGTGTGATACAAAAAGAGGCAGACAGCTTAACAGAGAAATAAGGTAAAGAGACACATTCGAAGCCGGCCCTCTGAAACCAATGTTATCCAAGGTACTGGATGCATGTTCAAGGCTCTGCCCCTTGGAGAGCAGCAGTAGCACTTCACACCACAGGCAAGAGACTTTAGTACAATAGCCCAGTCAGATCGCTATGCAAATAAATAAGGAGAGAACAATGACAAGCCCCAGATAGAGGAGGAGGAAATCAGTATCTGGAGATGCTACAATATACTATGGAAACTGTCAAATCTTGAGCAAAAATTATTAACATGCAAAGAAACAGTGAAGTGTGACCTGCACCAGGGAAAAGGGCATGCCACAGTAATTGTTCGTGAAGTCCCAGGTGTTGGACCTAGCCAAAGAAACCTCAAAGCACTTATTATAAGTGTGTTCTTAGAGTTAAAGGAAATTATTCTTAAGGAAGAAAAGGAAGGTAACAGAGATATCAGCAAATAATATAGAAATTTCAAAAGATAACACGGCAAAACCCTGTCTCTACAAAAAATACAAAAATTAGCCAGGCATGGTGTTGCACACCTGTAGTCCCAGCTACTTGGAGAGGCCAAGGCAGGGGGACCACTTGAGCCCAGGAGGTTGAAGCTGCAGTGAGCCATGTTCACACCTCTGCACTCCAGCCTGAGTGACAGAACAAGATCCTGTCTCTAAAAAAAAAGGAAAAGAAAAGAAAAAGAAATTTCAAAAGAAAAAAGAACTAAAATACATATGTAACATAAATGGATACCTTACAAAGTGTTTTGAAATGTGTTTTATGTCTATAGAGACTGATGTAGAACCCTTGACAAATGCCATTGGTTCAAGTAAAACAATTGGTGAGATAAAGACACAACTAAGGACTCACTATGGTAAGAATAATAATTTTAAGTCTAATATTTACAGTTTAGTTATCTTCTCTGGGGTTTAAGTATGAATCTTTAATGATAACAGTACCTATATGTTAATATTTCATGGGCAAATGTCTTCATGAATTTTCTCATATAATTAAACTCTCGTATTATCAATGGGAAATTAGCTAGAAAGTTTTAAAACCTCTAGACAATGATTTTAAAAAATATGAGGTTTATAATTCTCTGTTTAAATAAATGTTTTCTACAATAATCCATGTTACTTTTATAGCAATAGGATTTATGAAAAATAAATCTAATAAACATTGGTTCAATTGGGGCAGGGGGGATCCAGTAGCTTATACATAGACCTCTGACCTCCAAAACTATCTTTCTAAATGTATCCTTTTAAATGTAGACTACGGATCAATTATAGAAATGAACATTTGCTCAAAGTAAAATGAAGTTGGGATAAAGGTTGAAATTAAGGAAGATACTGTCACAGAATGCAGAACAAAGACAAGAAAGAGAAAATGATAAGAGACTACACAGAAATTTAAGTAATAGACAAGTGGCCATTTAATCAAATGTGGGAAGAAAAATTACCAAGGCAGAAATAAAGACAAATACATGGACTTGGGGGTTAGTGTGTGAATAGTCAAGAGTATTCATGCACTTTTTCTTTTAAAATTTTATTTTAGATGTGAACTTATTTAAAAACAAAGATATGTCCATACAACGTCAAGAAGGTGTCTTTACTAGGAGCATTACACCAAGTAAATTCCCAACAAAAGTGATCAATTTATCACTCTTTGAAAATAAAGGTAAAGAATTATATGAAGATATGAATTCAGTATCTGATTACCTAGAATAGTTTTAAAGTATGCTTTTTCATTTACTCTTTTTGCATCTTACTTTTTTTTCAGAAATATCTTAGGAAAATTCTTACAAGCGTAAAAATAAAATGGTTTTAATTCATCCTTTTTATTGGCAGCATGATACTTCATAGTAAGAACACTTTATTCAATCATTCTACTAAAGAGCATTGACTTTTTAGGGTTGAGATTTCTTATGAAAGTATACATGGATTTTTATTGTTAAATGATATTTCCAGATTGCTTTCCTAAAGGGCAATTAAAATTAACATTTTCATCAGCAATCTTTGGGGAAAATTCTCTTCTGTGTGTAACTGTCTGCAATATGGATTGCTGGGTTTTTTTTTTTTTTCATTTATACCCATCTGAAAGTTACTAAATTATATCTCACTCTTATTTTAATTTTTATTTTCATATTTGTTAGTGTTTTACTACTCCATATCTACCCTAAAACTTAAAAAAGCATAAAACAGTAACCACTTAGGTAACTGATGATTGTCTTGGCTGGGCTAACTTATGCATTTTTGGTCAAATTATCAATTAACCCACATGTATAGCAGTTGGCTGGCTGTTGTTTGAGACAATGGTGTATAGAGTGGGCCCATTCAGTAAATAGAAACTTCACTGATTGTTCAAAAAGAAAGCAAGAGGGACCGGCGCGGTGGCTCACGCCTGTAATCCCAGCACTTTGGGAGGCTGAGGCAGGCAGATCACGAGGTCAAGAGATAGAGACCATCCTGGCCAACATGGTGAAACCCTGTCTCTACTAAAAATACAAAAATTACCTGGGCATGGTGGCACACGCCTGTAGTCCCAGCTACTTGGGAGGCTGAGGCAGGAGAATCGCTTGAATCCAGGAGGTGGAGGTTGCAGTGAGCCGAGATCACGCCACTGCACTCCAGCATGGCGAAAGAGCAAGACTCCATCTCAAAAAAATAAATAAATAAATAAATAAAAGAGAAAGCAAGAATGTAAAAAGTAGATGACTAAAAGTATAAAGTTGTTAACTTGGTAACTGAAAGTATTAAAAGAATTCTAAGGTTACATGGAGGAAGCAATTACAGAAAGAAATTGCCATACCCAGAACTGAAGGAGACCTCTGCATAGGGTATAGATTGGATGATGCTAGTGTCCCTGATTCTGCAGGCAGGACCTTGGATCCATACTTCTGAAGGGGTGGGCACTGGCCATCTACTGCTAGTTTGTAAGTGGGGAGGAATAATAAAACTGGTTCTGCAAATGGTGGAAAAAAATGCAAACTCTTTGTTGCCATGGGAGGAATTGCTACTTTTGGGATAAGGAAACAATACCAGGATGTTCTTCACAGAAACTGAAAAGAGACAGGAAGCTCTCAAAGCCCACCAGGAACAAAATGAGAAGAACAAGTCTGTCCTGTTTCCTCCAAATTTGCAGGTTTCCTCTATCTATCCTATCTTGCACGGCCTACCTTGGAGCCACTTTGCAAAGCAAAAATGTGGTCTGCAGAATCCCAGATCCAGTATCATAAAGCAGAATGTAGAAGGGTGGTTTGGCGGCTAAACTTAAAAACTGGCCCAGGAGGTGACTTGGCTGCACGTTTCTCATCATCCAACCAACTAACTAGGAGTCTTCAAGTTCTAAGAGCAGCATGAGGGCAAGCCTCAATGTATGAGCAGTTTTGAAGACTCTGCTCACATTCGTTTACTGTTGTCATATTCACCAAAGTCGTATAACTAGGACCAGAGTTAGTATGGAAGAACATCAATACAAGTAGGCAAGAACACAGAGACCATCACTGAAATCAATCCACCACAGTGTTCCTGCTGATTGAGAATATTCATGGCCCTCCCACACGCAAAATAGAATCAGCTCTTCCCAGGACCCCACAAATTCTTATCCGATTTTGGCATCAGTGCCACAGACCACGATATTGTGATATATAATCATTTTCAGAGGCAGCTTCTATGATATGGCTTCTTTTGATACAGAGATTTTTTTTTGAAATGTCACTTGTCTCTCACAACACACATACACACACACACACACGCAATGTAACAGTGGTGAGACAGGGACAGAGCACAGAAGACACTCCCATTAACAAAAAGCAGGGAGAAATGAAGGCAAATATGGCAGTCAGTAATCCATACAATAAGGTCACCTATTTCACCCTTCAATAGCATTATAATTTTCTCAGTAAAAACATACATGAAAAAATAAATGAACCAGGATATTGGAGGATACCAGAATGGAATGCAGACTGGGGCAAATGGAATTGATCATTTCTAGTCTCTGTTTTCTTTATTTCTGCTTTGATCTTTATTTTTTTTTCTTCTGGTAGATTTATGCTTAGTTCTGCTTTTACTACTTCTGTGAAGTGTAATTTTAGGTTGTTTATTTGATTCTTCTTTTATGATGTAGACATTTAATGCTATAAACTTTCCTCTTAGGACTACTTTTGCCGCATCTCAGAAGTTTTTGTATGTTACGTTTTTATTTTCTTTTGTCTGTAGATATATTTAAATTTCCCTTTTTAATTTCCTTCTTGACACAATAGTTCTTCAGGAGCATATTGTTTAATGTTTCAAAGATTTATTAATTTTCTTTTTATTCTCCTGTTACTGATATCTAGTTGATATTTGATGTAATTTTGATCTTACATTGTTAAGACCTCTTTTGTGGCCTAACATATGATCTATTCTGGAGAATGTTCTTTGTGCACTTGAGAAGAATGTGTATCCTGTTACTGTAGGATAGAACATTGTGTAATCGTCTGATAAATATGCTTTATCTTATGTGTAGTTCAAGTCCAGTGTTTATTTATTTTCTATCTGGATGACCTGTCTCTTGTTCAATAGTAGGGGATATTGAAATTTTGTTGCAGTCTATGTATCCTTTCAGTTTTTTTAAATGATTGCTTTATATACTTAGATGCTTTGATGTTGTGTGCATATATACTATGTGAGTATTAAAAATAATTACAAATGTCATCTATTGTATGGCTAACATATTTTCCAAATTTTTCTAGAGGAAACTTATGAGTACTCTTCACCCTATGTGATTGCACCTTCAAAAGCAATTTATAGAACATATAGGGCTGGTTCAAGCTTTTCTAAAGACATCCACCTTCCTTTACTGAATCAACTCCCTTCAGGTAATTTTTAATATTTTTAGTGTACAGTGTGATTTTTAAAATAAAGCTATAACTAAATGTAAATAACCAAGTTGTAATAGCTTTAGTCATATAACAGTTTGGCAAAACATAAATGAAAGTAAATTGTGAGTTAAGTTTGTCTAACATTTGTTCATTCTTAGCAATGAGTAGTGTCCCTGGCATTTCTCTTCCTCTTCTCTATTATGACTAAATTGGAGCTCCATTTCTGTTCTCCACCTTGCTGTCTTGTTCACTACTGTAGATTTTGTGGATGACTGAGATAAACTCATTTTATAATCTCTTTCTTATATTTATATATCCCTCTTTTATTGAACCCCAGGGAGAGCATACAATAGAAAGACAACATAAGGATAGATGAGAAGAAAAATAAATCATATGTTTAGTTTTTCCCTTCCCTTCATTATCATCTACCTAGGCTTTTAACTCCATTAATATCTAAGAACTAAGATTCGATTCTTATCTATCACTCCAGAGGCATCATTATATAATTATCACCCTAGTACATTTTCTACAGTTAATTGAGTTTGAATTTTTTTACTTTTTATTTTTTTATAAACAGAGTCTTGCTCTGTCGCCCAGGCTGGAGTGCAGTGGCATGATCTTGGCTCACTGCAACCTCTGCCTTCTGGGTTCAAGTAATTCTCCCACCTCAGCCTCCTGAGAGTTTGAACCTTTTAAAGAATGTAAATGATTTTTCTTTGATTTATTCTGTGCTCTAAAATAAATATCCGTGGCACTTTCTTTTTTTTTTATTATTATTATTATACTTTAGGTTTTAGGGTACATGTGCACAATGTGCAGGTTTGTTACATATGTATCCATGTGCCATGTTGATTTCCTGCACCCATTAACTCGTCATTTAGCATTAGGTATATCTCCTAATGCTGTCCCTCTCCCCTCCCCCAACCCCACAACAGTCCCCGGAGTGTGATGTTCCCCTTCCTGTGTCCATGAGTTCTCATTGTTCAATTCCCACCTATGAGTGAGAACATGCGGTGTTTGCGTTTTTGTACTTGCGATAGTTTACTGAGAATGATGTTTTCCAGTTTCATCCATGTCCCTACAAAGGACATGAACTCATCATTTTTTGTGGCTGCATAGTATTCCATGGTGTATATGTGCCACATTTTCTTAATCCAGTCTATCGTTGTTGGACATTTGGGTTGGTTCCAAGTCTTTGCTATTGTAAATAGTGCTGCAATAAACATACGTGTGCATGTGTCTTTATAGCAGCATGATTTATAGTCCTTTGGGTATATACCCAGTAATGGGATGACTGGGTCAAATGGTATTTCTAGTTCTAGATCCCTGAGGAATCGCCACACTGACTTCCACAATGGTTGAACTAGTTTACAGTCCCACCAACAGTGTAAAAGTGTTCCTATTTCTCCACATCCTCTCCAGCACCTGTTGTTTCCTGATTTTTTAAAGATGGCCATTCTAACTGGTGTGAGATGGTATCTCACTGTGGTTTTGATTTGCATTTCTCTGATGGCCAGTGATGATGAGCAGTTCTTCATGTGTTTTTTGGCTGCATAAATGTCTTCTTTTGAGAAGTGTCTGTTCATGTCCTTTGCCCACTTTTTGATGGGGTTGTTGGTTTTTTTCTTGTAAATTTGTTTGAGTTCATTGTAGATTCTGGATATTAGCCCTTTGTCAGATGAGTAGGTTGCAAAAATTTTCTCCCATTCTGTAGGTTGCCTGTTCATTCTGATGGTAGTTTCTTTTGCTGGGCAAGGACTTCATGTCTAAAACACCAAAAGCAATGGCAACGAAAGCCAAAATTGACAAATGGGATCTAATTAAACTAAAGAGCTTCTGCACATCCGTGGCACTTTCTATCCATAAAGGTTCTAAGTAAAAAATCAATAGGAAATGCAGAAAGTTGACTATTACTTTTATTTTTTTTTTTTTTACTACATGCAATATAAAAGGAAAAAGAAAACAGTAAAAAGATATTTGGACTTGCTTCTGGAAAAGCAAATGAATGTAAGCAAAGAAAGTGAAATCCATTTTCTTTCCCAGTGAGCTAGAAGAAAAAATGGTCAGAAATTATATATGACAAAAGAGGAAAGTTTAAAATAATAAGCAAAATCCTGGGCTTCAGTGGATACAAAATAAAGTTGACAAGATAGGCTAGGACTCAAAAGGAGAGTTTTGTTGGTTGGAACTCGTAGCTTTTTATAGCTTCTCAAGCTGGGTTAGTCATTGTTCATTATATTTTAGATAAATGTAATTGATCTGGGGTTCACTTGTTAATTCATATCACCTACAACACTGCTTTTCATTAATGTAGCTCCTGGTTTTTCCTATAATTTGGGGTTTTTTTCTAAGCCCAAGTCTTTTATTTGATGAATATACTAATTATAAGCAGTAATAATAATGCTTAAAGAAAACAAAGAGGAGAATAAAATTAATAAATGGTCTAAATAGTCTATTATCTATACTTTTGCTTTATGATTAGAGAGCAATAATAATGGTCTTCTGTTATGGATTGAATGAAAACTATAATAGCATAAAATATTTTAAAATTTTTCATGAAAGCATTTGGCCTTTGAATCTAAAAATAATGGCAGATATACATTTTTCAAGCAAACACTTGCCTTAAGGAATGGAAGAACTGCATGTTTCATTTCTGTGCAAAAAATATACTGAGGAAAGTCAACATATTAATGTAAAATTTTACTCACTAACTTTGAGAAAGTACCATTCAAATGTTTCACCTTCTGCTTTTAATGTCAGCATTTTTCCTCCAAATAAGCAGGTGTTGAAACTAGTTTTAATTATATAGTTTTGTTTTTAGCAGTGTTCAAAACATGTATCTTTACAATTGCATTTCTAGTATCTCCTCCTTAATTATAGCACTAGATTTCTCATTGTGGGACTATAAACTTCTTTTTAAATAAAATGATATAATGTTTCATATCGAGATAAAAACTTTATCTAAAAATTTGCATTTTAATTATTCACATTTTTTACTGTCCTGCAAAAAAGCTCGTTCTCTGACATTTTTATCTATGACCTTTCTAGTCTTTATTTGTTTTCATATTTTTCACTTTTATTTCAGATTCATGGGGTACGTGAGCAGGTTCGTTACACGGGTATATTGCATGACATTGAGGTTTGGGATATGACTGGTCCCATCACCCAGGCAGTGAGCACAGTGCCCAATAGGCAGTTTTTCAGCCCGTGACCCTCTCTCTCTCCCCACTAGAGATCTCCAGTTTATTGTTCCCGTATTTATGTCCATGCTTTCCCAAGGTTTAACACCTTCTTGTAAGTGAAAACATGTGGTATTTGGTTTTCTGATCTTATGTTAATTTGCTTTAGTCTTTCTTTTTCTTGATTTGTACTCTTATAATGCACTCTTATAAATATCAAACACCAGGCAAGAAAAAAATCAGAGAGAAAATATTTGTGTCAGGTAAGCTGCTTTATCTAAATTACTGAAAAAAAGTGGTAAGGAAACTGTGTTTTAGAAGACTAAGATTTATTTTAACATTTTAAAAATTGAAATTACTTAATTTACCACATAATTTAATAACACTGTTCTCCTTTTTTTAGGGCATTCGAAAGTTGTTACCTTACACCAAAAAACTATTGAATTTACTCTGCCTACTGTGACCAATACAATTGGAAAACCTGCCTATAAAGGTAAAAGAATCACTACAATACAGACATATGAAATAAAACTTTATGCTATATTCTCATTGTCTCTATTTACCAACCTCAAACCTCTGGGCTTCCTCCTTCAAACAACCAATCTTATGAGTGAGGCATAGTTTCCCAAACCTTTCTTCAAACAAGTAAAAATATATATGTAAACAGTGGTTTGTGGTTCTGAATAACCACAGGCTTATATGCTTATATCCTCCTCACTTTTGACCCAGGTAAATTGATAGAAATTTCTTTCATCTGTCACATTTTTAAGCTGCTGCATGATAGTCTATGATGTGAATGCGTCCTAATTTATTCAACGATTCCTCTACAGAATAACATTTTATCATCGTTTTTTGCCACTACAAGCAATGGTGCAATAAATACCATTTTTCATATATATTTATATCACAGTGATTGCATTTCTATAAAAAAGAACATGTAAGTGAGGTTGGTGCAATAAAGGTATATATCATTTTAATTTTAATAGATATTAGCAAACGTTTCAAATTACTATAGCTAATAGTTCTGCTAGTAAATGCATAAAATGCCTATTTCCAAGCACCTAAGCCAGAACTAGACTTTTCATGCATTGGAAATATTAAGAATATTAAATAATATTGTTAAGATGTCAGTACCATTCAAAGTGATCTAAGGATTCAGTGCAATCTCTATTGAAATCCCAAATACTTTTTTTACAGAAAAATGTTAGTTTTTTTTTTTTAATTCATACAGAATCTTAAGGCAGCAGTCCCCAACCCTTTTGACAGCAGGGACCAGTTTCGTGGAAGACAATTTTTCCATGGAATGGTGGTGGGGGAATGATTTTAGGATGATTCAGGAGCATTACATTTATTGTGCACTTTATTTCTATTATTATTACACTGTAATATATAATGAAATAATTATACAATTCACCATAATGTAGGATCAGTGGTAGCCCTAAGCTTGTTTTCCTGAAACTAGGTGGTCCCATCTGGGGGTGATGGGAGACAGTGATGATTATCAGGTATTAGATTCTCATAAGGAGCACACAACCTAGATCCCTCTCATACGCAGTTCACAATAGGGTTTGTGCTCCTTTGAGAATCTAATGCTGCCACTGATCTGACAGGAGGCAGAGATCAAGTGGTAATGCCAGCAATGAGGAACAGCTGTAAATACAGATGAAGCTTCCCTTGCTCACCCACTGCTCACCTCCTGCTGTGTGGCCCAGTTCCTAACAGGCCACGGACCAGGAGTTGGAGACCCTGTCCCTATAAGGGACCTGATAGTCAAAATAATCTTGACAAAGAACAAAATTGAAAGACTTACACTTCATAATTTCAAAACTTACTGCAAAACTACAATAACCAAAACAGTATGGTACTGGCCTAAAGACAAACACATAGTTTGATGGAATAGGATAGAGAGCTGAGAAATAAACCCTCACATATATAGTCAAATGATTTTTTACAAGAGTGCTAAGACTAATCGGTATGGAAAAAAATAGTCTTTACAACATATGATGCTGAGAAAACTAGATATCCACATGCAAAATAATGACGTTGTGCCCTTATCTTACACATACAAAAATTAACTCAAAGTAAACTGAAAACCTAAAACTAAGAGCTATGCTTTAAAACTGTTAGAAGAAAACATAGGAGAAAACCATATATTGGATTTGGCAATGACTTCTTGGATGATACCAAACACACTGTCCAAAAAAAATAGACATGTTAGAATTTATCAAAATTAAAAACTTTCAGTCATCAATGGAAAATATCAAGAGTAAAAAGGCAAACCACGGAATGGGAGAAAATATTTTTAAATCACATATCTGATAAGGTATTAATAATCCAGAATATGTAGAGACCTCCTACAACTCAATCACAACAACAGAACTCAATTTTAAAATAGGCATAGGCCAGCCTCGTAGAGAAACACTAATCTGATCTGATCACCCTACCCTCTGGACTGAACATGCGCAGCACCCTGCCTCCCTGGATTGGGAAAGCCCTCTAGAGCCTGAGTTGCTGAGGTGCCCCACCTCCCTAGGAGTGAAGCCAACATTGCACTGCTGCACACCCCCCAGGGCCAAAGCCACAGATGTGCCCCCATCATTCTTGGACCTTGCTGTCACTGCACCTGACCTCACAGAGCCTGCACCACTGCTGTGTCCCATTACTCCAGGGCTTAGAGTTCTTGGTGCATGAATTGCCACTGTGTCCTATTGGTTCTGTAGCCTGAATTGCAACTGTACCCTGCTCACTGGGGCCTAAACCTCTGGAAAACCTCTTCCTTCCCAGAGCCATGCCATTGCTGAACCCTAACGCCCAGGATGAGTCACCAACATGCCTGATCCTGGGCCTGAGATACTGGGAAGTGCCTCAGAGTCACAGTACTTGGCCTTGTGGGAGAGCTGCCTCACCCATACCTAAAAGAATAAACCTGGACCTACACCACAGGTGCCCTGGCAGTTCAACAAGACACTGACCCCAGACCCCAGCTCCACAGCCACTCTGAGCACCTGTTCCCTGTAACACAGCACTGCTTGGCTGCCTCTGGCCTGTGTCAGGCTCAACACCAAGAGAGATGCCTTCAGGTAAATCTACTACTATGGGGAAACTAGAACAGAAGGATCTTTAAAGCCCTTTACACTGAGAAATGGACTCCACTACTGTGCCTACCCAGAACGAGAGCCACTGCACTTTGCCCAACTAATACCTGCAGACAATATCTGCAGGTGACAGTCTCCCCAAGGAAGCCACTATAAAAACAAAAATTAGCAAATAGAACTTAATTAAACTAAAGACCTTCGGCACTTTCCATCCAACAGCAGCAGAACATACATTTTTTTCTAGTGCACATGGAACATTCTTAAGGATAGACCATATATTAGGGCCATAAAACAAGTCTTAACAAATTCGAGAAGATCAAGAATATACCTAATACTATTTCTGAAAACAATGGCATGAAATTAGAAATTAAAAACAAAAGGAATCTTGAAAATTTACAAATATGTAGAAATTTTAAAACATGCTCCTGAACAACCAACCAGTAGGTCAAAGAAGAAATCAAAAGCAATACTTAAAAATATATTGAGACAAATGACAATAGAATTACAATGTATCAAAATCTATGGGAAGCAACAAAAGTAATTCTAAGAGGGAAGATTATAGCAATAAATGACCACATTATTAAAGAAGAAAGATTCCAAATAAATAGCCTAATGTTATGCCTCAAGGAGTTGGAAAAAGAAAAACAAGCCAAAGTTTGCAGAAGGAAAGAAATAATAAAGATTAGACCAGAATTAAATCTAATAGAGAATAGAAAAACTATAGAAAAAAATCAATAAAACCAAGAGTTGCTTTTTTTGAAAAAAATAAAATAGACAAAATTCTTGCTAGGCAAACTAAGAAAAGAAGAGAAAAACTCAAATAAAACCAGAAATGAAAATGAAGACATTATAGTAGATACCAAAGAAATTAAAAGGATCATAAGAGACTAATATGAAAAACTATATGCCAACAAATTGGATAGCCTAAAGGAAATGAATAAATTCCTCAAAAAATATAAGCTACCAAGATCAAATCAGGAAGAAATAAAAAGCTTAGACAAACAAATACCAAATAAAAAGGTTGAATAAGTAATTAAAAGCGTCACAACCTTTTGAGGTGGCTTCACAACTTCACACCTTCACATTTGAATCCTACGAAACATTCACAGAAGAATTATCAGTGCTTCTTAAACTCTTCCAAAAAAAATAGCACTAGAAGGAGTATTTTCAAACACGTTTTATGAGGCCAGCATCACCTCGAGACGTAAGCCAGAGAAAGACACCATAGGAGAAGAAAACTACAGAGCAATATCTCTGATGAACATTGATGCAAAAATGCTCAATTAAACATTATCAAACTGAATTCAACAACAACAATTAGACATTATCAAACTTAATTGAAAACAACAACAAAATTGAACATCATGAGCAAGTGGAATCTATTGCTGACATGTAGGGCTGGTTGATCATGGGTAAATTAGTCAATGTGATACATCACATTCATAGGATAATCTCAGATGATCCCCCATGATGATCCCAGTTGACACAGAAAAAGCATTTGACAAAGTTCAGCATTCTTTCTTTATTGAAACTTTTAATAGTATAGGTATAGAAGGAAAGTTCCTCAACATAACAAAGGCCATCTATGAAAAATCCACAGCTGATGGAGGAATATTTTCCAAGCAAATGGAAAGCAAAAAAAAAACAGGGATTGCAATCTTAGTCTCTGATAAAACAGACTTTAAACCAACAAAGATCAAAAGAGACAAGGGCATTACATAATGGTAAAAGGATCAATGCAACAAAAAGAGCTAACTATCCTAAATATATGTGCATCCAATACAGGAGCACCCAGATTCATAAAGAAAGTTCTTAGAGACCTACAAAGAGACTTAGACTCCCACACAATAATAGTGGGAGACTTTAACACCCCCGTGTCAATATTAGACAGATCAATGAGAGACAGAAAATTAACAAGGATATCCAGGACTTGAACTCAGCTCTGGACCAAGCAGACCTAATAGACATCTACAGAACTCTCCACCCCAAATCAACAGAACATACACTTTTCTCAGCACCACATTGCACTTATTCTAAAATTGACCAATTAATTGGAAGTAAAGCACTCCTTAGCAAATGCAGAATAAGGGAAATCATAACAAATAGTCTCTCAGACCACAGTGCAATCAAATTAGAACTCAGGATTAAGAAACTCACTCAAAACCACACAACTACATGGAAACCGAACAACCTGCTCCTGAATGACTACTGGATAAATAACGAAATGAAGGCAGAAATAAAGATGTTCTTTGAAACCAATGAGAACAAAGACAGAGCACACCAGAACCTCTGGGACACATTTAAAGCAGTGTGTAGAAGGAAATTTATAGCACTAAATGCCCACAAGAGAAGGCAGAGAAGATCTAAAATTGACACCCTAACATCACAATTAAAAGAACTAGAGAAGCAAGAGCGAACAAATCCAAAAGCTAGCAGAAGACAAGAAATAACTAAGATCAGAGCAGAACTGAAGGAGAGACATGAAAAACCCCTCAAATAATCAGTGAATCCAGGAGTTGGTTTTCTTGAAAAGATCAACAAAATAAATAGACCACTAGCCAGACTAATAAAAAAGAAAAGAGAGAAGAATCAAATAGATGCAATAAAAAATGATAAAGGGGATATCACTACCGATCCCACAGAAATGCAAACTACCATCAGAGAATACTATAAACACCACTATGCAAATTAACTAGAAAATCTAGAAGAAATGGATAAATTCCTGTACACATACACCCTCCCAAGACTAAACCAGGAAGAGGTCGAATCCCTGAACAGACCAATAACAAGTTCTGAAATTGAGGCAGCAATTAATAGCCTACCAACCAAAAAAAGTCCAGGACCAGATGGGTTCACAGCCAAATTCTACCAGAGGTACGAAGAGGAGCTGGTACCATTCCTTCTGAAACTATTCCAAACAATAGAAAAAGAGAGTATCCTCCCTAACTTATTTTATGAGGCCAGCATCATCCTGATACCAAAACCTGGCAGAGACAATAGAAAAAAAGAAAATTTCAGTCCAATATCCCTGATGAACATCGATGCAAAAATCCTCAATAAAATACTAGCAAACCGAATCCAGCAGCACATCAAAAAGCTTATCCACCACGATTAAGCCGGCTTCATCCCTGGGATGCAAGGCTGGTTCAGCATACACAAATCAATAAACGCAATCCATCACACAAACAGAACCAATGACAAAAACCATATGATTATCTCAATAGATGCAGAAAAGGCCTTTGACAAAATTCAACAGCGCTTCATGTTAAAAACTCTCAATAAACTAGGCATTGATGGAATGTATCTCAAAATAATAAGAGCTATTTATGACAAACCTACAGCCAGTATCACACTGAATGAGCAAAAACTGGAAGCATTCCCTTTGAAAACCGGCACAAGACAAGGATGCCCTCTCTCACCACTCCTATTCAACATAGTGTTGGAAGTTCTGGCCAGGGCAATCAGGCAAGAGAAAGAAATAAAGGGTATTCACTTAGGAAAAGAGGAAGTCAAATTGTCTCTGTTTGCAGATGACATGATTGTATATTTAGAAAACCCCATCATCTTGGCCCCAAATCTCCTTACGCTGATAAGCAACTTCAGCAAAGTCTCAGGATAAAAAAGCAATGTGCAAAAATCACAAGCATTCCTATATACCAATAACAGACAAACAGAGAGCCAAACCATGAGTGAACTCCCATTCACAATTGCTACAAAGAGAATAAAATACCTAGGAATCCAACTTACAAGGGATGTGAAGGACCTCTTCAAGGAGAACTACAAACCACTGCTCAAGGAAATAAGAGAGGACATAAATAAATGGAAAAACATTCCATGCTCATGGATAGGAAGAATCAATATCGTGAAAATGGCCATACTGCCCAAAGGAATTTATAGATTCAATGCTGTCCCGATCAAGCTACCATTGACTTTCTTCACAGAATTGTAAAAAACTACTTTAAATTTCATATGGAACCAAAAGAGCCTGCATAGCCAAGACAATCATAAGCAAAAAAAAAAAAAAAAAAAAAAAAAAAAAAAAAAAAAAAAAGCTGAAGGCATCATGCTACCTGACTTCAAACTATACTACAAGGCCACAGTAACCCAAACAGCATGGTACTGGTGCCAAAACAGATATATAGACCAATGGAACAGAACAGAGGCCTCAGAAATAATGCCACACGTGTAGAACCATCTGATCTTTGACAAACCTGGCAAAAACAAGCAATGGGGAAAGGATTCCCTATTTAATAAATGGTTTTGGGAAAACTGGCTAGCCATATGCAGAAAACTGAAACTGGACCCCTTCCTTACACCTTATATAAAAATTAACTCAAGATGGATTAAAGACTTAAACATAAGACCTAAAACCATAAAAACCCTAGAAGAAAACCTAGGCAGTACTATTCAGGACATAGGCATGGGTAAAGACTTCATGACTAAAACACCGAAAGCAATTGCAATAAAAGCCAAAATTGACAAATGAGATCTAATTAAGCTAGAGCTTCTGCACAGCAAAAGAAACTATCATCAGAGTGAACAGGCAACCTACAGAATGGGAGAAAATTTTTGCAATCTATCCATCTGACAAAGGGCTAATATCCAGAATCTACAATGAACTGAAACAAATTTACAAGAAAAAAACAACCCCATCAAAAAGTGGGCAAAGGATATGAACAGACACTTCTCAAAAGAAGACGTTTATGCAGCCAACAAACATATGAAAAAAAGCTCATCATCACTGGTCATTAGAGAAATGCAAATCAAAACCACAATGAGATACCATCTCATGCCAGTTAGAATGGCGATCATTAAAAAGTCAGGAAACAGCAGATGCTGGAGGGGATGTGGAGAAATAGGAACACTTTTACACTGCTGGTGGGACTGTAAATTAGTTCAAACATTGTGGAAGACACTGTGGTGATTCCTCAAGAATCTAGAACTATAAATACCATTTGACCCAGCAATC
This sequence comes from Nomascus leucogenys, assembly GCF_006542625.1. Lineage (NCBI taxonomy): Eukaryota > Metazoa > Chordata > Mammalia > Primates > Hylobatidae > Nomascus > Nomascus leucogenys. The sequence continues at coordinate 49,093,191 of NC_044398.1, read as the reverse complement.
CCATTACTGGGTATATACCCCAAGGATTATAAATCATTCTGCTATAAAGACACATGCACATATATGTTTATTGCAGCACTATTTACAATAGCAAAGACTTGGAACCAACCCAAATGCCCATCAGTGATAGACTGGATAAAGAAAATGTGGCACATATACACCATGGAATACTATGCAGCCATAAAAAAGAATGAGTTCACGTCCTTTGCAGGGACATGGATGATGCTGGAAACCATCATTCACAGCAAACTTACACAAGAACAGAAAACCAAACACTGCATGTTCTCACTCATAAGTGGGAGCTGAACAGTGAGAACACATGGACACAGGGAGGGGCACATCACACACTGGGGCTTTTCGGGGGTTGGGGGGCTAGGGGAGGGATAGCATTAGGAGAAATACCTAATGTAGATGATGGGTTGATGGGTGCAGCAAACCACGTGTATACCTATGTAACAAACCTGCACGTTCTGCACATGTACCCCAGAACTTAAGATATAATAATAAAAAAAAACCCCACAGCTAACATCATAATCAACAGAGAACACCTTAAAACTTTTTCACTAAGATCAGCTACAAGGCAGGAATGTCCACTCTCACCAGTTCTATTTGTTCAACACAGTACTAGAAGTACTATCAAGGACAATCAAACAAATTTGGATTGCAACCAAATCAGAAAGAAAAATACTCTGTTTGAAGACAACATGATCGTATATATAGGAAACCCTAAAGATTCCATTACGTAAGTGCTAACTTTGCAGGATACAAAATCAACATACAAAAATCAGATACATTTCTATAAACAAATAATGACCTCACTGAAAAAGAAACTTTAAAAGAAATAATTTCATTTATGATAGCATAAAAAAGCTAAGCATTAATTTAACCAAGGAGGTGAAAGATTTGCACACTGACAACTAGAAAACATTGATGGAAGAAATTGAAGAAGTCACAAATAAATGGCAAAATATTCTGTGTTCATGGATGGGAATAATTAACATTGTTGTGTTCATACTACTCAAAGCAATAATACAGACTTAACAAAATACCAATCAAAATTCCAATGGTATTATTCACATAAATAGAAAACAATCCTAAAATTTGTATGAAACCACGAAGAAAAACCCTGAATAGACAAAGCAGTTACAGATAAAAAGTAAAAACAATTGGAGGCATTACATGTCCTGATTTAAAATTATATTTCAAAGCTATAGTAATCAAAGTCGTATGGTAATGGCACAAAAACAGAAACACAGACCAATGGAACAGAGAAACCAGAAATAAATCCAAATGTTTATGGTAAACTATTTTTTTGTTGTTGAGACAGAGACCTACTTTGTCACTTGGGCTAGAATGCAGTGGCATGATCATAGCTCACTGTCACCTTTAACTCCTGGATTCAAGCAATCGTCCTGCCCCAGCCTTTCAAATTGCTAAGACTACAGGTGCACACCACCACATTCAGCTATTTTTAAAATTTTTTGTAGAGACAGGATCTTGCTACATTGCCAAGGCTGTTCTTGAACTCCCACCACACCAGACCCAATGATCAATTAATTTTTGACAAGGACTCCAGAACTCCAGGTATATGCAATGGGGAAAGAATAGTCTCTTCAATAAATGGTGCTAGGAAAACTGGATTTCCATATGCAAAAAATATAATTGAATTTTTATCTTACACCATACACAAAAATCAACTCAAAATGGATGGGAGACCTAAATGTAAGACCTGAAACTATAAAACTCCTAGAAGAGAACATAGGAGAAAAGATCCTTGATGCCGACTTTGGCAGTGATTTTTTTGTATATTATACCAAAAGCTCAGGCTAAAAAATAAAATAAATAAATAAATAAATAAGACTGTGTCAAGTGAAAAACCTTCCACACTGCAAAGAAAACAATTAACAAAATGAAAAGGCAACCTACTGACTGGTAAAAAAAAAAAAATTTGCAAACCATATAATTGATAAGGAGCTAATATCCTAATTTTATAAGGAACACTTACAACTCAACAGCACAAAAACAAATAACTTGATTATAAAATGGGCAAAAAAATCTAAACAGACGTTTCTCTGAAGAAGACATAAAAATGGCATCACTAATCCTTAAGGAAATGCAAATCAAAACTACAATGAGATACCACTTCATACTCATTTGGATGGCCATTATTAGAAGAAAAAAGGAGAGGGTTGGGGAGAGGAGAGAAAGAAAGAGAATAACAACTGTTGGTAAGGATATGGAGAAATTCAAATCCTTATATACTGCTGGTAGAAGTGGAAAATGACACAGCCTCTATGGTGAACAGTATGGTGATTTCTCAAAAAATTAACAATAGAATTACCACATGATCCAGTAATTCCACTTTCATTTATATACCCAAAAGAGTAGAGCAGGAACAAATATTTGTACACCTGTGTTTATAGCAGCATTTGTCAAAATAGCCAAAAGGTAGAGGAAGCCCAAGTGTCAGCTGATGGATGAATAATTAAGAAAAATGTGGTATATACATACAATGTAATATGATTCAGTTGAATAAAGGAAGGAAATTCCAACACATACTACAACGTGGATGAATCTTGAAGACATTATGCTAAGTGAAATAAGCCAGCCACAAAGAAATAAATATGTATGATCACACTCACATAAGGTACTTATAGTAGCTAAATTTATAGAGACAAAAAGTAGAATGATGGTTGCCAGGAACTGGGGGTAGGAGATAAGGAATTAATGTTTAATGGGGAGAGTTTCAGTTTTGCAAGATAAAAAACGTTCTGGAGGTAGATGGTAATGATAGTTGCATAGCAGTGTGAATGTATTTAACGCGACTAAACTGTACACTTAAAAATGGTTAAAATGGTAAACTTTATGTAATGTATGCTTTACTAAAATTTTTAAAATAATTTTAAAAATAATATAAACACACAGTTTTATCTTTAATGAGAATTATTTCTATTTAGTAACAATAGACTATTATTTCTATTTTAATTTCTTCTGTGAATTGCCTACTTATATTCTTTGCCCATTTTCCTGTTAGTTGCCTTTTTTTGTTTCATAGAAGCTTTTTGTATAATAGGGTTTTAAAAATCTTTTGATTTTTCCATCAATTCAAGTTTACAGAGAAACTGAAAGAATTCTAGAAGGGATTCCAATCCCTTCTAGAATTTATTCAGTTTTATTCTGTGCTTTTTGCTTTATAATGTTTTTTATGTTCATATGTATATGTATGTATTATAAACATTATGTACATATATTTATAAACATGATAAATATTTAATACATAAAACATTTTTTCTGAACTGTAGAGGGGTAACTTAGAGACATAATGTCTCTTTACCCATAAAACTTTAGTATTTCTTAAGAAATGATAATATATCATCACAACACAATTACCAAAAATAGGAAATTTAACATTGACTCAACTTACCATCTAATCCATAATCCATTTTCAAGTTGCATTTGTCATAATAATGTCCTTTATAGATTTTTTTTGGACTCGGATTGAATCTAGGACCATGCACTAAATTTGTGGTGTTTTTTTAGTCTCTCTTAATCTGGAATAGTTAATTTATATTTCTTTTTGTGTCTTGACCTTCATATTTTTAACACCAGTTAGTCTGTAGAATATTTTTCAATTTGGTTTTATCTGAAGTTTTCTCATGGTTACTTTCAGGTTATACATCTTTGGGAGGAGTATCCCAGCTGTAATGTTGTGTCCTTCTCAATGGGTTATATTTTTTCAAAATATTGTGATGGCAATTTTGATCATTAGATTGTAATGGTGTCTATTATGTTTCTCTACTGTAAAGTACTTTTTTTACTTTTATAAGTAATAGGTAATTTGGGAAAGATACTTAAAGACTATGTGAATAGTCTTTAAGAGTGAGACTATTCTAAAGGTGAGACTGTCTATGGGTAAGTTTATCTATGGGTGAGTTTCCTATAAACTCACCCATTAATTTTTTAAAAAATCTATTGCAATTTTCTAACATGATCATTCTTTTTACCTTTATCAGCTGCCATTCTATTGAAAGAAATAGCTTTTCCTTTTTCTTCCCTCTGCTTCCTTCTCCCTTTTTCTCTCCTTTCCTCACCACCACCTCCTTTTCTTCCTTCTTTTAATTTCATATGAGCAGAGCTCATGGATTTTATTTTGTTCAACAATAATGGATTGTAACAATCCATTGGTACCATTAATTACTTCGATGGCTAATCTCTTTAATCTCTTTTTACCTACATTTTCACAGCTTGTTTTGTCTTTTTTAATAAATTGTTGGCATTAAAAAAACACAGAGTACCCTCAACTATTTTTAAATTGATTTGTTCATTTTCTCAAATAATTAAGTTTTAAGAACACTTTGTATATATTGAATAACAGTTATCAGATATGTCTTTTGTAAATATTTTCTCTGTGGCTTATTCTCTTTTAATGTTTTTACAGAGCAGACATTTTTCATTTTAATGAAGTCTAGCTTATCAATTATTTCTTTCATGGATTGTGCCTTTGGTGTTATATCTAAAAAGTCATTGACACACCCAAGGACACCTAGATTTGTCATCTAGAAGTTTTATGATTTTGCATTTTCCATTTATGTCAGCCATTGAATAATTCTCATTTTAAAGAATTCCTGATTTATTTTAATGAAGAATAATATTTAGAAATGAAGATTTGGGTGCTAGATGTGCTCATTCCTATCGATGTGTCATTGCTTTTAGGTTCTCTGAGCAGAAACAGCTAAAGGATGTGTGCGTTTGTATAAACCTGTAGTTTCATGCAGATATTTTCAACTCTAATTCAATATACTACAGGGTTAATCTTCTCATTCCCCTTTCCATATTTAAACTTACCTTTTCCAATAATGGGAAAACATGGTGGCTGTTACCATTAATGTGTTTGCTTGTTTGCTTAAACTTAAAATGCACAAAAAGGATTACCAAGCCATACAGTGATGAAAACCAAACATATAACTAGAGCTCAATATTCTGGAGTTGAATTTACATGGAGGAATGAATCTTAGTTATTATAACAGGTGAGTTTGGACAATGCCTGCAGCTGTGTAACCCACAATTTGATTATGTAACAGAACATTGCCATCACTCTAAGAACGTTTCCTCATACTCCTTTCTAATCAAGTTCTATTAGTACACACTTCTTATAGGAAAAAACTGCTAAACTGTTTTTCAAAGTAGTTGTGCCATTTTACACTCTTACCAGCAATAAGAGTTACTGCACATTCTCATCAACATTTGGTATTGTCACTTTATAACTTTAGCCATTCTCGTGTGTGTGTGTCTGTGTGTGTGTGTGTGTATAATAGGAGTATCTCACTGTGGCTTTAACTTGCTATTCACTGATGACTAATGGTGAATACTGTTTACATGCATTTTCATCATTTGTGTATCCTTTGTATACCTTCTTTTTGTGTATCTGCTTTTAGAAAAAATATACTCAACTTTTATTTGATTGTCATTTTAATATTAACGTAAAAGTTCTTTACATATTCTGCAGGGAAATCTATTATAAGCTATATGTATTAAAACACTTTTTCTCCATTCATAGCATGCTTGTTTGCTTAATGCTGTCTTTTTATGTGCGAAGTTTTTAATTTTGATCAAGTCTAATTATCGAGCTTACTTTAATGGTTACTAATTTATTTGCCATCACTGAGGTCACAAACTTATTCTCCTATGTGTGCTTTAAGGTGCTTTACACTTTGGGATTTAAGATTTAGGTATGTGATTCATCTTGATTTCTGTGCATGATTTGAGATAGAATTCAAGGTTTATTTGGTGGTTACACACAAAGCTGTGGAAGTTGTGCTGTATGTGAACTACTCTGCCACTACTGCAAGTGCATTCCCTTCTTTACTTCTCTTTTGATATCATTTTTTACCTCTTTTCCCATTGACATCTGTAAGAATGAGTAATCTGACATGTTTTTCTTTTAAGTTTTAAGCTTCAGGACTTCCTATGATTCTTACTATCATTATGGTTAAACATATTTTCCTAATTATTCTTCTAATTTAAATTGTATTTTTTTGCCTTAACTCTTTAATCCAGAGTTTTGTATATATTCTACAACAGGAGTTCAGTTTCTTTTCATTTTAGTTCTTGAACACTTCATCTTCAATCTTTAGAATTTATTTATGAAATATAAATGTATTTCTTTAGCTCTTAAAATTTCTGATTTTAATAGCATTATATAATATATATGCATGTATATATAAATATGCTTTGGAATTTGATATTTTAATATAGTAAATGATATTGCTACGTCTCAATACTTTTTTCAGGTCTCGTTATAAGTAGCCAACAATTATAATTACAATTTTTTTTGAAAAAGGCATTGTCCCTTCTTGTTATATTTCCTTCTAAATATTTTATAATTTTTACAGTTTCTGTGCTAGTAAATTTTGATTCTCTGTACCTACTCATCTGTTTCTTTAGTGTTGGGGGCAGTGGTTTGCTCTGTGACCTCAATTCTCCTATGGATCTAAGTTTGGTCAGCTTTTTTCTTACTATGTGAATGGAACAGATGACTTCTAAGCTCTTTACATGCCAGACAAGAGGTCGTAGTGTAGTGTTTTCAAGATTCATCTATGTTTTATCATGTATCAGCAAATTATTCTTTTTTTTTAATACTTTAAGTTTTAGGGTACATGTACACAACATGCAGGTTAGTTACATATGTATACATGTGCCATGTTGGTGTGCTGCACCCATTAACTCGTCGTTTAACATTAGGTATATCTCCTAATGCTATCCCTCTCCTCTCCCCCCACCCCACAACAGGCCCTGTTGTGTGATGTTCCCCTTCCTGTGTCCATGTGTTCTCATTGTTCAATTCCCACCTGTGGGTGAGAACATGCGGTGTTTGGTTTTTTGTCCTTGGGATAGTTTGCTGAGAATGATAGTTTCCAGCTTCATCCATGTCCCTACGAAGGACATGAATTCATCCTTTTTTATGGCTGCATAGTATTCCATGGTGTATATGTGCCACATTTTCTTAATCCAGTCTATCATTGTTGGACATTTGGGTTGATTCCAAGTCTTTGCTATTGTGAATAGTGCTGCAATAAACATATGTGTGCATGTGTCTTTATAGCAGCATGATTTATAATCCTTTGGGTATATACCAAGTAATGGGATTGCTGGGTCAAATGGTATTTCTAGTTCTAGATCCCTGAGGAATCGCCACACTGACTTCCACAGTGGTTGAACTAGTTTACAGTCCCACCAGCAGTGTAAAAGTGTTCCTATTTCTCCACATCCTCTCCAGCACCTGTTGTTTCCTGACTTTTCAATGATCACCATTCTAACTGGTGTGAGATGGTATCTCATTGTGGTTTTGATTTGCATTTCTCTGATGGCCAGTGATGATGAGCATTTTCTCATGTGTCTTTTGACTGCATAAATGTCTTCTTTTGAGAAGTGTCTGTTCATATCCGTCACCCACTTTTCGATGGGGTTGTTTGTTTTTTTCTTGTAAATTTGTTTGAGTTCTTGTAGATTCTGGATATTAGCCCTTTGTCAGATGAGTAGATTGCAAAAATTTTCTCCCATTTTGTAGGTTGCCTGTTCACTCTGATGGTAGTTTCTTTTGCTGTGCAGAACCTCTTTAATTTAATTAGATCCCATTTGTCAATTTTGGCTTTTGTTGCCATTGCTTTTGGTGTTTTAGACATGAAGTCCTTGCCCATGCCTATGTCCTGAATGGTATTGCCTAGGTTTTCTTCTAGGGTTTTTATGGTTTTAGGTCTAACATTTAGGTCTTTAATCCATCTCGAATTAATTTTTGTATAAGGTGTAAGGAAGGGATACAGTTTCAGCTTTCTACATATGGCTAGCCAGCACCATTTATTAAATAAGGAATCATTTCCCCATTTCCGAGCACCATTTATTAAATAGAGAATCGTTTCCCCATTTCTTGTTTTTGTCAGGTTTGTCAAAGATTAGGTGGTTGTAGATACGCAGCATTATTTCTGAGGGCTCTGTTCTGTTCCATTGATCTATATCTCTGTTTTGGTACCAGTACCATGCTCTTTTGGTTACTGTGGCCTTGTAGTATAGTTGGAAGTCAGGTAGCCTGATGCCTCCAGCTTTGTTCTTTTGGCTTAGGATTGACTTGGCAATGTGGGTTCTTTTTTGGTTCCATATGAACTTTAAAGTAGTTTTTTCCAATTCTGTGAAGAAAGTCATTGGTAGCTTAATGGGGATGGCATTGAATCTATAAATTACATTGGGCAGTATGGCCATTTTCACGATATTGATTCTTCCTATCCATGAGCATGGAATGTTCTTCCATTTGTTTGTATCCTCTTTTATTTCATTGAGCAGTGGTTTGTAGTTCTCCTTGAAGAGGTCCTTCACATCCCTTGTACGCTGGATTCCTAGGTATTTTATTCTCTTTGAAGCAAATGTGAATGGGAGTTCACTCATGATTTGGCTCTCTGTTTGTCTGTTATTGGTGTACAAGAACGCTTGTGATTTTTGCACATTGATTTTGTATCCTGAGACTTTGCTGAAGTTGCTTATCAGCTTAAGGAGATTTTGGGCTGAGACGATGGGATTTTCTAGATATACAATCATGTCATCTGCAAACAGGGACAATTTGACTTCCTCTTTTCCTAATTGAATACCCTTTATTTCCTTCTCCTGCCTAATTGCCCTGGCCAGAACTTCCAACACTATGTTGAATAGGAGTGGTGAGAGAGGGCATCCCTGTCTTGTGCCAGTTTTCAAAGGGAATGCTTCCAGTTTTTGCAATTTCAGTATGATATTGGCTGTGGGTTTGTCATAGATACCTCTTATTATTTTGAGATACGTCCCATCAATACCTAATTTATTGAGAGTTTTTAGCATGAAGCGTTGTTGAATTTTGTCAAAGGCCTTTTCTGCATCTATTGAGATAATCATATGGTTTTTGTCATTGGTTCTGTTTATGTGCTGGATTACGTTTATTGATTTGAACCAGCCTTGCATCCCAGGGATGAAGCCCAATTGATCATGGTGGATAAGCTTTTTGATGTGCTGCTGGATTCGGTTTACCAGTATTTTATTGAGGATTTTTGCATCGATGTTCATCAAGGATATTGGTCTAAAATTCTCTTTTTTTGTTGTGTCTCTGCCAGGCTTTGGTATCAGGATGATGCTGGCCTCATAAAATGAGTTAGGGAGGATTCCCTCTTTTTCTATTGATTGGAATAGTTTCAGAAGGAATGGTACCAGCTCCTCCTTGTACCTCTGGTAGAATTCGGCTGTGAATCCATCTGGTCCTGGACTTTTGTTGGTTGGTAAGCTACTAATTATTGCCTCAATTTCAGAGTCTGTTATTGGTCTATTCAGAGATTCAACTTCTTCCTGGTTTAATCTTGGGAGGAGTATATGTGTTGAGGAATTTATCCATTTCTTCTACATTTTCTAGTTTGTTTGTGTAGAGGTGTTTATGGTATTATCTGACGGTAGTTTCTATTTTTGTGGGATCAATGGTGATATCCCCTTTATCATTTTTTATTGCATCTGTTTGATTCTTCTCTCTTTTCTTCTTTATTAGTCTTGCTAGTGGTCTGTCCATTTTGTTGATCTTTTTGAAAAAACAGCTCCTGGATTCATTGATTTTTTGAAGATTTTTTTGTGTCTCTATCTCCTTCAGTTCTGCTCTGATCTTAGTTATTTCTTGCCCTCTGCTAGCTTTTGAATGTGTTTGCTCTTGCTTCTCTAGTTCTTTTAATTGTGATGTTAGGGCGTCAATTTTAGATCTTTCCTGCTTTCTCCTGTGGGCATTTAGTGCTATAAATTTCCCTCTACACACTGCTTTGAACATGTCCCAGAGATTCTGGTATGTTGTGTCTTTGTTCTCGTTGGTTTCAAAGAACATCATTAATTCTGCCTTCATTTCCTTATGTACCCAGTAGTCATTCAGGAGCAGGTTGTTCAGTTTCCATGTAGTTGAACGATTTTGAGTGAGTTTCTTAATCCTGAGTTCTAGTTTGATTGCACTGTGGTCTGAGAGACAGTTTGTTATAATTTCTGTGCTTACATTTGCTGAGGAGTGCTTTACTTCCAATTAAGTGGTCAATTTTGGAATAGGTGTGGTGTGGTGCTGAAAAGAATGTATATTCTGTTGATTTGGGGTGGAGAGTTCTGTAGATGTCTATTAGGTCCACTTGGTGCAGGGCTGAGTTCAATTCCTGGGTATCCTGGTTAACTTTCTGTCTCGTTGATCTGTCTAATGTTGACAGTGGGGTGTTAAAGTCTCCCACTATTATTGTGTGGGAGTCTAAGTCTCTTTCTAGGTCTCTAAGGACTTGCTTTATGAATCTGGGTCCTCCTCTATTGGGTGCATATATATTTAGGATAGTTGGCTCTTCTTGTTGAATTGATCCCTTTACCATTACGTAATGGCCTTCTTTTTCTCTTTTGATCTTTGTTGGTTTAAAGTCTGTTTTATCTGAGACTAGGATTGCAACCCTTGCCTTCTTTTGTTTTCCATTTGCTTGTTAGATCTTCCTCCATCCCTTTATTTTCAGCCTATGTGTGTCTTTGCACACGAGATGGGTCTCCTGAATACAGCACTCTGATGGGTCTTGACTCTTTATCCAATTTGCCAGTCTGTGTCTTTTAATTGGAGCTTTTAGCCCATTTACATTTAAGGTTAATATTGTTATGTGTGAATTTGATCCTGTCATTATGATGTTAGCTGGTTATTTTGCTCGTTAGTTGATGCAGTTTCTTCCTAGCCTCGATGGTCTTTACAATTTGGCATGTTTTTGCAGTGGCTGGTACCGGTTGTTCCTTTCCATGTTTAGTTCTTCTTTCAGGAGCTCTTTTAGGGAAGGCCTGGTGGTGACAAAATCTCTCAGCATTTGCTTTTCTGTAAAGGATTTTATTTCTCCTTCACTTATGAAGCTTAGTTTGGCTGGATATGAAATTCTGGGTTGAAAATTCATTTCTTTAAGAATGTTGAATATTGGCCCCCACTCTCTTCTGCCTTGTAGAGTTTCTGCCGAGAGATCTGCTGTTAGTCTGATGGGCTTCCCTTTGTGGGTAACCTGACCTTTCTCTCTGGCTGCCCTTAACATTTTTTCCTTCATTTCAACTTTGGTTAATCTGGCAATTATGTGTCTTGGAGTTGCTCTTCTCGAGGAGTATCTTTGTGGCATTCTCTGTATTTCCTGAATTTGAATGTTGGTTTGCCTTGCTAGATTAAGGAGGTTCTCCTGGATAATATCCTGCAGAGTGTTTTCCAACTTGGTTCCATTCTTCCCGTCACTTTCAGGTACACCAATCAGATGTAGATTTGGTCTTTTCACATAGTCCCATATTTCTTGGAGGCTTTGTTCGTTTCTTTTTATTCTTTTTTCTCTAAACTTCTCTTCTCACTTCATTTCATTCATTTGATCTTCCATCACTGATACCCTGTCTTCCAGTTGATTGAATCAGCTACTGAGGCTTGTGCATTTGTCATGTAGTTCTCATGCCGTGGTTTTCAGCTCCATCAGGTGCTTTAAGGACTTCTCTGCATTGGTTATTCTAGTTAGCCATTCATCTATATTTTTCTCAAGGTTTTTAACTTCTTTGCCATGGGTTTGAACTTCCTCCTTTAGCTTGGAGTAGTTTGATTGTCTGAAGGCTTCTTCTCTCAACTCATCAAAGTCATTCTCCATGCAGCTTTGTTCCGTTCATTATTCTTTTCTACTAATGGAATAGTCTGTACCACATTTTGTTTATCCATTCACCAATTGGTGGGCCTTTGGATTGTTTTCACTTTTAGACTATTTTGAATGACGCTGCTATGAACATTCATGTGCCATTCTTTTTGTGGATATATATTTTCATATATCTTGGATATATACCTATTAGTGGAATTGCTGGGTTGTGTAGGAAATTTATGTTTAATTTTTAGGAAGCTGCCACACTACTTTTTGAAGTGGCTGTACCATTTTACCATCCCAGCAGCACTGTGTGAGTGTTCTCATTTATCTATGTCCTTGCCATCATTTGTTATTGTCTGTCTTTCTTATGATAGTCATTGTAGCAGGTATGAATTTTTGATATTTTTAAATGAGAAATAATGCATATATACATGGTTAAAATGCAAATGATATAGAAAAGTATACAATTAATAATTAAAATCACTTTTCCTTCACCAAATCCTGTCTCAAAGGGTAACTAGTCTCAAGCTTTTTGTATAATATAAAGAGAAAACCTGTTTAGAGTAATATGCATCCTATGCTGAAAGTCATATATATATTTTTTATACATACATATATAATTATATTCAATTATAAAGATATATAAATTTGTTAACATAAATGTGTATATAATTTAATATAAAATGTATATTTATTATTATTTATTAAAAGAAATCACACATCTTTTCTTCAACTTAACTCTCTTTTTACTTCAATAGCTTTGTGGGGGTACAAGTGGTCTTTTGTCCCCTGGCTGAATTGTATGGTGGTGAAATCTAGGATTTTGTGCACCCATCACCTGAGTTGTGTGCATTATACCCAATAGGTAGTTTTTCATCCCTCACCCACCTGTCATCCTCTCCCCTTCTGAGCCTCCAGTGTCCATTATACCACTCTGTATGCCTTTGTGTGCCCATAGCTTAGCTGCCACTTATAAGTGAGAACATGTGGTATTTGGTTTCCGATTCGAGTTACTTCACTTAGAATAATGGCCTCCAGTTCCATCCAAGTTGCTGCAAAAGACATTATTTCGTTACTTTTTATGGCTGAGTAGTATTCCATGGTGTGTGTGTATGTGTGTGTGTATACACACACATATGTATGCGCATATATAAATAAAATATATATATACACACACCAACATATCTACACACACACACACACACACACACACACATATATACACACATATATATCCTCACCACATTTTCTTTATCCACTCATCATTGCTTTTGGGGTCTTAGTCATAAATTCTTTGCCTAGGCCAATGCCCAGAAGAATTTTATGTTGGTTTTCTTGTAGAATTTTTATGGTTTCAGGTCTTAGATTTAAGTCTTTAATTCATCTTGAGTCAATTTTTGTACATGGTGAGAGATAGGGATCCAGTTTCATTCTCTACATGTGGCTATCAAATTTTCCCAGCATCATTTATTGAATTGGATGTTGTTTTCCCAATTTATGTTTTTGTATGCTTCATCAAAGATCATTTGGCTGAAGTATTTGGCTTTATTTTTGGATTCTCTATTCTGTTCCATTAGTCTATGTATTTACTTTTATACCAGTACTATCCTTTTGGCATCTTTGTCATGAAATCTTTGCCTGATTCTATGTCCAGAATGGCATTGCCTAGGTTGTCTTCCAGGGTTTTTATAGTTTGGGATTTTACATTTAAGTCTTTAATCCATCTTGAGTTAATTTTTGTATAAGGTTTAAGGAAGTGGTCCAGTTTCAATCTTCTGCATATGGCTAGCCAGTTATCCTAGCACCATTTATTGAACAGGGAGTCCTTTCCCTATTGCTTGTTTTTGTCAGGTTTGTCAAAGATCAGATGGCTGTAGATGTGCGGCCTTATTTCTGGGTCCTCTATTCTGTTTCATTGGTCGGTGTGTCTGTTTTTGTACCAATACCATGCTGTTTTGGTTACTGTAGCCTTGTATCATATCTTGAAAGTCTTTCCATATCAGCACATCCAAATCAGTCAAATTATTTTTAAGTCCTTTATATTTGGATCTATCATAGCTTATGAGCCTCTGTTAAATAGGCACTTTGGTTGTTTCCAGTTTTTTCTATGTAACAAACAATGTTGCAACAAAGATTATTGAAATCAAGAGATATTTTATGACTCCATCTTAGTTTCCATTAGCTTAAAGATGAGTCTTCTGCCTAAAATGGACTTCCTGTTATTTTCTCCCTGATACGAAGTTAATTTTCTTGCGGTTTACAAATTGGCCTCTCATTTAAAACTGACTGATTTTTTGAAGAATCATAGGCATATTAAGTATATACATTTTTTTGTATACCAAAATACAAAATTCCAGTGAATTGGAACTTTTTGAATGTCTCCATTAAGACTTCTTAAAGTGTGGTCTCTGGGCTAGCAGCGTGGGCATGGCCTGGGAACTTCTAAGAAATGCAGTTTCTTGGGCACCAACCCCAGAACTACTGAATCAGAAGCTCTGGGTTCAGGTCCAGAAATCTGTTTTAGTTAAGTTGTCTGAGTGATTTGGTTGCTAGCTAAAGTTGGAGAACCATTATCTATATTTATAATGCTCTAAGTTGAGAATGTCACAGCATCATTTCTATAAAAACAATAGGTAGGTAGATTTATATACTACTTTCCATTTTCATTGTTTATATTATTCATATATTCTGTTTTCCATGATATCATATACAATAAAAATTGTATCAACTATAGTAAAATTAAACTTTTTTTCAATTAACACATAACTTTTCTTTAAAGTGTTACATGCTGCTACCCGAAAATCTGTACCACACCCATACTTTTGAGAATGAAGGAAATTCTGAGCAAGATAAGCAACATGACAAATTCAGAAATGCAGGGAAGGAAATTGCAAGTATAGAAGCCTTTTGAAAATAACACTGACTCGTGTGGACGGTGCTTATTGAAAAACAGCCGGAAATACAGTGGATCAACAGGGTAGGCCCAGATCACAGAAGGCCTGACCAGGCAGTGGTGAGTTTGAAAGTTTCAAATTACTTTATTACTTTTCTTTTCAATTTTAAAAAAGTTATGCAATTATCTTTTAAATCACAAATAATAAAAATATTCACCCTATTCAAAATATTAATTTTTTGAACAATGCATAACCAACTTAGAAAAAGGAAAAGATGTAAAAAATATATGACAATAACCTGATATGTGTTAAGCATATTTTTTAGAATTGGTAATGGCACAAAATACAACTGCTAATAATTTTAAAGATGTGATTCTTACCAATCAAATGTTTTATAACACTGAAATATTATTTGTAACTGCATTTTTACTATCCCCTGAAGAGCATAAATATTATTGGCTATAAAATTGTCCTAAACCCAATCTGGGTTATCACTGACATAAATGTTTAGACTTGCAGAATATTCTTTTATGCCTTAAATTTTCCTATTTTTCCCCAGCAAGAATCAGAGGAATGATCAGTAATATTAATCTAAATATTCTGGAGTTATGTTTCTGCCAAAAAATAATAAAGAAAATTGGATTTCTACTCAAATAAAATAAAGTGAAATAAAATGACTGAAATAGTTTCCATCCTTTATAGTCTCCCATTGTAAAGATATTATTTACATTTTATATAGTAACGAAAAATGAACAATTTATATGGTTAGAAAAACTCATGAATTCAACATAATGAAACTGTCAAGAGAAAATAAATGGAGAAATTATTCCCTAATGATCAATTTTTCTCTAAAACTGTGAAAGATCCCAGAGGTAACATAAATGTGAACTATATTAATAACTCTGGTGAGGGTTTTGGAGAGAATATATGCAGAAATGAATAGCAGAATTGTTATTGCAAGTTGCCGATAATTGGGTTGTGAATAAAGTGGATTTTATGTTTCTTTCTATAATTATTTTTATAGTTTTAGTTTAGTATAGAAGACTACCTGCAATGGATGGTGATTGTTAGGGTTATCTAAACTAGATCCAATCCAGCTTCTCACTTTGCCCCTATGAACTACCCGGATAACAATGCCAGCTGTATCTTAATTCCCATTAGTTAAGTCTGGGATTCAGCAGGCTTTTCTATAAAACATGGAGGAAGTTTTATTTTGACTGAAGCTCTGCCTTTATAGATACTTGTTTGATTAAATGAGGTAATGCATTTTCTAAATCAGTACTTTTCAATCCTAAATACAAAATAGAACTCACCTGGGGCTTTTAAAACCTACCAATTTTCTGCCTCGCATCCCCAGACCAATTAAACCAGATTCTCTGTGTGATTCTAATACTCAGCCAGAGTTGAGAACCATGGAGCTTATTGTTTAAAGAGGATACAAGGGAAATAAACTAATGCCCAAGCCCATATGCAAATGGTTGCAGTTGATTTTTTTTTTAATCCAGGTCCTGTAGCTACTGGCAGAGGAGACCCAGTTTATAGATTCAAGCTATCTTGGCTTCATTTAAATGGTCCTCCTCCTAGACCATCTTTTTCATGGCAATTATGACTCCTCTTCTCAGCACTTTTCAGTAGAATGTTTTGTGATATAAAAATATTCCACACCTGTGCCCTACAGTATGGGAGGTATGAGTCATATGTGGCTCTTGGGCTCTTTATATGTGGGTAGTGTGACCGGGAATCTAGATTTTTAATTTTACATACATTTGATTAAACATAAATAATCCATGTGGCTTGTGGCTCCCATATTGAACTGTGCAACTCCAGAATTACCAATGATCCAATAGCCACCAGGACCTGGGAAGGCAGTGAGCTATTCAGAGGGATATACAGGAAATATTTCTGCTATTATTAGTTGAATCAGTCATTAGACTGGTTCAACTAAAAATAGCTCCCTGGAGAAGTAGGAGCAGGAATAGTCTTTCAACTGAGCTTTGGAGTAAAATGTAATAATTTTTCAGGATAGCAGGATAACCCTTAATATTGAGCAGGGAATGCCAGTTTCAACCAATGACTCTAATTAGCTCAAATTAGGCCAGAATCAGGGCAAATGTGAATAGGGTCTAGGGTCTTTGAAAGACTGGCTGCCATCAAAGATAAGGCTAGTCCCAGATTATGAGGTAGTCAGATCTAAGAATGAATACTTAGTGAACCCTGGAAATTCAAAAATTCCTTTGGTTCTATTCTGAGAAACCCAATAGCTGACAACTTGCTGGAGATCATATGGAATGCTTTAAATAAACTGAATGACAACAGGGAGTATTTCTCTAGTCTTTTGAATGTGTTTTTCTTTTGATTGATCTAATGATGGTGCTGCTAAAGACAAATCTGAACTGCTGAAGCCAAAAATTAATGGGAAGTCTGTTTTGGTATATAAATTAGGATATTATCTTCATCAACAAATGCTGTCCAGAAAGAAAGCAGTGGAAGAATAATATTTTATTCATAAAATGTATGGGGCCATTCATGCTATTAAGGCCATTCAAATTGGCAAGGGCCCCTCTAGTACACCATTCTTTACTTGTCACTATCTCTAATTTTTTTTTATTTAATTTAAGTTCTGGGATACATGTGTAGGACGTGCAGGTTTGTTACATAGGTAAACATGTGCCATGGTTGTTTGCTGCACCCATCAAACTTATCCTCATCCTTATCCTTTTTTTCTTAAATTTTGATTATCATCTAAGTTTAATATAAATATATATGTTTGAAATAGTAATAAAAAAGGAAGAACTGAATTGCATCCATAGCAGGACAAGCTTCCTCATACGTTAAAGAGGTGTTCAGAAAATTCCATACAGTATCTGCTAAATAAACATGTTTCGCAGCTTCGCAAATATTATATGATTGCAGCATCCATGATTTGAAGTAAAACAGCATTTGCTTTCTTCTGCTGGAGGTCATTGCTCGGGGCGATGTGCATGTTCTTAGACCTACAGCCTTAAGGAAGGGCTTGGGGGTGGCTCAGTGCATGGCCCCAGTGCAGACACTTCCAAACCCCAAACAATGAATCAACCAACCAAATACACAAACTTCAAACAATTGTCTCCTTTGAGTTCCTCTTGACCGAATGGAGGCTCAGCAAGGACTGCTGTAGAAGGTACATTAACAGACTTTGGAATGAGGATAATACCTTAATACCTAGGTATTAAGCCTCGCATGCATTAGCTATTTTTCCTGATGCTCTCCCTCCCCCCACCCACAATAGGCCCCAGTGTGTTTTGTTCCCCTCCTTGTGTCCATGCATTCTCATTGTTCAGCTCTCACTTTTAAGTGAGAACTTGTGGTGATTGGTTTTCTGTTCCTGCATTAGTTTGCTGAGTACCATGGCTTCCAGCTCCGTCCATGTCCCTGCAAACGACATGATCTCATTCCTTTTTATGGCTACATAGTATTCCATGGTGTATGTGTACATTTTCTTTATCCAGTCTACCATTGATGGGCATTTGGGTTGATTCTATGTCTTTGCTATTATACATAGTGCTGAAATGAACATATGTGCATATATATTTATAATAAAATGGTTTACATTCCTTTGGGTATATACCCAGTAATGGGATTACTGGGTCAAATGGTATTTCTGGTTCTAGATCTTTGAGGAATGGCCACACTGTCTTCCACAATGGTTGAACTAGTTTACACTCCCACCAACAGTGTAAAAGCATTCCTATTTCTCCATAGCATCGCCAGCATCTGCTGTTTCTTGACTTTTTAATAATCGCCATTCTGACTGGTGTGAGACGGTATCTCATTGTGGCTTTGATTTGCATTTCTCTAATGATTAGTTATGTGGAGCTTTTCTTCATGTTTGTTGGCCACATAAATGTCTTCTTTCGAGAAGTGTCTGTTCATGTCTTTTGCCTGCTTTTTAATGGGGTTGTTTTTTTCTTCAAATTTGTTTAAGTTCCTTGTAGATTCTGTATGTTAGACCTTTGTCAGGTGGATAGACAGCAAAAATTTTCTCCCATTCTGTAGGTTGTCTGTTCACTCTGATAATAGTTTCTTTTGCTGTGCAGCAGCTCTTTAGTTTAATTAGATCCCATTTGTCAATTTTTGCTTTTGTTGCAATTGCTTTTGACATTTTCATCATGAAATCTTTGCCCATGCCTATATTGGTATTGCCTAGATTTTCTTCAAGGATTTGTATAGTTTTGGGTCATCTAAGTCTTTAATCCATCTTGAGTTAATTTTTGTATAAGGTGCAAGGAAGGAGTCCAGCTTCAATCTTCTGCATATGGCTAGCCAGTTATCACAGAACCATTTATTAGACAGGGCATCCTTTCCCTATTGCTTGTTTGTGTCAGGTTTGTTGAAGATCAGATGGCTGTAGATGTGCGGTCTTAGTTCTGGGCTCTCTATTCTGTTCCACTGGTCTATGTGTCTGTTTTTGTACCAATACCAGTTGTTTTGGTTAAGGCTACACTATCTCTAATTTAAATCAAATTGTTAGTGTTCTAAACATTCAGGAGATCAGATATCAACAGAAGTGACTAGTAAGATAATGTTACCATTTGATGCCACAGTACTTTTTTAGAGGCAAAAATCCCATTTTTCTTTTTCAAGAAAAACATGTGATTACTTTTGGGGAGGGTTTGAGGAACTTCTTTTCTCCCTTCATAAGTTGGTGGCTCACATTTGCACAGGGGCCATGATTCCAGGTGCAGAGACAAAAGGTATGTTCACTGGGGAGTTCCTAGGTACCAGTTGATTATAGAGTTATCATTATGATGCAGGGGCAACTGCCTACTTCTGATTTTAAAAATGGTTCTCAGTGTGTTGTGTGCTTATCTATGTCAATGAGCACTGGGGTGGCAAATAAAATTAAATTTTTAATAGGTTGTAGGCATTAATTATAACTTATAAGATATGAATTTTCAACAAAATTATTGAGCCATTGGGCCAAGGAATAAGTGGTGTTGATCACTAAAATTCAGGGAACTCATAACTTTTAACTGAATGAGATCTTGGTGCATGAAGCCTGAAACTTTCATTTATTATTATTATTATTATTATTATTTTTTTTTTTTTTTTTTGAGACGGAGCCTCGCTCTTTCACCCAGGCTGGAGTGCAGTGGCACGATCTCGGCTCACTGCAGGCTCCACCCCCCGGGGTTCACGCCATTCTCTTGCCTCAGCCTCCCGTGTAGCTGGGACTACAGGCGCCTGACACCTCACCCGGCTAATTTTTTGTATTTTTAGTAGAGACAGGGTTTCACCGTGTTAGCCAGGATGGTCTCGATCTCCTGACCTTGTGATCCGCCCACCTCGGCCTCCCAAAGTGCTGGGATTACAGGCGTGAGCCACCGCGCCCGGCCCATTTATCATTGTTTAAATCTAAAGGCAGGAACTCCCACTCAGAGTTTCACTGAGACAAAGACTGCAGTCTCTGAATTCACAGATTGAAACTTAGAAAAGGCCTTTTGATTGCTGTCTTTTCCTAACCCTTTTATCACCTTCCTAGCCAGCCAGTCATGTACCCAAATTGCAGATGGTAAGCTTACAGGCTGGGTGCTCATGGTCAACATGTCTTTACCTGCCCCCCACACCCCACAATTATAGGCATAATTTGTTTGCAAAGAGCACAGAATTCTCAAACCCTTCAGTTTGGGCAGAGGTCACAGTAGCAAAATGTGTGTGTGGATACAATCTCGCCTGTGAGATATCATCTTCTCATAGTTAAGTCTGTCAGTTCAGAGCACACATTCATCATCGAGGATCACGACACAAGTTCATCTAACTTGCTTAAGGACATAAAGCTCATAAGCAACAGATAAAGGGTGGGTAACTAGATGATTGGACTCTATAGACAATGAGTTTAACCTCTAGTATATACTCCATCACAAGGACAAAGTCCATAAGAGCCAGTCTCATAATGTTAAAGAAAAATTTTTGACACTTGATAAACATGGTAAGGAAGACTTTATTAAAGACCATTGCAATAGAAGAGGGAGATTCAACTCCAAGTACAGCAAGGAAAGCTAAGAATTTATAGACAAAGAGCAGAGTGAAGGGGTCAGCAGGTGGAAAGTTATTAAGAGGAGATATCAAGTGTACAGGGATTCTTAACTGGCCTAACAGGATTCTTCTTAGAGGCAGATTAAGGACTTAGACATTAAGGGCAAGGGGTGAGAAACTTGGTTAGATATCAAGCATGGGAGATTCTCGCTAAACTGACTTAGCAGGATTTTTGCTTAAGGCAGGCCAAGGATGAGGCCTAGTTGAGAAGAGGGCTTAGAGAAGCCTGACTAAAGTTTGAACAAGGAGAGAGTCATTGTCGATGTTCAGCTAAAAAGAATATTTTAGCATTGAAAGATCATTGATTTTTGAAAAGAGCTCGAGAGAGTATTTTGAAAAATGCCTTTCAATTAGTGGAAAATATGCCTCAACATCAAGACATGCACAAGACTGAACATTTCAGAAAGGTTTGTATGTGCGTATATTAGAAGTTGAATTAAATAAAATAATTATAATTACTTGTTGATTTATTTTCAGAATGTGTCTTTACCATATGGAACAATTTTGAACTTCTAAGATCAAGGCTTTTTGTTGCTGAGGGTAAGAAAGGAGCTCTGTGTTGAGGTTCCAGCTTGCTTCTATTCACCAGTGTCCCTGTAGTACTTTCTGGTGTGATGTAAAATCAATTAAACAAAACTTGTGCTCTTCATGTTTTGAAAATGTATGGTTCTTTAAGTGTCGTATTATTTGCAAGTCTATTCTGTATGATCCTCTAATAGAGAAAAGTCACCTCCATACATTTCTTACACTTCCAGTTAAAGGAATTTAATTTAAAAAAGAGAGTATCTTGCTTTACTTTCTCTCACATTAAAACTAGAAATGTATGGAAGAGATCAGAACAAAGTATTTATTTATATAACATTTATTAAACCTAGTGAGGCTACAAAGCAATTTACCGGATTTAGGTGAACTATGAAAGATATTGTTTATAAACTCAAAGAACTTATGCTGTGTGGGAATGTTTTCATGAAAATTAAGTTTGATACTAGTTAAAATGATAATTACTTCACTGACACTAGTTAAGAGGAACATTGAAAAGTATTATGTGAAAAATTTCTTGTAAACATTAAATGTTAGGAATCCAGTGTCTTCATATTGTCTTATTTTCTCTTTTGGCCCTGAGACTGATGAATTTTCATTATAGTCACCATCATCTCTAATCATATGCCTCTTTTTATGTGACAATTTGTCTTACTTTTTAGAATTTGTATCAGCTTCTAATATTTCTAAATAGCATTAATATTTTGGTTTCTTATTTACTTGATAACCCAAATGAAAACGACAAAATGAAAGAATAGTATTATATATTTAATTAGATCTTATTCAGAATCCAAAAATTATCACACCATTTCAAAGCCTGCTTATATTGGTAGGCTACTGCTTCAGTGAAAAAAAATCAGTAAGTATTTCAACTTCTGTGTTTAATAGTTTAACTCTTTCACATGTTACTAGAGGAGCTCGGTATATAATAGACAGTAGTTGTGAATCCCAGAGATAGATTCGAATTGGGTTCTTTGTCATATCCGTGGTGCCTCTCAGTAGTACACAGACACATTTTAATGAAAAACAGATATATTCTCCATCAGGATAGTAAGTTAGTCTTGAAAAATGACAGGCTTTAATTTGAGACTTAAGTAAAGGATAACAGTTTATCCCATTTCACCTACCTCTGTTCTGTAACTTTAAGCAACTGTTCTGTTTTTTTAAGCAACTCTAGAGCTCAGAGTTTGCATTATAACAAATCATATATGATGTTTTTCTACTTCCTGTAGGATTCTTTTCACAACTTAATATTTGAAAGACGATCATTCAGCCTCTACTTAATTATATATCTGGTTACAGAGATCTTAATCTCTCAATTGTAGGAAGTCTCTCACTGTTAGAAATGGTTCATAACATTGGGGTTAATTCTGCCATCGTATAAGTTATACCCATTGATGAAGCTAGAATGAAACTTTAAACATATTTCAAAGGAGATTAAATGAGATAATAAAAGTGTAGCCTGGTACCAAAAACACTATCTGTTTATTTTCAACGGATCCATTGAAAATGCTTTATGAGAATGATCTCTATGGCTGTGAAGATTAAATAGTATATTTGAAAGTGGTGTTGCTGAGTGGGATCATTAAGGAAAGTTCTACTTAGACTCAAAGACAGAATAGGGATATATTATATCCTATTCCATTATAGAATGTATTCCTAATATAGCAATACTCTGCTTAATTAAGAATAATCCTCAAATGTTTTAACAACATAATATTGACTGCAAAACTGAAATCACATGAGAAACTATAATATTAAGACAAAAACCCTCTATGTAAACACTGAACTCTAGTCATTAAATTTGTTTCTTGTAGGAGTACAGGTTAACAATTCTGAAAACACTTTATGTATATACTGAGGTCGAATTAATAAGTAAAGGTATGATGAAGAGTGGGAGCTCGGTTTTACATGTTTGGAGTGTGAAATAGGTATAGATAAGCAAGATGGAAAGCCTGGATTGAGCCCCAAGGTAATAGGCATATGGAAAGGCTTTGAACTATTTTAGCAACTTGTCTGTAAATTTAAACTAATCAACCACAGAGCATTTGCAGAACAAAATGAGAAGATGAATAAGAAGCCCTAAATTTTAGATGTGGACAGAAGAACAGCTTCTGTTTTGAGGCTATATGTTGGATTTTATAATTTAACCATTGTACTGCCAGGTTAGGTTTTCTATTTCCAAAGTGGGTAGAACATACTGTATTTGTCTCCTAGGGGAAGGATAATTAAGCTTAAAGGTCTTGGAAAAAGCATTATTATGACCACCAGTTAGAAGATCAATTGGGGAGTAATTGTAAAAGTGCTATGAAGATATGAGGCATGTAAGAAGCAACATAAAAAGGGTGGCCACAGAGCAGTTTTAAAACAAAACTGAATTTACTGCTTACTGGCAAAGGAAGAATGCATCACACAGGTGTAAGTTCAGAGAGTTGTTCAAAGCAGAAATTAAAGGGTTAAAAGATATATAGAGGAAAAACACCAAATAGGGCACGGTCCTGATTAATGGATGTGGATTATGAGCTGGGTTGTAAACTCTTATTTGTATCTGGTTCCCTGTAGAGTTAGCATCACTAGTATGGAGAAACAAGGTTTCAAATAGGTCTGGAAAGAAGAGAGTAAATTTTCAGAGAGCCTAGGGTCATGCTTGTATACCCTTGCTCAAAGATTTCCAAGATTTTAATTTAACAGGTGTCATTATCATGTACAGTCTTAATTAGAAGCAAGAAATAAAGCTAAAGAATTTATAGAGGTACCTTCCATTGATAAGATTTAAGGGAAAACTGGTAGTATTTGATAATAAACACTTTATACACAGTTACAAGATTTACATTAGTTTTGAGGAATGACATAAAAAAGATGGACGACTAGGAAGCTTCAGCCCTTGTTCCCTAATGGAAATATTAAATATATACATAGGAAATTTTATGGCATTTTCACTTGCTCTTGCCCCACCAGTGAGGCATGAGGCAGTTAGGAGTAGGCAGCCCAATTCCCAGTTTTCTCCCTCAAACCAGAAGAAGCAGAATAGAGAATATTTGCCACATTCAAACCTATTTGTGGGCACCCAGAGGGACTGGTTTCTGTCTTGCTGGACTCAAGGCTCAGTGTGGATCTTAAGCTGTAGAAACAGTGGAAGGCAGTGGTAGGCACCATGCTACATGGAAACTGCAGGGGGAAAGCAGATATACGTATGTCTAGGCACAGAAATTATGGGCAGAAGGATATAATAGAACATGTGAGGCCCAAAAAGAAGCTGGGGTGAGACTCTTTGGAAAATTAAGACATCTAAGCAGCCATCTATATGATAGAAATTGGGGAGGAAAAGGCACACTAAGGCCCTGGAAGGACACATTCCCAGAAAATACCCATGAAGACAAGCTGATCCCAAAACTCAAGGGCCTGCTAATTAGTGAAGATCTTTTACACCGATCTGCAAAGACTGGGAGAGGTGTTTGTTTTCTCACATGCCCAGTTTTCAAATGAATACCACAAAGCATTAAAAAAACAAAAACAAAAACAAAAAAGACTCTGATCCCTTCAAAGGAATGAAGTAAATCCCTACTGGCTTTCAGCATTTGGCTCACTAAATGAAGACATTAAAGCAACTATCTGACATATGCTCAAAGACCTAAAGTAAAACACAAAGAACTGACAAAAACTGGGAAAATGACATATGAACAAAATGCATCATCAACGAGACAGAAATTATTTAAAAGAATGAAATAAAGATTCTGTGAAGATGGAGAAGTAGGAAATACCAGAAATCCATCTCTCCACCTACACAGCAATTGTACTGGAAGAAGTTATCTGATGTTACTGTTTTTAACTTTGGAGTTGATTAGAAGGCTTTCAATTTCTAGGGGTCTACTTGATGGGGGAGGGTGGGAGGAGGCAGAGGGGCAGAAAAAATAACTATCGGGTACTAAGCTTAATACCTCGGTGATGAAACAAACCCACGTTACCTGTTTACCTATGTCACAAAACCACCTGTACTCCCAAACCTAAAATAAAAATTTAAAAAAAAAATCTCTTGGCTGGGTGCGGTGGCTCATGGCTGTAATCCTAGCACTTTGGGAAGCCAAGGCAGGTGGATTGCCTGAGCTCAGGAGTTCGAGGCCAGCCTGGCCAACATGGTGAAACCCTGCCTCTACTAAAATACAAAAAATTAGCTGGATGTGGCGGCGTGTGCCTGTAATCCCAGCTACTTGGGAGGTTGAGGCAGGAGAATTGCTTGAACCCAGGAGGCAGAGGTTGCAGTGAGCCGAGATCACGCCACTGCACTCCAGCCTAGGAGACAGAGCGAGATTCCATCTCCAAAAAAAAATCTTCTCTCTAAACATTCCTTTCACTTTATCCCCCAAATAAATCTCCCTTTGCATAACATTTTTCAACAAATCTCTGGCCAAAAACTGGCACTTTAACTTACGACTTAGAACTGTTGGGAATAAAACTCCAGAAAAAAATTGCTATTGAGTACTGAATGTCTTTATTGATAAACTAAATATATTTTTAAAGCATAATACGATAATTATGTAGAGGATAAAATATAAATTGTTAGGCCGGGCACGGTGGCTCACGCTTGTAATCCCAGCACTTTGGGAGGCCGAGGCGGGCAGATCACAAGGTCAGGAGATCGAGACCACGATGAAACCCCGTCTCTACTAAAAATACAAAAAATTAGCCGGGCGTGGTGGCGGGCGCCTGTAGTCCCAGCTACTCGGAGAGGCTGAGGCAGGAGAATGGCGTGAACCCGGGAGGCGGAGCTTGCAGTGAGCCGAGATTGCGCCACTGCACTCCAGCTCGAAGTACGACACAGCGAGACTCCGTCTCAAAAAAAAAAAAAAAAAAAAAAATATATATATATATATATATATATATATATAACTTGTTCACTTAGGAGATTAATACATAAATCATATTTACAGACCATTGACTTGAGAAATACAGTTCGATGACATTTCAATTTGCGCAAAAGATGAGGCGCTCAAGTATGGCATTCTGTCTCATTAAGACAGAATTCAAACTTTCTGCGAAGAAAAAGTCCCTCATTTCTTGGTGTGCTTTAGATTTGGAGGTGTGCTTTAGATTCCATAATCTTTAAATTTGGAGGCACCGCCCATTGAGGAGCTGGCTGCAGTGTCAGTGTGAGAAGGAGGAGGAACTCCAGGCCAGGGGTAGGGTACTCCGGATCCACTGGCCTCAAGGACCCCTCAGATGGAGTCAGTGTAGGAGCACAGAGCCTGGCAGCTCGGGAGGCCTGAGTAGAGGGGAAAGAACAGGGCTGCTCTAAGACCCAGCCCCCTCGTGGGGGAGAGAGCAGCAGGGCTTGGCTCTCAGCTGCCTGGCAGGTGTGGAAAAGCTCCTTGTGACGGGGTGGCTCTCATGGGCTCTCCCAGGGCCTCCAGCGTTGTTAGCATCTCTACCAGCTCCTCTTGTTGCCTGAAGAGTCTGGATCTCTCTTCTTTCAGTTCTTGAACCAGGGTGGTGAATTTCTCCATCAGCATCACGTTGGTGCTATTCACCTTCTTGTAAGCATCTACAAAGCCGGGGGTGTTGAAAGACTTTTTCTGTACCCTGACATCTTTTAAAGATGCCTCAGTCTCTACAATTTGCTTTCTTGCCCATGAGCTGGCATTTCTCCTTCACCTGTGAATGCAGTGTTTCTGCAAGCTGCCTTTCACCTCTTACACAGAGTCGGTTCCTAACAGACAGACAAAGTCAATACAAGTAAGAGACCCAGCAGTAAGCCCATGAGGTGTGGACACACCACTGTCTTCCCATTGAGGCTGTGGAAAGTGACTTGGGGACTCAGGTCATGGGGTGGCAGCCCCACCATCTCCTCATCCAGCTTCGCAGGAGTCAGCTCAAGGTCCAGCTCCACAGAAGATCGCAGCCCCTCCATGGCACCACAGCCACCACAGGGCTCCACCCAGTAATGGTGGATCCCACAGCCGCGACACGAGAGAACACCCCGACATTCCGCCTGGCATCCAACCAGCAGCGCGCACCCTGAACTGGTCAACTGTATGATCGGCTAGAGGGAGAAATTTGTAAATAAAGTATACTTTTCTCTATTATTGTTTAACAGTAATACTTTTCTGTTTTCTTATTCTTTTATATTAACAAAAACTTAAAATATAGTGAAGTGTGCAGATATTAACTGCATGATTTCACAAATTTTAAAATTTTCTATTCCTTTCAGTAGCCAGCAGCCCTCTCAATATATGGCTCATGTCCATTAACACAGAAAATCTCTTCTGCAACTTTTCAAATAACATCGTCCACCCCTCCACACGCAGCCCGTTTTGATTCCTATTAACATACATCAGTTTGGCCAGTTGTTCAACTTCATAACAGAGAGAGCACAATGTACACTTTCATGTCTGCCTTCTTTGCTGGAAGGTGCCTCCTTATTCCACAGACTTTGGATCAGTGGGTGTGGGGGAATCCAAGGCAGACCATGAAATGAGGCAAACTGATCTATGAGTGAGTTCTTCTAATGGCCTCAGATTAGACATCCAGGTATAAAAGTCCATAGCTCAGAACATGGTTTTCTCTGTAATATAATGGGGAAACTTTTATCTTAGTATATTTATTTTTTAATTTGGTGATTCATAAAGCTGATGGTTTTTTATAGAAAAGGCTTAAATGATTTTAGTTTCCCATTCAATTCTCTGCATAAATTGACTTTCATTTAGTTGCTATTATCAGTTCTCAAGCTATATATCATTATATCATCTAGTCATTTTAGACTAAAACTTTAGTAATTCATATTCATCAGGAATGGGATGTTTTAATTGTAAATTTTCATTCCACATACTCAGTTTTTGCTAGTTTTATGTTCATAAAATAGTGCATAACTACTAGTTTAAAGGTACTTTTTCATAGTGTAGGTAATTTTAAAATATATATGTAAATACATAAACTAGTTTTAAATTCTTCAGTAAGAAATGACGATTTTTTTAACTCAAAACCTGTGTTAGAGAATTTAATCTCACATTCCTACAAAATATCTAACATTCTTACAGTATTTTCTAAAGACCTCCTCGTCCCAGTTATAATTTTACAAATTTCAAATGAAAGATATCAGCACTTAAGCATATGCTCATGCTGAACAAATTTCAAATTAGAGGACAGTTAACAAATTTCAAATTAAAGGACAGTGACGAGGCTGTCATCATGCTTAAGATAATTAAAAGTGATGAAGATGGTGATTTGATGATCCTGATTCTTTGTATATAAAAATATTATTTCCAAGAACTAGGCAAGCATAAGTGCATTTGTGTCCATTCATTCTTTCTCCATATTTTATTCATTTAAAATACTCCTTCCCCTTTCATTGATAATGGAAATATATACCCAACTCATTTAGTTAGAATGAAAATTTTGGAGTTTTTGAACCTCACCAAGCCCTGATTTCTGTGCTTGGGTTTTCATTTCCTCCCCACCACACTACGTCATAGACACTTGTTGTGAAGAGATAAATGTGAACACATTAAGTTTTCTTGTTACCAAGCCACAGAGACTAGGATGATAAAAAGAAAGTGAAACCTGTTTAGCACGAAAGCCAGCCTTTGCCCTATCTTATTATTGGGTTAATCAGGAAAACAGGTTCTGATGTAGGACTGTTTGGATTTCCCAGTAACTGTAGCTCAGTATTTGTGATGAAGCTACTCTGAGGTTTTCTTACTACCATACTTTGAAATAATAAGAAGTGCATGTTTATCTTGTAATAAAAACGTATATGGACAGCAAGGGAACTAGGACAGCTAATGCAATTTTGAAAAACAAGAATGCCAACTCTAACACTTACTGCATACCTAATAAATTCCATATGGTATTGGCAAAGGGATAGACATTAATCAATGGGACAGAACAGTCTCAAACAAATATGCTCAACTGATTTTTGAAAACATGCAAAAGCAATTCATGAGAGGAAAGCCAGCCTCTCTATCAAATGGTGATTGGGCAACTGGACATCCACAGGCAAAATAAACAAAAGCTGAAAAATCAAACCCTTGACCTAAACACCTGTCTTGGGCCATTCAGGCTGCTATAACAAAATGCCATGAAGTGGGTGGCCTGTAAACTACAGAAATGTATTTCTCACAGTTCTGGAGGCTGAGAAGTCCAAGATCAAGGCACTGGCACATTGGGTGCCTGCCGAGGACCCATTTCCAGGTTCATAGATGCTGTGACCCTCTGTTTCCTTGCTGTGTCCTCAGATGGTGGAAGGGACAAACAAGCTCCCTCAGTCCTCTTTAATAAGAGCATTAATCCCATTCCTGAGGGCTCTGCCATCACCCAAAATGTGTTCCATATCCAATGGGCAGCTGCCTGGCCTGCAGGACAATCTGTGGTTAACGAGCCCCAGGACAGGACATGTCCTCAACCTGGCTTCCAGCCCTTACCGGATGGGGACAAGATTAAAAAAAAAAAAAAAAGCATAGTAATAGATAAAGCCCGGGACAAATTAGAAAACTTCAGGAGTATTATCTGAGGTACTGGAATTTCAAAGAGTTGAGGACATCATTACATCTTTCAATTAAACTAGTTACTTGGGACCTATCAGGGACATGAAAGTTCTATTCAATGTCTTTTTCAAGAGCCAAGGGTGGTGTATTCTAAAAAGTAAAACACATGCCTTGGGTGTTATTAGTAACATCTGTTAACTCTGAAGGGAACAAGGAATGTCCTAGCAAGGCCTTACATTTTGACCTTAGTCTGTGTGGAGATACGTGATTTTGATTTAATACTTTGGGTGTCTGTGATGCAAGAGGTTCCTGGAGGGTTTGTTTGATGTGAAGGGGACAGTTTTCAGATTTACAATAAATATGAAGATGAAGCCAGTTGTTGACCAGGACATCCCGTGCTAAGATGACTGCCTGAAGTTTTGGCCAGCGGTGGTTTTGGGATCCTGTCCTTTTTTAGGGATATCCTGGCTAAGGGATGGAAAGCAACAGCTTTCCGTAAGCTTCACCAGGGATGATTAGCAGTGACGTTTGCATGGTCTACGACTCCCATTACTGTTCACTCCATTAACCCCAAGGGGCTTCCCAGGCAGCCAAGGGAGTGTGGGGGAGGAATGAGCTCCTGGTATTTGGCAAGGGACTTGGGCCAGAGGAAGCTGCCCACTCCGACAGGTGGAAGTTATCAGGGGCCCAGGTTTTGCTCCATCCTGCCTTAAGGAGGCCTAGGTAGCTGTGCCAATCTTTAAGCTGCAGTTTCCATGACCCAAAGCATAAGGGGCAGCTGGGTCTAGAGGGTGACAAGCTCAAGGACTCTCAGTGTCTCCCATTTCCAAGACAGCCCAGTAGGCAGCGGTCCTTTGTTGTTTTAATGGTGGATACCAGGAGACCAAGGGGGTAATATATCAGAAGCTCTGGGCAACTAATGGCCATCCTAAATGGTCCAAAGCCTCCAGGAGGCATTGCAAAAGGCTGCCAAAGCTTCTCCAGTGGAGTTTTTTGAGGCCATTCACAGGAGTGTCTAATGATTTTAAAGTAAAATTTGTGAATGAGGAATACATTTCCACCAGAACTCGAAAGTACTAAAGTACTTTAAAGTATTACATGAATCTCCTGGAGGAGGACATCCTCCCAGCGCTCCTGGAGAAGGGGGATGTTGCTAAGATCTTGTCTGCAAAGGTCATGTGCAGTAACAGAGCCAGGGAGACCTCCTAGGCGGTCTGGAAAGCTGCACTGGGTCCCTGCAGAAGGGGAGGTAAACTGAAGCTGAGAGGCAATGGAAATAGGCACTAAACAGAACCCTCAGCCAAACCCTTAAGAGCAAACGATTTACCAGGTAACTGAATAAAATTAGCAATTTAAATGAATTAGGTATTGACTATGGCAGCCCTAATGGATGGGACCACAGCATTAAGGTTGTAGTAATCCATCATCACGAGGTGCCCTTTCTCTACGTGTGTGTGTGTGTGTGTGTGTGTGTGTGTGTGTGTGTATGTATGTATAAATATATTTTTTTTCAGATTTGGGAACACGGAAAAATTGGGCTGTTGAAAACAGCAGTGAGGATAATCACCTCTTTATTAGGTTTTATATAATTAGTTTTAATCATTGAATGCCTTGTTTCAACTTATATTGGGTCACATAAATTACCTTAACTGGAGGTTCACAGGGTTGCATTTTACCAAGTTTTTAAGTGCCAAAGACTTACTTTAATTATTTATTGTGTCAGAGCTTCCATCTATGCCCAATCTAGTATATTTTACAGCAACAGATATATGACTATGAGAAACTTGGGCAAGGCTACAGTTAAAGTGAGGCATACTCATTTTAAAAAATTTCATATGTAGTTATCTTCTCAAGCTTATGGGAGCAGTGGAATTTAGTGGACTCCCCAGGCTTATAATTTGAGCGCCAGCTCATTAAGTTCATGAATTTTTTTCAATTAGTGCATATTAACCAATGTTAAAGTTAGAACCTATGTTGTAGAAGCATAAAAGCCTTTGTTACATAAATTCTTCAGTATATAAATATATGAAGTTTTAATTTCTAACTGGATTTGATTACGGAAAATACCTAATATTTAGTTTATTATATATTTACATCAAATATTATCTATAAACATATTATCTTTTACTTTCTCCTGTATCCAGAGGTTTGTTCATAAATCAACAGGTGATCTGAGGCTAGCATTATGTTTGCTACACTGGCATTAGCTTAGTCCTTGAAGTTCCTCTTTTTCCCACTTTTGACTTGCGGCTAGCTGCCTAACGCGACAGACTCTTTTTTTTTCTTTCCTATTTTTCTTTCATTTGTTTTAGGTTTCTAGCCTCCTGAAGTTTCCTTAGTGTCTGGTTGGTAAGAGCAACAGAGGGAAGCAGGAAGGGAGCACTCTCTGGTATGGCTGCTCCGTCCCAAGATAATCAGTCCCTTTTTTTCCTTTTAAATAAAATCTTAAGAATAAATTGTAATTCTAGGTGACTAAAGAAAAAAACTTTTGTTACCTTTGCTCTCTTTGGATGTTTTACCTGACAAACCCCTGCTGGACCAACTAGCGCACTGTTGCTTTGTCCTTTCAGATTGTTACCTAAAAAAACTGGGGAGGGTACTGGCCTTGGGGGCAGCTGCTTCCTTTTCCAGGGTGTCCCACTTGACCTCTGAGGGTCAGAGGGAAGAGGAGCAGAAGGAATGTGGCAGCGAGGGAAGTGCCTACCTCAGCAGCATTGCCTCCTCCGGGGCACCATGAGGATTCACGTGTGGAGTCAGCGCTGGGCAGTTTGATCCTTTCATTGCTCCCAAGTCACCCCTACAGTGAAGCCCAGTAACACCCTCTCCAACCATAACTAAGAGGAAATCTTGACTCCCCTGGAGTCTGTTGCATGTATCCAGTTTATTGGTTTTTGGTGTTTCGTCGTATTAAATTGTTTGAATATACAACAATTTGTGCATTCCCTTGTCCATGGACATTGGGTTGTTTCCAATTATTGGCTATTATAAACAGACTTGCTAGGAACATTTGTGTAACAATTCTTTGTGTGGACACTTCTTTTCACTTCACTTGGGTAAATGCCCAAAAGTAGAATGGCTGACTCAAATGTTAAGTCATATGTTTAACTTTTTAAGAACTGCCAACTTGTTTTCCAAAGTGGTTGCACTAGTTCACATTCTCACTAACACTAAATCACACTGCCAGTTGTTCCACATCCTTGGCAACCATTTAAATTACAGCCATTCTAGTGGGTGTCTAATGGCATCTCATGATTTTGTCTTTCCATTTGCTTGTTTTTTTTGCCATTCATCTTCTCTGGTGGAACATCTGTTCAAATATTTTGTCCAGTTTAAATCTTCTAGGGGGGTCTTCTTATTCTTATTTTAGACTTTAAGTCATCTTTATGTGTTCTAGATAAAAGTCCTTTATCAGACAATACGCTTTGCTAATATTTTCCCCACTATGTCTTGCCTTTTCATTTTCTTTTTTGCAATTAAAGCCACTTCGTTTCAGTGGCATTAATTACATTCACAATGTTATGTGACTATCTCCAGTATTTCCAAAATTTTTCACCATCCCAAACAGAACTCTTTGGCCATTAGCAATAACTTCCCACTTCCACCACCCCCCAGCACCTAGTAACTGCTATTCTGTCTGTAGGGAACTTACCTATTCAAGGTATTTCATGTAAGTGGAACATATATTTGTCCTTTTGTGTCTATTTATTTCACTTAGCATAACATCTGCAAGGCTCACCATGTTGTATCAAAACTCCATTCCTTTTATGGCTGTATATGGATGGCCACTGTCCCATATATGATGCATTTTCTTCATCCATTCACTTGTCAATGGACTCTTGGGTTGTTTCCAAGTTTTGGCTACTGTGAATAATGCTGCAATTAATATGAGCATGTAAGTATCTGTTCAAGTCTCTACTTTCAATTCTTTTGACTATAAAAGTAGAATTGAGGGGTCATACGGTAATTTTATGTTTGGCTCTTTGAGGAGGTGCTGAACTGTTTTCCACAGTGGCTGCACCATTTTACATTCCCACCAGCAGTGCATTCTGGTTTCTGATTTCTATCCTTGCCAACACTTATTTTCCACTTTTTAAAAATTAGAGCCATTCTATTAAGTGCGAAGTGGTACCTCATTATGGTTTTAATTTGCATTGCCCTGATGGCTAATGATTTTCAGCCTCTTTTCAAAATATGTTAGCCACTCGTGTATCTTCTTTAGAGAAATTAGTAACCGCTCTGCCCATTTTTAATTGGACTTTTTGTTAAATTGTAGTTCTTTATATATTCTGGAAATTAATCCCTTATCAGATACATAATTTACAAGTATTTTCTCCCATTCTGTAGGTTGCCTTACTTTTTTGATAATGTCCTATGATGCACAAATATTTTTAATTTTGATGAAGTCCAATTTATCTTTTATCTTTTGTTATTCATGCTTTTGGTGTATTGTCTAAGAACCCTTTGTCAAATTAAAGGTCATGAAGTACACCCCTATGTTTCTTATAAAAGTCTGATGGTTTGAACTCTTATGTTTAGGTATGTCACTGATCCATTTTGAGTAAATTTTTGTATATGGTGTGAGTTGGGGTCCAGCTTCACTCTTTTGCTTGTGGAAATCCAGTTATTCCAGCATCATCTGTTGAAAAGATTTTTCTGTCCCCATTGAACAAACTTGGAAACCTTGTCACACATCAATTGGTCACAGGTGTATGGCTTAGACAACTCCTGAGTTGTAAAAGGAAAGAGAGAAACAGAGATGCTAACTATAGTATGTTTGTTACTGAGGAGAATGACCCAGAAGAGGGGAAAACTGATGATGCAGGAGAGGAGAAAACTGCTTGTCTTAGCAGGCAAGAGGTGATGGAGTTTGGAAGACAAATACAAGTGGAAGGTCTGGCCTTGGAGAGTTTATCTATAAGAACTGGCAGGAAGGCCAGTATATCACTGCAGATGCTAACAGGTAGGTAGGCACGGTAGCAAACTACAGAAATGAATCCATCTACTCAACAAATACTTATTGGTCGCCTACACCTTACTTTGTGCCAGATATTGTTCTAAGGATACAATTGGTATTTTCAGCCATTTAAACTTTAGCCATTCTAGTGGGTATTTAATGGTATCTCATTGTGATTTTAATTTGCATTTCCATTTTTTTCTTTTTTGCCATTCATCTTCTCTGGTGAAGTATCTGTTCCGTTCTGTTCTGAGG
Source organism: Nomascus leucogenys (assembly GCF_006542625.1). Taxonomy (NCBI): domain Eukaryota; kingdom Metazoa; phylum Chordata; class Mammalia; order Primates; family Hylobatidae; genus Nomascus; species Nomascus leucogenys. The sequence goes on along the minus strand of NC_044398.1, from coordinate 49,058,345 downwards.
GTTCTCTGGTGAACCCTCATACATTACTGGTGGGAATGTAAAATGGTGCAGCCACTGTGAATAACAGTTTGGCAGTTCCTCAAAGAGCAAAACACAATTACTATATGATCCAGCGATTCTGCTTTTAGGCATATAATGAGAGGAACTGAAGGTATGAACTTGAACAGATACTTATATGCCAATATTTTTTGCAGCATTATTCGTAAGAGCCAAAAGGTGGAAACACCCCAAGTGTCCATTGAAAACTGAATGAATAAATATGCTATATGCAGGCAATGGAATATTTAGCCATAAAAGGAGTGTAGTTCTGATACATGCTACAACATGGATGGACCCTGAAAATGTTCTGCAAAGTATGCAGACAGTGAATCAAAACACAGGTCCCTGTGCTCATGGAGCTACCACATTTAAGGATAAGAAAGAAATATCAAACACAGAGGACTATGGTAGGCTTGAGGATCTGAAAGTTGAACTGGACTGGGAATGTTTGGGCAATATAATCAAATTTATGTTGAAAACGGCTGCTAAGGGCCAGTCAGTGGTTATTGTAGAAAATCTGAATGTTTATCTCCCAGGAATAATTTTGGTCAGTAAGCAACATTAATATAAGTTTTCAACATTTAAAGTCAATATATCAACTACTGCAGATAAAACTGAAGACAACTGTGTCTTCTGTAAACTTGCAATAAAGCAATGGATTAAATTCTGGGATTTAAATCTTCTGAATAGTGTTTCCTCTCTCAAAGTGATCCATAAGTAACGTGTTTATATGTCAGTCTGTTTTAGAATCCAGAATAAGTAGAAAGTCAAATAAAATTTATTATCACTGATAACTTTTTATGGAAACTCTATACCCTCAAAAATTTAAAATCTTAATTAAAAGTACAATGAAGACTTAATTTTAGAAGCAAATGAAGATAAGAATTGCCATATCAGTGAACTCAATATTTGTCTCATGGTTCTCCTACCATTTTTGTACCCTAAAGGTTCAGACTTAGATGACATACCACCCTCAGAGCAGTGGACACTTGATGGGCTTCTTAATCTAGACCTAATCCACCTTGAAAATTTGCTCCCTCTCATCACTCAGAAGCCACTTCCACCTACCCCTAAATTCTCAGAAGAATCCTGAGTCATGAGAGAAATTCTAAAGAGCCAGTGAAGGATCTTTATAGGCTCAAGAGTCCTGGGGAGATACTCATTCTGTTTCTGAACTTCTTTGAGCATATCAGATCAGAAATATCTACGCCTTAATGAAGTCATGTCTTTCGCAATGACATGGATGGATCACCCTAAGTGAAATAATTCAGAAACAGAAAATCAAATATCACACATTCTCACTCATAAGTGAAAGCTAAACAATGGGTACACATGGACATACAGAGGGAAAGAACAGACTCCCGGGACTCCAAAAGGGAGAGGGTAGTAGGAGGGTGAAAGGTGGAAAATTACCTATTGACTATAATGGCCACTACTAAGGTGATGGGTACACTAGAAGCCATTATGCAACATGTCCATGTAACACACCTGCACATGTACCCCTGGAATCTATAAAAATGAACGTTTAAAAATGTAAACATTAAGCCTCCAAGGAATAAACTAAAGACAAATGGCCTCTACTCAAGGTTATCTCTCAAACTGTAGTGAAAAACAGAAAGGAAAAATTCCAGGTTAAAACAAAAAGCTGATCACAGGTGACTTTTTAAGTGGTATTATGAACTGTTCTTGTGGCTCAAGGTCTTATCTGGGTGTCTGTTTTAAGGAAATTCATAAAGTAAGACTGGAAAAGAGTAAGAAAACTTTGTAAAATGTCATGGAATCACTGTAAAATATGCCACTATTTGGCATTAGCCAAATAATGTACTCATGATACTTAATATTTTGTAAATTTCTATAGTATAGTTTAAATGGAAAAAAAATTCTAATTGTTGTTTTGCTTCCTGGACTCTTGCTTTTTGGAAAGTGTTTCACTGGAGATCAAAATGTACTGTTGCTGGGAAAATAAATATTTTAGTGACCAAGTTCTATGTGGCTTCAGTCAAAGCATCTCAATGTGTGGTGTGTATATCTACACAGAGATAGATATACTATTATCAGTTTCTCAGACTATATTTTGAAATTGCCAGTTTCAAGCCTAGAATTACTTAAATGTCAAATTGAGTCATCCAATTTAAGTATTTTAGGCTCTTACAATCAGTATGAGAAATAAACTTGTATACAATTCCTCCAACGTCCAACAAAGGGATTCCTATAGTTAGAAAATATTTTTGTCTGCTATAAATTGTAATATAAAATCTAAAAATTCACCACATTCCAGCCTCAAACACGTTTGGAAAAAAAAACTATGTACATATAGAAGATAGACTTTGTTACTTTGTTCTAACATATTTTTAAAATATCATTATAAGAACAGAGTTCTGGAGCAGAAATATGCAATTCAACTTTATTGATTATGCCTAAGGCATAGGGAAATGAATTAAGCTAAGTGGAAGCATGGATGGTGGTAAACAAGATGAAACAGGGTGACAGAGAGTAATAAATACAGATAATTTTTTCATGGATCTTACAAACTAGTAAAAATGTGTAATTCTCACCTCAAATATGCTTTAGTCTAAGCTACGAAACACATTTAAATGGAGTAAGTAAAAGAAGATCAATTAACAGGATGTGAAGGGATTGTATAAATGTGAAAGGCTAGTAAGGCTGAAACATTTTCTCCTCCAAATATTTCTGACATTTGTTGTATGCTTAAGAAAGGAGCATATATTTCTTCTAACAAACTTTACACAAGTAGTTCTTATGGATATATCCTTTCAAACATAAACCAGAGCCAAATAAAAGTAAAATTTTTCCTAATTTTTCTTATCAGAAAAGTTAACAATCCCCTATCTATATCTTAAATAAAATGATACAATTTCCAGCACCTACTAATGGCTCTAAGATGTTCATAAAGTTAATTCTGCTTAATATTGGGATGAAACCTCTCCCAGCATAGCAGGATAAGGATCTATCCACCATGATTCAGAGAGCCCAAGGACATCTTCAAGTCTGTATTTTACCATACCACTCTCCTTATGTCCCTAGTACATTTTTTTAAAGAATTATGTTTTAGCTTCATAAGTGAACTACCCACCAACCATAAATGCTTTTCCTCAACTTCTTTAATCTATAAAAATTTCATGCATACAACCTGATAAAATACATCAGAGTCAAGACATCCGATTTAAGTATTTTAGGCATATTTAATAAATAACTTCAGTAAATAGCACTGTAAAAAGTGAACTGTTAAAACTAAAGGCACTTAAAACAAGAATGTGACTAGTATGAAACAAGATGGGCAACTCAAATGGTGAGAAGTAAACGTACAGTGGTCTGTTATGGCACTAATTCGAAGTAAGACTCGCGTAGGTGAGAGCTGTTGCATAGCCACGGTATAACTTCACATGTTCATTAAAAAGGCAAATTGACCGCTAAAACTTCAAAGAAAAAGTACTCATAAAAAAAGTCTTACCCCAAAATTGCAAACAAATACATTAAAAGATTAGAAGAGGTGATAAAAAGCACCAGACATTAAACAAAATAAAAATAATAAAATAAATTCAACTCGAAAGGTCCCCCATTCAACAAATACTTCACAAAGTATGGCCTGTATGTAAATAGTGCTAAATCAAGGACTTTTTAGCAGAAAATTGCTCGGTTCTTTTATCTAAGGCTTGAATTTGTAAAGTGAAGGCATAAAAGTTACCAAACATTAAGTAACTCTTAAAATGGCACACAGGTTTTAAAGCTATTGGTTTTTCCTCCCTAACTCTCTGAATTTTTCCCATGGCCTTTGTAGATCAACTATTTCAAACCTATTTTACACCAGCAACTCTCAACGTACTTGTCTTTCAGATATGTCATCACTCATGTCTAACAGGCAAATAGCAAAATAACAGATTTAAAACAATCCTTAATTAGCTATCAGGACATTTACTTTGGATTCTGCATAACTGCAAACTGACATATTTGTAAAGCTAAAGATCAGTTTTAATACATGATTAACAGAAACTCTCATCATGCTCATTACTTTAACTATTGCCCTTTCAATCGCTATAGAAATATCACTTAATCCAATAAGCTTGATTTCAATAGTCCAGGAAGAAAAGGTCAAAAAGGCACAATGTGACCTTAGCTGACAAGAATAACCATCCTGTCTCAAGTCTTTTGTCAGTCCCTGGCATGAATCACAACATTATTTTCAAAATAATAAAACATTTTTAAAATTATACATATTGTACATTTTCAAAACCTGCACATGAGTAAAACCATGGCAATATTGCCCTAAAGCTACCTAACTGTGACTATGGAAATTGCTACTTTGCATTCAGTGTTGTGGGATTTGCATGGGCAGTACTCATTTTCCCTCATACTTCGGATTGACCACAGTTGTCACGGCACTCTTATAAATAGGATTTTCACCCTAAAACAAAAAAAAAGTGAGAAAAATTATCGGTTACTCTACTAAAATTATGTACAATAATTTTTATAAATCAAGACTAAAAGTTGCAATCATCTTAAGAAGTCATTTCTATTTTATTTGTCCAGATATCACAGTTGTTTTAAAGGCATTAATAATGGCTTATGTAAAAATAGAAAATGGAAGCTTTGCTTTACATTATGCCCCGTTATCTGGTGCTATTTCATTCTTGAGTCCCTCCTCCACTGGAGGCTTGATTTAAGAATGTTCTCCATGGCACAGAATGTGCTGTCATCGTGGATTCTCTCCTTTGAACTAGTTTGTAATGCCTGCCTTAAGGAAGCATGAATTCTGCTGCCCATCACTGCCTGATTCTCATCCCTTTATCGTGAACAGAAGGCGCCTGCTAATCAAAACGGGAACCCTTGGCTTTCACTGTTGGGAGGGAGGTGTGCTTCTGGGGTCTCCTACAGAAGTTACTAATTTAGAGAGTGAGGCTGTCATTGTGTCACAGACAGCACTGTGCCCCACCAAGTCACGCTGCCAAATTTGCTTAGAATGTTAGATAATTACCATTCCTTATGAAATAACTTGTTATTCTTCAATATCATTGGGTGAAATGTCTTATTGCAGTGCTATAATTTAGTAAACAGTACTGAAGTCAAGCCTAACAAGCAGGCCCCAAGCCATAAACACAAGAGATCTTTCAAGATCCAAAAATATACTGACAGTGATGTTTTAAGCAGAAAAAAACATATCACCGTATCACCCTTTTCCTTAAAAATTCTCTTATACTATAAGTGCTACATTTAAATACTTGCTATAGCATTCTTTTTTCTCCTGTTCTTATAAATTGAAAGCAGGCTTGAAAGCTAAGTAAGAAGTGTGACCAAATAACACTTTATCAGAGAAAATTACAGTGAGTACAAATCAAAAATACTTGTTAACTACGAGGGACATTTTTTTTAAGAAAAAATTAAGATTCTGGAATGTTGTTCAGTTTTATATCTCACTATAGAACCAATTGCAGGTGATTTTTAAAAAAATATTTATAGAAAGCATCTAAAAACATTTTTGATCTAAAAGTAATTTTTGTTTTTAAATTTTATTCACACTTCATTGCAGACTGTATTTGGATCTGCCTTTTGGTGGCACAATTTCTGCCCTCAAGGAAGGTATAGTTTGGTGGGTGAGAGACATGAAAATAAGGCACTCTGATCAAGTTTACAATAGAGTTATGAACATAATCTGGGAATACTACAAGAAAAAAGTTATTAACTTTAAGAAGATTAAGGAGATTTTCATTGTGAAATTGACCAGATAAATTATTGGTTGGTAAATAGCAATCTGTGCAAAGTCAAGGTGTAGGGAAAAGAATGGGACATTTAAGTAGAAATACATATAGTTCAGAAGTGTTTAGAGTTAGGGGAGGGCAGGTGCAGTGGCTCATGCCTGTAATCCCAGAACTTTGAGAGGCCGAGGTGGGTGGGTCACTTTTGGTTAGGAGTTTGAGATCAGCCTGGCCAACATGGTAAAACCCCATCTCTACTAAAAATACAAAAATTAGCTGGGTGTGGTGGCGGGTGCCTATAATCCTAGCTACTCGGGAAGCTGAGGTAGGGGAATCGCTTGAACCCGGGAGGCGGAGACTGCAGTGACTGAGATCGCAGCACTGCACTCCAGACCGGGCAAAAGAGCAAGACTCCATCTCAAAAAAAAAAGAAAAAAAGAAAAGAAAAAAAGATAAAAAAAAAAGAGTTAAGGGGGCATATGATTTGAGGTGAGGAGACAAAGGAAGAACAGTCCTAGAAGCCTTGCTATGAAGTCTGAACTTCATCCTGTAGGTATCCCATACCAATGAGGGAAAAACATAGCATATAAAGGCTGGGTCCTGCCAGACACCAAATGAACTACTGTGATTTCAGCTCAGCAGCTCATGTGATACCAATCAGAACCAGACAACATACCTCAGCCCTCACTCCCCTCTCCTCAAAATACACCTTGACTGGTTGTTTCAGAAACATGGACAAACTTAGGATCCCTCAGAGACAGACAGCATATGATGTGGATGACAAAACTGTGTACGTCAAACTCTCAGCTCTAGTCCCAACTGAAGCTAATACACTATACAGTTGTGAGAGCAGACATTTCAAAATGGGGGTCAGGAAACTGGATTCTAGCAACTACTATCTTAAAAAGCCAGAGTGCAAATAAATTACACTCCACATTCATATCCTATCTGATTTGAGGCTAAGTGCTACACATTCCTTCAAATATGTTGGGAAAATAAATTACCACCTAAGTTTCTTTAAAACAATATATTTGCTAAATCTAGTATTTAATACTCAAGAATTATAAGGGAAGGACAAAAAAGAAAACAAAAAATAAAGAGAAAAAGCCCTATACAGATGAGTCCAAAGTGTAATTTATATGGAAGAACTTACCTTTGGAGAAAAATCTGTCTTGTCATGTACACAAACATTTGTATTTATTATTTCAAAGTCCATTCAAACAAAAGTTTAACATGCAAGGTTAGAGGTAAAATTAAGCTCACTATCTGCATTAGGCATCATTTTAAATGAAGGTAAACTAAAATAATTCAGATTAGTTTCCATCATTCAGAGTGCAACACCACCCCCACCCCAACAAAACCCGCATCAAGAGAACAGGGTTATATTATGAAAGGAAGCCCTCAAGCTCAGTAAAATGTCATCTTTGTGCTCACTCTGGAATGGCTGACAGTGGTAGCTATAGAACCATCTCTACAATGTATTAAATACGTAATGCAGAACTGTGGGAGATTTGGGATCCACATTTAAACCTGCATAACAGCAGATGAGGACAGACCATTTTTTTAACCCACTCCAACAGTTAGAAGCTGATAATGGGACATGTTCTTTTTAATGTTCCTACATGGTAGTCTTGTGCCAAAGTAATTAGTGCCTGCCCATTATTTCAAAAATTTCAATGACATAATTGACTGGCAAACCTTGGTCCGTATCAGAAAAGTTTTTTTACAATCCATGATGTAATTTCTTGATGCTCATTCATTTATTTCAATTGTTAATTTCTACTTTTTCTTGAGAAAACATCTCTTAAAATAATCTGTAGCCATCAAATTGCCTGGACTTCAATAATGCATAGAGAAATTTTTACCAAACTTCTGCTTCTTGAATTACATAAAATGCTTATTTTAGCAACATTTTAGCCATACATACATTATAAACATTAAGTTTAAATAACATTTACTGATAATTTCCTTCAAAATACAATTAAAGGTACAGCAGGGGTGAAAATTTCACCTCAGTAGGACAGAAATTTTTTCTCTTGTGAGAAATAACCACACGAAATTGTCAACATTTGACTATTTTTGACCTACAACTAAAGAAAAGTATATTAAAAAAAAAAAAAAGCCTGGCAATGTCATTGGCTAATCAGTTTTCCTCTAAAAATGACTTTCTGTAAAGTACTAAGTGAGAACGAGAAAAATATGTAGTCTCAGACTAATACAAATATGTACCAACCTGCCCATATGTGAATTTGAATATAATTTTCTGCCATCAAATTTAACTTTAAAAAGTCTTACGGTCTACTTAGAAATAAAAATCTGACAAGTTAATGATTTCTAATGTTATCAGCACTTCTTATATCACTTGTAACTATTAAACATTCCTGTACTGTAGGCTCTTATTCATGATCAGTTTGTAACCACACTCTCAATAGTCAAAAAGCACAATTACATCACTGGGTTCCATGTACTAAAGTGATTTCCCTAACGTCATGTTTGCCAACAGCAGCAGTGTTAACTCTGACAGAGTAACAACAAATTGTAAAAGGGCTGTAAATCTCTATAAAGAGTGATCTACCTCTTCCTAACCAGGTAACAGGGACTTCTGAAGATACATAACTGCTACCAAGTACAATGTCGTAGACAAGAACATGGACTCTGGAGCCCAACTGCCTGGGTTCAAATCTCAGCTCTCTGACTAACCAGCCATGGGAACTCAGTCAAGTTACATAACCCTTATGTGTCTCAGTTTTCTCATATGTAAAACATTCCTACAACTTTCACTATGAAGATTAAATATAGATCAAGTGTTCAGAATCATGCCGAGACACAATGGTTTTTATGTAAGTATTACCAACACCATCTTTATCTGCACATTAAGGTAGGCAGTGAGAAAAGCAGAAATCTTCCAGGCCCTATTACAGTCAGTCAGTTGGGAAAGAGAAGAAGAGTTCTCAATCACCAGTCAGGAGAATTTAGTTCTAATCACAATTAACCTTTGTTATCAGAGTTTTAGGGGCTTGCATGATTTTATTAGAATATGCTGGAAGCATTTCATGAAAATTCAGATATGAACAGTTACAAACTTATATTTGAAAATTAGAATTATTCTCACATACACACACAGACACACACACACATATACATAATATACATACATATATATGGTATTCTGGCTTTTAATGAAATTTCAAGTTATATTCAAGAAATTGATCTCAAATCTTTTGAGAACCAATAATGATATTGTAGTTGCATACCATACAAATATAGTAGGTTACATTTTTCTATTTTGCAATTTGGATTTCATGATCAATTTTCACTATCTGACCCTAAAATTTACTCATAACAAATTTGTTATTTAAGGATAATACCGGTGAGGCACAGTGGCTCACACCTGTAATCCTAGCACTTTGGGAGACCGAGGCGGGCAGAGCACTGGAGGTCAGGAGTTCAAGGCCAGCCCAGCCAATGTCGTGAAACCCCATCTCCACTAAAAACAAAAAAACTAGCCTAGCATGGTGGCAGGCACCTGTAATCCCAGGTACTCGGGAGGCTGAGGCAGGAGAATTGCTGGAATCTGGAGGTCAGAGGTTGCAGTGAGCTGATATCACACCACTGCACTCCAGGCTGGGTGACAGAGAGAGACTGTCTCAAAATAAATAAATAAATAAATAAATAAACAGAAAAAGAATAAAAGATAATAGGATAATATCATTCTAGGCACAGGACTGTTGTGAGGATTAGAGCTGACAGGCTGAATTCATATACTGGAGTGCATTTGCCAAATACAACCACCCCATACAAAACAGAGTACTGACTCCCTGTGACAGATGAGAGAAGTGAAGTGACTCAATGCTGTTCTACTTACTAAGTGAAAGAGGTGGGATTTGACCTGAGATCTAACTGATTGCAAAGCACATTCTCTTTTCACTACAACATGGTTGCTGTTTCTATATCACATTACTTTTTTACAGTCTTTCTAAACGTGAAGTTAACATACAAAAAGAAAAGCCACAATAGCGATATTTAAAGCCAGACTTAAAAAAAGAACAGCAATAGTGATAAAGGACACACAGTGCAGTAAAAAAGATAAAAGTTCACATGCAAAGGCAGAAAGTGAAAGAAAATACGAACGGCAATTTAGAGACCAGCTTTACGTCCGTAGTTTGGATTCTTGAAATTATTAATAGGACTCTTGTAAATCGGATTTTCTTGCTAAAGTAAAAGAAATAGTTTCTAATGATTTCATCAGAAAAAAAGAAGACATTTATAGTGTTCAAACACTATAAAGAGATTTTTTTCTATTTCTACCCTTCTGAAATTTGTAATTTAAAAAATTGACAATTTTTAAAAACCCAAGCAAATTGTAGTAAAGTGCAACTAACTACAATTCATTTATAATTTAAAAATACTCAAGATTGTCATTGCTTTCTTAGATCAAAAGATGAATACACAAAGGCCAACATTTGGTTACCCCACCCTCTGACTCCATCTTTCAAAGCACTAAATGCTAACATAACCTTTCAGTCACTTACGGCTTTTAAGATTTTTATAAGCCAAGGTTTACTGAGATACAATTTTCACAGAGGAACATACATCTTTTTAAAGTACATAGTTCTGTGAGTTTTCAAATACATACATCCACCCACAATCAAGATCATCCCAAGGAAGATTCCTTATGCCCCTCTGCGGTCAACACTTTCCCCCATTCCAGCTCCTAGCAACCACTGATTTTTGCCCCTGCAGTTTTGCTTTTCCAGAATGTCCTCTAAATGGAATCATACAGTATATAGCAGGGGTGTCCAATCTTTTGGCTTCCCTGGGCCACACTGGAAGAAGAATAATTGTCTTGGGCCACACATAAAATACACTAACGATAGCTGATGAGCTTGAAAAAAAAGTTACCAAAAAAAAAAAAATTACAATTTCTAAGAAAGTTTACAAATTTGTGTTGGGGCCACAATCAAAGCTATTCTGGGCCGCATGTCCTGGTCGATGAGCTGTAAGTTGGACAAGCTTGGTATACAACCTTTTGAATCTGGCTTTCACTGAAGGTTTTTGTTTGTTTTTTTAAAGAAAGAAGCAGCTTTCCATTGAATAGCTTGCTACATAGATAACATTATTTAGGATTCTACTTCACATTAGATGAAAAGGTAGATTTAAGATGAAAATTATTAAAGAAATAAAAATACTGGCCACAGTAACCAGAATATACATGCTCATAATCAATGTTTTGTTTCAATGGGATATATTTAGGACGCTTTCTGTTTTTCACTAAATGCAAATTCCTCGAGTGAGAAACTTTTGGGGGAATAAAATACTTAAAAAGGACTTTAATAATCAGCCCGACAGCTAATACGTAAGTATTAGGAGTATTACATTTACTTTATGAGCCACTTTGCTTTTTGGATGTTCTGTAACTTACCGTGTCCCATTTGGCATTCATTTTCTCCTTTTCGAATTTAGCAAACTCCCTTCTATCATGAATTATCATTAAAAGCTTCCATATCAGCAGTAATGCAAGGCCAATAAGAACAATTCCAGCAACCACACCAGCTACAATTGGAATGATGTCTGGACCAGTGGGACACTCTGGAAAATAAGAAGGTAATAATGAGCACCACAAAGAGCTGGGCAGTGTCTTATATGAAACACACAGGAATAAACACCCAAGAGAGTGAACGCACACTATCTCAAAGAATCTATAAAATAGCTTTTAGAACTAACAAGTGAGTTTACAAGGTTGCAGAATACATGATCAATGAACAAAAATCATGTATTTCTCTCTATATATAATTTATTTCTACATATTGAAAATATAAATTTTTAAACAGTAATATTTACTACAGAATGAAAAAGCATGAAAAACTTACATATAAGTCCAACAAAATATATGCAAGATTTGCATGTTAAGAATTACTAAACACTGATAAAAAGAAATCTTTCAGACTGAATAAATGGAGAGATATTCCATGTGCAGGAGTTACAAAACCTAATACTGTTAAGACGTCAATTCTTCCCAATTTGATCTATACACTCAATGGTATCCCGCTCAAACTCCTGGCAGAACTTCTGTTGCAATCAGTAAGCCACTTCTAAAATTTACATGGAAGGCAGTGAACTAAGGAAGTGTCTCAAAAACACTTTTGTAAAAGAATAAAGTTGGAAGACCCTGCTTTCAGGGCTAGCTATAAAGAAAGCTACAAGACCATAGGGTATAGCTAACGGACAGACACTCAGATACATGGAACAGAATACAGAGTCAGAAACAGGCCTACACATGTAAGGTAACCTGATGTTCAACAAAGGTGGAGAAAGGACAGTCTTTTCTCAACCAATGCCCCTAGAACAAGTGGACACTGATATGAAAAAAACTGAGCCTTTTGTCACACACTAAGAATAACTCAAAATGAGTTACAGATCTAAATGTGAAACCCCAGAAACTATAAAACTTCTACAAAAAAACAGAGGAGAAAAATCCTTACAATCTTGGGTTAGGCAGAGTTCTTAAAGACAATGTAAAAGCAAGAGCCACAGAAGAAAAACTTGGTAAACAGTACTTAATCAAAATTAAAACCTGTGGTGTTCAAAAGACACTTAAAAAAATGAAATGATAAGGAGACACAGGCTGGGAGACAATATTTGCAAAACACCTAGCTGATAATTCAAAACAGTACAGGACTCTAAGAGTCTGGCAGCTTCTTACAAAGTTAAACATATGCTTACCATATGCTCCAAAATGCCATTCTTAGTATTTACCCAAGAGAAATGAAAGCTTATGTTCACATAAAAACATGTACACTGTGGTAGAAAATTCCAAAGAATCTACAAAAGCCTACTAGGAAAACTAAGATTAAAAAAAAAAGTTTCACCTCCAGAGAAGTTGAACAAATTCAACACTTTATATTAATATCTTTTAACAAATTATCTTTCCCAGTATTCAAGCTTAAATCAAGCTCTAATTTTAAAATCTTCAATCATAAAAAAACTCTTACTATGCATTTGGTGTCAGGCATCATTCTAAGTGTCTTATATAAATCACTGTATTTAATCTTCAAACTCTCCATTTAGAAAACTTAAAAGTGGAACTCTCTTTTCCTTATTTCTTATACAGTTAATTAGATAATATTTTAAGCTTTGAGAGATGAAAAATTTCCCAACTTGACCTAAAATATTCCAACTGGAATCTGTTTCTGGATGTTAGGCCTAAATAAGCAGAAACAAGACATACAAGATATGAAAAGAATGTCTGCAATCATCGCATTTCTACCTGGATTCTCCACAACATGAACCATGACCTCGTTGTTCCCATTCACTGAATATGTAAAATAGAACCAACAGTCGTCAACATCCTTCTCCTTACAATGGGACACAGGATCAGGTTGGACTGGCTGGGGTAATTTGTCCCGACTTTCTACCTTGGTAATGTTAAAATAGGAACATTCCTGTGTGCATGTGTCTTTCTTTTCTCCTTTATTGAAGGCTCTGCACTGAACACATTCTCTGTTACAAAAAACACAAATTATAAAATTTACATTTTATTATTTCAATAAATATTTGCTTAAACATATTTCCCATGCTAAACTCTTGTTACCAAATTGAACAAACAGCTATGAAGGAAGATTTGAATAAATGAAGAGGAATATTACATTTATGGATAGAAAAATTATGTAAAAAGATGCTAATTTCCATAATAAAATTAAAGATTTATCACAGTTCAAATTAAAACCCTATTAAGAAATAAAAGATAGTAAAATAAATTAGCCCTATCACATATTAAATATGTAACATAAAATCATAATAATTTTTTTGTTGTGACGGAGTCTTGTTCTGTCATCCAGGCAGTGGCAGTGGTGTGACCTTGGCTCACTGTAACCTCTGCCTCCCGGGTTCAAGCAATTCTCGTGCCTCAGCCTCCCAAGTAGCTGAGATTACAGGCACACGCCACCATATCTGGCAAATTTTTGTATTTTTAGTAGAGATGGGGTTTCACCACATTGGCCAGATTGGTCTCAAACTCCTGACCTTAAGTAATCCACCTGTCTCGGCCTTCCAAAGTGCTGGGATTACAGGTGTGAGCCACTGTGCTAGGCCAAAATCATAATAATTTCAATAATATGTTACTAGTATAATAATCCTTCAAGAGGAAAAATCTTTAATTTGGCTTAGTTTTGTCAAAAGATAGTAATTAAGAAATTGGTAATGACAAATTAAATTAAATTAAATCTTAATTGCCAAAATAAAGGTTACCATGTAAATTCAATTATCTAGCACATTCAGATCAAAATAATAGTACAACTCTCACATGACACACTTCATACCATGTAATACATACTAGCTGCTGAGAAAGAACTTTTAGGAATTAAAGAGTAGGCTTCCACATGGCAGGCATTTTATTTACAGTATATTTTAATATTGGCACTGTTCTGGTTCTAGTAACAATACAGGCTTAGGAGAGCCAAGAGGAAGTATCAACTATTTCAAGCAATTAGGAAATACTTACTTATGCTCAGCACAGACACCAAGGCAGGTCTGACACATCTCACATGTTTGCCCTTGAAACTTCGGATCTGTACACTTACAGACACCACACTCACAGATGCCCCGGCCATTGCAGATCTGTCCGTTGCTGGCTTCACAAGTACTAGTATCCAAAGAACAGTCACACGCACTGCCAGTGTAGTTGGGGTTGCACTCACACACACGACACTTGCAAACACCATTTCCTGCAATTAAGCATATCATTTCTCAAAATAATGGTAAAAATATACAATCACAGTATTGACTGAAAAGTAAAATAAGCAACAACACGTGAGAAAGTATACCTAGGGGCCGGAGTGACCCTCAAGCTACCCCTTTTCTACTTACGCACCAACTAAACCCAAGATTTTTTGTGGCATTAGATGGGATCACATCTTACAACCACTTCAGGCCCTTTACTTACCTCCACAGATTAAGCCATTGGATCTATCACAGTTGAAATTATCACACTCGCAGAACTTGCCAGAATAAATTTCATTTGTATTATCCCTCTTCCTACAAACACACTGTCCGCAGACGCACTCTCCATTGTTACTGCAGATTTCTGAACTGTTTTCTTTCCTGCAGTAAGCATCCATGTCTTCACTGTTAACTTCGTCTGTGCTGCATTCACAATGTCTACCAACACGCCCTTCGTTGCACCTGAAGAAACATGCCAAAATTGCAATCACACAAAACAAAAATAATTTAAGAGGTTCCAAGATGGCTGAACAGGAACAGCTCAAATCTACAGCTCCCAGCATGAGCAACGCAGAAGACAGGTGATTTCTGCATTTCCAACTGAGGTACTGGGTTTGTCTCACTGGGGTTTGCTGGACAGTGGGTGCAGCCCATGGAGTGTGAGCCGAAGCAGGGCGGGGAATCGCCTCACCCGGGAAGCTCAAGGGGTCAGGGAATTCCCTTTCCTAGCCAAGGGAAGCTGTGACAGACGGTACCTGGAAAATCGGGACACTCCCACACTAATACTGCGCTTTTCCAATGCTCTTAGAAAACAGCACACCAAGAGATTATATCCTGTGCCTGACTTGGAGGGTCCCATGCCCATGGAGCCTCGCTCACTGCTAGCACAGCAGTCTGAGATCGAACTGCAAGGTGGCTGGGGGAGGGGCATCCGCCATTGCTGAGGCTTGAGTAGGTAAACAAAGCAAAAAAAAGCTCAAACTGGGTGAAGCCCATTGCAGCTCAAGGAGGCCTGCCTGCCTCTGTAGACTCCACCTCTGAGGGCAGGGCATAGCTGAACAAAATGCAGCAGAAACTTCTGTAGACTTAAACGTCCATGTCTGACAGCTTTGAAGAGAGCAGTGGTTCTCCCGGCATGGAGTTTGAGATCTGAGAACGGACAGACTGCCTCCTCAAGTGGGTCCCTGACTTCGAGTAGCCTAACTGGGAGACACCTCCTAGTACAGGCCGACTGACACCTCATACAGCCGGGTGCCCCTCTGAGATGAGGCTTCCAGAGGAAGGATCAGGCAGCAACATTTGCCATTCTGCGATATTTGCTGTTCTGCAGCCTCCACTGGTGATACCCAGGCAAATAGGGTCTGGAATGGACCTCCAGCAAACTCCCAACAGACCTGCAGCTGAGAGTCCTGACTGTTAGAAGCAAAACTGACAAACAGAAAGGACATCCACACCAAAACCCCATCTGTACGTCACCATCACCAAAGACCAAAGGTAGATAAAACCACAAAGATGGGGAGAAACCAGAGCAGAAAAGCTGAAAATTCTAAAAATCGAGCACCTCTTCTCCTCTAAAGGAATGAAGCTCCTTGCCAGCAACGGAACAAAGCGGGATGGAGAATGACTTTGACAAGTTGAGAGAAGAAGGCTTCAGATGATCAGTAATAACAAACTTCTCCAAGCTAAAGGAGGATGTTCGAACCCATAGCAAAGAAGCTAAAAACCTTCAAAAAAGATTAGACCAATGGCTAACTAGAATAAACAGCGTAGAGAAGACCTTAAATGACCTGATGGAACCAAACACCATGGCACAAGAACTACATGATGCATGCACAAGCTTCGGTAGCCGATTCGATCAAGTGGAAGAAAGGGTATCAGTGATTGAAGATCAAATGAATGAAATGAAGTTTAGAGAAAAAAAGAGTAAAAAGAAACGAACAGTCTCCAAGAAATATGGGACTATGTGAAAAGACCAAACCTACGTCTGATTGGTATACCTGAAAGTGATGGGGAGAATGGAACCAAGTTGGAAAACATTCTTTAGGATATTATCCAGGAGAACTTCCCCAATCAATTCAGGAAATACAGAGAACGCCACAAAGATACTCCTTGAGAACAGCAACTCCAAGACACATAATTGTCAGATTCACCAAAGTTGAAATGAAGGAAAAAATGTTAAGGGCAACCAGAGAGAAACACCGGTTACCCACAAAGGGAAGCCCATCAGACTGACAGCAGATCTCTCAGCAGAAACCCTACAAGACAGAAGAGAGTGGGGGCCAATATTCAACATTCTTAAAGAAAAGAATTTTCAACCCAGAATTTCATATTCAGCTAAACCAAGCTTCATAAGTGAAGGAGAAATAAAATCCTTTAAGGACAAGCAAATGCTGAGAGATTCTGTCACCACTAGGCCTGCCTTAAAAGAGCTCCTAAAGGAAACACTAAACATGGAAAGGAACAACTGGTACCAGCCACTGCAGAACATGCCAAATTGAAAAGACCATCGATGCTAGGAAAAACTGCAACTAACAAACAAAATAACCAGCAAACATCATAATGACAGCATGCAACTCACACATAACAATATTAACCTTAAATGTAAATGGGCTAAACGCTCCAATTACAAGACAGAGACTGGCAAATCGGATAAATAGTCAAGACCCATCAGTGTGCTGTATTCAGGAGACCCATCTCACGTGCAGAGACAAACACAGGCTCAAAATAAAGGGACAGAGGAAGATCTACCAAGCAAATGGAAAACAAAAAAAGGCACGGGTTGCAATCTTTGTCTCTGAAAAAACAGACTTTAAACCAACAAAGATCAAAAGGGACAAAGAATGCAATTACTTAATGGTAAAGGGATTAATTCAAAAGGAAGAGCTGACTATCCTAAATATATATGCACCCAATACAGGAGCACCCAGATTCATAAAGCAAGTCCTTACAGACCTAGAAAGAGACTTAGACTCCCTTACAGACCTAGAAAGAGACTTAGACTGTCAACATTAGACAGATCAACGAGACAGAAAGTTAACAAGGATATCCAGGAACTGAACTCAGCTCTGAACCAAGCGGACCTAATAGACATCTACAGAAGTCTCTATCCCCAAACAACAGAAGATACATTCTTCTCAGCACCACATCGCACTTATTCCAAAATTGACTACATAGTTGGAAGTAAAGCACTCCTCAGCAAATGTAAAAGAACACAAATGGTAACAAACTGTCTCTCAGACCACAGTGCAATCAAACTAGAATTCAGGATTAAGAAACTCACTCAAAACTGCTAAACTACATGGAAACTAAACAAACTGCTCCTGAATGACTACTAGATACATAACAAAATGAAGGCAGAAATAAAGATGTTCTTCGAAACCAATGAGAACAAAGACACAACATACCAGAATCTCTGGGACACATTTAAAGCAGTGTGTAGAGGAAAATTTATAGAACTAAATGCCCACAAGAGAAAGCAGGAAAGATCTAAAATTGACACCCTAACAACACAATTAAAAGAACTACAGAAGCAAGAGCAAACACATTCAAAAGCTAGCAGAAGGCAAGAAATAACTAAGATCAGAGCAGAACTGAAGGAGATAGAGACACAAAAAACCCTTCAAAAAAAATCAATGAATCCAGGAGCTGGTTTTTTGAAAAGATCAACAAAATTGATAGATGGCTAACAAGACTAATAAAGAAGAAAAGAGAGAAGAATCAAATAGACACAATAAAAAATGATAAAGGGGATATCACTACCAATCCCACAGAAATATAAATTACCATCAGAGAATACTATAAACACCACTACACAAATTAACTAGAAAATCTAGAAGAAATAGATAAATTCCAGGACACATACACCCTCCCAAGACTAAACCAGGAAGAAGTTGAATCCCTGAATAGACCAATAACAGGCTCTGAAATGGAGGCAATAATTAATAGCCTACCAACCAAAAAAAGTCCAGGACCAGACGGATTCACAGCCGAATTCTACCAGAGGTACAAAGAGAAGCTGGTACCATTCCTTCTGAAACTATTCCAATTAATAGAAGAAGTGGGAATCCTCCCACACTCATTTTATGAGGCCAGCATCATCCTGATACCAAAGCCTGGCAGAGACACAACGAAGAAAGAGAATTTTAGACCAATATCCCTGATGAACACCGATGCAAAAATCCTCAGTAAAATACTGGCAAACCAAATCCAGCAGCACATCAAAAAGCTTATTCGCCATGATCAAGTTGGCTTCATCCCTGGGATGCAAGGCTGGTTGAACATAGGCAAATCAATAAACATAATCCATCATATAAACAGAACCTGAGACAAAAAACACATGATTATCTCAACAGATGCAGAAAAGGTGTTCGACAAAATTCAACAGCCCTTCATGCTAAAAACTCACAATAAACTAGGTATTGATGGGATGTATCTCAAAATACTAAGAGCTATTTATGACAAGCCCACAGCCAATATCATACTGAATAGGCAAAAACTGGAAGCATTCCCTTTGAAAACTGGCACAAGACAGGGATGCCCTCTCTCACCACTCCTATTCAACATAGTGTTGGAAATTCTGGTCAGGGCAATCAGGCAGGAGAAAGAAATAAAGGGTATTCAATTAGGAAAAGAGGAAGTCAAATTGTCTCTGTTTGCAGATGACATGATTGTATATTTAGAAAACCCCATCATCTCAGCCCAAAATCTCCTTAAGCTGATAAGCAATTTCAGCAAAGTCTCACGATACAAAATCAATGTGCAAAAATCACAAGCATTCCTGTACACCAATAACAGACAGAGACCCAAATTATGGGTGAACTCCCATTCACAACTGCTCCAAAGAGAATAAAATACCTAGGAATACAACTTACAAGGGATGTGAAGGACCTCTTCAAGGGGAACTACAAACCACTGCTCAACGAAATAAAAGAGGACACAAAGAAATGGAAGAACATTCCATGCTCATGGATAGGAATTATCATTATGATGAAAATGGCCATACTGCCCAAGGTAATTTATAGATTCAATGCCATCCCCATCAAGCTACCAATGACTTTCTTCACAGAATTGGAAAAAGCTACTTTAAAGTTCATATGGAACCAAAAGAGCCCACATTGCCAAGACAATCCTAAGCCAAAAGAACAAAGCTGGAGGCATCACGCTACCTGACTTCAAACTATACTACAAGGCTACAGTAACCAAAACAGCATGCTACTGGTACCAAAACAGAGACATAGACCAATGGAACAGAACAGGGCCCTCAGAAATAATGCCACACATCTACAACCATCAGATCTTTGACAAACCTGACAAAAACAAGAAATGGGGAAACGATTCTCTATTTAACAAATGGTGCTGGGAAAACTGGCTAGCCATATGTAGAAAGCTGAAACTGGATCCCTTTCTTATACCTTAAACAAAAATTAATTCAAGATGGATTAAAGACTTACATGTCAGACCTAAAACCATAAAAAGCTTAGAAGAAAACCTAGGCAATATCATTCAGGACATAGGTATGGGCAAGGACTTCATGAATAAAACACCAAAAGCAATGGCAACAAAAGCCAAAATTGACAAATGGGATCTAATTCAACTAAAGAGCTTCTGCACAGTGAAAGAAACTCCCATTAGAGTGAACAGGCAACCCACAGAATGGGAGAAAATTTTTACAATCTATCCATCTGACAAAGAGCTAATATCCAGAATCTACAAAGAACTTAAACAAATTTACAAGAAAAACTCAAACAACCCATCCAAAAGTGGGAGACGGATATGAACAGACACTTCTCAAAAGAAGACATTTATGCAGTCAACAGACACATGAAAAAATGCTCATCATCACTAGCCATCAGAGAAATGCAAATCAAAACCACAATGAGATACCATCTCACACCAGTTAGAATGGCCATCATTAAAAAGTCAGGAAACAACAGGTGCTGGAGAGGATGTGGAGAAATACGAACACTTTTACACTGTTGGTGGGACTGTAAACTAGTTCAACCATTGTGGAAGTCTGTGTGGCGATTCCTCAGGGATCTAGAACTAGAAATACCATTTAACCCAGCCATCTGATTACTGGGTATATACCCAAAGGATTATAAATCATGCTGCTATAAAGACACATGCACACGTATGTTTATTGCGGCACTATTCACAATAGCAAAGACTTGGAACCAACCCAAATGTCCAGCAATGATAGACTGGATTAAGAAAATGTGGCACATATACACCATGGAATACTATGCAGCCATAAAAAATGATGAGTTCATGTCCTTTGTAGGGACATGGATGAAGCTGGAAACCATCATTCTGAGAAAACTATAGCAAGGACAGAAAACCAAACACTGCACATTCTCACTCACAGGTGAGAATTGAACAATGAGAACACTTGGATACAGGGTAGGGAACATCACACACTGGGGCCTGTTGTGAGGTGGGGGTAGGGGGGAGGGATAGCATTAGGAGATATACCTAATGTAAATGACGAGTTAATGGGTGCAGCATACCAACATGTCACATGTATACATATGTACCAAACCTGCACATTGTGCACACGTACCCTAGAAATTAAAGTATAATAAAAAAGAAGAATAATAATAATCTTGGAGGGAAAAATAATAATAATAATAATTTAAAAGAGAAAAACTGGGAAAGTAAAACTATAAAAAATCTCTTCAAGCTCCCAATCTATTAGGTGGGCAGGTTCATGCCACAAGTCACAGTCGTGTAGTAAAGTGTACACACATGTGCAAGCAGGGACAAATATATGCAGGCACACATGCACATTCCAGCCACTCAAGTTCATATGGAATATATGCAAGAGTCTAGGGAAAAAATTTCTTCAGGAAAGTAACCATTTTGGTCAAGACAAAAATGTAATCTACCAATAAATAGTGAATGACACGTGGAAAGGCAGAATAAACTTAATTTTAAAGAGTATGCTTAGTTACATTTTCAAATGGTATGCTATTACATTTACTATTCCAGGTGAACTAAATTTAAAGCAATGGTCTGTTAACCTAAAAAAATACAATAAACACATGCAAAAAAGTGTATGGAAGTTGAAGAAAAACATACTGTGTATACCACTTAAAATATAACTAGTATACTATTTAAAAATAAATTTACCCTACATGTGCAGACTTTTCAGGTTCCCTGTGTATTTTTAGAACACATAATGCTCATGGACACTGACTGCACTGATTCTGTATCTCGTAAAAATATAAAGGAAAGAAAGGGAAAGTATTTTCAAGATAATCTTTTTGGTTAAATGACATTTCACTAAAAATGGACCTGCATGATTAAAACACGATATGTACAACATGGAAGATAAAGAAACTCTAACATTTAAATTGTTACTTAGCACAGACAATTAAAAATTGATAGTGAGCTACAGCTATGTATTTCTTTCATGGTCAACAGCCTTCTAAGCCTAGTCATTTGGGACTGACACTGGATTAAACACTCTCCCCTCTTCCTGTTCTTTTACGGAGAAAGATGTATTCAAAGTATACTCAGTTTTTAATTTTCAATTACAAAAAGTAACCACAATGTGAAAATAAAATCTGAAGTAATTTTGTTAGTTTTCTTAGTATTAGATTCTACATACTGAAAATACTATTTTCTCTTTTGTATTTTACAACACATATTTTTAAAAAATTATTCCAACAATGCAGAAGTACATGTAGTACAAGACAAACATCTTCTATTGCTTCATAATTCCATTTCCCAGATGAATCGCCATCATCGGTTTGATGTTTTTCCAAAACATTTTCCTATAAACATATTTTACACAAGCTTATTTTGTTCTAGAAAATTCAGATTCCTCTCACATGAGAGAAACGCTACCTTAACAATTTGTTGAATATACTTCTTTCATGGCTATAAAATCTTTTATTTTAAAGAGTAATCACTTTAAGAAAAAAAGGCAGGAAGGAACTTTCTATAAATATCACACACAAGATCATCAAACTGATCTTGTGGTGAGCAACCGTGGTTGGAAAAAATAATTTGCTCCAAATAGAGAGATATTCTCTGGATGTCCCAAAATATGACCTGCCTATACTCTCTAAACCAATGTAGCTCTGTCATTGTCTGACAACACCCAGCTTACCTGCACGCGCCACACTCAAATGTCCCGTTTCCTTCATGACACTTGGGACTTTCAGGGATGCCTTCGCTTTGGCATTCACATTCACAGATGTACTGAAGAATAACCTCTACTTCCTCCGTAAAGCCCAGAGGCCTAATTTTAAAGCTGTCAGAATCCTTTTTTGGACACTTATTTGAAGTTATGCTAATTTCAAATTGAACCTTGAAGGGAAAAAAAGATTAACAACCAACTAAGCAATTTAAATCTACTAAAAAACATTTCAAAAAGTTGCTCACTTATTTTAATGTTTCTCAAAGTATAAACTAAATTTGCTTATAAATAACCAATGTTTTCTAAGAAAATGCTTTATACAACTTACCTCATCTCCAATGGAAATATTGGAACATTTTCTTCCATTTTCCCCTGTTCCATTCACCCCGTTCTTGCAGTAAGATTTGTAACTTATTGTTACTCCTTCTGACAATTTGCCATTTTCCAAAATGACTTCTGAGGAAAGGGACTAAAAGAACGCCTAATTATACACAGGAAAAGTCAAACAAAATGCTACTTGAATGCATAAAACCAATGGATAAATAAACTGTTCAGAAAAAAATATATTTCAATAAAATATTTACAAGCCAAATCCAATTGAGTAACTAGAAAACACAGAGGCCAGAGAAACAGGTTTTAATTAATAAGGATCCAATCTTTAAAATAAAACACACAATTGAAAAGAGTATTCCTGTTTTAACCACTGAGTTAAAATACTCAGGATCACACAGTGCAGAGGGCTGTTACTAATTAGGAGGAGTCTTAAGAATGTGGAATAGGCCGGGCATGGTAGCTCACGCCTGTAATCCTAGCACTTTGGAAGGCCGAGGCAGGTGGACTGCCTGAGCTCAGGAGTTGGAGACCAGCCTGGCCAACACAGTGAAACCCGTCTCTGCTAAAATACAAAAAAAAAAAAAAAAAAAATTATCCGGGCATGGCAGCATGCACCTGTAATCCCAGCTACTCGGGAGGCTGAGACAGAAGAATCGCCTGAACCCAGGAGGCAGGGGTTGCAGTGAGCCAAGAATCACGCCACTGCACTCCAGCCTGGGCAACAGAGTGCGACTCCATCTTAAAAAAAAAAAAAAAGAAAAAAAAAAAAGAAAACGAAATTAAATGCTGTCTTCCTCATTGGCAAAATGGCATTTCTGTAGTCCTACCTCTCTAGCTAACTAGGACTAGGGTAAACAATCAACTATGCAGTCTAGGAACAAATTTGCTTAAGGAATCATTGTAGCCCAGCCAAAAAACAAAAAAAAAAACAAAATGCCCCAAGAAGGAAGGACTCAAGCCAGGGCTTGTTTAACGTATGAGACTATTCAGGACAAATGGAGAAGGGTACAATGGCAAGCTATCTCTTGTTCACACCCCTGAAAGAACAGGAGTTAGGAAAATTATCTAAGACAAGGGAGAATGAGAAAAGCTGTGGAACAAGTAAAATCTTAAAAACCTTTATAAAAACCCCTCCAAATCAGGCCTTTCCAAACCATTATGGTACCCCCATAAAAAAGGGAAGCCTCATATGGTGGGCTGGCCTTTCCAAAGCGTTATGGTACCCCCATGACATGAAGTAAAAATGTCTAAAATTAAAGCTGCCAAAGGGTTAGGGGGATGGGGGATGAAAGTGGTGCACGAGGCACACAAGGGTTACCATAATATTACAATTGCCTTCAGATTATTTAAATGATTATTAATTAAGGCTAACTCGGTGTGATTAAAGTACACTGAATTATGCTCAAAAAGGATAAGCCAGGCCGGGCGCGGTGGCTCACGCTTGTAATCCCAGCACTTTGGGAGGCCGAGGCGGGTGGATCACGAGGTCAGAAGATCGAGACCACGGTGAAACCCCGTCTCTACTAAAAATACAAAAAAAAATTAGCCGGGCATGGTGGCGGGTGCCTGTAGTCCCAGCTACTCGGAGAGGGTGAGGCAGGAGAATGGTGCGAACCCGGGAGGCGGAGCTTGCAGTGAGCTGAGATTGCGCCACTGCACTCCAGCCTGGGCGACAGAGCGAGACTATGTCTCAAAAAAAAAAAAAAAAAAAAAAAAAAGGATAAGCCAATTCCTCTTTAATTTCAATTCAACTTCCTCCCATCTGTGAGGGGAAAACAACACTATAAATCTTTTTGAAATAGGCAAATCACACGTATATTTACATTTTTATATATTTTATGGTATATGTATATATGAGTGTGTGTGTACCTCCTGAAATAGAAACCTATATCCTCTGAATATATGGGAAGAGAAGAATTGGCAAAAAAAAATTTCCTAGCACAATTCATTAGAATAGATGACTCTCTATATAGATGACTCTATAAAGGATATTTTGGGGAGGAAAAAGATTGGAGAAATCCTGTAAGTTTAAATGTAAGTTATGTTTTACAATTGCTTTCTAACAAGGAGATCTATTCCTTAATGATAAACAAACAGTTATTTGGAAATACTCCCCACACGCCTTTATCACATTTTCACTGTTTAGGCTATGAATCTTGCTTTTGTAAGACAATATGTATAAAGTTTTTCCTCTAGATACAGAATTTAAGTTTTTTTGTAGTACTTTGGGCTCACTAAAGTGTGTATGAAGGAAGTTTTACTTTCTTTGAACAAAGTATTCTCAACAGGGTATTGTCCAAAACTGATCTTATTTAAGATGTACTCACATTGTATGCATCAATGATCAACTGAATTACATTGCTAGAATTTGCAGATAATGTTCCTACTGCTGACTTAGGGATCAAGTTTTTCAGCTCCTGCAATTAAAAGATAAAACACGTAAAATACAACTACTATTCATTCAACCAATTAGCATCCACTGAGCAACTTTTATCTTTAAATGCCAGTTCCCATGTTTCCTCCTAACTTTAGGAGTCAAACCTAGAAACCAGTTTTATAATATGTGATTAAAAATTAATATAAACCACTTCTGTAAAATTCGGTTTGCCTATCTGGTGGCATTTTCCCACATTTCAATTCAGACATGATTTGTCTCTAACAACTCAACCAAAAGTGTTTAGAATTTTGTTCTTTTTATCTCACACATTTACCTTGTAAACGGGCTGAAATTCTTCAGTAACTGCAAAAATCGTCTGAATATTATTTTCACTCAGTTTCTGGACAAGGTGAGCAATAGAAGGATAATCCTAAGAAATCAAGTAATATAATTTAGTATGTAAATACACCCTTATAATCTCTTCTAGTTTTTCAATCTAGTCATACATGCAAGATTATGCATAACTCGATTACAAGACTGCTTTAGATAACTAGATTACATATATAATCCATATATAGCTAGATTACATCTAGTTGCATACATATAACTAGATTACAATAAATCACATTTATTAATACTGGCAATCTTTCAAAAGTGGAGTGTCTGATTCTTTTGCATCTAGAAGAGTGGATCAGCATGA